>NC_092647.1:51051600-52251600 GCF_039555335.1 Amphiura filiformis
AGTTTGGGCAAATCTCAATAAGTAGGGAATTAGGAATAACACTCCTTAATCGACCAATCAATCAATCAATCAATTAATCAAGCAAGCAAGCAAGCAAGCAAGCAAGCAATGAATCAACCAATCGACGAATTAATATAAATAATTAAATAAATCAATAAATGGATACGAAAACATTTGCGTTTGCAGGAAGTTCCTTGAAAAAACAAAGGGGATGAAAAAACGGAAGTGGTAAACATTTTAACTACCCTTGTATTGAAACACTTTGTTCATGTTTTTTTGAAAAGGTATACAGATGGGGTGTTGGAAAAGTTGCTATGTTGTGTGATTTGACGTTGCCACCGACATACCCATGCCATGAGTGGGTTACGTGTAGTTATGAACTGACATTTGAAAAGCAATCAATTACTTCATTTGTGCATCAGTTATACTATTTTTATATACAAAGTTCCATGCATTAGAGACACAAATGGGTTTTTCAGTATTCAAGATTATGGAGATTGTCAACTGCCTGAATATCGATCCGGAACTAAATAGAAAACCAATGCTACTGTTACAGTAAGCAATACTATGGGTGGCCAAATCCGCCAAAATGGTTTCAAATGCTAAAAAAGGTCTCAACATCCCTAAAAGGGTCTCAAATGTTGAATAAATCTTCATAAACACTTCAAATCCTCATAAATGTTTCAAAACTTTATAAAAGTTTTCAATTCGTTTCATCTTCTTCTTGGAAATAATAATAAATAAATAAATAAATAAATAAATAAATAAATAAATAAATAAATAAATAAATAAATAAATAAATAAATAAAATAAAATAAATAAATAAATAACGGATATCAACCATTAATTTTTTTGTTATTATTATCACATACAAACTGAAAATCATTTCATATTACATTACAATAGCTTTTTTTATTCATATGGCTAAACAAAAAACCACCCGAGGTATAAACTCTGCATTTATTTAAACCAATTAAAAACACAGTCCAGTTTGTTCATTTCAAAGGTCTTTGCACAAATGAAGGAAAATGCACTTAACAAAAATAGGACGTCCGGTTATTTAGACTCGCTAAGATTTGAGAGTAATTGAAGTGATAAAATATGATATCTTTAAAATGCCATATCTGACATGTCAATCAACTTATCTACTAAATAGCTTGTTGCATCCAATATCATATTTCGATTAAACGCTTGTATATCTCTACATGATGCACTTATCATGTAGTTTTAATGAATTATCGGAGTAAGCTGGAGTTGATGTATCTTCCCATTTATTAATTGGAAGGGTTACTGATTCGAATTTTGAATAATGTACTTCGTAAATATTAAAATTCCAAAGTACTTTACTATACAAGCGCGCATATAACGTGTACTGCAAAAGCTAGCAAACGAACAGAGAATATGGAATTTATTAAATCAGACACAAAAGGCAAGATTTATTAAATAGGGTACTAGGAGTAACAAAACAATAATATGAAGGAAAACTTGGTGAGTTCGAAGCGTATTAACGCCGATCAAATAATCTAAAATCAATGTAAACTGTCTTATTCCCAGCAAACAGAAAACGTTTTACAGAAAACGTTTTAATATCGGGTTATATAAAAGGTATAGAATTGTTTTGATAACATTCAGAAAATGTTTTTGAAAATGTGACGAAAACTGTTAACAACAAATTTTTACAATAATATTTTAAAAACGTTTCCATGACCTTTATATAAACCTGCATTTAAATATTATTAAACGTATTTTTAAAATAAACGTTTCAAGAACATTTTTGTGTTTGCTGGGTTACCACGGATTCTTTCCGCTGAGATTAAGTTGCTGATATTAGAATATGTGGATAAGGATACTTGGTTAACGATGTTGTGTCATCGTTGCTCGGGGCATCGTTGCATTGACATGTTTTACGCTTATTACCCACAACTTAACGCAACACCAGTCAGATAAATAACGTCATCAGACAGTGTTTCCTATTTAGGGTTCTAACTTCTATAGTGTTATCCTTAAATACTTTTTATGCTTCTTGTAATTATTCAAACACAAAACCCGCTATCTAGTACAGAATTATACCTGTTGCAAAATATGTGGCTATTATACTAACATTTGACTACCATATAAACTAGTCAAATTGTCTCCATTTATCAGGGCATTTTATACGATAATTACTTCCAGGATTCTAATTTCTCTCTGTACAAATATACCTTAGGGTCTCGTGAGAATTTCCGTGCGTAAATGTGAAATTTCAGAGCATAGCGTCATTTGTTATAAACAGGACGTTAGTATGGTCGAATGGACATGCGTGAGGTTTTAGAGAAAAATTGTTAGCTATTTCTAGCTTGATTTTGATATACTATCAAACAGTATCACTGTGTCTATACGTAAGTTATAATGGGTAACACAATTTAATTATAGTTAATGTTAATGTGTGAATCACGCTGGAATACTTTTAAAAATTTAAAATTTTCGTTTGGCCATTCAATGTGTGTAACCAGATCGACAGCATCATCCCCATTTATTCTCATCAGAATAGAGATGTTGTCATCAATAGAAAGCTGAAATTGTACTCTTATACAAGAAGGTTTTCTACCGTGACGGGCACGTTATCGGTTATCACAGGACCGGTATAGCCGGTCCCTGTGTGTGATGTAGAGCTGGTCAGATGCTTCATCATTGAACGCCCGGGACACGTTTCATTTAGATGGGGTACACATTTTTGCTTTTATATCAAAACTGCTGGAGCAATAACACTTTTTAAACAGATTGTTTAAATTTAGACTTTTAATAATGTAAGACAGGAAACAAAATATGAAAAATTCCGACCACTACGTTCATATTCTTTATTATTACTCGTGAGTAACCTAGGTTCAATACCAGTAATTTCCTAGTACATTTCAGATGGAATTTTCTCATAAATCAGAACTCTCACGCCACCAAATAGCAGATAAAACCAGATGAATCAGATGCCAAATAATCAAAAACTTAACAAAGGTTGACCTGAGACTTTTCTTGTTTTAACGCACTGAACCTGTAACTACCTTTAAATGTCAGTGCGCCTTCGAAGTTACAATTAGGTAGGGTAAATATTCAATAGAAACCGATGCCGTGCGGATGAATTTTGGTAATATTTCAACAAAAATGTCACTTATGAGAGAAAATATATGATTTCGAATCATCAAAAGAATTTATTTTGTAAATATATTGCTTGGTAAATTTCAGTGGCTTTAAAATACCCTTTTCAGATGGGCCACAAACAAATAGTTCTTCGTCGTATTTCCATGCATCGCCCATGACTATAACCTCTAGACACTAACCCAGTGTGCTTAAACCTACTCTTTCGCAGGTTGAGGAGCATAACAATTTGGTCATACTTCAAGCAAATCTAGTTATTTCGGTCATTTAAAGTTATTTGTGACAGATCTTTTAGACGATTCAAACCACTTCAATTCCCTTTGGTTTTTTAAAGCTTTCATAAGGATATTTCATGTACACAAGTATTAAAAAAAGTTTGGAGTGTATAGCCATGATAACGAGGCCTGTCTTGTGTGGGGGTGTGTGGATAGGGGGGTGTTGTTTCGTTTGTGCGTGTGTGTATTAATGACTTGCTTTATTAAAAACATTCCAATAATATACACTGACAATGAATCTACGAATTAGATCACGTTCTAGGCATATTATATTTCTACGGTTTCAACAATTCCCTAATTAGATAAAGTAATGAGTGTACATATCCATGATGTCGAGGCCTCTCTTGTGTGGGGTGTGTGGACGGGGTGGTATTGTTTCGTTTGTTGCATGTGTGTATTAACGACTTGGTTTATAAAACGTTACTATGATATCACTGACAATGAATCTACGTATTAGGTCACGTTCTGAGGCCTACTATATTTCTACGGTTTCAATTACCGTACTCCTAAAACCAATGGACCAAACGCGTATGGTGTAACAACGGGGGAGGGAATACTCAACTATAGAATTGACAGTCATTTGTCTACCGGCTTCTTGAAGTAGGGACATATCGCTGTATGTTGTTTAAAAGGAGTCCATTGCGTATAAACAAATGAAAAACGGGAGTCATTTGGAATACATTTAGGAAAAAGCGGTCATTTGATATAAATATCAATAAAATGAGTCATCGGTTAGAAAAGTTACAATGGAAGTTTACTGAATAAAAGACAATTCAGATGCAACACGGGATATACGCCATTTTTAAACATTTAGAGGATAATGATCAGCATCAGTTGTTTTGAGGTATTGTGAAATATATAAACATTGTGCTTAGGAATCAAGGGATATTCCGAGGTCCAAAACATACTGTTAGATATTTCACAATGCACTCAAAACAACCGATGCGCAGTCATTAACCTCATTGATAACCGTCACTTTTCACTTTTTTGTTTTAATTTACGTCACACTTTCTTCTTTTAATTTGAAAACAAAACACATATTTTAATTGTGTCTTTCGCTTTTTCTGTAAACAATCAAATACCCGATTATACCGCTAGCGACCAATCACAATAGCGCGCAATCATGCGATGACAATCTGAACATTTCTTATGTTTTGACCGCTGCGAAGCATCAACATCCACATTTGACCTTTCTGTTTGTAACTAAACAACCATGCACCACAATAGGTCAATTTGAACACTGTTTTCTGACATTTTGACATTTGACTCCTATATACTTCAAAAGTACAGTGCCCATCATGTAATTTGGATTCGGTAATCATTGGGTATAATATCTTTGTTTGACCAATGACCGCGCCACGTGACGTGTTATGCATTCGAACACTTTGAGGGGACACTGGCTTTCGTATTGAGTTGAAAAAGATCAGCTATATTAAGCAACTAAACTAGAGTGGCAAGTTTTCCGTGATTTAAAACACCGAATTCCGCGATTTTCCGTGCGTGGTTTTAAATACTATATTCCATGATTTTCCGTGATGTAATTTCAAATACCGTGTTCACATTCGGGGTAAAAAGAAGTTACTTGTATTATCTTTTTAGTTGTTTTCGGGGTTGCTTTAAGCCGGATATCTTTGAAGACGGACTTCATTTTCATTATTTTAACCTCACATCTCATTATTTTCTTCATTTTTATTTTTCCGCGAATTTTTCCGTGTTTTCAGGTTTTTTTCTTAAATTCCGTGAATTTGTCCGTTTTTCCGTGACACGGAAAACTTGCCACTCTAAATTAAACAAAGTATATAGGAGCCAAATGTCGCAAAACAGTTATCAGATTGACCTATCTGTGATGCATGGTTGTTGAGTTTCAAACAGAAAGTCAAATGTCCACGTTGATGCTTCGCAGCGGTCAAAACGTAAGAAATGCTGAGATTTTCATCGCATGATTGCGCGCTAGTGTCATTGGCTGCTGGCGGTATAATCGGCTATTCGATTGTTTACAAGGGAAACGAAATATACAAATAATGTGTTTTGTTTTCAAATTTGATATTTGTTACTGCATGTAGAGAACTCAATAAGAACAACCTGGGAAAAGTGGGCATTTAGATGACATTTTGAGTAGTTTGTTTGGACCCTTCAGGTAGTCATAAGTCTGAAACATGGCCATAATTAATGTTCGCTACAGACAGGTATATATGTAGGTAAACATCTATGGTATTCGAGTTGCTAAAGTAAAGGATAGGAGTAGTATTATGGAGTATTTTACCAAATGGTCTATGATTTTACCCAGTTTTACTCAGTCAATTGCCGTAGTATTGGTATTTTTAGATAGATATTAACTGCAGAAGTACATAAATACAATGCTACGAGTATGTGATTTTAGAGCAGCTTCTTGCCATGGGGTTAAATGCTCACGTGAGAACTGGTTTGCAGTATTCATTAATTTAGAATTGGATTGTGTACTCATTTTCTCCCATTTCATATGATAGCCTTGATAAAGCTATTGCAGTCATGGTTGTTTGATGTATATAGAATTGGCTTTATTATTAAGTAAATGCAAACTTTAGGTGGCGCTATTTATCATAAATCATATTTCTTAATTTGCAAGGGGTAGGTAGCCAATACTGTCATAATGATAGGTGGAATAGGTGAAACAAGCAATAAAGAAATGTTATAAACATAGTTCATCAAAAAATAAAAGGAATTATTTGAATTAAAAGCCCGAAAGAGTAATTTCTAGTATCTAAATAGCGCCACCAATCTTGTCATAAATAGATACATTTTATATCCGAAAAAAGCTTTAAAGATTGCTGTGAAAGTGAATAATGTTGTAACTAAGGAAATTAAAATTGATCATGGCTTAAAAGCATCCGTATACAGTATCATAATACCACTGCTACCTGTTAAATTATAAAATTGGGTTGTACATGATGTTTTGTTTGAAAAATAATAATGATCACATCAAACAACCGTGGAGGACGTCCCTGGTTTGTTAAAGTTACTGTATTTGCTACTAATATGTTTTATCTTCTGGTAATATTTATATCAGGGTCTATAAAATTCGTATGAGGTTTTTCTAAGGTTCCCAATATCAACTTGCTTTCTCAAAAATATCTTACATTGTTACTGAATACAATAAGCCAAATTGGCATTGGAAGTTTGCAATGCATTGTGCGACCATTTTTGCAGTTTTGGGACACTTTGCTCTCTGACCTATTGGAAAAATTCAGTAAAATAGGTTTTTGTGCGTATAAAAGAATGAAAACAAACCTCAAAAAACATTATTTTTGAATAAGTTATTTATTCAAATATATTTAATGATAACATTATGACAAAAATAAATAAATTAATATTAATTACAGTAATTCCCCGGATATGTCAGAGGTCAAAGTGTCCCAAACTGCTCTCAAAAACCGGAAGTAACAATGGCTTATTCGTATGACTCGTATGTCTGGCAGTCCATTGCTCTTATATTTTAATGGATTTGTTAAATTCAATAAGCACTACGTCCCATTGAAATAAACGTCCTTCACCATTAGAACACGATGAACATAAATGGTATTATATTGTGTATAATAAAATGCTTAAAATCCGCGATTGCTGCAATTTTTACATTACCAAGGGATTAAACTTCTATTTAATTTTTATCTATTTTCAGCTTAAGTCTATATGCTTTATCCCAAGAGTATACTAAATAAGCCATGGGCTGGGTCAAATGCATTCATGATAAATCTGTAGCTGAATGTAGCAACAACAGTGGTAATAACTAGCCAGGTCACACTTAACGATATAAATACCTTCTGTAAAATAGATTAGTATTTATTTTCCAGCTTTTACTGTTAGATATGTCCCCTTCTGATTTTAAGTCGAACAAGTGAGGTAAAGCAAAGAAAATTTACTACTAGCGCCAATTCAGTGTTACTCAGCGGTTGTAATACTTTGACCCATTGGTGTGTGTGTGTGTGTGGGGTGTGCATGTGTCTAGACTATGCCATAGTCGAATTTTAATTAAAAAAAATATGTTATTAATATTCATGATGAACGCATTGCGTTGAACTCAAAAGTATACTGATGTTTATTAGAATTAAATTGTTCAATAGTAAAATGGTCATAGAGAGTTTATATAATTAGATGATAAGTGACAATAAAGTTATATTGAATGCAATATATCTTGCATAGTTATAATTGCTCACTTAATATTGAACAATTCTGATTTTGTAATTTTCCAGCTTATTGATCGCGAAAGCCCGAGTAAAAAATCCGACTATGTACTTTGACTTTTAAGCAGAAATTTACCCCGGGACTTTGATCTCTAAAACACACTGTCAATCATACTTGTTTATCAATCCTATTTAACCGCAAGTACCAAGCATGGTAGTGAGACGCGCTTAATGTACGTCCATACACACCACTGAGAGTTTAACTGTCGCGCCAGATCAGACGTGCCGCAAATTCCATAAATTACTGTGTACGATATGTAGTTAATGGTAATGGCACGTGCCGGAGGATTTAAACTTATAGCGAGATCTGGGCGACCAATTACAAGCAAGATCTTTTTAAAGATGCATTACATCATGGCAAATTTTAGCTAGGCCAGAAATTGGCCTAACTCTCCATAGAGTCCCGTGTTAAAAATATTAACCGCAAGTCAAAGTAAGTAGTCCACTTGGGAAACTAACAAACAGAGGGAGTACGGTGACTGAAAATATTAGATGTGAAAATCTATCAATTGTACACAAATTAATACAAATCAGCGTTTTATGCTTTTAAGCATAAATGTAATAGCCAGAGTATGTAAAATAGGCAATTGGACTACGGAGAAGTCTAGCATGTGTCCCGCCCGCACGCCGTATATACGTACTGTGTAAATGTGTTACGTGGTGTTTTTTTCAGAGTATCTTTGTTTACTAAAGTACATTACAATCGTGTAAAAACCGGAATTTAAAACTAGTTGGGGGCGTTCTCCTCAGCAAATGTTTTATGGCTTTAATTAAACCTGGTTAAAAATTATATTAAAACCTAACTAATTTTAACAATTCCCAAAAAAATTAATTAATATTTCTCGTTTTAATTTGACCTGAATAAGTGAGCTATAACAAAGAAAATTAGAATTTACTACCAGCGCCGATGCCGCTAATGCGTGTCACCCGTGATGTGTTCATGCCTTTTATTCAAAATCTCGAATTTTGACAAAACAACAACACTACAGTTTTGTTTCTTGCTGGGTATATTAGTTTAATATAAAGTACAATACATCCGTGTAAATAACATAATGTTGATAAATATTGCAATGCGTCCTTCAAAGCAAATGTTACAATACGGCTTTAATTGAACTTCCTCAAAAATGCATGTTTACCAGGAGTAACATTTAAACAGTATACAAAGATAATTACAATTACAATTGAATGACGCTTTTTTAAATTAAAATTATTTCAGTTTCCATATTTTCAACATGAATTATATTCCTACACTCAAGCGCAAGTATTGCAAAACACATCATATTAAACACAACAAATGTTCTTCAATCTAAGCGTTGTCTTTTCAAAGACACTTCTGGTTTAAGACTACACGGAAGGGCGATTGCTTGCAGGGATGAATTGAGCAAAAGAAATACTGAAGATCATATAAATTGCTTCCCAATAATTTTATTGTCCCTGGTTTTGTAGCAGCAGGTCACAAGTTTGCTTCCTATAATCACACGTATATAATATTAACCGTTTCTTACCATTAATAATAAAAAACATTTGTGTTGCTAATACTAGCATTGATTAATCCTCCATTGGCAATGCAATGTTTTACGTACATAGAAAAGGCTCAACATATTTTACAGCATATTCTGGGATGTGCATGTGACTTTATTTTAAATTTCGACTACAAAGCGAACCTTCCAGGTAAACATGCATTTTCTTCTGAAGTACAACAAAAGCCATAGTATAAAATTTGCTGAGAAGGAGGCCTCAATATTTGACAAAATTCTGCTTTTACGCGGATGTAATGTACTTTTATTAAACTAACATTGTTTGTAGTGGCATTCCCCCGCATTATGGTAGTTGGAAAGTACATTTTGTTTCATCCGATTCGGTTATTTAACCCTTGGGGTCTGAAGATCCAAGTTTTCTGCATGCTTCGGCATATGACTATGTATTATTTTCATTATTTTTATTTTGTTATTTTTGTAACATCACTTATCATTAAAGGCTGTAAAGAGAGCGAACCGTGGTTTCAGATCGCGCGCCAAATCAACTTCTAAAGCAGTATTTTTCCAAACTTAAAAAGTAAGCAGAGCTGGGAATCGAAGAGGGAACCTGACATGAATCAGAAAAGAATAGTTTTGCTTATGTATTGTATTCATTTACTGTCTGAGATAGAGGCAAAGAAGGTCAAAGACCATTGGGTTAGATAAGAGGGCAAGTTCTAAACCATTTATTGATTATTATGTCAAGACGAGCAATTTGACACCACTTTTCCTAAAATCTGAGTGAGTTGAAAATTTTACCTTGTGCAACCAAAATGTGACCCTATTTTAAACCTAAAACAGGTTTTCGTAGGATAACTCCATAACGATAGGTTGTAGATAGTAAACTATACATTTTTGTAATCATTGTGATATATTTGGTATATCTGTCAACAAGATCGGAGCATTGTTAATTTTTACCACTGCATGCCCTTTTGTGACCTCTAGTTGTCACTAGAAGTCAAATCCAAAAAACTACACTGAACTAACACTTCATTCGTGTAATATGTCATGCTTCTACTAAAGAGTGCACAATGCTTTCCTTAGCAGTTGTCTATCAAGATGTGTCTAGTTTCAGAGAAAAAAAACCGATAAGGTTGTTTATTCTGCTTGGAGAATTAAGTCAGATATGAATTGTGGTGGACATATGTTTTGTTTATGGATGGAATTTGCTGTTGTGAAGGAAATTTGACAAATGACTCCATTGCAGTCCAAATTGACATTACCTGCCACATTCAAATTGGTTACATTTGGACGAAAATAAGAAAATTATTTTGCGTTCACATGGCTAAAATGTCTTGCAATCAACAAAATAGCAATGAAATGACGACTTCGAGAGGTCAAAGTTCTTACGTGCATACATGTCAAAGATTTACATGCAGGTGAAGGATACCGGTGCTGGAGAGCGGCACAGCATGAGTGATAATTGGTTTTGAGTATATGTAAATTGAGGACGACTTGTAATAAGGATTTCATGTTTTACGTCTTATAAAACATTGATTCATGTTATAGCATGAACGTTGATAATGGAATAATGAATCATGAATGTACTTCAGCGGCCTATAGAGTAAAACACAACAGGACAAAGATCTGACCAGTTCCTAGTATCAAGAGTGTATTTTCAAAGTAATTGTATTACATAACAATGTGGACTCAGAAGTCCTATACGACTTTCTAAAGTTTGCTCACTTATATTGCAAAATAACGGAAACATTCAAATTGAAAATAATTCCATTACATTACAACACTTTTTTTTATACACATGACAACACAAACCTCTCGAGGAATAAAACCGCTATGCAAGTCTGTACATTTATTTAAACCAATTAAAACGGCAGTCCTATTTGTTTATTTCAAAGGCCTCTGCACAAATTAAGGAAAATGCACTTAACAAAATTAGGACGTCCGGTTATTTAGACTTGCTAAGATTTGAGAGTAATTCAAGTGATAAATTATGATATTTTTAAAATGCTATATCTGACATGCCAATCAACTTATCTACTATAATCACTTAATAGCTTGTTGCATCCAATATCGTATTTCGATTAAACGCTCGTATATCTCTACATAATGCACTCATCATGGAGATTTATAGAATTAATCGGAGTATGCTAGAGTTGACATGTCTCTTTTTTTATTATTTGGAGGGTCATTGCGTCTAATTCTGAAAAATGTACATCGTGAACATTGAAATATAAATTCCAACTACATCACTATAAGCGAGCGCAATAAAAACTACTAAACGAAAAGAGCGTAACTGGTTTGCTGTTTATTTTAAATAAACTCTAACATGAGTAAGATAGAACTGAAATCAAAGCAAAAAAGGGCAAGTTTTATTAAAAGGGTAGTTGAATAACAAAGTACATGGAATATCACGGAAACCTCAGCTATATATAGCTTGCTTTGCCTGTGAAACCCGCCTCGTTAATTCGAAGCCTGTAAACTGAAAGTTGAGTAGCTTTACTAAGTATTCCCTCCTCTGATATTAATGATATTAATTATATTTGAGTTCTGGGTCATTTTGGTGCTCCAGAATTAGCTACTCTTGACTTAAAGGGTCTTTTATGGTTTCCCTAACCTTTGCATATTTAACTGCAATTCCATCAACCAAAACATCAATCAAGTAATTTTTTATTACTTATTTTCTGTTGGATTGCTTTACATATATTTCGTTAATTCGTTTGCATTATTAAAAAGAAGAAAAGAACCAGCATGGGCAGCGTTTCTGGAAACGTTTCTGGAACGCCTCTGGAGAATCGAAACAAAAACCAAGCTGTTTGAGACAACTTGTGTTACTGTCTTTCTGTACGGGTGCAAGTCATGGGTAATCACCAAGGATATGGAAAACGAGATCAAAGCCTTTGAAACATCTTGCTACAGAATCATGTTAAACATCAAGCGGTGGATCGGATTCCTTAATGAAACCATCTACAATCTGACCAACACCACTCCAATGGTTGCCAGAGTCAAGCTTCATCAACTCAAATTTCTCGGCCATATACTGGGTCTTGTGACTATCACTCAATTGTAGACCGCTCTCTTCCGAAGGGCATTAAAGCTAAACCACTTGACGGATATTTTTGTACTTGCTGTCAATCAAGAATAATGTATACATTACATGTAGGCTAAAACTGAGTAGGTGGGGCATCTGTAAATGTTCGTACATCCCTGATATGTAAACGACAGATAACAGCAAAATCAGCTCCCCATAACGTTGGTCAATGCAGCGATTGATTGGCAAGTACCATATTTGGGCATAAGTACAGTCCACCATTCAATGTAGAGGGTTGACTAGACTTTATCGATTGATTTTGCTGGAGTAATTTCCTGTTAACCAGGCTTAAGTACTGCAAAGGTCGAATCATGTTTGCTGTGCAACATAACTGCACTATGTCCAATGATATGGACTATTATTATACACGCTTTTGTTTTTCATAGTAAAACCGCTGGAGTTATACAACTCCAAATTTTGAAACAGATTTTTTAATGGTAGGCATCAATGTAAGATAGAAAAACTAATGTGAAACATTCTGACATTTTAAACATTTTATCAGTTCTTTATTATTACTTGTGATTAGTCTAGAGACTAATCCAAGCTATTTTAACTTACCCTTTTATAAATCAAGGAGCATGCATATTTTGCAATACTTCTAGCCAATCTAACTATTTCTACCATTTAAAGTTATTCGTGGAGGATTGTTTTAACAACTTAGAACATCTTTAAATTGACATTAATTATTTTTTATCTACCACATGGTCTTTACTAGCTGTACACAGATCGTCATTGCAACCATATAGCTTCGAAAAAGAACACTAATACTTTAATATAGAAACGTCTGCTTGTAAGTGGAATTTTATTGGACTAGTCGATACTATTCTCATTCAATTTTGAAACAAGATAATCTGTGGAATAATGTGTGGAATTACCAATATTTGCTAGGGTAAGGATTTATTTCTTGTTCACCCTGCATATTAACATAATATAATCAACTTAGAAGGGCATTGAAAAATTGAGACGCGGCGAAAGCAATTGTAATCACCGGTGACAGCAACACGTGGAACGTCACATCTTCAACGCGCTCATCTACTAGTAATTGGCATTTTTGCCAATAAAATACCTTTCCAAGTTACGCACAATGAACAAAATCGGAAATAGATTTACAAAAGAGACAGTTTGGAGTACAATCTTTTCAACTGGAAGAAAGTCACCCAGGACAAAAATAGACGATGTCTGCCTACACTATTCTACGGATAGGGCCTACTTTATTTTAAAATAAAGGATGTGGTTGCAGAATACGTCGCAAACATAATAGATGATGCATCTTGATATGAATTAACACGCCGTTGTTGGTCCAAAAGCATTAATATGTTAAAGATACGTTGAATATTCACATTTGCGGATTATCAATCACAACTTCTTTGCGTCATTGTGCGAATAGGGCATACATGTATAGAGATGAACCAATAAAGGCCCACGCCCAACTCACATTTCATGTGATCCTTTTCGTAGAGTTGGATGGTATTGATAAAACTATAAATAATACCCCTGATTTCTTCAAGGGTAAACGAGGTATTGTTGGTCGAAGCTGCCAAAAATATTATCTGAATCAATATAATTATTGAAAAATAACACTTTGGTGTTTTGCAAAAGTTCATTCTACAAATCATATACTTTGAAAACTTGCTTAATTTAATGTTGTTAATGAGTTATTTACGTTTTACAAAAGTGTTGTTGTTTCGGCCCTCTTTACAACATTACTTAAGAACCACAGGACCTACAAAAGTATATTTGTGATATTTGAATTCTTCTACTCGCTCGCTATGATTTTTTCTCTGCTTCGACCAACAATACATCGCATACCCTTAAATTACTGTATGAGCTACTAATGTCATGTTTGAGCATGTATGTTCTGGTATCATTTCTATAAAGGGACCATAGTCTTGTTTAAGATCGCTTTGAGTTTGTTCTCCGGCTCCCAGTATCAAGTTGCTTTCTCAAAAATGATCAATCCGTATACATGGTATATATTATTTTGTTTCACAATAAACTTTATGTTAACTACAAATCTTGCAGTTCATTGCTCTTACTTTTGAAGGATGTGTTAAATTCAATACGTCTGAAGTGTCAATTGAAATAAACCTCTTTTTTCCACAATTAAGATACATGGTCAGCAGCATACATTGGCATGATAAAATGCTTCAAATCCCCGATTGTTAAAACTTTTGCATTTGTACTAAACTAATCCTGTTCCATTTTTATCTGTTTGCAGCTGATGTCTATATTATGTGTTATTCAAGAGTATAAAACCAAGCTATGAGCAATACATTGCCGCTGATTCTGGAACATTAATCCGGCACTTAGGCATTAGAAATACCTACTCATTGGCTTAGGACGATTTTTTGTTCTGTTCAAGTTCTGTTATTGGATATCGTATATACTGGCAACATTCATAGCTTGGTGTCATATCATATAACTGTTTTACTCCTAGTACTGTTTTTAAAAGTGGGGAGGGGTACTAGAATACAACAGTATAAAGGTAAACACACATTGAAGTATAAAACATTTCAGCTTCACATTTTCATTCATTCATTAATTATAATTATTACAAAGAATCCATTGCAGTTAATAGAAACCTCTAAAATTAGCCTTTCTGGACGTTTCAGACCTTATGGGGTCCTATAAGCTTTTTTTTTTTCTATGTGGTATCCATGATTTATAACCCATAAAGACGTCGTACCCACAAGCTATTGCTGCAACTTACACATGAGCAGTACCCCATAATAATGTTGGCACAAGTGAACCCCTTCACACAAATGTCCACACCCCACACCCCCACACACACACCATGCACCCCACATCCACATTATAAACTATCATTCCCACAAGATCACCCCACTGACCTTACCTCACAAAAACTCCACAGCCCAACACACCCCCACACACACACACCCACCACACATCTCGCCCAATCTCTTTCACTACCCACACACCAGTGACCACATTCCAGGCAAATACACCTCTACTTTCTCATACATTTAGATCATATTCAATTAGACACACAGAGTATATGTTACATTTAATGTTTATACAATTTGGGGGAATAAATATTATTGTTACTGTTTTCGTAGCAGCGGGTTACAATTTGGATTATTTAGTTACATGCTAATAATATTAATCTTACCATTAATAATAATAATAATAATAATGACTAACATTATGTTGCTGATACTAGCATAAATCCTCAGCTCAGTGGGTAATATACGGTGTACGGATATAGAAAAGGATGATAGTGTTATAAAAAGTTTTAGCGAACATTCTGAGATGCACATGTGTTTAAATTCCGCCTACGACGCCAACCTAGAGAGTAAATTCTGTCGGCTAATATAAATAGCGTCAAATTTATCCACTGATGCGGATAAGTTTCGTGTCAAGCGTCCTTAGAATGTACAGCACCTGTAGCGTGGTGAGATCATCTATCAAGTGAAGAGAGCCGTTGTGTAACTCCCACATTGGAAGGATGCTGTTCAGAAATGAAGTTGCCTATGTCCTTATACATTGTAGTAATGCAAACAGGCTCATAGAACAACGCACCCACCCCACATAACTACACCCACATACCTAATACCACACCGGTTTATGCCGATATAATACAAATGGCATCCATGGTAATCTCAAAAACAGATATAATGTTAACAATTATGTTCAATTGCCCAATATCACTATTACATGCAATAAAAATAAAAATAGTAAAATGTCTGCATATGTATTTATGGAAATTGGGTCCTTGATTAGATTTTGCCCTAGAACTACTGAGCATATTTTGTAATACAAACTACGAAGGGTGACGGGTGTTGCAACCCCCTAATTTACCTAAAGTGCCAACATTCGCCACATAATGTCGCTATGACGTCAAATTCTGGCTATATATACAAAAGTATAGGCAAAATCGACTTTTGGCTATAAATTCTTTAAAAA
Source organism: Amphiura filiformis (assembly GCF_039555335.1). Classification (NCBI taxonomy): domain Eukaryota; kingdom Metazoa; phylum Echinodermata; class Ophiuroidea; order Amphilepidida; family Amphiuridae; genus Amphiura; species Amphiura filiformis. The sequence goes on from NC_092647.1 coordinate 51,067,712, forward strand.
ATGCGATCTTCACCGAATGTTTTACTAAATATTAAAGGAAATGACTAAAAAGTAAAAAGTCAGGAGCTCTTGGAATAATTTGACTAGAGCGAAGTGAAACCAAGGCTGGGCCTCACCCCTGGTCAACTTTGATGGCCGGTCCTACACCCTGGTAAGGTGCTAATGTAACAAAAAATATCATTAAAATGAGCGTAAAGGGTGGATTTTTTACGATTAGCTAAGGTTGTTTGGGCGTATACGCGTGCTCTTTTGTTTATGGCGCACCCCTTGGTAGTTCTAGGGTTAATAACATGTGGACGTGGAACTGTTTCTAACGTAACATCGAGACGAAATGCTCAATAATAACTTGCGTTTTGATCGAGATGTAAGCCCTATGTACATGTATGTTTGTAGGGCTTGTATTTATGTATGTGGGAGCATAACCTCTAATAATTTCATGTGTTCTATTTTAGCACCAAACATCACCAACCTGCATTCAATCTAATCATCAACATATTTAGTGATTTTAAAAGTAAACAAAAGATAATTCTAACAAGTGCCCATCCATTTCTTACTGTCTGTTCTTCTAAGTAACACTCGTGTTATTAATGTTACCGGTAGCGAGCACGGTGGCCGAGCGGAACGGGCTCTGATTCATAATCGGAAGGTTGCGAGTTCGAGTCCCGGCGGCGCCATCGTGTTGTGCCCTTGAGTAAGGCACTTTATCTCGATTACTCCTCTCCATCCAGGTGTATAAATTGGTACCGACATTCTTAAATGCTGGAAAGGTAACAGACTCGCTGTAGCGGAGATGTAGCGATCCCCCATAGACCTTTTTCCTCTATCCCACAATGCACTATTTCAGGGGTATGACGTAGTTCATCAACCTCATAGATCGTGTGCATCCGATGGTCTTTGCCAGGCCTTTGCAATTATTTTGTCTTAATATGGGCATACTGATTCCATATATGCGGATTATCGTAAAGGCCATCGATGTTACTAATTATGCAATTATTGAATACACGAGTGATGCAGTTACGGAGCGATGCAGAACATCTGTGTAAGAGATTTTGTTTTCGTTTTATTTTCAACTCCGAAAAAAGTGAAACGGACGCCGGTAAAATATCACTGCGTGTCCCGTCATCAGTTTTGCACCATTAGGTCTATAAAATGTATACAAAGTTAGGTTTCAATAACAGGAAACTTTTTTTGGCGACGAGACCATGTCCATAAGGCATAGAAATGTTGTTTTTGCCCCGAAAGGTATTAGGATCGTGGCGCCATTATCATCATTATCGGGGATTCCTTTTTGTGATGAAGGCACCAGTCGAAATGTTCGTATTCCAGAATGTAATGAACATAACTCTGTACTCCCCCGGGGAGATGATGTATTTTGCGACACGCATACCCCCCCTGGAATAGTGCATGATGGGAAAGAGGGAAAAGGTCTATAGCAACATTATAATGGAGGAGTCTGGCCAATGAAAGGGAGATGGGCACTCCGATCACTGTTTATCACGATCGTCTCCTTTACCTTTACCTTCACTTACTAATAAGTCTTCTTTATGGTTTTCCCCTATTTAGCTGGAAAAAGATCTAATGATGACTTGAAAAACTTTATGGGATTCCTCTCGGACACGACGGAAGACAAACAAGTAAGCATACCGTATATCATTTTGTTATTATAACATTAAACATCATCCTCATATATCGCATGGGTTGAATATTTAACTTACTTTGGATTATATTTAGTATTTCTTTAACTCTTCAAAATGATTAAGTTTTGATAAAGGAGGTGAATTTATGTTATTATTTGCTATATTTACCATCTTGATTCAAATTGATATGATATAAGACGAATTAGGTTAAGCAACGTCCATTTTCCGCTAATGCAAGTATATTATATGAAAGCCGCTATCGCTAATAAGCTAAACAACATCAAGAATCCCTATATACATCCCAGCAAAAACGTTTTAAATAAGTTATATCTTGGCTTTTGGTTTAGGTAAAAACGTTTTAATAACATTAAAATGTCAGGTTATATAAAGGTCATGAAAACGTTTTGTATAAAAACGCACTACAACAACATTTCTAAAATGTGTTCAACATGTTATTGTAAAGTATTTTTGCAAACATTTTGCCAAATATTTTGTCAACACTTAAATAACATTATGTTAAAATGTTTACCCAGCAAACACAGAAATATTTTGAAAACGTTTTTACAAAACGTTTTAATAACATTTAAATGTCGGGTTATATAAAGGTCATGAAAACCTTTTTAAAACGTTATTGCAAATATTTTGGGCAAACATTTTTAGCAAAAATATTTTTCAACCCCAAAATAACATTATGTTTGTATCAAGTTTTCAAAGTGTTTTTGGAATGTTATTAAAACGTTGTTATACCCTTTATATAACCCGACATTTAAACGTTTTCTGTAAAATATTTTATGTGTCCTGGGCAGTAGATTATTAGATTTTTTTTAATGTTATGAAAACGTTTTATACTCTTAATATATCCTTCATATAACCCGACATTTAAACGTTTTCTGACAACCTTTTTATAACCTTTTGCGAATGATGTCGAAAACGTTTTGTGTTTGCTGGGATAATATAACAAGGATTTTATTAAATGTGGAATACTATGTTGATAGGACATATATCCATACGTATCAATGCATTTGACTCTAACTTGTATGCCATTTACTATGAAGGGTGAAATAATATAGCAATGATAATTACTAGAGCTAATAGAGGTATATCTTTCTACTGTTGTTGTGCATCACTTTTTATTAAACAGAAGAAGGTTAAGTTAAATTTTACAGTTCGATAACTACCGCAACTAACGTTATTCTACGTTGGTGCAGTGATTTAATATGATATAAGAGCAACATTAATGCTATTTAACTGCGTTATGAACTCAAAGGAAGCCTTTAAGAACTACCGACGACTGTCTAATTGAATTTCCTCTTCTGCAATAAATATCTAAATTATATTACCAAATCGACCCACAACCCTAAAATTTCAACGGAATTTTAGATACTGTGAAGATTTGCTCCGTGTTGAGTGATTTTACTTTTTTCACATTATTACTTCGAGTTTTAATGGATGAAAAAGGTAAATAGCTACATCTTAAGTCGTGTGGACAAGTAAGGTTTATTTGATGCTCAGCACTACCCCTTTGTTAATGTGTATAACGAAGCCGTACTGTCACATATATCAGCACTAGCCCTGTATCATCACCAGCATTCTAATTGTGAGACATACATTGCATTCAAAGTGATGATTGATTTTCCATTTTTATTTATTCAAAACCGTCGTCTGGTATGCAAAGAAAATTGTGTGCGTGAAAATACTATTAAAATAATATCATTAAGTGACACTTATTTCAATCATTTAAAGAATATAAAACCTTTATTGTATGGTTATAGATGTCTTAAAAATTAAAATATACTCTACCAAAATATCAATTAAACACAATTATCCTTCTAAGGTCTGAAAAGGTGTCTAATGTTATGAATAAAAAGTTCCGATGTTTGAAGTCAGTTTCATACACTCTTAGAAAGACAAATTTTCTAAGAGCTGTATTATAAATAACAGCAAAGGCTTCTAGGACATTGAAAGAACACCAACATGATTTTTCCTTGCATTTACTGAACCTTTTTCATGTCTAAAATTGCAAAACCTGTTTCACATACACAGGGCAGCTTAGCTTACGAACGTTTTTAGGTTCTATATAAGTTTTAACTTAAGATACTTTATATCAAGTGTAATTGAAGACCTGAGCACAAGAAGACCGTAAGTCCACTTGCACCCTCAACATGTATACACTAAAGTTACGTATAGTTTCTTAGAGTTTTATAATGTTAAATGCATGTTCCAGGGTGAAAATATCATTAAAGGTTGTGACAGATCTGTGTTGGCCCTGAACATGTATAAAACATTACCAAACTATACGAAACTATACGTAACTTGAGTGTATACATGTTGAAGGGTCAAATGGACTTACGTCTTCTTGCGCTCAGGTCTTCAATTATAACAGTAGCTTAGGAGCCCATTGTTTATAACAATAAAAATAAATAAAATGAAAGAACAATAAAAACGGCAAACAAACAGGTGAGAAGAAGTTAAAAGAACATTTTATTTCAAGCGTGGAAACTGTAACTGCTAACCATTTTTTTCTTCTGTCGTCTTTATTTCCTCTCTATATAAAAGGACACAAGACCAGCAGATTATCAAAATCAAAAAGATTTCCTACAAACAGACAAAACATGTTGGCTCGATACAGCTTACTCAAGACTTTCACCAGAGTGGCAAGAGGTTGTATACAAGGTAAGGATATATTACGTTGAGGAGTTAATTGTTTGAAACATAAACAAAAGAGACAGGGCTAGCACCTGTCATGCAAGTGCTTTGTATGCTTTGAATTCACGCATATTCATTATTTTTCACTAAAAAATGGCGTATATAAAATTAAAATAAATGCTGCTTAACAATCCAGAGCAAATAACGGTTAAAAAGTACCGCTTTCACCACCAGACCTAGGTATCTATAACAATATCCAAAGAGATGTGTACACAATTAGCGTTAAAAGTATACCAACTTCCCTTAACTGTAGCTTAGGCTTATATATACAATCAATACCAGACACAAATAGATGAAAATGGATTTTTGAAATCAATAAAAATTACTAAAATATAGCATAATGTGGTATTGCTTACCAAATAAACAACCCATTGTTGTGCGAACTGGAGAGAAACTAAGATTACGCACGTACTGAATAAAAAGAGGGTACGTTTAAGGGATCTAGAATGAGCGTTTATTGCGTTTCGACAGTATTTTTTTAGGGACATGAGAGCACCTCAGACCTATCGAATTGCATTCTGAATACGAAGCATGTCTTTCTGATATCAAATAATTTTCATTTTTGAAAATCACAATATAATACAAATTTTATGACAAATTATAAAAATTTAATATTTTTCAAATTTTTGATATATAACAGTCCTCGAAGTAAACTATATAAATCTAATGATATATTCTTAAAGTGTATGTAGCTGGGAGGAAAAGCCGACGGTCAATTGAAAATTTTGACCTTTCATATTGAAGATATGGATTTTTTTCCCCAAAAGACCTTTTTTTTTGTGGTGTTTGGGGAAAAAATCCATATCTCCAATACGAAAGGTCAAAATGTTCAATTGATCGTCGGCTTTTCATCCCATCTACATACACTTTAGGTATAAATCATCAGATTTGTAAAGTTTACTTCGAGTACTGTTAAATATCAAAAATATCAATTTCTAATGATTTGCCATAAAATGTGTATTAAATTGCGAATTTCAAAAAATCAAAATTATTGGATATCAGAAGGACATTCTTTGTATTCAGAATGCAATTCGATATGTCTGATGTGCTCTAATGTCCCAAAATAAATACTGTCCAAACGTTCATACCCCATCCCTTAACGGTTAAATAACCCATGGATGTTTTGTTCCGACATAAACTAGTTGTAGATACATTTTTGTGCTTACTTTTGGAATAGCCATTCTAACACATCCACTTACCCAGGGATAACCGTCAAAAGATCGGGATGAGTGGGATGATATTTTGAGTAAAATCCATAATTCTAATTTAAAGTCAAAGATTGAGTGACGATTCCAGGTTTAAACAGCAACAGTTAAAGAGTACGTTGCCATTGAGGTAGTTCAATTGTATCTGTTCACTTTCTAATAATGGCGAAGGGTAGTAATTTGTTTACGCCAGGTGACTAAGAGTATGATTATAAATTGAGATTGGAGTGTACTGTGGCTAAAACAGTGCTTATCTGATTTAAACAGTCAAACATAAATACATATAACATAGCTAGTTTTCTTGCACTCTCATTTTGCGATAACACAAACATGCACAAGATATTAAAAGATAGTAATGTTATTATACGTGTCCTTGTTAGTGTCCGTGGTCAGCTTGTAAACACACAATATTTTGTAGAAACCATTGTCACATGAATCTTACTGCCGAAACGTGGCCTGAATTCAAAGAAGCCGGAAGCTCAACTCCTTTACTTTTCACAACTTGATAGCCAATCTTAAGTTAAAAGGACGTATTTAATGAAACAAAAAGAGACCTATATTCTTGCAGACAGATTCCAAAAGAAGCCTGTTATCGAAGGTGTCGCAAGAGACTTAGATCTGTGCGTGTCACAAAGTTGTGCTATTTGTCAACCGTTAAGCATAATCATGCCAATGGTCATGATGGTACAAGCATAGTTTTTATGTTCAAACTGCTCTAATACCATAACAAGCAACACACACAGTTCAATTTCGATCATATCCCAATGTTTATTTATTAACAGCAACATCAGCAACAAAGAAAAAAAAAAAGACTGTGAAACATAAGCCTCGCGTGTGGGAGAAATACATTTCGTGTTGAATGTCAGATTTTGCTCGTTTTCCAAAATTTAGACTACATTGGGTGAACAAATCGCGACCATTTAACATAAGAAAAGTTAAATACTATTATTAGCTGATTAAAGGTCAAAACCTTTGATTCAAGCACAAGAAAATTATTCCTAAGCTGAACATTTCTAGCTGGTTTTTAGCATTTTGGTTTATTCCGGGGTAGGAATAATTTTCTTGTCTTTTTGAAGTTTTAAAATGTATTCATTTAATCAATATACCCAAACAGATGAATAAAATCAATATTAGCGACAAATGACTCCTTTAAGGGATCTAAAATGAGCGTTTATTGCGTTTCGACAGTATTTATTGTGGCACATGAGAGCATCTCAGACCTATCGAATTGTATTCTGAATACGAAGCATGTCTTTCTGATATCAAATAATTTTCATTTTTTAAAATCACAATATAATACAAATTTTATGACAAATTATAAAAATTTGATATTTTCAAATTTTGATATATAACAGTCCTCGAAGTAAATTATATAAATCTAATGATATATTCTTAAAGTGTATGTAGCAGGGAGGAAAAGCCGACGGTCAATTGAAAATTTTGACCTTTCATATTGAAGATATGGATTTTTCCCAAAAAGACCTATTTTTTTTTTTTTTGGTGTTTTGGGGAAAAAATCCATATCTTCAATACGAAAGGTCAAAATTTTCAATTGATCGTCGGCTTTTCATCCCACCTACATACACTTTAAGTATAAATCATCAGATTTATAAAGTTTACTTCAAGTACTGTTAAATATCAAAAATATCAATTTTAATGATTTGCCATAAAATGTGTATTAAATTGCGAATTTCAAAAAATCAAAATGATTTGATATCAGAATGACATTCTTCGTATTCAGAATGCAATTCGATATGTCTGATGTGCTCTAATGTCCCAAAATAAATACTGTCCAAACGTTCATACCCCAGCCCTTAACTTGACCACATTAAAAGCGTACTTGTAAAGAAAACACGTGAAATCCAATGTCACATAATTATGATATGCACGGTTCCACACCGAATGTATGCGCGGTACAATGATGTGTGAACGCGAAGTCATCTATGTAGCTGATTTGTCGGAAATCAAATAACTGAAGTCAATTATTTAAACGGTAATGGTTGAAAGCAAAATAAAACGGAAAGAAAACATACAAAATATTTACGTCAGACCGATGCGCAATAATTATAGTCATATGCGTCATTTTTGGTGAATTCTGTGGTTTGTTTTATATATTTTTTAAAACCTTGACAAACAGGTAAATACATAGATTTTAAGCTAACTGATCTGAACAATTAATTAGCTAAAATAATAATTAAGATGTTGAACCTCTATTGAATTTTTACGGTTAATACAAGAAATTGATATCAACCAAAGTGTGCTGTCCCAAAGGTAGATGCAACTTTCGTTTATTTTAGATTAATTTTATTCTCCACGAAAAAAAAACCATCCGACCGACCAACCCTACTTGAAAGGTCCGTACGCCAGTAGAACAGTGTTTTTGTCGATTAAGCATCAAATACCAAAATATGGCCATTTCAAAGACACATCCAGATACATTTTTTGTTCAGTTTTAAAGTCATATCAACAACATTTATTGATGGTAAAAACATGTGTTTACACTCGTCGTACAAATAAAATGTTTAACATTAAAAGGTTAAGGATTATCTAACAATCTTGAGTAAAGATAAGTGTTCAAATACACAAATGCATCATGATAAAATAAGGACTATATATAAACGTGCAGCCATAAATTTGAATAACTTTTAACCGAAACAGGAAAAAATTGTATAGATTTTCGCGATTGTTAGCTGTTACTATTCTTTTTATATGAAATTGTCACGTTCACAGGATATTGCCATTTATGTGCCCACCAACCCATCCTCAATTTAAGCTCATTCACTTAAGATTCACTCAATTGAAATAATTACAAATTACATATCATCCTTTTAGTATTATTATAATTATAATTATTATTATTATTATCATTATTTATTATTATTATTATTATTATTATTATTATTATTATTATTATTATTATTATTATTATTATTACTACTACTACTACTACTACTACTACTACTACTACTACTACTACTACTACTACTACTACTACTACTACTACTACTACTACTACTACTACTACTACTACTACTACTACTACTACTACTACTACTACTACTACTACTTATTACTTGCGCTAATATTTCACTCAATCTCATATAAACTGATTTCACTTAAGATTTCAATATGTTTTTTCTTACCATTCTATTAATAGTATCAATGTTTCTATTATTTTCCTTTTATAGATTCTAACAATGGCGGAAAGCAAGCGGAGTTAGTTTTGCCATTAGGTTGATTCTTCATGTTGTCTACGGATGACTAACCACACTGTTTATTACTGTTTTTGTTTCAAACCAAATAAAGTACACTAATTACGTCACATTACGTCATCATTCACGAACCAAACACTTCTTCATGTTGGGAATCCATTTTGTACATTGGCGGTGTTTGTAAAGACATTGATATACGTTAATATAAAATATAAGTGTGCATTATTATTAATGAGAAATGTAATTAATTAAACAATACAAATGTTTCATTAAACAAAGATTAAAGATTAAACAATCCTTTCAAGATTTTAACATGCCAGTGTCTTTAAATAATCAAACTTACTTAGTTGAAATGTTTTGTGTCGAAAACAATTTTGTTTAAAAATGACATAACCTTAATAAGTAACATGAATGAATAGCATTAGAAGAAATATATATTTATATATATACACTGCAAAATAGTGTCAAAAAAGGTCCTTAGGTGGCTACTTAAAGGTGTCAAATTTATTCTATTATGGGTGTAAGATGATGACATATTTGGGTGTTATGTTCATTTTGACGCCTAGGTGGCCACATTGGGACACGTTTTCAAAGAAGACCATTACGCCCAAAGTACCAAACTGCTACATTTCCAGACATTTTTCATAATAATCATGATAACATTCCTTTCGTTTGGCGCAATATTTAATCAAAGTTTACACTACGCTACTGCTATCATGATTATTATTAAAATATTTGGAAATGTAGCAGTTTGGTACTTACTGGGCTCGATACCATGGACAAAATGGCGACGAGAATGTAGAGAAACTCTTGCGTGTACCACGGCGCATGCCTAGTATCTTGTCAGACGCTCGGTATTAGTTAATTAGATCAATAGATACAAACAAAATAAAAAGGTATTACTAATTGAATTCTATTCATTAGAAATTTATTGGCACAATTTCCTAATAATGCTTTAAATGGAGAAAATGCTCGCAACCTTGAATTTAATTTGCTATCTCAAATCATTTCATTAGAGATCCAAGCAGATATTTGTGCTATAATTGTGTTACATAAAATATCATTACATATTGATATTTATTGTTGTTTATTTTACATAAGGATTATTAAGGAAAATATCTTTTTTGGTTTCAAATAGTTTATAATAATAAGTTTCCGCAACGGTAAATGTCCAGCTGTATGTATACGGATTTTAAGGTTTTAGTTATTAAGAGAGATTTTCTGAGAAATACTGATGCTATGGGAAAAAGGTGGAAGATGGGGGTCAGCAAATTTCAACCATATTTTGGCAATTTAATAAGTTTGGATAAGTGTTCAGAATAATCAGTATAAAAAAATCTGCTATGCCCCCTCCTGGGAAATATGGGCCCCTAAAATATGCCCCTAACACGTATTTCCCTGACTTGTAAAATGCCGTTTTATGCCATTTTTGAACAAATTTTGGCACCTAAGACAAGCATCTATGAAAGTAAATTTTTCTACACATCTTCTTTCATCCTTTGTCTTTATCAAAAAATATAAAACAACAAATGTTCATATTGGGATGTTCCATTTATGAACAGGGGTGGGGGCCCATATTTCACATTTACAACTTTTGAAAAAAGTGAAATCTCCCTCTACTTTGTGACGTCATTGTAGGAGTTCCTCAATCTTTCTCAAATTGTTCATTACAGGAGAGAACCTCTGTACATAGGTCATTTATATAATGCAATAAAAATCATGGAGACTTTTTTACTTTTCATAGAACACAAACATGGATTTTCCCAATATGTGACATTGGTATAATGATGCTCTATATAACGCCAAATCAAATATAAGATTTTTTCACTGTAGCAGTTCCTTTTCTTGAGCCAATAGTCAGTTATTCCATTGAGGAGTTAAGAACCACAATTAAGAATGCAAATCAAGTGCAGGGGTAGGTGTTTCTCTTTTACAGCATATTGGTAAAATCGCCAGTAGATAATGCTCCTTGAATATGAGCCCCTCTCATGTCACAAGCTCGTATTCATACATGTTAGTGGTATTATGATTATTATGAAAATCACAAGCTCCTATTCTGATTCTTAATCATTTCACATGCATCAGTAGGCCTACTTAAGCTATAGGAACTAGGCCTAGTAGGGCCCCATACCCCAAAGTACTAAATCCTAATAACCTGGGGGTGGAACTTAATGCTAGGAGTGGGCTATAAATGGGACTTGTTTTGTTTTGCTTCAGGATAAGGTTTTTGTATGTTCTATTTAACCTAGGCCTATCTCAACATGAAATTACAAAATGTTAAGCCTGGGTTTCAAAAAAGAATGTGCACAGCAAAAATCCAAAATGGCCACATTTTCCCCTGAAAATCAAATTTTTAGCCATAACTTTGTCATTTTTGGGTCTTTTTACCAGGTTCTGGTGTCTTGTCTATGTTTTTTGGTCAATCAATCTATTTATGCAGTTAGAAGTAGTCTCAAATCTTCATGTGTTGAGTTACGACCATTTCTGACCCAATGCACCTTTTTTACCCAAATTTTGAACCAGGCCCATAGACCTCATATTTAAATTACAGAAAAAGCTAGACAACCGGTAAAAATTTACATAACACTATAAATTGGAAAAACGAAATAGACACACAACATACGTTACATCAAGTAAAAAATGTAGATTTTTGCACTGCAGACTTTTATACAATTTTGATAGTTTAATGGATTTTATTGTATTTACATTTTTAGCAATTTCTTGCATTACAAAAGTTTGTATTACACTTTATATTACTGATTATATGAGGCTTCTTTAAATGTGAGCTAGGATAATTCAAAGAGAAGGCAGTTTCCATGGCAACGGCCATATATTCTAATTTTAAAGCAAATTTCCCCAGTAACATTTGACAAATTCCCTCATCATGTGAACATGACCTAAACATTTTACCCGGAATAGCCAGTATCAGGGATAATAAATTCTCTTTTCCTGATCTCTTTTTTGTACACTGTCAGTATGGGAGAGCTCCAACTAAGCCATGTGTATTGACCCTTGACCTTCTACGGTGACAGTGGTATGTTAAAATAAGATGAGGGAAAGAAAATTTGTTATCCCCAATACTGGCTATTTGGGATTAAAATTTTTAAGGACATCTCCACAATATGAGGTAAAATTTACAAAAAAAACATAATATAAATGGCTACTTGTTATGTTGCTACGGAAACTGATAAGTGTCACAGGCACAATCTCAAACTGCTGCATGATAGTGTCCTAGATATCATCATCAGTGTCATGTGGTCGCTGCTAACTTTCATCTCCGGTATCAGTACCAACGCGCATCAGGTGATCCACTCGAAGGTTTTGTCCCCGCGTTTCATCCCCATTATCATCAAGGTAAAACCAATATACCAACTTTTGTTGCCTCCCTCATCCCAGATGACAGCAACAACATTTTTCTGTGACCGATGACCTTTGAATTTTGGGCAGTTTGACCCCAAATTTTGAGCAATATATAAAAAAAAAAAAGTTTGTATTACACTTAATGAGTATATTATTGATATATGGATTCTTTAATTTTAAGTTACATGTATTAGGAGATTTCAAAGGAAGGCAATTGCCATGGCAATGGCCATTTATACTAATATTTAAGCGAATTTCCCCAGTAATCTATGATCTTTGAATTTTGGGCAGTTTGACCCCAAATTGACCCATTTTCTTCATTTTGAGGAATTTGTTGCATTAAAAAAGTTTGTATTACACTTTAAATAAGTATACTATTGATATACATGGATTCTTTAATTTTAAGGTACATGTATTGGAGATTTCAAAGAGAAGGCAGTTTTCATGGCAATGGCCATTTATACTAATATTTAAGCGAATTTCCCCAGTAACATTAAGCAAATTCGATTTCACAAGAAAAGTATAGGCCCTCTCCGAATAACTGCTAACAGAGCCCGTTTTAGTACTAATTTCGATGTTGGAATAGCAGCATCACTTTCTAACATTTGTTAATAAAAACTGAACCTTACCTGTAAAGATAGACAAAATTGGAGTTTAAGTGAAAATTTAGGCTTTATTTAATACAGCTAAAAATAAAGAAAACTATTGTCATGCGTGGTAGAATTGCCGCTTAAAAATGTTGATTTTTACATGCTTTTCACTATGATGGAGAGGTTATTTGGTGGTCTGCGCCCCCTTAATAAACAGACGTCACTTAGATGAAAGAGAGCAGTTTACTAGTATATTGACCATCAAAGGATCCTCAATACAAACCCCAAAATCCATATAATGTGTCAGCATTTTTAGAATTTAAAAAAATCGAGAATCATAGATACATAAGCGTTTTTATGTTTAACACAATAACACCCCTACTTGATCAATGTAGTGTTCCAATATATTATTGTCTTTGTTGTTAACTACATAGTGATAGAAAATAATTATTGTAGGCCCTACCTGCGTTCCTTGGAAGAAAAGGTAATATTCATTTGAGGGTGCATAAAGCATGATGCAAAAAGGTTATTTTTAAATCAGCACAGACAGAATTTTAGTACTGACCCGGGGTACTGAACCCCTTTATAGAATAGTCCTGTTCTATAAGCATTTATCCAACACAATTTAGGCCCCAATTTATTATGTAATAGTTTTGTTGATGTTGTTTACTTCTGATAGGCTCCGTTTTCATCAAATTTCATTTTAAACTTAGAAAAATCACCGTACCTGAGTTTAGCATGAAAATATCGCAATTTTGCACTTTTCTGAAAAAGAGCATAAAGTAAGATGTGCTCATTTTAAAACGGAAAAAGTCTCCACGATTTTTATTTGCTCAATTGTTCAACCTATATCTACTTTATCCAACAAGTAAATAACTTTGACAAAAATATTGAGGAACTCTCACAATCATCTTGCAAACTTTGCTTCAAAATTAGTATTTTGCACTTTTCTGAAAAAGAGCATAAAGTAAGATGTGCTCATTTTAAAACGGAAAAAGTCTCCACGATTTTTATTTGCTCAATTGATCAACCTATATCTACTTTATCCAACAAGTAAATAACAAAAAAAAAAATTTTGAGGAACTCTCACAATCATCTTGCAAACTTTGCTTCAAAATTAGGATTTTTCACATTTACACAATTGCTGAAAAGGCCATTACACCCCTCTCTGAAAATGGAACAACCCAAATGTTGTACAAATAATTTTAATTGTAATTGTTATGTCGAGACAAAATGTGTATTATTACTGTGAAGTATAAATAAAATGTCTGCAGATGCGCGTTATTACGTGGCTCTAATCAAAAGTTAGTGCACATTTAAAAGTTGTTGTGTCTGAGAAGACAATCATGGGGGTCAATTTGAGGGGGGTCCAGTATCTCCCAGTGGGGGGTCCTCAAATTTTTTTAATACCTCCACTGTAAATACTCATGGACACATGTTTGATTGACAAAATATGAACAAAATTTGCTGACCCCCATCTTCCACCTACCATCAGAGTCTATCGGATAAACCCTCTTAAGTGTAAAATCATTTAACAGTGAAAAGATATATTTTTATTTTTATCAATTTGTTCTTACTGGATCATGTATGCGTGTTTATTATTAACGTTATTAATATATATGTAAGTGACTGGGTGTTACAATTGTAATTTGATGCGACTGTGTTATCATTTCTTATAACAGCATTAACCGGGGGATTCCAAGTGCTTAACTCTTGTAACAGAAAGATGTAAATAATGACACATTTGTCGCTATTGATTTATTTTAAAAAGAGCTTCAAGGTTTCCATGGAGCAAAATTAAATTGTGTAATGTTGTAGACTAACTGTCCACAATTTCTACTACTCTCAATAGAAACTATAATCGTAGTTTTTATGAAAAATAAAATAGCTGAATGTGAAGATTGCCTTTTCTGCATATAAAATATGCATTTACGTAGGCAATAAACTTACCGCTTTATGCGGTTGAACAGAAATAGTTGCCCATTTAGTTTTATTGAGAATTGCAAACATCATTTTACATCGTTAGACTTAGAACCGGAAGTTATGCTTTTAAATCATCTTAGTAATGGTTTAATAGTTTTAATGAAATAGCCATTTTCATATCACGGAACCCCTGGCACGCAATCATGCTGATGATAATAGAATTAAAGTAATGATTGTTCACTGTAGGATTATAGAAGACCATTGACAGACTGTGGGAGGTGCATTTTAGCAACCACGCGTCCCGTATCTTCAAAGGTTCGTGATCAAGTATCGAAATACTCACAGGCTGCGCAAGTTGCAAAGCCTAAAGTCTAAATTAAAAAAATATTTCTAATTTAGAATTAACTTTTTAACTATGACGAGCCACGTGAAGACATCGCTGTAATTATGAGCCTTTGGAAATGTGCATTTTTGGAATTACAGCACAGAACCTATTGTTGATACTGATATCGGTTAAATTTAGGTAAATGAAATGATATGCGTGGAGTGTGTGCCTAAACTCATCCAATTCTAAGTTTACGTTTAATTTTGAATATTCACAATACTCGAATGTTTGTTTTAAGATTAGTGTGTTTAGTGTTGCTATTGTAAATAGAGCGATTGTAATGCTTAAACTTCTTAAAAGTCATGCTGATGATAATAATAATAATAATAATAATAATAATAATAATAATAATAATAATAATAATAATAATAATAATAATAATAATAATAATAATAATAATAATAATAATAATCATAATAATATAATAAATAATAATAATAGTATAATAATAATAATATTAATAATAATAATAATAATAATAATAATAATAATAATTATAATAATAATAATAATAATAATAATAATAATAATAATAATTGAGATAATTAAGTATTGTTATAATCAACCATTCGGTATTACCTAAAATTCTTAGATTGCTCTCTGTAAAATAACCTTTGAAAGTACTCTGGATCACATTAAATCGTTTAGGTTCTGGTTGCATGTAAATCTCACTTCTTTATAGTACATTTTTTTCATTAGATATCATAAGTTTGGCAACCATTTGGGTACTCGTTTTTGACATCTTGTAGATCTGCGGCAACAAGTTTCAAAAGTAATTTAAATAGCCCTCTCGTAAATATCATAAATAAAAGCACTAATTTTATGGGGGAAAAGTGTCAATGTTATATGTATCATGTATACGAATGATGTCCCACTTTACACCTGTCACAAAATAACTCTTCAGTTCTATAATTTGGCTCATCATTTGCAACAATTTATCGCGAAGCAAACGATATTTAGGACCAGAAAGTCTGTAAACGTCCAAATCCAAAGTTGCATTTACTTGTAACAAGGTTGTCAATAGAATAAACGGCACATGGAAGAACGCGCACTTTCTTGGCTGTATTATAACCGTTAACCCATCACTACAAGTTCAATTTTTGATTTGGAAGAAAACGGACTTCGTAACCTTAAATACCCCGTCGTTTCTCGTTCAATTTGCACAAAAGGTACAAAAGGTGTCATTAAAGAGGACATCATTTTGTCACAGCATGTATATTACTGATTTTTGTTTTATTGAATGACTTATCAAACTGAGTATACCGTTTTCCACTCAGATCTGGCAGTGACGTGAGTGCGCATTTGCTTGGTCGCAGCTTCAAATTGCAGGCGTTCGATCAAATACAAACTGCCACATGGTCAGGGTTTTATCTATCCTTGATGTGATGAATTACTAATTATTATCAAGCCATAGCTATTCAAAAACATGTTTCTTTCCGTTTCTTTCCACGAATAAGTTAACGTATCTTGTCAATTGAAGACTTTTAACTGTTACTTGATCTTGAACAAGTAAACAGCCACACCTTCACGTAGCAATTAATTACCCACGTCCATGTCTCACATAAACCACTCAGATGTTTCAAAATGGTTTCAATATAATTACTTTCCATTGTGACTTATTTGTAAATATGTACATTAATAAGAGAGACTGCTTTAAGGTGTTTGTGCGATCTACAGTTTATAATGTTTCAAAATATGAATGTGTGATTAAGATAAAGAAAAATAATGTGAACAGATGTAAAGATATTTTTTTTTCATATCTTTTTATTTGATGGTAATTTAATTTCCAGTTTATAAGTGAGTATTTTGACCTTCTATTTAAACTACATGCATTAGTGTATTGAATAAAATTCATAAGTACTAAAAGATGCTGTCAAGTAGTAAACATTATTATTATTACATGTTCTTTAAATTTAAACTGAATGAAGTAGTGTGAGTAGTAATGTCAGCGATGGTTGGGTTTTGTTTTATAACTGTATTGGTATACACGTGCATGTTTTCAAACCAAACAGGCGTGCCATCATAGATTATATAATTGTCGAGACTATACTCGCCATAGTGCCTAATATTAAATGCAACTTGCAGTTCTGGATTAAGTAACGAGCAAACCCGTTTGTGTTCAAATCAGTTAACTCGGCAGTCCTTTGTAACATTGCATCATTCGTCAGGCGGTATAGGATCTCATACGCAATTGAAGCTGGTTTTGAATTACTTCTGACAATGAGAAAAGCGCTTCAATTGTAATCAGCCCACACCGCCATCGACACTACTGCTTGATTTGTTCATTTATGCTCTTTAGTTTCTTTAAAACAATCATGTTATTAACATACCCAATGTATGTGTTTTGGAGAGCGATGTGATATATACAAACAATACCCTGTTGTATCCAACGTATTATAATCTACGCTTTCTTTAAGGTTGGTACATGTATGAAGCCCGGAATTAAGGAAACGTTTGGGCCTCATTACTACTAAATAGTTAGTCTAAAGTATATAAATGTATACATATTTAGAATAAAAGAATGTTAAGGAATGCAACTGTGAAGTCAGATTGTCAAAATATTCAGTTTTTGACAAAAACAAACATAATAAAGCAAAGCATTTGGGACAAAATAAATGTGTGATTTTTATGATTTTCACCAAAATGAGCATTTTAAAACAATGGTAACCATTCAAAAAGCTGGTCAAAGCTAAAAAAAAAACACTGAGCATATTTACATAAATCTGACGTTACAGTTGGATTCGTCAATGTTTCTTCAATTATAAAATATGTATACTTTTAGTCGACTAATTTAGCCGTAATGTAACCCTAAAGTCTCCATAAATTCAGGTTTATACTAACAAATTATTTTACCAACCCTGTAACAATGCCGACGATAACTTGCTGATTAACATTAATGTTACTTTTTCATTATAATATATGGTCTTATAACGTTATCATCAAAGCAAGGGATTTAAAGTAATTTACCATTTCTTTATTATACATAGTGACATAGTGAAGTGTGTGGGATAAATAAAAAGCAAAGAAAAATAAATTAAAAGCAAAACGAAGAACTTTGTGGTGTACTCGTATGTATTGTTTTAAATTATTGATCTATTATAATGAAATACAGAGATACAAAGACTATCGTGTCTGACATCAGGACAAGGGCGCGCCGTGACTGGTTGCCGATCTGCGCAGTACGGCATTTTCTGTCTAGTTGTCAGAATTTCCGACGCGAACTAATGTTTTTTATCTCTGTCTTTCATTATAGTGCTTGATTCAGTGTTTTTTATCTCTGTCTTTCATTATAGTTCTTGAAATTAGTGTTTTTATCTCTGTCTTTCATTACAGTGCTTGATTCAAAGTGATCTGTACCAATTACCAAACCTTTTAAAAATACTTAACAATACTTAAATCTATGAATAATTCAGACTGGGATGTCGATATGTCGTCTATTGTAGACTATGTGGAAGTTTTATAACTGTTAGATAAACAAACACCAAAACCATGCTGCACACTGATGTTAAATTTAATCTCACTGTCTTTCCACGACCTCTCTTGATCAAGAACCGTTTATTAAAGAGAAATTAATCTATTTCTTTTGGAACTAGTTTTGTTGTGTTATATCATAAATAATAATAACTTTTCAAAATTGTTATACAGTTTCAAGGTTTAAAAAAACCAAAAAAACAACATGCATATACATTTTTTTAATAAACACACGGAAATGTTAGGTGAAACCTCATCAAACGCCCATCATACTTTTAGGCCTAGACCAAAAGAACAAAATAAATGTAAGAAGCCGCAAATGCGCAAAATGGCAAAAGCAAGCATGATGTTGACGTGTACAGCTAAATAATAATTACAATTTATTTATCCATTTGACGGGTAGTTATATTGGTCTAGATACACACCCCCAACAGAGTTCGGATTTCCGGACTTTTTGTCCAGTGGTGACTGTTGGAAATCCATTCTTTTAAATTGTCCAAAGACGAAAAAAATCCAGCAGAGAAATAGTTCTTAATCAGAAACCTTCAGTTTGAGAGCTCATTTTGGACATTTCCGTAATTTTTCCTTCGTTGAATTGCATTTCCAAGCTTTTTCAAGAGGCATTGGCAACTGGAACTCCATTCGTTTTCAGAAAGCAGACTTGGGGATCCAGAGATTTCTTTTATTGAAAAGTTACCCCTCTATGGGGTGTGCCCTTATTTGTCTGAATAGCCCATTACAAGTTACTATATTTTGATTGAAGACACCAATCATATGCACAGTGTAATTTTTATTAAGATTTTTTTCCAGAAAAGATTTTAATGTTAACTTCGGATCATTATGGCTCGAACAGTATGTTAAGTATTGTCCCTCACCCTATAATGACGGCGCTGAGTCAAGACAAAAACGACAAGCTCTTTTTTACCAAAGTAAGGTCTAGTTAATATTCATTCCAGTACCTCGCTAGAAATAGAATAAAAAACAAGGGCTTAATAAGGCAAAGAGAAGTGTTTGTTTGCCCAGACACGACCAACCCAATGATATAAAAATAAAGAAAATGGTGTTTCATACTGCAGTTATTGTCCGTTTTCCTATACACAATACACAGTGCTCTCACCATTGACGCGTGACCTCTACAAATGATGTATGTTGGAAGAATGGACATTTGCCTAGTTAACATCACTGTGTGAAAAATAACCAGCCAATATTTAATTTATTCTCCAAACTTCTAGCAAATATGTTTCTCTAACATGACCTAAAATTACAGCTAGGTTAGATGTTCAGAGATGGTCGCACTTTTGTAAAATATGAGTGAGGGCAAAGCATAGCTAGCTCATAGCTAGCTATCTTGAGCTATATTGGTAACGGACCGCTCCGTTCTGAAGGATGCCACAAAGAAACGGCACAAGCTACATTTAAACTATTCTAAATAGGTTCTAGAAAATATAGTTTTGTAACATGTCCTAAATTTTTAGCTCATTTAGATGTTTGGAGAGGGTCGCACTTTTGTGTTTTAGGAAGGACATGTAAACGACAGATAACACCAAAAATATGAAGAAATTATTTCCAAACCGTGTTAAGTCAACAATCATTATGTTGCTCATTTTGAAGAATGCTGATTTAATCAGTTGAGCTGTTTCAATGAGTATTATCTTGGTTGAATAGCTTTTAATGGGGTTTAAGTCCTGCAACGGTCGAGATGAATTCTACTGTAGACATGACTGCATCATGTTTCCCCATAAAAATGCCAAATGACACTTGAAAGTTAATATTCCTGGCAATCACAGCTTTCATTTTTCCCATTTAGCCCTCCACAACCATGTCAACAATGTTTTACCATAAATCAACATCAATATAGAGAACCAAGCATGACAAGTATGGTCTGGGATTTTGTACTCCAGCCCCATTTTGTTACCAAAGAGGTTAAACTTCATATGGTAAAGTTGAATTTCATACACTCCTTTATCAAAGCAGCCAATCAGAAAAGCGGTTAGAACAGTATGCGGAGTGCTTTGATTGTGTAATACAATGTGCAATCTGCGTACTACGTGCAGTGCTTTCGCACGTTAAAGCATAGCATAGGATTTTTTTTCTTTCGGGCGGGTTGATACATTTATATTTGGTCCTATTTTGCAACAATTTTCGTGATAGTTTTGTTTTTCTCCCCAACAAGTTAATACATGTTAATTAACCTATAATTAAAGTTTGACACAAGTAAAAAATGTAAGTCTGAATGTCGTATATTTTCTCTTACCCCACTTGCTGCAATATGTGTACAGATGTAGGAAAAAAAAGAAAAGAAACAAAAGAGGAAATCGATCTACCGACCCACTCCTTTCTACACCATATCTGGGCAAACAAACACTTTTTTTGGCCTAAACATTATTATCCTTTTACCTTTACACTCATTTTATTTTGTGTACAGAAATGTATAATTCTAATTCTAATTGTGAATGTAAAAGTCAATTCAAATTTTGATTATCTCGAAATAATCAAAATGTTATTGTCATTTGTCAGGGAAGGGCAATTCGCCGTCGAAGTGACGTAATAATCAAATTAACTACCATAGAAACAATTTTTGAATAAATCACCCTGCACTACAACGTTCACGCGGTACCATATATGTCAAAAAACATCGATAAAGACCTGGATTGTAATTCTATAGAATATGCATATTATGCTGGTCACTCGCACCTTACGGTGCAGGGCGGTCTATTCAACATGTTCAACAATTGTATTAATCTATTGCTATGGTAGTCAATCCGATTATTAGGTCACTTCGACGGCGAATAGTACCATACGAGACTTCACACTAAAATGTTAGTCAATAGCCCTTTGTTGGACCTCTTTAGTTCCACCGATGTCAGGGAAGGGCAATAGTACCATACAACACTGTACACTAAAGTGTTTTAGTTAAAAGTCCTTCGTTGGACCTCTTTAGTTTCAACTGATTTCCTTTTGAAACATACATTTGTCTTTATATCTACAAGTATATAGATATTTAAAAGCCTTGAACTTTAAAAAAGTCATCAGAGACCATAATGCAATTAAAGGGACTTAAAACATCCGTCGAGGCCCAACACATCTGAAAATGTATCCATAGTTCAAGTGCGGGTGATAAATCGGGGCAATATCTACTTAAGGGCTCAGGTAGCGATGTTTTCAGGTATATTTTGTGTGACCTGAGAGCACATACGACATATCGAATTGCATTTTGAGTTCGGGGAATGCCCTTCTGATAATAATAGATTTCTTTCTTTATTTTTTTTAATTCGAGACATATTACTCATTTTATGGCAAATGATTAAACATTGGTATTTTTGAAATTTAACAGTCCTTATTTTATAAATCTAATGATATGTACTTAAAGTGTATGTAGATGGGATGATAAATTACATCATATGAAAATGTTGACCTTTCGTATTGAAGATGTTGATTTTTTCTCCAAAACACTAAAAAATAGGTATTTGGGGGGAAAATGTATATCATTGGATTTATAACGCTAACTTCAAGGACTGTTAAATATCAAAAATAAAAATAAAAATAATTTGCTACAAAATTTGTAATATATCGCGAATTTCCAAAAATCAAAATTAGTTGATATCAGAAGGCCATTGCTTGTATTCAAAATGCAATTCGATATGTTTGGTATGCTCTCAGGTTCCACAAAAATACTGTGCAAACCTTTGCTATCCGATTCCTTAATATAAATATCAACAAAATATAAAGCAAAGTGAACGGTTACGTTCGTCTTTGAGATCACTTCACCCAAACTCGATTTATAGTGAGCGATTTTCCACTCGCCATAGGCACTAAATATCACTCGCTACGAAACTCCCTAAATCAGTCATCGAACCAGCCAATTCAGCATTTAATTGATTCTGTGCCCCCTCCAAGCGGAGAAAGTCACAATTTTGCGCGCGAGCATAAATACTATTTAAAGGCCGGAACTCTACTTGACTATATCCAAATAAGTAGTATTTGTGAAAATTAGACCACTCGCCTAGCATCATGCTAGCGAGTGATTAACCACTCGCCTTTAAAATCTTGACGGCAAGGCCTGACCTCCCTGACCGGCAGGGGATTTCTTATGTCATGGTAGAATTCCTTATGCCCAGGTATAAAGAATTAAGATGTATATCTTTTGATATGTAAATGCTGGCGTCTAGTTTATTCATGGTAGTGGTTAGTTACTATAGACGAATTCAACAAGCCAAGTGATGGTAAGAATTTAGTCGGCCATCTGCACCAAACTGGTGTTGTTACTGCCCAATTGGGTGGATTACATCCGCTTTGAAATCAATGTTGAATTGTATTGTGTTGTAAACTGTCTTCAATAATTTGTCTACGTGTAACACGGGTGATGGAATGCAGTTTAATATCCCCGCCAAGGCCACATAATTTCACATTTTAGGTGGGATAGACCTAAGGGGGGGGGCAGCTATGGCTGTCATTGATGTGTAGGAATGCGTGAACTATAATCAAATTAAGTATTTCTTGTCCAAACTGGAACATGCGCGTTGCGTCCAAAGCGTGTACGCAGTGTAAGGCGCGTGTATAGTTTCTTCTGTACCGTGCTATATTCGCGTGTGTTTATCGCGGAGCCACTAGCGTCCACGGTGTTCCAGTTTGGCCAATAAATACTAAATTTGATAATAGCTACGAGTATGTATTGAGTTAAAATTGCGTAATACACCACGCAATACAAGCAACTGAATTTTAATTATGTTTCGTTCGTTTTAGAATAAGGAGAGTTTTAATGACGGTAACTTAGTTTTACTAAATAAAACGAGATCAAAATATGTGTAACATATAACTGAATAAGAATGAGAAAAACGATATTAACATTTTTATACTATTTCGTGTAAAATACAGATACAATATTTTATCGTGGTTCAAATTCTAAAAGTTAACATTATAAATGTGCAAGCAAATTACGTCATACGTAACCCCGAATGTCTCTTTAAAGTGTAGTCTAGCATGACTATGTTTACATAATATATCTTGGCATACGTAATAAGAAACCTAGAAGGAACATCATGGAACAGGGAGCAGAATGATTCATAAAGGTAACATCTGTTCTACCTGATTTATCCATGACTAAAAGAAAAGAAAAGTAACAAACACCAAAACAAACAAACAAATTCACACCTGTTGGATTTAAAACTATTCTACCAACCACGCAAAAAAAGGTAAAAACACGTTTATTGATGCAAAATGTTTATCAAAGCAATGTTTTTATATACGAGTGGATATTCATACGTAGTGATAGATAAAATGAATTTTAACTTCAACACTACACTATTTTTCGCTCACCTGGGATTGACAGAATGACGTCATAGGATGTTACGATGTTTAAAGAGTGATACCAGCTGGAAGAAAGGTGAGGCTGAAAATCTTGAGCCTGAGCAAGCGCTTGACTGTCTGAGCTTTTGTCTTGACACCTCGTATTGCTTGTTTCGTGAGACTTTTTATCTTCAGCGCTATGGATGTGCCATGGGAAGTTCTTGCAGTCCGCTTTCCGCTGACGCCTATATGTAATATTTTGAAAGCTAGGCACTAACATCGGCCGCGTGTTTGGAAGAGATATGTGGATGGTACCTTTGTGGTCATAAAAACTGTGCATATCGAGGAATTTACCGATCATATCAATAAAATTGATCCTAACATAAAATTTACGCGGGAGGAAGAGGAAGACGGTAAATTTCCTTTCCTTGACACTTTGGTTTGTCGCCAGCCGGACGGAACTCTTAAAGTAAAGGTTTATAGAAAACCTACTCACACAGAGCAATATTTGAACTTTTCCTCTCATCATCCACTGGAGCACAAGCTCATTGTTGTTAGAACGCTACTCCACCCTGCGGAAACCGTCGTCAAAGACCCGGTAGATAAAGCAGAGGAGATTGCTCATGTGAAGAACGCGCTAAAGAACTGCGGTTACCAAGACTGGACTTTCTTTCGTGGTCAGCCCAAAGAAAAAGAACCATGACACAGAAACAGCTAACAAAGGTTTTGTCACATTACCTTACATAGAAGGTCTTTCTGAGAAGCTACGCAGAGCGTTCAGGACTGCGGGAGTTTCAACCACCTTCAAACCTCAAAATACACTGAGGAGTGCACTTGTAGCCCCTAAAGACAAGACAGAACCTGTAAAACAATCTGGGATTTTGTATCAAATTGACTGTGCTGATTGTGATGCGAGTTATATCGGCGAGTCTGCCAGGAAACTTGAGAAAAGGCTTAGTGAACACAAGTCTACTGCCGGCAGCTCTAGATCAGCGGTCAGAGAACATGTTGTGAGATCCAAAGGATTGATTGGAAAAACGTTAAGGTGCTCGAACGGCAGCAAAAAAAGTTTTCCCGAAGAATTCTTGAAGCCATCCAAATAAGGACTCAAAAACCGAGACTAAATCGTGACCAAGGACTAGAAATAGATCCTATTTGGGATAACTTGCTGATGCCCGGGGGGCGGCGCTACATCGTAACATCCTATGACGTCATTCTGTCAATCATATGACGTCATCAGTGAGAGATATCCCGATTGTAGACAAGATATCAACACAGCATCACCATCTGCTGAAGACGCTAGTCGGACTAGTGAAGACGTTCCAGGTGAGCGAAAAATAGTGTAGTGTTGAAGCTAAAACTTTAATTCAATGTTTTTATGCATTCATTTATCTTAACCCTGAATTGCACATGATATTTCAACATATGTCTAATTGTATTCCTAACTAACTAGGATGGAAACGTTGTGAGAAATATTCCTTTTTCGCTTTTATGGATTGTAAGACATGTTGTTCCCTTTTCATAAAAAGTATGTTGAAAGATTAAATTCGACGTTTTCTCTAGCATCTTACATTCGGTAGATTAATACCTTTTTAATGCTATATCAAACCCTGCCAACGGTGCTCAAGAATAAGTTCAACCAAGAACTGATATTGCCATGGGCTAAACTTCTTATTCAACATCATCTCCCGAACTTTACACAGAAACGTATTGCAAATTGGATCAGGATTTTGGTTTTTAAACATAAACGTAATTTATTGTATAGGTGACGTCAAATGTAGCCAGGTATATTTGGGGTTACACTGCTACTTTCTTTGCATAATGCGAAGTGATAAAATCCACGTTTTAATTTTCTTTTCCTTTTAGTCCAAAACCTTCTTCACGAAAATAAAAAGCAAGAAAAACAAAAACAAAACAACAACAAAAAATAATGATAAATAATTGCTTACCTATTATAGATGCTGTATTTATTGAGTTATCATTGAAATCTGTGTGTACTTTCCATATAACAAATGGCATTGCAATTTCACATGTTGGACATCTACGTCGTATAAACGCACGGGTTACGTGGAAATATGCTGAGTTTACGACATGTCAAAGTTCATGCAACACGCCTAATTTTCAGCACTAAAAGGCTCATTTTGAAAGTAAAGTCATGATAAATGGATGTAGTGGTCCTCAATCTACTCAAATATACACATGTATGTTTTGGGGCAAATTTGGGCATTATAATATTTGGGGAGCACAACAAATAAAATTAAGCTTATGCAGCATGTTAACATTGGTTTTCAGTCAAAATCAAAAACATGCTGCATTGAAATAGGCAGAGACTCGGTAACCATTAAATTTTCAATCACATTGCACTCTATCGACCAGATCAGATAAGCTCAGATATTAGCCTTTGTTCCAGCAACCTTGTTCTCCTTCGTGACGAATGAGCACAATCAAGTTTGAAATCGATTCGAGCAATTTTTAAGCCTATTTAACACCGTTTTCAACGTCGTTTTAACGCACCCGCCAACGCACGTGCTACGAGCCACGTATATAACATCGCAAAAAATCTCTAATCACCTGGACTACACACACCTCTTGTTACATGTCGTACTTGACTGAAGGCCAAAATCAACTTTTACCCGAACTCACACGAATGCACAACACAAAATACACTGTTTTATTAAGCTAACAAAATCTAAGTCTTAAATTGAACGCAAAATATGATTGGTGCAATATATGACAACAAATGCATATACAAAAAACAATCACACAATCACAATAATTATTTTAACCATTCAGTACTTAGTCAGTATTCTTCTTCTTGAAGACAATAATATAGTTCTTGCAATGTTCTGGACGGCTGATGTAAATATCCTTAATCACTTGTCCTACGAAAATCAGTGAATTCCTTTGTACACTTGCACTTATAAATACCCTTGCGTATAAAAGGCCCACACAAAAATGGTGCTGCTTACTCCAAACAATGATCTCCATTCGCGGCTTTCTCCAAACGCTTATCTCCTTGCGCTGCTTTCTCCAAACATTTATCACCTTGCGCTGGTGTTTCTTTCACCATTCACTCTTTCTCCAGGGAACAGGCTTCTTTCGACACTGTTCCACTGTATTTGACAGATGTGTTGTTTTAAAATACCAAACTTCTTTAGCAAGTCGACAGAAGAACTACTCATAAATCCGCTTCGTTGCTGTATTAAAAATAGCTCAATTATTGGCTATGTAAACTGGTTAAAATGTACTTCTTTTTTGAAGCACGAAGACCAACACACACATGGGGAGTTTACAATCTCCCATGACATTCTGTCATAATAAAGGCTATTGCAGCCTGTCAGATCTGTATCCAGATGATAATAATTGTAACATTTTCCATAAAGTCCTTCACAATCCGCAGTGGACCGTATGTCTCACTTTGGTCCATTTTCGTAGCTTTGAAATAACCATACTTCCAGCTTGTCGGTTAAGACGAAATAATAACCCTGTGGGCTCACAACGGTATCCGCACTTGACGAGATCCAACGTAATATATCTTCATCGCTCAGAGGTTGTTTTAAATAGCACTGTAGGAAACTCATGATCTCCATGGCCACACTCAGTAATACTCTTTGAGTATCCTGATTTTAACTGGTTAACATTATTTACTCTCTTTTGAGAGCTATAGCTACATCCATTCACATTAAAATCACATATCGATACAGGTCTGCCAAGAATTGCTATACCAACATGATGTTTTGTAGCAAATATGGGATTTACCCCCAATGTGCTAATAATAGACATTAACATTTCACATTACATCACTTCCTGTGGATTTTCCCATCATGTCATATTCTCTTTACAGTCTCATGGATTTCCCCTTGATATAATAGTCTTGAAAATGATGTGTTATTTCAATCATAGGGGTTTTCCAGAAAAGGCATACTAAACAAACTATTGCATGATTAGAAAGGTAACTTCCCCTATTTATACAGGGTACATCACACCCTCCCCTTAAAAGAAGAAAGTTTGAATGTAACTACTTTGTAAAAGTAGGGTCCAATGCTGTTTAGGCCATTTTGTAGCTACCTTTTCAAAATGTTTGAAATACTCGTCAACGTCTTTTTCTTTGAATTTAGGCACACGCTTTACATACTTTGTTACATCAAACCCTGACTTTGACTTTGAGGAGAAACTTGATGAGTATTTGTCACCTAGCTTTGCCAACTTTTCTTGTTCAAACTTGTACTTTTCCTCAATTTCCTCAATTTCTTTCAAATGTGCTTCTCTTTGCAGCTTTGTTTGTTTTTCTTTTTCTCCCATTTCCAACTTTTGTTTTTCAAGTTTCAATTTAGCCACTTTTCCTTTTCTTCCGATTCTAATTTTTGTTGCTCAAGCGCCATCTTTTCTTGACGCAATTTTTCTTCAAGTGCCATTATTTTCTTGGCGAGCGTGTTCTTCCATATCCATTTTCTGTTTTCCAATATCTAGTCTTTCTTGTTTTTCTTTATTTTAATTCTCTAACTTGATCATTTACAGTTTTTCTTTTTGGTCCATTTCTATTTTCTTTTGGTCCATTTCTATTTTCTTTTGGTCCATTTCCATTTTTCTCAGTTCTAATTGAATTTCCAACTCTTTAAATGCTGTGTCCCCACCGATTTCAGTTTCTACCTCAAGTTTCTCTTGCCAACAAGGATTCATCAAAAATGTCCTCCCCGACCAAAACATCAATCAAGGCATTTTTGATTGCCTGTTTTTTTTTGTAGCTTGCTTTATTTAGTCATAATATTTGGCAAATGATAATAAATGAGGCTTCTTCAACTCATCAAACTTTTTCCAATCTATTTTCAAGAAACTCTTCTTCATTGAACTCTGCCATACCTTTTCGTATTCGATTTAACAGGTAGTAACCCAGCAAACACAAAAACGTTTTAAAAACGTTTTAAATAAGTCATATTTTGGCTTTTGGTTTAGGTAAAAACGTTTTAATAACATTAAAATGTCGGGTTATATAAAGGTCATGATAACGTTTTAAAACGTTTTGTATGAAAACACACTACAACAATATTTTTAAATGTTTTCAAAAAATGTTATTGTAAACTATTTTTGCAAACATTTTTGCCAAATATTGTGTCAATACTTAAATAACATTATGTTAAAATATTTGAACCCATGAAACACAGAAATATTCTTAAATTGTTTTTTTTTTTTTTTTTTAATAACATTTAAATGTCGGGTTATATAAAGGTCATGAAAACGTTTTTAAAACGTTACTTAAAATATTTTGGGCAAAATATTTTTCGAAGAATATTTTTTCAGCACCAAAATAACATTGTCGTTAGATTGTTGAGTATCAAGTTTTCAAGAATGTTTTTGGAATGTTATTAAAACGTTTTATACCCTTTATATAACCCGACATTTAAACATTTTCTGTAAAACATTTTTGTTTGCTGAGCAGTAGATTATCAAATAATGTTTTTTAAGGTTATGAAAACGTTTTATACTCTTAATATACCCTTTATATAACCCGACATTTAAACGTTTTCTGACAACCTTTTATAACCTTTTGCGAATGATGTCGAAAACGTTTTGTGTTTGCTGGGAAGTAGCAGGTGTGACCAATCTTTGTATCCTACCCTTTTGCCACTTAATAAGTTGAAGCGAGTGAATATGTTAATTTCTGACATGAATATTTGCAATGAGAGGGTTGGTTCTAGTTTACGGTTTTAAATTCACGATAAGTTGTACCGGTACGGCTTCAATTGACTTGCGTTTGGTGTATAGATACTTACGCCCGAGTGGCTCGTAAAATAAGTTTAACATCAACATAATATACTAACCATGTTGTCTAGTACTAAGCAAAATTAATATCCTTCCGATCGGCGATTAAACGAGACACTGCCTCATTTCAAATATGAGTTTTAGTTTTGGTCACGTGATTTCCTATTATCCCGCCTAACCTCTTGACTCACAAGATATTGATATCTTTGTTTCT
This sequence comes from Amphiura filiformis, assembly GCF_039555335.1. Taxonomy (NCBI): domain Eukaryota; kingdom Metazoa; phylum Echinodermata; class Ophiuroidea; order Amphilepidida; family Amphiuridae; genus Amphiura; species Amphiura filiformis. Next base: position 51,097,461 of record NC_092647.1, read on the forward strand.
AGCTTTTGTTAAAAACTTAGAATTTGTATCAAGAACATTCGGTTTTCATATCAGTTTCTTAAATAATGGTATGAAGAAGAAATCATTTGGTTTGAAGTTACCTGGTCTAAGTATACAAAAGAAATGCTTACATTTCGCAGTGCATTATTTACGAGGAGAGAAATCGAGCACGTCGATTTACATTTAAAAAGGTGGTTTAGAAAACCTAAAAGCTATGGTTATTTTAGCTATGAAAAAATATAGACCATCGAAATATTTGCATTCGACATTACAAAAGGGACGACTCAGGTGTTATAAACAAAATCGATTCATGTCCTTCGTCCCATGTACCAGAATCGATTGAAGGCCATTATATGACTTCCAATATAAGCTAATGACTTTTACTGAAGCAATATTTACTGGGAAAACAAGATATTCCTGAAAAAAATTGGTGTCAGTTCCAATTTACAATGTAATTATTATTTGAAAGTAATGTTAAAGAGAAGTTTTGCGCTGCAGCACTGACAAGAATATTTAGTGGTAGTTCATTTATCATTAAATAGGCCTAATTATACACTTACATATGCCTACGCCTACGTATTTTGGCGCAACGTCAGCCTTCTATTCTTCTTTTTTTTCACAAGGACGAAGATGGCGAATTCTATAATTCGATATTTTCAAGACAGAGATAGCGTTTGTTTGTTTACAGTGTCGTGATGATGACTTGCTGAACGCGGCTAGTACAAAATAACTTCATTTATATAGGTTGTCCTCATTCACAAACTGGTACTATCTGTCCAACGTATAAGGCTAAGACCGTACTGCAGAGTGTCACTTCGCCGGCAGTTTGAGTGACAGTTACTATGCCGGTTGCTATGCATTTCAGTGCGAAGCCTAAATCTTAAGTACTTGTGAACGGCTATGATGCGAGTTACTGCTTTATAGGTCAAAGGGACTTATCCTGTATTTGATTGGCAGTTGCTAGGGCATTTCAGTGCGCAAATTAGTCTTCTAGCTCCAGACCGGCAAATACAGGTACGATTGTAACGCAATTTGAATGTATGTTTATTTGTTTAAAAAAAAGAAATACCCTTTTCATCAAATTTATTGTTAGGAGAGAGAACATTAGGTCCATATTTTACTTGTTTTATTGAATTTCGAGAATTTGAAATGAGGCACTGAAATGGCCAAATATCCAATGAGCGTACAGGTGGCGATTTAGTAATCCCGTTATATTGATATACAATAGTTCAATACACAAGAATAATTGCAGTCGAGCGAAGGTAATTTATTTCATTCATTCTTCACAATAGCAATAATGCTAATTTGATAATAGGTTGGGCCTATATGCGAGACCCGAGTTTATTTTAAATGTTTATTTTTGTGGAGCCGATTTTAGTCAGTCATTAATCATACTGATAAATTTCGCACAGAGGGGAGGGGTGAGGGATAAAGAGAGGAGAGGGGAGACTGGTTCGGAGGGGGGGAGGGGAGGAAGTGAAATAGGGAGATATACATTGACACAAGGGAGGGAGACGTGATTGGTACTTCAAACGAATTCATGTTACAGAACAACTCGCCCAATCCCTTGCGTTTTCGTTTCTGAACAACAGACTTACGAAAACAGAAAAGATAGAAAGACCCTATGTAAACATTAAAATCAAAAAGGATGAAGTGATAAAAAAGAAAGAAAGAAGAGATATATAAAGAAATGTGGATAAATAGAGAAAACAAACGTCGCTTAGCATTCGACTTCATAGGCGGCACATTTAGGCTTACAATTGTGCGGCTTATACACCAGCATAAAAAGGAGAGATAAAAAAAGGCCAGCAAAATTGCTTATGGCAGCCGTATCACACTCACCCCCCCCACCATACACACACACACGCCCCCCCCCACACACACACAGTGGCGTATCGTGGCCGCTCTTACCCTGGGGGCTAAATAAAATGTAAATTTTGTCGCCCCTTGAAGCAAAAGCCTACTGGTCTATCTCGATACGCTTCGAGATAAACCAGTATGTGATGCGTCTAAAGTCACGTCACCGCTCGCGAACTCGAGATAGCCCACAAGATAGACCAGTACGTGCTGCACTTTAAATACGATATAGGGAAATTAACTATTTCACATACAAAAATTGCATACGTAAATATAATTCAAGATTCCACTTAAATAAATCTTTTAAGTATATGATTTAATTTAAAACCACTTTCATGAAAATCCATAGTCTTATTAAATAATAGAAAAGTAAACTTAATACGAAGATTTTCAATTGCGATTTTCTCGAAATGCGTGTTTTCGAGATAGACCAGTATGTGATGCGTCCGACGACATGTACCATGCTAACACTTCAAAATAACAATGAGATCTGTAACCGAAAATGAAAACAGGAACGGAAACCAAAAAGATGAAAAGATTATGTACTTTCTGTAAATCCATTGGTTCCATGTGTTTTGAACTTTGCGGTGCCATCCTCTTTGATCTTTACAAGTTTTTTAAACATTTATTGTCTTTTTCTACCCAGGACTGCCTAGTTGGAACCGGGATTTAGTACTGGGCATGCTAAACATACTCTAAGAACGCCACTGAAATAAGTCTATTGACACTTTGGCCTGTGGTCATTTAACCTTATGCGTATTTACCAGGACAAAAGCGTTAACACTTTGCATCTTGTGTTTTCCTTAATACAAACATTCATTATAGTATTGTTGGTATCCTCGTGACCTAGCATGGGTATCTATTTGTAAACAACAAAAGAAAAATATTTATCATTGGACGTCCAACTAAGGAAGGAATCTGTGTCATGTAATATTTTTTCGGCTGATTCGAACCATGCAGCATAAATTTGAAGAGTGCGATTTCTTGAAAATAAATATGTTTCGTGTCGACATTGTGAACCATAGCCAATCAATAATCGTGGCAATAAGTTTGCTTCCAAATTATACTTGTCGTGGACAGGTCACAAAAAGCCCACTTTTTCGCCATGCTTATGTCGTCCAATGAGCACAGATATTTTGATTACGTGCCGAAATCGTGTTCTGATTTTAATAATCATTCAAGCATTCTTTTGCATGACTTATTTGATAACTTTTCCAGTTACATGGTACATGGCACACAATTTTGTAAACATCTACGGGGCCATTCAAACATCAGAACATTAATAAATAAAGTGGTTGGCGGTTTAAACGGATTACTCACGTCACCACGTCATAAAATGTAGCTTGGCTGCTATTATTTACCCTTAATTAATTGTGAAATCACCATCAACGTTGCCCACACTGATATATTAATAAAAATAAATATATAGAATTATCTCGTAGCACATTGTTCGTAACACTATTCATTGGTACCATTGTTTGTTTCTAACCCGACATTTAAACGTTTTCTGGCAACCTTTTCTAACCTTTGGCGAATGATGTTGAAAACTAATTATACACTTACATATGCCTACGCCTACGTATTTTGGCGCAACGTCAGCCTTCTATTCTTCTTTTTTTTCACAAGGACGAAGATGGCGAATTCTATAATTCGATATTTTCAAGACAGAGATAGCGTTTGTTTGTTTACAGTGTCGTGATGATGACTTGCTGAACGCGGCTAGTACAAATAACTTCATTTATATAGGTTGTCCTCATTCACAAACTGGTACTATCTGTCCAACGTATAAGGCTAAGACCGTACTGCAGAGTGTCACTTCGCCGGCAGTTTGAGTGACAGTTACTATGCCGGTTGCTATGCATTTCAGTGCGAAGCCTAAATCTTAAGTACTTGTGAACGGCTATGATGCGAGTTACTGCTTTATAGGTCAAAGGGACTTATCCTGTATTTGATTGGCAGTTGCTAGGGCATTTCAGTGCGCAAATTAGTCTTCTAGCTCCAGACCGGCAAATACAGGTACGATTGTAACGCAATTTGAATGTATGTTTATTTGTTTAAAAAAAAGAAATACCCTTTTCATCAAATTTATTGTTAGGAGAGAGAACATTAGGTCCATATTTTACTTGTTTTATTGAATTTCGAGAATTTGAAATGAGGCACTGAAATGGCCAAATATCCAATGAGCGTACAGGTGGCGATTTAGTAATCCCGTTATATTGATATACAATAGTTCAATACACAACAATAATTGCAGTCGAGCGAAGGTAATTTATTTCATTCATTCTTCACAATAGCAATAATGCTAATTTGATAATAGGTTGGGCCTATATGCGAGACCCGAGTTTATTTTAAATGTTTATTTTTGTGGAGCCGATTTTAGTCAGTCATTAATCATACTGATAAATTTCACAGAGAGGGAGGGTGAGGGATAAAGAGAGGAGAGGGAGACTGGTTCGGAGGGGTGGAGGGGAGGAAGTGAAATAGGGAGATATACATTGACACAAGGGAGGGAGACGTGATTGGTACTTCAAACGAATTCATGTTACAGAACAACTCGCTCAATCCCTTGCGTTTTCGTTTCTGAACAACAGACTTACGAAAACAGAAAAGATAGAAAGACCCTATGTAAACATTAAAATCAAAAGGATGAAGTGATAAAAAGAAAGAAAGAAGAGATATATAAAGAAATGTGGATAAATATAGAAAACAAACGTCGCTTAGCATTCGACTTCATAGGCGGCACATTTAGGCTTACAATTGTGCGGCTTATACACCAGCATAAAAGGAGAGAGAAAAAAGGCCAGCAAAATTGCTTATGGCAGCCGTATCACACTCACCCCCCCCATACACACACACACACACGCCCCCCCCCACACACACACAGTGGCGTATCGTGGCCGCTCTTACCCTGGGGGCTAAATAAAATGTAAATTTTGTCGCCCCTTGAAGCAAAAGCCTACTGGTCTATCTCGATACGCTTCGAGATAAACCAGTATGTGATGCGTCTAAAGTCACGTCACCGCTCGCGAACTCGAGATAGCCCACAAGATAGACCAGTACGTGCTGCACTTTAAATACGATATAGGAAATTAACTATTTCACATACAAAAATTGCATACGTAAATATAATTCAAGATTCCACTTAAATAAATCTTTTAAGTATATGATTTAATTTAAAACCACTTTCATGAAAATCCATAGTCTTATTAAATAATAGAAAAGTAAACTTAATACGAAGATTTTCAATTGCGATTTTCTCGAAATGCGTGTTTTTCGAGATAGACCAGTATGTGATGCGTCCGACGACATGTACCATGCTAACACTTCAAAATAACAATGAGATCTGTAACCGAAAATGAAAACAGGAACGGAAACCAAAAGATGAAAAGATTATGTACTTTCTGTAAATCCATTGGTTCCATGTGTTTTGAACTTTGCGGTGCCATCCTCTTTTGATCTTTACAAGTTTTTTTAAACATTTATTGTCTTTTTCTACCCAGGACTGCCTAGTTGGAACCGGGATTTAGTACTGGGCATGCTAAACATACTCTAAGAACGCCACTGAAATAAGTCTATTGACACTTTGGCCTGTGATCATTTAACCTTATGCGTATTTACCAGGACAAAAGCGTTAACACTTTGCATCTTGTGTGTTCCTTAATACAAACATTCATTATAGTATTGTTGGTATCCTCGTGACCTAGCATGGGTATCTATTTGTAAACAACAAAAGAAAAATATTTATCATTGGACGTCCAACTAAGGAAGGAATCTGTGTCATGTAATATTTTTTCGGCTGATTCGAACCATGCAGCATAAATTTGAAGAGTGCGATTTCTTGAAAATAAATATGTTTCGTGTCGACATTGTGAACCATAGCCAATCAATAATCGTGGCAATAAGTTTGCTTCCAAATTATACTTGTCGTGGACAGGTCACAAAAAGCCCACTTTTTCGCCATGCTTATGTCGTCCAATGAGCACAGATATTTTGATTACGTGCCGAAATCGTGTTCTGATTTTAATAATCATTCAAGCATTCTTTTGCATGACTTATTTGATAACTTTTCCAGTTACATGGTACATGGCACACAATTTTGTAAACATCTACGGGGCCATTCTAACATCAGAACATTAATAAATAAAGTGGTTGGCGGTTTAAACGGATTACTCACGTCACCACGTCATAAAATGTAGCTTGGCTGCTATTATTTACCCTTAATTAATTGTGAAATCACCATCAACGTTGCCCACACTGATATATTAATAAAAATAAATATATAGAATTATCTCGTAGCACATTGTTCGTAACACTATTCATTGGTACCATTGTTTGTTTCTAACCCGACATTTAAACGTTTTCTGGCAACCTTTTCTAACCTTTGGCGAATGATGTTGAAAACTAATTATACACTTACATATGCCTACGCCTACGTATTTTGGCGCAACGTCAGCCTTCTATTCTTCTTTTTTTTCACAAGGACGAAGATGGCGAATTCTATAATTCGATATTTTCAAGACAGAGATAGCGTTTGTTTGTTTACAGTGTCGTGATGATGACTTGCTGAACGCGGCTAGTACAAATAACTTCATTTATATAGGTTGTCCTCATTCACAAACTGGTACTATCTGTCCAACGTATAAGGCTAAGACCGTACTGCAGAGTGTCACTTCGCCGGCAGTTTGAGTGACAGTTACTATGCCGGTTGCTATGCATTTCAGTGCGAAGCCTAAATCTTAAGTACTTGTGAACGGCTATGATGCGAGTTACTGCTTTATAGGTAAAAAGAGACTTATCCTGTATTTGATTGGCAGTTGCTAGGGCATTTCAGTGCGCAAATTAGTCTTCTAGCTCCAGACCGGCAAATACAGGTACGATTGTAACGCAATTTGAATGTATGTTTATTTGTTTAAAAAAAAGAAATACCCTTTTCATCAAATTTATTGTTAGGAGAGAGAACATTAGGTCCATATTTTACTTGTTTTATTGAATTTCGAGAATTTGAAATGAGGCACTGAAATGGCCAAATATCCAATGAGCGTACAGGTGGCGATTTAGTAATCCCGTTATATTGATATACAATAGTTCAATACACAAGAATAATTGCAGTCGAGCGAAGGTAATTTATTTCATTCATTCTTCACAATAGCAATAATGCTAATTTGATAATAGGTTGGGCCTATATGCGAGACCCGAGTTTATTTTAAATGTTTATTTTTGTGGAGCCGATTTTAGTCAGTCATTAATCATACTGATAAATTTCGCACAGAGGGGAGGGAGAGGGATAAAGAGAGGAGAGGGGAGACTGGTTCGGAGGGGGGGAGGGGAGGAAGTGAAATAGGGAGATATACATTGACACAAGGGAGGGAGACGTGATTGGTACTTCAAACGAATTCATGTTACAGAACAACTCGCTCAATCCCTTGCGTTTTCGTTTCTGAACAACAGACTTACGAAAACAGAAAAGATAGAAAGACCCTATGTAAACATTAAAATCAAAAAGGATGAAGTGATAAAAAGAAAGAAAGAAGAGATATATAAAGAAATGTGGATAAATAGAGAAAACAAACGTCGCTTAGCATTCGACTTCATAGGCGGCACATTTAGGCTTACAATTGTGCGGCTTATACACCAGCATAAAAAGGAGAGATAAAAAAAGGCCAGCAAAATTGCTTATGGCAGCCGTATCACACTCACCCCCTCCCCCACACACACACACACACACACGCCCCCCCCACACACACAGTGGCGTATCGTGGCCGCTCTTACCATGGGGGCTAAATAAAATGTAAATTTTGTCGCCCCTTGAAGCAAAAGCCTACTGGTCTATCTCGATACGCTTCGAGATAAACCAGTATGTGATGCGTCTAAAGTCACGTCACCGCTCGCGAACTCGAGATAGCCCACAAGATAGACCAGTACGTGCTGCACTTTAAATACGATATAGGGAAACTAACTATTTCACATACAAAAATTGCATACGTAAATATAATTCAAGATTCCACTTAAATAAATCTTTTAAGTATATGATTTAATTTAAAACCACTTTCATGAAAATCCATAGTCTTATTAAATAATAGAAAAGTAAACTTAATACGAAGATTTTCAATTGCGATTTTCTCGAAATGCGTGTTTTTCGAGATAGACCAGTATGTGATGCGTCCGACGACATGTACCATGCTAACACTTCAAAATAACAATGAGATCTGTAACCGAAAATGAAAACAGGAACGGAAACCAAAAAGATGAAAAGATTATGTACTTTCTGTAAATCCATTGGTTCCATGTGTTTTGAACTTTGCGGTGCCATCCTCTTTTGATCTTTACAAGTTTTTTTAAACATTTATTGTCTTTTTCTACCCAGGACTGCCTAGTTGGAACCGGGATTTAGTACTGGGCATGCTAAACATACTCTAAGAACGCCACTGAAATAAGTCTATTGACACTTTGGCCTGTGATCATTTAACCTTATGCGTATTTACCAGGACAAAAGCGTTAACACTTTGCATCTTGTGTTTTCCTTAATACAAACATTCATTATAGTATTGTTGGTATCCTCGTGACCTAGCATGGGTATCTATTTGTAAACAACAAAAGAAAAATATTTATCATTGGACGTCCAACTAAGGAAGGAATCTGTGTCATGTAATATTTTTTCGGCTGATTCGAACCATGCAGCATAAATTTGAAGAGTGCGATTTCTTGAAAATAAATATGTTTCGTGTCGACATTGTGAACCATAGCCAATCAATAATCGTGGCAATAAGTTTGCTTCCAAATTATACTTGTCGTGGACAGGTCACAAAAAGCCCACTTTTTTCGCCATGCTTATGTCGTCCAATGAGCACAGATATTTTGATTACGTGCCGAAATCGTGTTCTGATTTTAATAATCATTCAAGCATTCTTTTGCATGACTTATTTGATAACTTTTCCAGTTACATGGTACATGGCACACAATTTTGTAAACATCTACGGGGCCATTCTAACATCAGAACATTAATAAATAAAGTGGTTGGCGGTTTAAACGGATTACTCACGTCACCACGTCATAAAATGTAGCTTGGCTGCTATTATTTACCCTTAATTAATTGTGAAATCACCATCAACGTTGCCCACACTGATATATTAATAAAATAAATATATAGAATTATCTCGTAGCACATTGTTCGTAACACTATTCATTGGTACCATTGTTTGTTTCTAACCCGACATTTAAACGTTTTCTGGCAACCTTTTCTAACCTTTGGCGAATGATGTTGAAAACTAATTATACACTTACATATGCCTACGCCTACGTATTTTGGCGCAACGTCAGCCTTCTATTCTTCTTTTTTTCTTTTGGACGAAGATGGCGAATTCTATAATTCGATATTTTCAAGACAGAGATAGCGTTTGTTTGTTTACAGTGTCGTGATGATGACTTGCTGAACGCGGCTAGTACAAATAACTTCATTTATATAGGTTGTCCTCATTCACAAACTGGTACTATCTGTCCAACGTATAAGGCTAAGACCGTACTGCAGAGTGTCACTTCGCCGGCAGTTTGAGTGACAGTTACTATGCCGGTTGCTATGCATTTCAGTGCGAAGCCTAAATCTTAAGTACTTGTGAACGGCTATGATGCGAGTTACTGCTTTATAGGTCAAAGGGACTTATCCTGTATTTGATTGGCAGTTGCTAGGGCATTTCAGTGCGCAAATTAGTCTTCTAGCTCCAGACCGGCAAATACAGGTACGATTGTAACGCAATTTGAATGTATGTTTATTTGTTTAAAAAAAAGAAATACCCTTTTCATCAAATTTATTGTTAGGAGAGAGAACATTAGGTCCATATTTTACTTGTTTTATTGAATTTCGAGAATTTGAAATGAGGCACTGAAATGGCCAAATATCCAATGAGCGTACAGGTGGCGATTTAGTAATCCCGTTATATTGATATACAATAGTTCAATACACAAGAATAATTGCAGTCGAGCGAAGGTAATTTATTTCATTCATTCTTCACAATAGCAATAATGCTAATTTGATAATAGGTTGGGCCTATATACGAGACCCGAGTTTATTTTAAATGTTTATTTTTGTGGAGCCGATTTTAGTCAGTCATTAATCATACTGATAAATTTCGCACAGAGGGGAGGGGTGAGGGATAAAGAGAGGAGAGGGGAGACTGGTTCGGAGGGGGGGAGGGGAGGAAGTGAAATAGGGAGATATACATTGACACAAGGGAGGGAGACGTGATTGGTACTTCAAACGAATTCATGTTACAGAACAACTCGCTCAATCCCTTGCGTTTTCGTTTCTGAACAACAGACTTACGAAAACAGAAAAGATAGAAAGACCCTATGTAAACATTAAAATCAAAAAGGATGAAGTGATAAAAAAAGAAAGAAAGAAGAGATATATAAAGAAATGTGGATAAATAGAGAAAACAAACGTCGCTTAGCATTCGACTTCATAGGCGGCACATTTAGGCTTACAATTGTGCGGCTTATACACCAGCATAAAAAGGAGAGATAAAAAAAGGCCAGCAAAATTGCTTATGGCAGCCGTATCACACTCACCCCCCATACACACACACACACACACGCCCCCCCCCCACACACACACACACACAGTGGCGTATCGTGGCCGCTCTTACCCTGGGGGCTAAATAAAATGTAAATTTTGTCGCCCCTTGAAGCAAAAGCCTACTGGTCTATCTCGATACGCTTCGAGATAAACCAGTATGTGATGCGTCTAAAGTCACGTCACCGCTCGCGAACTCGAGATAGCCCACAAGATAGACCAGTACGTGCTGCACTTTAAATACGATATAGGGAAATTAACTATTTCACATACAAAAATTGCATACGTAAATATAATTCAAGATTCCACTTAAGTAAATCTTTTAAGTATATGATTTAATTTAAAACCACTTTCATGAAAATCCATAGTCTTATTAAATAATAGAAAAGTAAACTTAATACGAAGATTTTCAATTGCGATTTTCTCGAAATGCGTGTTTTTCGAGATAGACCAGTATGTGATGCGTCCGACGACATGTACCATGCTAACACTTCAAAATAACAATGAGATCTGTAACCGAAAATGAAAACAGGAACGGAAACCAAAAAGATGAAAAGATTATGTACTTTCTGTAAATCCATTGGTTCCATGTGTTTTGAACTTTGCGGTGCCATCCTCTTTGATCTTTACAAGTTTTTTAAACATTTATTGTCTTTTTCTACCCAGGACTGCCTAGTTGGAACCGGGATTTAGTACTGGGCATGCTAAACATACTCTAAGAACGCCACTGAAATAAGTCTATTGACACTTTGGCCTGTGATCATTTAACCTTATGCGTATTTACCAGGACAAAAGCGTTAACACTTTGCATCTTGTGTGTTCCTTAATACAAACATTCATTATAGTATTGTTGGTATCCTCGTGACCTAGCATGGGTATCTATTTGTAAACAACAAAAGAAAAATATTTATCATTGGACGTCCAACTAAGGAAGGAATCTGTGTCATGTAATATTTTTTCGGCTGATTCGAACCATGCAGCATAAATTTGAAGAGTGCGATTTCTTGAAAATAAATATGTTTCGTGTCGACATTGTGAACCATAGCCAATCAATAATCGTGGCAATAAGTTTGCTTCCAAATTATACTTGTCGTGGACAGGTCACAAAAAGCCCACTTTTTCGCCATGCTTATGTCGTCCAATGAGCACAGATATTTTGATTACGTGCCGAAATCGTGTTCTGATTTTAATAATCATTCAAGCATTCTTTTGCATGACTTATTTGATAACTTTTCCAGTTACATGGTACATGGCACACAATTTTGTAAACATCTACGGGGCCATTCTAACATCAGAACATTAATAAATAAAGTGGTTGGCGGTTTAAACGGATTACTCACGTCACCACGTCATAAAATGTAGCTTGGCTGCTATTATTTACCCTTAATTAATTGTGAAATCACCATCAACGTTGCCCACACTGATATATTAATAAAATAAATATATAGAATTATCTCGTAGCACATTGTTCGTAACACTATTCATTGGTACCATTGTTTGTTTCTAACCCGACATTTAAACGTTTTCTGGCAACCTTTTCTAACCTTTGGCGAATGATGTTGAAAACTAATTATACACTTACATATGCCTACGCCTACGTATTTTGGCGCAACGTCAGCCTTCTATTCTTCTTTTTTTTCACAAGGACGAAGATGGCGAATTCTATAATTCGATATTTTCAAGACAGAGATAGCGTTTGTTTGTTTACAGTGTCGTGATGATGACTTGCTGAACGCGGCTAGTACAAATAACTTCATTTATATAGGTTGTCCTCATTCACAAACTGGTACTATCTGTCCAACGTATAAGGCTAAGACCGTACTGCAGAGTGTCACTTCGCCGGCAGTTTGAGTGACAGTTACTATGCCGGTTGCTATGCATTTCAGTGCGAAGCCTAAATCTTAAGTACTTGTGAACGGCTATGATGCGAGTTACTGCTTTATAGGTCAAAGGGACTTATCCTGTATTTGATTGGCAGTTGCTAGGGCATTTCAGTGCGCAAATTAGTCTTCTAGCTCCAGACCGGCAAATACAGGTACGATTGTAACGCAATTTGAATGTATGTTTATTTGTTTAAAAAAGAAATACCCTTTTCATCAAATTTATTGTTAGGAGAGAGAACATTAGGTCCATATTTTACTTGTTTTATTGAATTTCGAGAATTTGAAATGAGGCACTGAAATGGCCAAATATCCAATGAGCGTACAGGTGGCGATTTAGTAATCCCGTTATATTGATATACAATAGTTCAATACACAAGAATAATTGCAGTCGAACGAAGGTAATTTATTTCATTCATTCTTCACAATAGCAATAATGCTAATTTGATAATAGGTTGGGCCTATATGCGAGACCCGAGTTTATTTTAAATGTTTATTTTTGTGGAGCCGATTTTAGTCAGTCATTAATCATACTGATAAATTTCGCACAGAGGGGAGGGGTGAGGGATAAAGAGAGGAGAGGGGAGACTGGTTCGGAGGGGGGGGGGAGGGGAGGAAGTGAAATAGGGAGATATACATTGACACAAGGGAGGGAGACGTGATTGGTACTTCAAACGAATTCATGTTACAGAACAACTCGCTCAATCCCTTGCGTTTTCGTTTCTGAACAACAGACTTACGAAAACAGAAAAGATAGAAAGACCCTATGTAAACATTAAAATCAAAAAGGATGAAGTGATAAAAAAAGAAAGAAAGAAGAGATATATAAAGAAATGTGGATAAATAGAGAAAACAAACGTCGCTTAGCATTCGACTTCATAGGCGGCACATTTAGGCTTACAATTGTGCGGATTATACACCAGCATAAAAGGAGAGATAAAAAGGCCAGCAAAATTGCTTATGGCAGCCGTATCACACTCCCCCCCCCATACACACACACGCCCCCCCACACACACAGTGGCGTATCGTGGCCGCTCTTACCCTGGGGGCTAAATAAAATGTAAATTTTGTCGCCCCTTGAAGCAAAAGCCTACTGGTCTATCTCGATACGCTTCGAGATAAACCAGTATGTGATGCGTCTAAAGTCACGTCACCGCTCGCGAACTCGAGATAGCCCACAAGATAGACCAGTACGTGCTGCACTTTAAATACGATATAGGTAAATTAACTATTTCAAATACAAAAATTGCATACGTAAATTTAATTCAAGATTCCACTTAAATAAATCTTTTAAGTATATGATTTAATTTAAAACCACTTTCATGAAAATCCATAGTCTTATTAAATAATAGAAAAGTAAACTTAATACGAAGATTTTCAATTGCGATTTTCTCGAAATGCGTGTTTTTCGAGATAGACCAGTATGTGATGCGTCCGACGACATGTACCATGCTAACACTTCAAAATAACAATGAGATCTGTAACCGAAAATGAAAACAGGAACGGAAACCAAAAAGATGAAAAGATTATGTACTTTCTGTAAATCCATTGGTTCCATGTGTTTTGAACTTTGCGGTGCCATCCTCTTTTGATCTTTACAAGTTTTTTTAAACATTTATTGTCTTTTTCTACCCAGGACTGCCTAGTTGGAACCGGGATTTAGTACTGGGCATGCTAAACATACTCTAAGAACGCCACTGAAATAAGTCTATTGACACTTTGGCCTGTGATCATTTAACCTTATGCGTATTTACCAGGACAAAAGCGTTAACACTTTGCATCTTGTGTGTTCCTTAATACAAACATTCATTATAGTATTGTTGGTATCCTCGTGACCTAGCATGGGTATCTATTTGTAAACAACAAAAGAAAATATTTATCATTGGACGTCCAACTAAGGAAGGAATCTGTGTCATGTAATATTTTTTCGGCTGATTCGAACCATGCAGCATAAATTTGAAGAGTGCGATTTCTTGAAAATAAATATGTTTCGTGTCGACATTGTGAACCATAGCCAATCAATAATCGTGGCAATAAGTTTGCTTCCAAATTATACTTGTCGTGGACAGGTCACAAAAGCCCACTTTTTCGCCATGCTTATGTCGTCCAATGAGCACAGATATTTTGATTACGTGCCGAAATCGTGTTCTGATTTTAATAATCATTCAAGCATTCTTTTGCATGACTTATTTGATAACTTTTCCAGTTACATGGTACATGGCACACAATTTTGTAAACATCTACGGGGCCATTCTAACATCAGAACATTAATAAATAAAGTGGTTGGCGGTTTAAACGGATTACTCACGTCACCACGTCATAAAATGTAGCTTGGCTGCTATTATTTACCCTTAATTAATTGTGAAATCACCATCAACGTTGCCCACACTGATATATTAATAAAAATAAATATATAGAATTATCTCGTAGCACATGGTTCGTAACACTATTCATTGGTACCATTGTTTGTTTCTAACCCGACATTTAAACGTTTTCTGGCAACCTTTTCTAACCTTTGGCGAATGATGTTGAAAACGTTTTGTGTTTGCTGGGTAACTAACATTGCTTTCAGTCGATGTAGACATTCCCACCATAATTAAAATAGATGTCAAAACCAGATTCAGAAGACAAGACAAATGAACATTAAACAAAATCACAAAATCTAAAAAATGTATGAAATCGCAGAAGCATACTGGATTGCAAACATGAACAAACGAAGACTCAAATGAGTAGGTCAGCCACTTACCCCAGCACGCCAGCTGTACATCATGGAAGAAAGAGATAAGAAGGAACCACAACGAACGCATTCACTTTGTCCACTCCCTTTACCGACATTTAGTTGACATTGTTATTCATGAGGATTTACTTTGATCAATACCCCGCGTTAAATAGGTGATTGGTATTGTATTCCATGTATTTGCATGTCTTCTGGAGCGTGTGTGAAGGATGATTTGAACTAATGACCTTCCGTGCAAGCACCCTATAGGATTTTCTTTGGTGACGTGATCATCGGTCATTGATGGCCTACATCTTTTTTCTTCCATTTTGCCCAATTTTTCCGAACTTTGATGACTTTTTTCTCAGAGTTGGCAGTCTTTGGCACTGAAACGAGTTAGCTAGTTACGATTATACACATATAAACTATTAAATTAAACAGGTTTTATGTACCGGACTCAACCGGAACATTGTGCATTATTTAAGAACATTTTACATCTATTTTTCATCGAAAAAGTCACCAAAATCTTACCTTATTTGCTAAAGGTGAAATTCAGCAAAAAAACGGCCGATTTTGATTACCTTTTCGATGTTTTATAGGACATTTTCTACACAACACGATCAAGAAAACAGTTTGACTGTAGATCCCAAAACAAAGCTACTATACATGTTCAGAGCATCAGTGAAATTCCATAATCTTACTTCTGGGTAGCGTTTGTTTGTTCGTGGATGGGTTTGTTATAAATTTTTTCCAGTAATGATTTTGCCAAGCATCGATCGCGGTAAATGGATCATACATGAAAGTAAGTACCATTGATAGCTTTTCTTTTCATGCGTCAATAGATAAGCGGATTAAAACTTGGCCGATCGAAGTCGTTGTGGTTCCTTCTCATCTCTTTCTTCCATGTGTACATGAAGTACTTAAAATCAACAGCATGGATATGCATCATCAACAAAAATCTGAAATATCTGAACTCACAAACCGCAATGAATTAGTTGATGAAGCTAGTTGTGTATGTCGAACAACGATAACAAGTCATCAAAAATCATTAAGGGTCACTTCCGGTCGGAGACGAAATACTTTTAAATCACATGTAACAGAGTGAAGCCACTTGCACACATGTATGAACAGTCACAAGTGTGGGGTCAAATGTAATGAAGGGGTAACTACTGAGACCAAATACTTCTAATAGCCTTGTCTTTCACAAATAATATAATAGAGCGACACACCTATGCATTGGTAATTGCTTTTATTTCATTTTCCTTTATTTCTTTATGTTTTCTTGTGTGCTTGCTTTATGCTTCTTCCGGCTTTTTTTTTTTTTTTTGACTCATTTCCGTACATCGATCTGGAGCTAGAAATTTTAGGATGGTAATGAGAAAAATATGATCTATTCCAATACCAAAAGCTCATAAACAATGATAAGAATCGGGGAGGGGGAAGGCCATCGATCTGGTTACGAAAAAGGGTTTCTTTTGGCATGTTTGGGCTACGTATGAATAAAACGGTACCATTTCCACTTACACAAGACTTCCTTTTTATCACGTGTTGATACGTTTGAGATTGTTATTTTGTTGGTGCAATTTATCGTCATAACTCTTCTGTCTGAATAGGGTTCCACTTTATAAATATCTGGTAGGGAAATTAATTCCGCGCATGAATTATGTTGATTTCTTATTGTGTGACAATTTAAAAAAACCAAACTCGTATTAAAAAAGAATCGATACTTTTAATGCTCAGTACAATTGGCGCCTCACTAATCACAATGTTTATTTGAATTCATACTCTTCGTAATGGTCTCAAATAATGTCTCGAAAAACGGAAATAGGTTTGACGTCATAAAACATAAAATCATTAAAGGTGATTGGTCAGATTTTATTTTTACATTTATGACATCAAGACAGTATGTTATAGAAGCCTGACTTCGTGTTTCATCTTAAAGGTCCGTGACACTATCGGCGTCATCCACCCAATTTTTTTTTTCGTAATGTTGATGAGTTTTTGGTATCATAATACTATGATAGATCATATCTCATTACCATTCTCTGGTTACCAATTTTAGTGAAGTTTCATACGCCCGGGAATTGTGGGTAGGCAAGGACTTCGAGACCAGTTCGCCTGGGTAAAAATATCAAAATATAGAGGGCGCTCTGATGATATACACATAAAACAAAATAAAGAAATATATAAAATGCAAAATAAGTAAAAAAACATGCTCTATCTTGTCATACCATGATACGGGGAACATGAACAAAATTTAAAGAGAGTATGCCTCCTACTAAAGAATAAGTTAAAGAAAAACAAGAAAGAATCATAAAATCATGAAATATAAATAATACTGGTGGAGTCAAATATGGCAGTTGCATGCAATCAATAAACATTAATTTAGTCTTCTTGGCATTTAGAAGAAAGCCTTTCTAATCACTGGCTTCCTGGATGCATTTCAAAAGGGCCAGAAGTTCCTCTCTTATACTGCTGCATATTAGGGTGGTATCATCAGCATAGCGTAGATTTGTGATACTGCTACCGCCATATTTGACTCCACCAGTAAACCCAGTAAATCCAAATCCAAAGCTTCTCTCATGATGTCTTCTGAATAAATGTTTAACACGTTTGGTGACAATATGCTGCCCTGTCTCAGTCCTCTTCCAATCTTGAACCATTTGGTATCTCCATTACTTGTCCTGACTACAGATTCCTGGTCCTCATATATATAGATGACTAATGAGATCAACAATGTGCCAAGGAATCCTTCTCATTGTCAACCAAAATTAAGGATGGCTGACACAGTCAAAGGCCTTGCTGTAGTCAATGAAGCATGTAAAGTGGTAGTCCATGATCTTTACACTTCTCAATTCCTGATGTTTACGATCTGGTCTCAAGTCGTGTCCCTCTTCCTTCTCGAAAGTCAGCCTGCTCCTCAGAAACAGTAATAATAAAAAGAAAAATCGGCACGAATGAGATAAGGAGAGCTCGTCACCAAAATCGTAAACGAGGCATTTTCTTAATTTAGGAATTGGTCCGACTGTTGGTCCGTCATGGTCACATCCCGATTTATCTCACTTTTTGGCTACTTTTTTTAATTATCTGGAGTCAATTAATACTCATATCAATTAAGCTCAAGATAGATGTGATGGTAAAATAATCACGTTTGCGAAAACTACCGCGGTGCAGATCGATATCGAGGCTGAGATTTTTCGACACTCGTCGTACCAGTGAAATTGGAATACCGTCCATCCCTAATAAGCAATTCTTACGCGTATAAGAAATGCTATAGTGAGATTTTATTGGACGAAGATGAATACGCGTAAGATTGTAGGTTGTTTGGGGTTTAAGTATGGGTTCTTTATATATGATTCGTCAATTTAAGCATCCTGCTAGATTCTAAGACGTATAAGATGCGATCTTACACGCATAAGATGCAATCTTACACGTGTAAGGTTACACGTATAATCTTACAGGGTTTTTGGTCCACTTGGCCATTCATTGAGTATTGTCGCACGGGCTTAAGGTGCACAGTTTACCTATGCACGATTCTGGAACCTAGGATTGATTGCAGATATCTTTTCGAATAGCTGTGACACTTAATGTGCACAGGGTTTGACTCTTCCTCTATACGGGACCAACGGTTTTATGTAACTTCCCTCCCACGAGTCGTCACACATACACTACCTACAGCCTGTCTCAAAAACAATTGTGTATGTGAAAAGCGCCCTCTGAGGCAATTAGCATATTCCGTTGTGACATGATGCTTACATCAGCGTCAAGGGCACACACTCACAGAAAAAAAATACACAAATTGTGTAAAATTTTACACAACTTCGATGTACGTATAGAACTCCAAAACAAATAGGTATTTTTTACAAAACCATGAATTATGTAAAAAAGACATAGCAGATAAGTAAAACAAATACATACATATTAGGTAAAATATTTACATACCTTTTATGTAGATTTTTTACCTCAGCTATTAGGTATTTAACTACATAATTATAAATATTGTACAAAATACATAACATTTATGTAGCATATGAACCAACGTCAAGGGCACACACTCACAGAAAAAAAATACACAAATTGTGTAAAATTTTACACAACTTCGATGTACGTATAGAACTCCAAAACAAATAGGTATTTTTCACACAACCTTGAATTATATAAAAAAAATACATACGAGTTAAGCAAAAAAACAGGTCAGTAGGTCAATAAGTATTTTGGGCTGATATTTTGCTTCATTTAATGCAATGATTACACAAACTAGGTAAACTAGCTTCGTTACAGTTCAAATATGTATTTAAAGCATTTTCAAACTGGCATGGTAAACGTTTTTGACAAACTTTTACATATACTGTGTATAATTTAATTTACATCGTGTTTTTTACATAACGTGTGAATATTTCTCTGAGTGCAGTCTTAGCTCTCAAATACCGTTTGTTCTGTTCAATTTGCTTTTTTTAAATCTCGAGATATGTTTAGTTAACAAGGAAAGGGTAAAATCACAATTGTGCCACTTTTACTAGGGAATAGGGTTGTAAATGTAACAAATGATGGCTGATGTTGATGCGTCTAATGCAACACACTTCGGGGCTCGTGCATTAGACGCATCAACATCAGCGCGCATGCATTGTTTTGTCTAATTTCATTAATTTGTCCAATTTCACGAACTTGTCTAAGTTCATTAACCTGTAAGCGTGCAATATTTGTTTTTCTTTTAAGGGGGTACTACACCCCTGGTCAATTTTGTGCCTATTTTTGAATTTTTCTCAAAAATTATAGCGCATTGGTGACAAGTAAGATATGCATATTATAGGGGCAAGGACAACTTGTTATAATGTTTGAGAAAAATGCAAAAATATGCACAAAATTGGCCAGGGGTGTAGTACCCCTTTAACACGTCTTGAGTGACAAAGAGAACAGTATTTACCATAACAAAATCATTACATGCACATGTATTTAATTTTACAGCAGAATGTGAAATATTTATCTTTTAATTTGTCGTGGAAAAGTGGCAAAAGAGGATCATTGTACCTGTATCATGATAAAACAGTAAAAACAATTGTGTATTGTTGTGTAGTTGATGAATTCTTTTGATTTCACGAAGGAACTTTTGATAAACTTGATGCTATCATTGATTTAAATGTATAGCCCTCTTCCCTAGTAAAAGTGGCACAATTGTGATTTCACCCTTTCGTTGTTAAGTAAGCATATCTCAAGATTCAAACAAGCAAATTGAACAGAACAAACGGCATTTGAGAACTAATACTACGCCCTTGACAATTTCTAATTGCCAAAGAGGCAATGCATATTTTTTTGAGACAGGCTGTATATCTGACAAGTGCTAAATAGTGTAGGCCCTATGGGTTGAGAAGAAATTCTACAATTTTATTCTGTAAAGTAACTAAGCACAATTGTAGGATTTCCAACCTTATAGGAACATTTTGGGAGAGGAAAAGAATTCGCATCTAAAGCAAGCCCAAGGCTCGAACCCTCGCCGATCGTAATCTCCAGGCAGACATACAACGCCTTAACTGCTCGGCTCAGTTTAACTTATTTCGCCAAAATGTGCTGGATTCATTATACTTCAAGAAATGTTTTCAAACACCATCCCCCAATGTCAAAAAGAAATCTACGCCACTGGCCATGGAAAAACGTTTGCCAACATAATAGTGGCAAAACGAGGTAAATTTCTATACAGGGCTTCCTTAGATAAAAAAAAAAAGCGGTCATGTCGTGAATAACGCCATAAGCACAATTCGAATGAGGCGTCTTTGAATTAAGGCGAAAGAGGTGGCGGCAGCCATATTTTTGTTCCAGTTTCAGCCATTCAGCTAAGAACCTGCAATGTACTTCTTAATAATTATTATTTCATTGATCTTATGGAAAAAGGAGTTCATGAAATTGAATTGAAGTTATATTTCCATAGGTGTTGGGCCCTTGAGTGAAGGCTAATATAGAGGCGGAAATTACACCGCTTCTACCAGACATTGGGATTTCATACCATTCCTCTTGAGTGTAAGCTTTATTTGTCTCAATATTTGAATACAAACACCACTTGGACATGATCCCCTCCGTCACACCTTAACACCTTTCAGGACTTTACAAACGTAAACTAATTAAAAAAGGTATTCTGCTAAGCTGCCAGTGTTTGATTATAAGAATGTCTGCCTGAATTCGGGTAAAACTTAAAACTAGAGTGTCGGTAATACTTAGGTCATGCCTCCTAATTTCTTTTTATATCACAAGGAGGCCTGAGTCCTACATACATGTACATATATTTTCTTGGGTGTATGACCTATCCGGGATTATGTTAAAACGAAGGCCTTTGCGCAAGTAATGCCCAATAGCAACATTGGCGAAATTGAGTTATTGCTAGCTTCGAACACAGTGGCTGTGAATTACATGGCAAGCTATTGAACTAATTGTCACGTGAGGGGGTAAAAACGGGTCACATTTTCAAAATGGTCAAATAATGCTGAGGTGCACATTAATGTTACACGTGTACTTATAGCACTCTTAGAAAAAAGGTCCATGGCTGTCCTGTATTTAGAACCCTCAATAAAAAGGTTCTTTTAATAACCTTATTAATATTATTATTATTATTATTATTATTATTATTATTATTATTATTAGTAGTAGTAGTAGTAGTAGTAGTAGTAGTAGTAGTAGTAGTAGTAGTAGTAGTAGCAGTAGCAGCAGCAGCAGCAGCAGCAGCAGCAGCAGCAGCAGCAGCAGCAGCAGCAGCAGCAGCAGCAGCAGCAGCAGCAGCAGCAGCAGCAGCAGCAGCAGCAGCAGCAGCAGCAGCAGCAGCAGCAGCAGTAGTAGTAGCAGTAGTAGTAGTAGTATTGATATTATTAGTGCTATTATTATTATTATTAGTGCTATTATTATTATTATTCCAGTCCAGTGTCTGCTTGAGTACATCTACATCTACAGCCTGTCTCAAATAAAATTGTGCCAGTAAAAAGCGCCCTCTTTGGCAATTAGAAAATATCGTTGTGACATGATGATATTAACGTCAAGGGCGCAGTCTTAGCTCACAAATTCCGTTTGTTCTGTTCAATTTGCTTGTTTTAATCTCGAGATATGATTAATTAACAAAGAAAGGTTAATAGGGAAAATCAATGATAGCTGATGTTGATGCGTCTAATGTACTTCCCGGCTTCGGGGCTCGTGCATAAGACACATCAACATCAGCGCGTGTGCATTATTTTGTCTAATTTATCTCCCAATAAGCGTACATTAACCTATAAATGTGCAATATTTGTTTGTCTTTTAACTTGTCTTGAGTCACAAAGAGAACAGTATTTACTATGAAAAAATCATTGACGTGCACATGTAGTTAATTGTATAGCAGAATATGACAAATGTATTTATCTTTCAATCTGTTTTAAGTGGAAAAAGAGAATCATTATACCTGTATCATTATTTCACGCAGGAACTCTTGATAAACTTGATGCTATCATTGATTTACATGTACAGCCCTCTTCTCTAGTAAAAGTGGCACAATTGTGATTTTACCCTTTCGTTGTTAATTAATATCTACCAAAAAAACGTTGACAACGTAAAGAAATCAGCAAGTTTAAAAAAACCCACCTCGGCTGACTTTTTGAAACTTGGTCCCATTTGTAAAAGGTACTGATTTAAACATAATTATATAAATTTTAAACATATCCAGAAGTGTTATGTATCTTTAAAGTGCAGATGCGATATTAATTTGTAAGCTTTCTGGAACGACCTGAAAGGTTACTATCTTGTTCTTGCATGGTAAGCCAATATCCTATTATTTATAATAATCTTGATTAATGATTGAGTTAAACGAATAACAAATAGGCGTGTAATCTTGTTGGAAACGCTGTATTCTGTTGAAATAAAAGAAAAACACTGATTTGCTGTTGGTGTTCAAAATGGGACCAAGTTTCAAAAAGTGAGCCGAGGTGGGTTTTTTAAACTTGCTGATTTCTTTACGTTGTCAACGTTTTTTGGTAGATTTCTTTTCTTTTTATGAATGTAGCCAAGCAGCTCCAAGCTTAGAAAGTCATCAGGTTACGAAGTGCTCCATAAAACGAAAAATAGATGTTTGAAGCTGCTATTCTTGATTCATGACAATAAATAGGCCCTAATTAAACAAAACTTTATCAGTCGTTTATTTTTTAAACTTGCTCGTGACGCGTGACTGTAATGTTAAGAGGCGTATACAATGATCAATATACATTTTAATACTAGTATACTTTAATTATTCAAGGTAACGTAAATATGTAAAGAAAATATAAATATGAACAACACACACCCAATGTTGACAATGCCAGAGAGACACAGAGAGTAAGTCCGATTTAGGCGTACTTCAAGTCGGAACTGGTAAATGCGCATATATTTAAACCTATACTAAATGCCCCGACTAGGCAAGATAATCGTGTTTTAATGTTTGTGGTTCTTTGTAGCCCTGCGGGGCAATCTACTTGGCTATCCCAATTTCGCGGTTTGTGGTTCTTTGTAGCCCTTCGGGGCAACCTAGTTGGATATTCCTATTAAGTGGCGGTTGTCGGCGATCTTTCGTGGTTTGTGGTTTTCATCAAGCCCTGCCCTCTATCGGGAGCTAATTTATAGTTTAAGCTTGTTAGATAACCATATTTCGTGGTTTGTGGTTCTTTGTAGCCCTGTGGGGCAATCTAGTTGCATATCCAAATTTCGCGGTTTGTGGTTCTTTATAGCCCTGCGGGCAATCTAGTTGGATATCAATATTAAGCGGCAGTTGTTGGCGATCTTTCGCGGTTTGTGGTCTTAATTTGTTGGATATCCATATTTCGCGGTTTGTGGTTCTTTATAATCGATAGGCCTGCGGGCAATCTAGTTGGATATCCGAATTTCGCGGTTTGTGGTTCTTTATAGCCCTGTGGGGAAATCTAGTTGGATATCAATATTCAGCTGCAGTTGTTGGCGATCTTTCGCGGTTTGTGATTTTAATTTGTGAGAATTTATAATATTTATTCCAAATATAATTTCAGTCTGAGCTGTGAACAGAGCCAATGATAAATGTGTTTTAAATGTCGAAGATGTCATGATAGTCAGGCATGCTGAAAGCATTTGGATGGTGAAAGTAGGCCCTAGGCCTAGGACTAAATGTGTATAAAAAATCGAACATGTTTTATTTGATGAAAAAAAAATAATATCACAATAGCAATGGATGTTCAAAATGGTGTTATTCTTGATTTATGACAATAAATTGGTTAATAAAACATTTAAAAAAAACAGTGGTGGGAAGTTTCGAACTTGAGCAAAAATTCATAAATGGATTAGAAGTCCATGGTCTTAACCGCTTCGCCACGGAGACGTCCCGATATAACGACGTGTGAAAGTGGAGTATTTATTAATATGAATGTATGCTGTGGTCCGGAAAGAATAAAAGAATTGTGAAAAACTTTGGCGAATGTGATCCAGAATATGTATGTAGGGTATCTAGGAAAATGCTAGGGTATATTTGAAAGTGAATCTCAAAAAGTAGTGCGCCAGTGACAGCCATGTATGGCTGTAGCAGTGTCGAAAGATTCTGGATATCAGTATGATTAGCTATGATTTGCCACTAAATTTGGCTATGAAATACCGCGTGAAATAAAGCAAGAATGTTTGTTTATTATCAAACAATCGGATTGACTGTAAGATTTGTGTAACTTTTGAATTAATGAGTTATTAAAATATTACACTTTGGACAGTAAATAAGATTTAGCATGGTTTTAGATATATTTTGTACCCAGCGAAAAATATCATAGAACAATAGCGTTTTGTTTCGTGTAAATATAGTCCCGCGGTTCATCTGTTTATTCTTCTTTTTCAGTCGTTTTTTTTAAAACTTGCTGGTCAAGCTACCGCGTGACTCTAATATCTCGAGATTAAAACAACAAATTGAACAGAATAAACGGCATTTGAGAGCTAAGACTACGCCCTTGACGTTGATGTAAGCATCATGTCACAACGGTATTTTCTAATTGCCAAAGAGGGCGCTTTTCAACTTTTTTGGATTTTTGATTTAATACTATTTCTAGGGCGCTCTAGTACGGAGCACATGAAGCTATACAAAAAACAAAAAACAAAGAAACAAAACAAGAAGCATCAAAACACAGTACAGCGATACCCACCCAGCAAACACAAATGTTTTCAACAGTATTCGCAAAAGGTTAGAGAATGTTGCCTGACAACGTTTAAATGCGGGTTATATTAAGGGTATAAAACGTGTTCATAATATTTTTAAAAAAATTAAAATTTACTGCAAAATATTCTAATCGTATTTAAGTGATGACAAATTATTTGGCAAAAATGTTTGCAAAAACATTTTGACCCGTATCGTTATGAACACGGCAGAGCGCCGAATACGCAAGATGTTCTGAGTTAACGGCGTTTGAAAATCTTGGTACCATTCCATTAGTCCTTCTACAATTTTAAAACATTCGTGAGCAGTCATTTGAAATGTATATTATAGTAGTGAATGTACACGAAAGTTATAAATAGTCATCCCAGAAATATTTAGCAAAAACTCGAGGATTTTAAAGCAGAATTAACAATATTGGCCTATATTCTGTGTATCAGTATCAAATTCTAGGATTTTCCGATTTCACCGGGGCGCACTCACATTATTAAGCCATAGCTATACAATACTACTGATCACTCTGCTTTGTACACCTAAGTATTCGATTCGTCTCTTCGCCGAATTCATTTATCGCACTTAGGCCCGATTCGTCCAAATCAAAATTTCAATAACCACGTCGGGGTGTAAGATTTACCATTACTTTTTGTTGGCAACAACCTGAAACATAATCATAATCATACAAAAAACTCAATTTGTTCAAATTGTTCAAATTTTAATGTTTTACAAAACGTTATTACCAGAAACAAAACCCAACATATAACCCGTTTAAAACGAGTTAAAACGTTTAATGTTTGCTGGGCCAGGCGTACAAGAAAAAAAGGATATGCATGATTGAATGATAGAATACAGATATAGACGCCGATTTCCTGATGTCAACGAGAAGATTATGCCAAAGCTGAGGCAAAAAAAAGGAACTTTTCTCCGACTTTTCAGGTATGATTATTTCCAACCTTCCCAGCACCATTTCTGGGTTTTTTCAGAACCATTTAATGTTTCACTATACCCACCGCAATCCCGAATGTGTGGGTTTAAGTTTGCTCTGTAGTCAAAATGTTGGAACGTGAATTTGGTTTTGTATTGGCAATATTTTATTGATGCTTTTATTTTTATTAATCTGTTTTATACTTACTATAATATGCATGTTGCCTGTATTATGGCTGAGCTTTCAAGTAAGGATTTTCTACACTTCAGCTCAACTGCACCACTAGCTTCATGTACGTCAGAGTTATGGAATAGAGACATTGCGATTTCCAAACGTAGACATCGGACCTACGTTGATCTATTCAAAACCACTCTCCTAATATCGCCTGTTTGAATGGGCAGAGACTCAGCTTACTGTTATTTATTCAATCACTATGCCCTCTATATAGTCTTCATTCCAGCTGACTTGTTCTCCTTCGTGACGAATGAGCACAATCCAGTTTGGAATCGAGACTAGCAATATTTAACACCGTATTAACAGACGTAAAAACGTACGTAAAAACGTACGTGGAAACGTACGTTCTACGTACTGCGTTTGGAACATCGCAATATCTCTAATGTGTCTATGGTTGAACTGTTGAATATTTCTAGTTCACAGTCCCCACAGGCTTTACCTTTCTCATTATCACGTTTGGTGTGATTCTTATGTTTTTTATTTAATAAAAAAATATAATCTCTGACCTGTCAAGTAGGGATTTTTCTACACTAAAGTATAACTGCACCACTGGCTTCATGTACGTCGGAGTAATGTAATGTATCTGTGGTTGAACTGTTGAAGATTTCTAGTTCACATTCACCACATGCTTTACATTATCACGTTTGGTGTGATTCTTATGTTTTTATTTAACAAAAAAGGGTCATCTGCAGCCATTGTAATTAGTTTACCAACTGCTTGTTTAGCTTTACAGGGTGATTCAAAATGAAGTAAGCTTATGTTTCTGGCGCTTTTGCACAAAATCCGGAAGAAATCCACTGTAAATGAAAAACAAAACATCTTCCTCCTCCCTTTTGTCCCCTCCTCTACAATTCACCACCGAGTACACAATTATTCATTGCACCACCCCTAAAGGTAACTGACAATCAAACACACAAACAAACATTGAATTTTATGTATTATTATGTTTATTTTACTAGTTATTAAAACAAACCAAATGTTAGAATTGCAGATTCATACATGTACGTAGTGGTAATAAAACGAGAATAATTTAACACCACTTGTTTAGGGACCGTTCACAAACACTTGTTAGGGGGGCCTGATGCAAACAAAATCATCACGACAATTTTGCGCCCCTCCCCTTTTCAGATCTCAATAAATTCAGCCCCCCCATTTTTTTTTTGACATGAAAATTATGGGTCAACCCAATAGAAAAGCATATCTACCCAAATTTCCGGGGAAAATTTTTTCAGAGCCCCCCCTTAGGAGGGTGAAAACTTTAATGCCCCTTTTGCATTAGGCCCCTCTAACAAGTGTTTGTGAACGGTTCCTTATTTCGCTTACGGGTATGGGAGATAGTTCGCAACACAAACTAAAATAACGGGCAAAACAGACACATCATTTATTGGTATGACATTTTCGTATTGGTGCTGCCCTATCTAAGTTTGCACTGAAGTGCCATCTCAGTTTTGGTGCGCCGATGTGGATCATGTGTTAATGAATTTTTATTTATTCTGGATAAGTAAGAGTTTAGACAAGAAGTACAAGAAGCTGTGTAATTAATATTATGACAAACATGCAACTATTTAAGCTACAGGAGCCTTGTATTTTTTAGTGCAACGTTGCACTAGCTTTTTGTATACACTTCATCCCATACCGTTGTGCAGAGCTACTACGGTATGGGTTCCTCGTACTAGTATGGGAGCCCTTTCGATGCGATGTTGTTGTTTCATAAAAACGTTTTTAAAATGTTATATAAAAATACAACAACAATTTTAAAATGTTGTCAAAATGTCATTTTAAAATATATATTTTCAAAACGTTTACAACATGTTTTGTCAACGGGTTATATACAGGTCATAAAAACGTTTGTAAAATGTTATATGAAAACACAACAACAATTTTAAAATGTTGTCAAAACGTCATTGTAAAATATTTTTTGCAAACAGTTTACCAAATTTTCGTTAACACTTAAGTAACATTATGTTAGAATACGTTGCAGTAAGTTAGTAAACCAGAGTTCGTAGTATCTGATCCAAGAAAATGCACTTACTATGTACGTTTCAACAACCACTGTTGTCTTTGTCAACACTTGATGAGGAGTGACTGCAATCTACTGACAACCAACGCTAGAGGGATTTCCACTTCCAGCGTGATTTTTTGGGTTGCCAGTTGGTTTTCCTTTGGGGATTTTTAATCTTTTAAAGTAAGCTGGTACTGCCCCTCGTCTCTGTTCATAGTTGTACGCCCCCTCTTTCTAATTTCCACAGCTTCTTTGATCCAGCGCTTATATATATATATATCTTG
The DNA here is from genome assembly GCF_039555335.1 of Amphiura filiformis. Lineage (NCBI taxonomy): Eukaryota > Metazoa > Echinodermata > Ophiuroidea > Amphilepidida > Amphiuridae > Amphiura > Amphiura filiformis. Next base: position 51,126,060 of record NC_092647.1, read on the forward strand.
CTCTGTGCCAATGACCTCAGCTTCCCCCCATCCAATTACATGGTTCTTATCAACAACATGGTCCGTTATGGCCGACTTGTGCGTAGTAGTTAAGGACTCTTTCCTCCCTGCTCTAGTGACCACGGTGCTGCTGACTTTTTCCACTTCACTTTTGTGCTCTTCTAACCGCGTGCCGAATTTTCTACCTGTTTCTCCAATGTACGATAAGTTACAGTTCATGCAGGGGATTTTTCTGGAAATCCCTCTAGCGTTGGTTGTCAGTAGATTGCAGTCACTCCTCATCAAGTGTTGACAAAGACAACAGTGGTTGTTGAAACGTACACGGTAAGTGCATTTTCTTGGATCAGATGCTACGAACTCTGGTTTACTAGTTTACTCTACCGATCCTGATGAATTTGTTCAATCACATTGCAGTAAGTGTTTTGCAAGTAACAAAAATTATCAATATTTATATAACCCGACATTTAAACGTTTTCTGACAACCTTCTCTACATTTGCCAATATTGTCGAAAACGTTTGTGCTTGATGAACATTGATTTTATAGAAAATGAATTAAGGAAGCTTCTGGTCATTTATATTTCCATATGAATTTCCCCTTCCAGAAAAAAAAAACCATGCACATTGGGGAAAACAAAACTCATTACAATAAGGCTAGATATTGAACCCATACATTACGTGAGTGAGGGCTTTATTTTTCTCAATATTCGAGCACAAACACCGCTAGCGCAGACACCGCTCCGACTCTCCTTAACAGACTGTGTTATACTTGGATTTGAAGGAATCCGACACATTTTGTGGTTCTTGAGGGCCTAGGGGGAAATCTTGATTTGTTTTTTTATTTATTTGTACCGATGTCAAATTTTTTAATGGAAAACCTTGGGCATCACATGTGGGGAAATCAAAAAAAGATGCCAGGGTTATCATTTTTTGGCAAAAGGTTAACATTTTTTGCACCTCCACCCACACCCCCTCACACACACACAGCTAAACTTCGTTTAACATCAGACCAGATCATATAAAATTGAATTGTGCTAAAATGCATGGGGAAAACCAAACAAATTAAAGCTTAAAAAATATACATTGAAACCTATTTAAAACAGCATCCAGTTGTTTTCATTAGTCCAAGTGATGCAGATACATCCAGGAATTGAGGCTTGCGTGATAATGGTTCCATTATTAGGCCCTCCATTGATCAATGAAAATACCGTAACACATGAAACAAGACCAATGCCATTGCCTTGAGGAACACCACCATAAAGTAAAGCCAGTCTGAATGTATATTTTAATTGACTATTTTCATTGGCACTTGTATTATCCCTGGAATGACCCCATACTGCCAAATTGTTTGTCTGAAGTACATTTATATTTCAAAAAAATGAAAATAATCTGATGAGCTGGCCTGGCCAAGTGGCCACTTACAATATAAAATGTTTAATGGTGGGTTCCTTATTGGAAGGGGGCACACCACTCGATTCAGTGTGGATTCTGCATGACTTGATCTTCAATGGCAACTATGTCGTAAGTCAGGTCCATTACAATGTACTATGATATGATATAGAACCGCCAGTAGGAGATTTCAAGTACCGTAGTGTGAGCTGAAATGGTGAAGGGGGGTGCAGAGTATATCCAGGCCATATCATCCATCTCTAGTGTTAACTTGTTGCTGTAAGCCATTTCAGGTACAGGTGCCATTTTTTATCTGTCAATAAATGAAAGAATGTAAGAAATATTGTGATACTTGCAATATTACAGCAGTAAACTAATATAAATGTCAGACACCCCTTATTATATTTGCCTTCACAGCTCTTGTAACACAGGGCTATTTTATGGGTTGTTAGGATGTTAAAACTAAATCAAAATTAAAACTGGATGTAAAAATTAAACAATGCTCTAGAACATTTTTTTCTCAACAGTGTTTGAGGAAAAGTATTCCAAAGTCTAAAATATTTTGAAAAAGCTAAAAATAAATCTGACAAATCCCGGAAATTGAGGAGGGGACGAGAACCAAAACATCATTTTTTTATACGGCCTTAAGGGAAGGGGTATGAACGCTTGGACAACATTTATTGTGGGACATTAGAGCACATCAGACATATCGAATTGCATTCTGAATCCGAAGAATTCTGATATCAATTAATTTAGATTTTTGAAATTCGCAATGTAATACACATTTTATGGCAAATCATTAAAATTGATATATTATCTGATGATTTATACTTAACGTGTATGTAGGTGGGATGAAAAGCAGACGATCAATTGAAAATTTTAACCTTTCGTATTGAAGATATGGATTTTTTTCCCAAAACACCAAAAAAGAATTAGGTCTTTTGGTCTCCCAGCTACATACACTTTAAGAATATATCATTAGATTTATAAAATTTACTTCGAGTAAAAATTGTATTATCGTGATTTTCAAAAAATGAAAATTATTTGATATCAGAAAGACATGCTTCGTATTCAAAGTGCAATTCGATACGTCTGAGGTGCTCTCATGTTCCATAAAAAATACTGTCGAAACTTTCAAAACGCTCATTCCAGATCCCTTAAAGACATGATATTCGGAAATTGTGAGTTTTTTAAAACTATTATATTTTATATTTGACTTACGCCTAAAAAATTGTTTGATTGGCATAGCCTTACCCCACCTACCCTAAAAGTTTTAAAAAAACTTTCAACCTACCCCGATGTTTTTATGTTACGCCAATCAAACAATTTTTAGGCCTTACAGTGACTCTACGTACAACATAGTACGAAAAATCGTTTTGGCATGCCATGTGGATTATAATGATGTTTTTACTCTTTAGTGGAATCTGTTATTCCATGTTATATTATGGTTGTACCACATCAATATGACATCATAAAATCAAAATATGAATCATTCGTCGGTCACAACACATAGTGGCGTATAGCTCTTGATCAGAGCCCTCGCAGTACCTTAAGATCCAGAGATCCCCAAGTAAAATAAACCCAAGCAAGTGACTAGTATTAGATTTAGTAAAGAAAATGTATATAGGCCAATCCATTCTGTAAAAAATTTATACCACTCCCATGCATCACCCAGCAGTACATGTATTTTGTACAGAGCTTGCCGAAGGCAAGCTTCACTATAGGCAAGTCACCAACAAGTAAAGTAGGACCACTTATAGATCACTGTCTACCTGAGATATTGGTCTACCCCACACACTAACCGCGAAAGTCCAGTGACCGACGCGCCAGCGGAGGCCGGTCTTTACTATAGTGTCAGAGGGCATATGGCATGGTTTTTTCATTTTTTCTTTCAATTGGATGGAAAATAGGTTGGCTTTGGAGCAAAGCTAAGTGGCGTAGAGTGATTTTCCAAATTTTCTGTTTCACATAGTGGCGTATAGGTTTAGAGCTACCTATTATCATATAATAGTTATTCCTTGTTAACTATTTAAGATACAGTTTTATAGTTTGAACCTTAAACTTCAATTTCAAATGAAATTGGGTCACTGAGAGATAACAGTGGAGGAGTATCGACTCAGTTACTAGTAGCAAGTCCTTCAAAAACGTTTTGCTCTGAAACGTATTTTGTCCTTCACGTACGCCACTATGTGTTGCGACCGACGAATTTATATGCCTTTAAATTATCAAATAAAGTTGTACATTTATTTACTACAAACCGTACCTTTCTCCTGTTGGTACAAAAAATGGTACTCTATATTTTGTTCTCTCAGTAGGCCCAAGATGTGGTCCCATTCCCTCCACATCTGAAGAACATGGTTAGGTTTCTACCAGTTCACTTCAAGTCACGTCAATAACCTAGTTGGCGAAAAAAAAAGAAACATGATTTGAATAATTATTTTTTTAACCAAGCCGCGCCGATAACATCTTTTCAAAATTACTGGTTACAATAATACCCGGTAGTCTTTAAAAATCTAAGGTGGCCTTTAAGCCTACACAGAATACTCTACTTAATATTCTGTTTTCCCTTCATTTTATAGAATGTCATTTGGCATTTAATATTAGTAAAATAGCAGGCCTAATTAAGCCTCCCTCTATTTTAATGTAAACTACCGTACTTGAAGTAGCCTAGGGTATAAAAGACAGAGCTCAACCTGTGCTAGCCTGGTCGGCCTTGGCCTAGGCTGCTACATAGCATTAATATTTAAATTTGGGCACGAAAATGTGTAGCCTGACCGCATAGACATAGCCTAGGCCTCCGCTGTCTCTGGTCCAGACTCCAGACTTGCATTTATTGTCACTGCCACTGTCATAACTGTGCCAGGCCTATTCACCGTGAAGCCAAAATATGTCATTGACATTGTAGCAGTAATTATTGTTATGGCTGTAGCCTGTCATGTGGCCTAGGTCCTATAAAATTTTCACGGTTGCATATCGTATTAATATTACCGGTAATTATTAAATCATGCCCGACACTAGACCCTATTCCATGATTCGACATGATAAAAATCCCGTGGATTTGAGGAAATGACGGGGCTTGTATTGTAACGTTCTCCGAACTGCGGTGGCCTTTGGCTTTAGGGCATGCATACATTGAATGCATGGATCGCACCAACCCTGCGAAGCGGTTAATTCATATTTTATGTTTTAAATGTCAGCATACAATCCTCACTGCACCAGTGTCCTACATATCGTTCTTAAACAGTCCTAGGCATAATCATGCATGGCATGCTAGGCCATGTAGGCTAGGGCCCTAGTCATGCAAGTGTTATAACTGTACTTACCGAACATTTGTGACATCAGAAGTTCAGGTTTTATACTGGAATGCACTCCTGAGGCAGAAAGGCGGGATTCCTTACTGAAGACAGTGCTACGGAGTATGTAATCCACATGGATATGAACATTTTCGTGTACACTTGGAGTCATGACATTGACAGCCCTTACCAGAAAAGCAGGCCTGCACTAAGCCTGCGCTTAGCCTGTGTGGACTGCAAAAACGCAGGGTAAATTTTTAACCTGCCTTTAACTTGCAATAAAGCCGAAATATGAAAATTAGACAGGCTAAGTTAGGTTGCAAAATTTGCGTAATGCAGGTTAATTTTAGCCTGTATATATTTAGCCTGCTTACTTTTAGCCTGTTACATTAACCTGTAAATCATTATTAACCTGCGCTTAGCCTGCAATAGAGCTGAAATATTTAAATTAGGCAGGCTAATTTTTAACCTGTCTATATAATTAGCATAACAGGCTATCTGGGACCTAAATTAACCTGTTTTTAAATACAAAACAGTTTTTCTGTACATATGTTATTTAGCAGTATTCGCCCACTGCATGTTTCCACCGTGTGAGAGCTAGTACACAAAATATAGACCAAAATCCACTTTTGCACCATATATCATGGCAAAATTATTCATATGCATTTGTATCAAAAACTTATTTGGTCGCCAAAAGGCGCTGGATTCACTATACTTCAATTATTTGTTCTATTCCCATCCCACATGTCAAAAAGAAATCTACGATACTGACTAATGACAATTTGAATTTCACCGTTCAAATATGACAAATTCAAGTTTCATAATATAGATAAATCTACAAGAAAACGATGTAAGATAAAACCCAACCTTTGTTATTAACTTGACCTCAGACGACGTAACATAAACTTTGATGACATTGTCATGACCTGCTGTTTCTTCTTTATATGATTTATGTGATATGAGGAACCCCAAAATAGAACACATCTACACACACTACACAAATAACAGCCGTATACACAAAAGAGATACGTCATCGCAAAATCCCACTTTATGGTATCATTATAAAAACATGTTTTGGCATCTTCACCTAAAATGTATCCAAAAATAACCATATCCGTCACATAAACATGTTTTTTTAGTGATGTTAACCTTCAAAGTACAAATGAAGCCATTTTGAATATTTCAAGGTCAAGTGATGAGACATTGACTGTAATTGTCAGATCAGAGTGTATATTTTGATTGATAACCCACCTCCTTTTAGAACTGTGTAAAAACATCGACTCCCACTCCAGTGACAACGCTCCAGGATAAGACGGAATTCCTCCTGAAAACTCACCCCTTCTCCATTACCTTCAGATCATGAGCTTCTCTGTCTTTACCGGGATGTTACCGCAGGATATTCCAGGCTTTTATAGTAACACTCTACAATAACAAAGGTGACCGCTCAGTATCAGCTCCACCATCGCAAGTTGTTTTCACTTGCAGCATGTGTATGAAGAGTTGCTCTCTAGAATTGGACTGCAAAGTCGCAGCAGGCGATGCAGCTAAACATCTTTCAGAGTGACTTTCGAGAAAGACGGATGCCATGATAATAATAATATTTTGCTTATAATTTTATTTTGCACAAATATGTCAAAACGTGTTTTTTAATGATGTTTAACCTGTATTGTGATGAGATATTGACTGTAATTAAGCAGTTTGTATATTTTACCTATACATTTTAGGCAAACATGGGGCCAGTTGTATCATACAAAGATGTCAAAAACATGTTTCTAATGAGTTTTAACCTGTACATTGTAGATGTAAGCCATTGTGAGTATACCAAGGTCAAGCGATAAGACACTGATTGACATTAAACATATTGTATATTTTGCTTATACATTTTATGGTAGCATTTGCGTAACATACAGATGTCAAAACATATCGTTTAATGATTTTTAACAGTGAAAATGGCAGCCATTTTAAATATTTCTAGGTTTTTGTAGGTTTTGCTTACACAATTTAGGCGACAATGGTGCCATTTGCATCACATAAAGATGTCAACATATATTTTTAATGAATTTTAACCTGTACAGTGCAAATTGTAGCCAGTTGAGGAGTCATTGACTGAAATTTATCACTTTGTGTATTTTTCTTACATTTAGATACATTGTATGCGAAAATTGAGGTATCTGCTCCTCATAAAGATGGCAAAACATGTTTTTATTTGGCACTGGTAGCAGAGTTTTTGGAAAAATATTGCATTTTGGCATTTTGACATCGTGTCTATATTTCTCTATTAATCCTTCCATCCTCAGAGAAGATACATCCCAAGTACTTGAACTCCTTTGTCTCCTTTAGCTTGCGGTTGTTAATGGTGATGTCAATTTGTTTTGGGTAATAATTGGCTAACCACTGTCTCTGTTTTGAATATGTTCACTTTCATGCCATATTTCTCACATACTGTATTCAATATGAAGCGTAAACGCCTGTTTGTAAAAATCATTAAAACCAAAATGACAAAGTATCTAAAATAAGAACTTTAAAAGGATTCTAAAATTGTTTTCGTATCACCAAACAAATGCGTATCGAATATTATTTGCAAAAATGCAATTATTTGTTGACATTTTATTTACTTTTAAAGGTCAAAACCACAATTGATTATTATATTTTTATTCTCAAATAAGTGGAATGAGTATGTAATTTGATCAAATTATTATCGTGTTAAAAACAATTTCGTTAACAACTGCATGCGATTGTATTGTCTTTATTATACTACCTTAAGATGGTACTACACTCCTAGATAAATGTATGGTTATTTTTGCATTTTTCTCATAAAATAATAACACATTGGTAACAAAAGTTATGTATATTATAGGGTAAGGAATCCAGTTACTACACTGGAATTTCAGTGACTCGCGACAAACGGTACGTTATTTATGATAAGAAAAGAGGTACTGCTAGAATGTACCTCATTTCTTAATATAATTTTATATAATGAACCACTTGTCTTTAATCACTGAAATTTCAGTAAAGTAATTGGATTCCTTGCCCCTATAATATATGTAACCTTTGTTACCAGTGTGTAGTACCACCTTAATAGTATGAAAATATTAGGATTCCTTAACCCTAGAGCTACGAGAGGGTTGTATCAACTCGCTCCCTCCTAAGATGTCTTATCCGTCATAACACTCGCGTGTTTACGCCCAAACTATCTCATCTAATCGTAGATCCACCTTATACGCTGGGGTAGGACCGGCCATCAAAAATGACCATGGGGTGGTGAGGCCCAACATTGGTTTCTACAGTAAAAAATGATTTTAATTTCGCTCTAGTCAAATGATTCCAATAGTCCGTGTTGTTCTAGGGTTAGTTAAATTACGATTTAAATCAATTATTGTTTTTAAATCATTGATTTAAATAAATTTTTGATAAATGTAAGTACATTCTTTTGGATACAATTACAATACCTCTATGATGACATTTTCTTTGCCTAATATGATTCTTTGCCTAATAGAAATAAACAGTTCTGGGAGTCATGGCCAATATTTTTTGCACCTCAAACATAGGTCAAACTTGTCACCCTTTTCAAGATGACAAAACCGTAAGTGTTGCCAGGTCACAGAAAATATAAACGGGTACCGCATGAATATGTTTCGTTGGAAGGTAGAAGGATAGTTCTTTATAGGGATCTAATCAAATTTCTTCTCTCTTCTCAAATAATGGAGCTATGGCCCGTTCTTTATCAGGCAAATTTCAACATTTTCAGCCTGAAACGACTAAAATAGTCTAAAATACATTTCAGGTCGTTATCAGTCGTTATCATGTCAACGGGTAACCCATCTACACCCAAAGCCCTTTCGACCTACACAATAAAACATTTTGACACACTATGATATATAACTTCCAGATGTGCATATTATGGAAAGGTTTATATAAACAAAAACGATTCTCTTATAGACCATCATGCGCACAGTTTCCACCCCGATACACCTGAGCACATATTTTCGTCCCAAGAGCTTCCAAGCAGAGAACACCAAGCAGCGATTGTCTCCACTAGAGTCTTTGATTACACTACACGGTTGAGCGCATAGCAATATAGGTAGGAGCTGTTAAGCTTCTAGCTGAAAATGGGCCTCTTTGATTGGTTTTTGTTGACACCTCACGTATTCCCTTCATCCAATCAGATTTTTTAAATATCAAACAAAAGCTTAAACTTCCCCTAACAACACATGTAGTCACCAGGTCAACAGATAACATAATTCAATGTTATAGCAAGGCAAATGTGGAAAATCTGTTGAAAACTATATACTGTACCAAGCACATTTTTGACCAAAATGTAGGTTTTAAAAGTCAAAACCTCAAGTGTTCCTTACAATATTTGTCAAATTTTATATCATTAAATAAAAAAAGCACACTTATATTGCCCATTATACTAAAGTCACTAGAATGAGCAATGGTCAATTATCTTCAAATTGCAAATCTTGTGCAAACAGTTACTATTTCGCCTGTTTTGTCAAACGGTTGTAAATTCAATCAACTATGACTTTTAAAAAAAGAGCGCTTACAAATTGATATGAAACAAAGGACAAATTTAATAGGTTTGTCGCTAGATACTTTAGCACTATATTTGTAAGGTTGATAATGCTTTATATTATTTTATATTTCAAGAATATCTTTTGGAACATCTAAAACACATGAAACAGACACAATAGGATTTGCAATAATACCATAATAGTTCCTAAATCTATTTACAACTCACAATGTAAGTGTCTTATGTAACTCAAAACTCGAAAGAACAGAAAGCCTGATCTCAGTGTTTGAACTCACACTTAAGGATTTCTCCTAAACTGCACTTTGCCCTAGCGAGATGTAGAATAAATATTGTGCTATTATCTGTAATAATCATAACAATTGATGGGTTTGAAGAATACGTGGGTGTTGGTGATTATTTTGGTATCAAAATTCCAAAATGGGCAAAAAGTGAGTAAAGGCTTCCTGGTTGTCAACCCGCGATTTAATATGTACAATATTATACATGAATGCAAACAAAAAAGCATGAATAATATTAACCGTTAAAATACCAACAACGAAAATTTTTATTGTGTATTTACGACACTTCCTGATAATATACAAATGAATATGGATATTTGAGTCTCACTACTCTTGATCAATAATAATACACGATTACTTTAAATTACAATGTTTATGTTTACTATATTTAATGCCTTACTTCTTGATCAATTAATAATAACAAAATGAACTCCAGAGTGTAGGGTAACAAGGGACATCTGGTTGGACAACGACGCAATTATTAACATGTCTAGCAAAAACATTTTGAACCCAATTTTACAACGATTTAATAAAATCAATTGTTGTTTGGTTACGGATATTATGTTGAGCTAATGTGACTTGTGACACAACCTCCGTTTCACATGTCAACAAACTATTGCCGGATATAGGAGTACGGAGGTGTGCACGTCACCCCTCCCCGAAAAGGATTTGAAAAATGCCCCTCCCCCCCCCCCCCTTCCATCCTGGTCGGTGACGCCTTAAATGATCCCTCACGCTACGAAACAGGGATGTGAAAATGTACCCCTCAAAAATAGGAATATGACTAGATTGTAATTTCATGATATGGTATATTTTTATGTGTGTTATAACTATTATCCCAGGTTGGCTAGACACCACCAGCAGTGCAATACACCTTCCACACTTAAAATTGTTAATCTGCTAAAGATCAGCTAAAACATACATTATTTATTATCTATATCATCAAAGTCTTTCATATCATGGAGCGAAAGGCGGTGGTCGATGACTTGATACTTCTGGATGATTATCTCCGTATCTTGATGACGATATTGTCGACGTCATCAATTCACCATTCGAATCAAGCACCACAAGTGACAAGTCAGGGGTCTCCCCCGCGTTTTCCATATAAGGAGGTGGAAGCTCAACAAATGATTGTGTACCATAATTAGTCATAGGTGAGTGTTGCGTTGCGGTATTTGAAGAACACCCTCCTCCGTCATGTAAAGATATTGGATGGAATTGATTTTATTACTTTCAGTAGATGGCGCAATTGGATGTAGCTCACCGCGGTCCGAGAGTATTCTCAATGTTCTGTCAAGTTCATGTTCACGCGAAATTGTACGAAATAGAATGGGTCTGGAATCATGGTTGACTAGTAAGTATTCGTCTTCATTTCTGGAGGAGGATGGCTCCGACGAGTCACAGCATAGGAATACTATAGCAAATAATAGTATTACTATAGTTACAGCAGTGAAGGCGTAGTGCACCGTAGGATTAACGTCACTGAAAGAATTAGTTCAAAACACACACACATATATAAATATTTTTATAATATATAGTCATAATTTAAGTTCACATTGTATCATTGTTATACATTTTTAAAGATATTTTATGACCCCTTTGATATTCTATAGCTGATATCTTCTGGATTGTATAAGATGACCAGAACAGAATTAAACTATGTACATACGTTAAGTAATAGCGTTCACACAAACCACCTTTGTTTCAGATGGGCATTTTAATGCGAAACCGAATGAAAAGTAATTAATTATCTTTGTAATTTTGTGAACAGTTTTATCTGAAATAAAATCTATTTAACTTGTACGGGCCTTTTTATTTTACATGTTTATAATGGGGGTGAGGATTTAAAATGGACAACAATATTGAAAAAAAAAAACCACTTCATTTTGGAACATTTTAGACGCCCATACAAACAGAATAGACTACGAACTTAATTAAATACATTTCATTCGGGGGGGGGGGCTAATGACAAAAAAAATGTCATGTATCTCATGGTTAGGAGCAAAGGTGAGAGATGTTTACATTACTGTAGTTATTATTATTAAATAATTATTAAATTATTTTCAGATTTGCATAATAAATCATTAATGCAATTCGAAATGTGTATAACAATGGACTACAACGAGCGTTTGTGCGAACATTAAACAGATAACATGGATCAGGTGATGCGGCATAAGCGTTTGCGTGACTGCATGCCGTAATTTTATACTAGCACGATTTCTTATTCACATCTGAATATAATTATTCAATTAAACTGCAGCAATATAAAGTGAAATATACAATGAGCAAATGAATTAGAGTACCAGTTAATATGATCACCCATGTTTATTCTAAACAGTGACAGTTATGTCATAATCAGAACCAGCAGCCAATAGCTGCATCTTTTAGCTCGGATTTAAGACCTCTTTCATTGAAATTCTTCAAGAAATAAAGACACGATCATCCAAACCCAAGGCAGAGAAGATGCCCAAGGACAGTGCAGATTCAGAAGTGGCAATTGATTTGTACACAAACACGTTCACCATCAAGAGAATACCATTAAAGCACATTAAAACTAGCGTCGTGCTTTCATTGATTAGAAAATAAAAGTGTAACTTTTGATTTTATTCCTTCCTTATGTTTTAGATCAACGTTTATTAATTCTCAACTAATTTGGTTGATGAAGCCTTGATGAGGTCTTAATATAGACCTAAATAGAACAGGTATTGGCTGCTTTGTTTTAATATTGACATAGTTATCTTTGTTTTTATACATAGGTGAAAACAACTAGTACCTGAATTCGTTTGTGCACTGCATATGTTGAACCAGTATTTACTTACTTGGAATTTGCCATGTATTTCATTAAGTGTTGATGACGAAATAAAATCAGATCAGAAAAAAAAAAAAGAAAAAAAAAAAAAAAAAAAAAAAAGGCAAAAGCAAAACATTTTGCAAAGAGGACAGCGATGATCACGAGCATGCAGATTACCTTTCAATGGCCAGAACGTTGGCAGCATCAGGATAGCAGCAACCTTCGAGGTCTGGACAACAAGAGGTTTGCGACGGATCATCAAAGGTACGAGGACACGTAAGGGTTTCAAACGGTAACGCTCCTTCACAGATCGTCATCACCAGTCTAGCGAGAAAAAAAACAGCAACAATAATTTTATTAAATTACTTGAAATAGTAAAGGCTCTAATGTTATTCAAATACTTGATAAAATGGCAATTTTGTTTAGCATTATTCAAACCAACTTAATGGTTAACACTAATACTCTCTTGTATTAAAAGGGCATTTCGTGATCCGCAGCCTCATACCCCCACTTTTCTCAAAAAAAGTTGAGATTTTTATATCACTGGAAACCTCTGGCTACATAATGTTTATGTACAAAATATTTCTTGCAGATTAATTCGTTTAGCAAAGATATCGTGAAATTTGATTACAACGCATTGTCTATGGAGCAGTGTAATACACATAATCATGCATAACTCGCGAAAGCAAAATCGGAATCAACTGAAATTTTGGGAATAGGATTTTTTCTAGGATATCTAATGAGAAATGACAGAGGATGCTAGGATTACGAAATACTCCTTTCATGGTATAGAGGCTGGAAGCACGCCAGAATGTTTTAATTAATTTCCAGGTGACCACTACTTATCATATTTATGCTTATAATGTAAGGTGTAAGTTAAGTCCCATATTCCTACGGAAAACGCAGGCCTGGCCCATTCGGCTAAAAACCCGGCATTAGGAAATTCTGGTCATAATGCGCACAGGTAGTAATACTGAATTACTCAAAAAGTGAAACTCTTAAATATTTAAAATATTTAAAATATTTAAAAAGTTACTGCCTGCTAATTACGACAATATATAGACATGAATTTATTACGCCAATAATATAATTTTAACTTACCTTTTATACCAACACCTTGGTTTATACAACTACAATATTATTCCTCGATCACTACGCATTGCAATGTTGTGATTTTTACATTGGAGCTGAAATATGGTGCTTACGTGTTGCAGTGACAGACGTACCAAATGCGTTATCGAATTTATAGATACTAAATGCGTAACACCTGTTGCATTTAATGCAAATAATTACCACAAGTGTACCACGTACAACGCACACTAAACTATTCGATATCACAATCAATGTACTAGCTCCGGCACTAGTGACCAATTTAATGCACGTTGTTCAGAATTATATCCCGATAAATATGGCTGTCAAAAATAACATGTTTTTACTGTTTGTTTAGGTAGCAAATGAACGTGTTGTTGTTGTTGTTTTTTTTTTGTTTTTTTTTAAGATATGGTCTTGTATAGAGGAAATCGACCATAAGAACACAGGGTGTTCTTCCGCTTGAGTATATTGTAATCTTATTAAATTATATGTTAACAAATACCTTTCACTTGTTTCAGTGAAATTGTACAACATAATGCACGATTATACTGAGATTTTGATGCTTCAATTACATGTACCCTGCAGGGGGTGCATTAGCCGAGAGTTGTAAGTTGAACATTGACGCAATATCCTATCGATTTCACATGACGTACTGGATGGAATTTATGTTCTTTGCATGAAATAAGTAGGATTAGGCTAATAAATCCAGTACAATAAGGGACAGGTAGAAATCAGTTAGAATGCAGAAACGAAGAAATTTAGTCTTAACAATGGCGTGTTAATGGTTTAATTGGTTCGCGCAAGATATCAGGGGAATGGCGGTGGGAGAAAGATTCATGGATGTGTCGGGTGGAAGAAATTACCAGTCTTAGAAGCCAAAGGTCCTTCAATGTCTGGGGGATTTAGAATAAAGAAAGAAACCTCATAAGGCACCAGATGACCTTCAATCGCACCACGTTTAAATGCCTGTATGCCCTTTATTGTGGAGTAAACATGTGATTGCCCACTGATATCTGCTATATTTGACTGTTATTTTTGTCCAATCATCACTTCCGTGCAATCTCATTCCATAACCAATCTACCTTGCAAAAACCAATTTAACCATTTGCCGATCATTCTAAAGGCATCGGAACATTTTGTGGACTTACATTTAACAGTTTCTGCATTCAAAGAGATTTCCGTCTTTACGCCATTGTAAGCATTAAAGTATACGCAAGATTCCACCACAAATAACACCTTCCATCCCATTAATACCTTTTCGTTTTATTATGTTTCTTACTTTTTTACTTTATTGTTTCTTGCTTTCTTTTTATTGACAGCATAAGTCATTTCTCTTTTTGGAATAAAAGGTAGCCCTGAAAAGGGCTGTTTAGTTTGTCTTTGGCTAGTTTGTAGTGAGGTTACTGTGCTGCTCTGCCCTCTACCTGTTGCCTCCTTGACGAATACAGGTTTCAGCCCTAGTCCTCATTGCATCAATTGCGTTGCGTACCAACCTTGTGCGCCGGATACTTGCGAATACTAGTATAGCAGTAATACGTTTGCAAAGATCTTGGATTTTGCCACAAATGAAGAAATCAATTCCTGGCAATTTTGCAACGTTTGTTCTGATTGGTTCGCGGTATCTAAGAGTGTATGAAATATTACTGGTACCTGAGTAACTGATCCCTACAATCATTGTTACAATTGCATTTATTTCTCGAATATTAATAGCTACGCGAGCGGTCTTCTAAGATATCCCCTGTTTGCCTATTATTATCATTAATCTATTATTAGTATTTATTATTATTATTATTATTATTATTATTATTATTATTATTAGTAGTAGTAGTAGTAGTAGTAGTAGTAGTAGTAGTAGTAGTAGTAGTAGTAGTAGTATTATTATTAGTAGTAGTAGTAGTAGTAGTAGCAGTAGTAGTAGTAGTAGTAGTAGTAGTAGTAGTAGTAGTAGTAGTAGTAGTAGTAGTAGTAGTAGTAGTAGTAGTAGTAGTAGTAGTAGTAGTAGTAGTAGTAGTAGTAGTAGTGGTAGCGTTATTATTATAATAATAATTATTATTATTATTATTATTATTATTATTATTATTATTATTATTATTATTATTATTATTATTATTATTATTATTATTATTATTATTATTATTATTATTATTATTAGTGTTATTATTATTATTATTATCATTATTATTATTTTTGAATGCTCACATATTCACATAACAAAATGGAAACCGTATAACTACTTATAGGTATTAATGAAAATCACAGGGACACGCCTTTTTAAAATTACATGGGATATTTTACAGTAAACATAATCGGACAACACTCTCTGGATTGCATTAATTGCAACTGCGAGGTAGTAGAGTATACATACAGATCAGTCCCATGTTATCGCGCCCTCTCCCTCTCAACGAAGCTACATACGTATTCAAAAGTATTTGAATTGAGTGAGGGCTTATTGTTCCTGGGTTACAAAAATTGAATGTGTTGACATATTTTCGTTTAATATCGTTTTTCGTTCTTTCTTTCATTTCACACATAAGATAAAAAATTAACTGATACTCAATACGGACAGATATATATTAATTCTTGTGTGCACCAAACCAGTAATTAAATTAGAAGCAATACTCATAAGTAAAAACTAAATGTTTCTTTGTCACTTAGTACATTACTAATGTGGAATAGTCTTTACCCTTGCCCTAACGAGAAAACGCAAAACGGCCCGTAAAAATACAAATTTCAAATTCTGTATATTGATTTGATAAATGCTGTGTTTTGCATAAACCCTGGAACTATGAAGACGGGATGAGGGTACAACCACCCCCCCCGAGATTGTTTTTATCCGTCAAAAAAAAAACCGCGCGTATTTGCGCCCTAACGACTTAAAGTCATAATGTACGATCTTATAATATGAATTTGGTTAATTTTTTCAAACCTGATTTTTGGCATATTTGTAATGTTTACACATGTCATAACTTGCACCTAAATGGAATCAGCTAAATTTGTTGTGTTTGTAGGTAAACAGAGCAATGTTCGACATAAAGTCATAATTCAAGAAATTATGACTTAATGTCCGCCCATAGAACTGCGTGTTAAACGGCCAAAATAACAAGCAGTGTTTCTTTCACGTTACCTCGTTATTTCAGCTCAAAATTCCCGATCATTATTACTAGTATTATTTCAGCATTTTGAGTATATGACAAATTTAAAATTTGAAGGAAATCGTACATTAAGCCTTTAAGATAATATCGTAGATCCATCTTTTTCGATCATTTTAGTGATTAAATTATTACCCCAGCACCTTATCCGTGGGGTAGGACCGACCATCAAAGATAACCATAGGGGTGAGGGGGTGAGGTTGGTGAGGCCCACCATTGCTTTTACAGTATAACCCATGATTTTTATGTCGCTCTTGTAAAATTATTAATAAAGCAGCTGACATTTTACAACACATGTTCATAGAATTTTTAGCCAAAAACACTGGATAGAGGAGATACATTGGTACCAAAAATAAAAGTATATTATATTTTTAATTGAAATTTAGTGGGGTTGCGCCCCTCCCCTTCGTAGTCCATGTTACACAATATGGATCAGTAGTTTCAATTTTTCTTAAGTTGATGTGGAAACAATTTAATTGAATTGTCCTGAACAACACGCCCATTGTATCTGGTAATGGTGTGTTTCTCACAATACATATTACTTACATAAAACATACTTTTATTTTCTGTCACCAAGACATTATTCATCGTGATGATGTAACAGGATTAGATACCATAGCAATAAATAAGTTCTATATCGCACTGCACTAGTACATTCACGCGGTATCTTTGCAGCGATAAAGACCTGGATCGTAATTCTATGGAATATTCATATCATGCTGATCACTCTCACCTGTAAGATTAATATCTTTGAAAAGAGTGGTATTGTACTGAATCTACGATTGCAGACATACACATGTAGGCCAATATGGTAGTTAATTCTGTTACATCATCATTTCTACGGTGAATTGAACGCCACAGATCGCAGTGTACTTCATAGTATTAATGCAGGATGATGGTCTAAAGTTTAAAATAATTTATTGTTTAAATTAGGGCCCCGTCTAAATCACGTTTTGAAAGTTTTTTTTTATTTTATTTATAGAAAGATTTGCATTCGGTGATTCGAACCGCCCTTGCTAACCTAATCACGCGGGGACGTATACAGACACCAGAAGGGCAATGTGTCCGTACTCTGGTGAAGCATCGCGTAAACGCACTGATTCGAATCTATCACTGTGTAATCCAAACAAATCCAGCATGGCATTTACTCTAAACTTGAGATAAGGCGGACAATAGCGTGATTAATTTTAAATGTAAAATGTAAAATAAGAAGTGACATGAGTTTACAGACGCACTATATGTAAAAGTTTATTTCTGCGTTATAATAATTTGTTTTCTGTAAATTGCTTTGAATCAGGCACGCATGATAAATTTTGCCCAACTGTACTCAAATGAAGTGTACTGTGACGACAGTGCTAAGCAATGTAGCATTAGAGAGGTTGCAAAACGCGGTTCAAAAGCGCAAGCTTCAACGTCTAGAGGATTATATAAGCTTATATATTCAAAACCACTCTAAAGCCTCTAGAAGTCGAAGTGAACGCGAAAATCTATAGTGAGCCGTAAACTATTAACGAAAATACGTCAATTTAAGAAAAATAGTTTCTATATTTCCTCATAGACAACAAAATCACCTCTTATGTATTATCTCGTTAAAAGACCAACTATTGGAAATCTAATTTGGTTTGGGTAAAAAATATGCCATATGTTGTTGCAAATTAATGACTGAATTATGGTCAAATAATTTTCTAGTTCCAAACGTCAATCTTGGAATATACCTTTTTGTGTGCTCATGGTGTATAAAGAATCAGTTTGCAAAATGAAGTTTTTACAACAAATTCAACGACAAGGGGATTAAGTTCCCGTAAAAATGGTATGTTTTTACTGCAGCGAGTAGTGTAGCATATTTCTG
Source organism: Amphiura filiformis (assembly GCF_039555335.1). Taxonomy (NCBI): domain Eukaryota; kingdom Metazoa; phylum Echinodermata; class Ophiuroidea; order Amphilepidida; family Amphiuridae; genus Amphiura; species Amphiura filiformis. Next base: position 51,144,432 of record NC_092647.1, read on the forward strand.
CTCTTCTGGAAGAATAGAGTAGGTACATACATGTATTTTAAACAGAACATGTCATTGGTTGTGTCTGGTAAGAAAGGGGATAGGGCGAAAATCATATTGAATAAGACATCAAAAATCCCCAGATAATTCAAGTAGTGGAACAATACTTAATTTGCATAAATAAAAAATGGCCGCTTACACAGGGCGTGAAATTTCAAAGTTGGTCAAATCTTTCATAAAAACATTCCAATTTATTGCTCTCATCATAAGAATTCAGAAAAAGTATAGTTTGAGTGTCTCCGGCATACATTTCTCGAGTTATTGTCCCTTTGATTAATTGATTAAAAGGAGAAAGATTGTATTGTTTTGGATGTTTTGTCACAAGATAGGTCAAGCTTAAGTCAAGAGGGTTCAATTGATATACCATTTTTATTAAAATGAGAGAATGTTTCAATTTTTGTCCTCTGATGTGGAATCCAAATTTTCACATTTGACCTTTTGATACTTTTTCTGAATCCGTATAAAGAGATAAATGCATTGGTATGGTTTTTATTAAGATTTTAAAAAACTTTGAAATTTCACCCCTGCATAAGCGGCCATTTGGAATTTATGCAAATTAGGCACTGTTTAACTAGTTGGATTTGACTGGACTTTTGAAATTATACGCTCTGAATAAGCGGCCAACTTGGTTTTATGCAAATTAGAAACTGTTGCACTACGTGGATTTTGCAAGACTTTTGAAAAGTGTTTGTGTGCGCTTTCTGGAGGTGCATACATGTGGAATGGATTCTTTTGAAATTAGTGGCGGCTGATTTCATACTTTGACTGGCCTATTCAGTTTTAATAGTCTAATAATGAGCTATTACAATTTTTCTACAAAGACCTGCACATTAATCCGTAGTTCATGAAGTTCAACAAATAATTGCTTTTATTGGAAAACAAATTAGGGTGTGGTTCCCGATTAGGCAAGGTGCAGTGATACACAATACCATGAGTACCCTTTTCTACTCCATCTACCCATAGCAAATGTAAATGACACTCCAATATTTGCTAAATAATTGTGACCACTCATTGTTATAACTTATAAGGCCCCTTGTATTCATCTATGGAATTGGAACAGAATAACCCTTCAGCTACATAGCCCCATGTGACCCCTTCTGTAAATTACTGAGTATTCAACTAAGATGTCAACCTATGCCATGTTAATGAAATGTTGCCGTTACTAGGAATGTAGACAGAACACATAATGAAGGTCAGCTGTCTTGTAATATGGTTATGCTAGTCACCGTAGGGCATTATTGTACATTCAAAAACAACAAGTGCATAACGGTAAATGTGGGAAAACAATTCGAATATTATGTTCGTAGATATAAATTTGGTATTATGTTACTAATTAATATCTGAAATGCATGGTACCCAATACTTACCTGTAATTAGCATTAAAATAAGTTATAATGATATTACCCTTGTCCGAAACACCATGGAACCTTCCTATTAATACTACGAGTTTGTAAACAAAGCTTTCACATTTATACCAAGAGCTCAATTAATTTTGAACTATATAATTATTATAAACGGTCCCCCTAAGACATTTTAATATAATCCAAAAACGGCTTGTTCAATTATCTTGTTTTAAAGTTTGAAACATAGGCGGATTAGTTATGCATCAAGTTAGCGGGTCTTTGTTGTTACTTTTTATCATCTTCATTGCAAAATGCAGTCATTTACGATATTCTCGGTCACAAAATAGTTGCATTTTTCTACATAGGCATTTTATGCTTGAATTTGTGTTCGACAATTTTTCCCTTTAAGTGAGTAATTTAATCAAAAAGAATCATAATTGAATTTAATTAAGTTTAAGCCTTTCCTGATTTAGGTATCACACATTCAAAAACAGTTTTTATGGTTCAGTGAATAAATTAAATTGAATGCTGCAGCTTATTAATGTCTTTCAATAATGAATAGGCCTTCCTTCATGTGAGATGGCTTCCAAGCATCGTTCTTCTCTGCTGTTGGTCAAGCTCACGTTGATGTGGTCCCTCACTTGTCCGCTTGTAACACGTTGAGTCTTGATAAAGGCCACCCGTATAAATGTTTTTGAACCATTCAAGTAATGACCAATACAACAAGTGTATAGGGCCAGCATAAAAGATATAACCAGGAATCTGTTGGTCCATTGGTTAAATTAATCAATGAACACAAGATTTATCATTGAAGTTACAGTTGTTCTTTATTCGAACGAATATATGAAACCAGTTACCTTCGCATGAATGCGTTGTGTTGCATGTGAGTATCATGTTTACCAAACCCGGTACATTATTGCTCGATTGGGTTCATTTTAGTCATTTCGGTCATCCGTATTAACACCTATGTTTAGAGTGAAATATTTCACCAATGCACTTTCCTCGAATTATATAGATGCAGCAGAGTCTAACTCGCAGTAACCTTGAACCTCGAATTGACCAAAAACACATCTATATGATCTATAAGGGCAAGTTGAAGACCTGAGCGCAAGAACACTGTAAGTCCACATTTCACGAAATTGAGTTGCAGGTGGTTTTGAAGTTATTGGATGAAGACAAAAATTGTTACAATTTTTTTTTGACATTTGGCCATCAACAATTAAAAAGTGTCCAATGACGTCAGGAGACATGTCAAATTACTCTTCTCATAATAACGCTTATGAAAATATATAATTTATCATACATTTTGAGCTCGGTTAATGAGTTAGAGGGTTACTTGCTGTTGAAGGTCAACTGAGGTCAAATTTTAAAACAACCTTCAAATTCAACAAAAAAAGGTATCAAATTGATCGTCTTTGCACATAGATTACCAATATGGTTAAATGTTTCCAACAGGTGCCTTCAGTTTGGAGTTATAAGCTTTTGTTTCAATCCGAGCGCAAGAAGATCATAAGTCCAAAAATGATAAATCGATCAATATTACGGATATTTACTTGGTTGATATACAAAATGATTCTTCTTACCTTTACCCATGTACCTGAGAAATATCAATATTATGGATTTTTGGTTTCCAAATTATCTTATTTAAAAAGTTTAAGGTTGGTCTGAACCCTGGAATTATGGAAACTTTCGGACCTCATAACTGCTAAATTATTAGTCTAAAGAATATAAAAGTATACATTTTTAGAATGGAAATGACTTGATAAATTCATCTGTGAGGTCCAATTTGGGCCAAAATGCTCATTTTTGGAGAAAATCCAAAAAACTGGTTTTTTTGGCCCAAATTTTTCGCGCAACGTAACAAAAAAAATTGATTGGCCAAAAAATTTGTTTTATTATTTTTAAAAACTAGATAAAATATCTAGGACCCGTATTTTTTATTTTTTTTTATTTTGACCAACTTAACCCTTAAAAAAATTGAAATTTGGGCGAAAATCGGGTTTTTTATGATTTTTTTGACAATTGTGCATTTTTTGAGCATTTTTGGTGCAAATTTCTCAAAGTTGGTCGAAATTCAAAAAAATTAAAATACGTGTCCTAGATATTTTTATCTAGTTTTTAAAAATAATTTAAAAAAATATTTTGGCCAAATAATTTTTTTGTTACGTCGCACGAAAAAATTTGGGCCAAAGAACCTGGTTTTTGGGATTTTCTCCAAAAATGAGCATTTTAGCCCAAATTGGACCTCACAGATGAATTTATCAAGTCATTTCCATTAAGAAAATGTATACTTTAATATTCTTTAGACTAATAATTTAGCAGTTATGAGGTCCGAAAGTTTCCATAATTCCAGGGTTCAGACCAACCTTAAAAGATCATATTTCAAAATGCCAAATATGGACTTACTGTCTTCTTGCGCTCAGATCTTCAGTTGCTAATAAACGTCATCTACGTCCTCTTAATACATGTGTATGTAATGTATAAGTTATGATTATGCAATGTGTAATACTCATTTGTGATATAATAGGTTACGCCATATCAATATCCAGAGTTCCAAAGCAGAATATTTGCTTGACCACAGGCCTCCGCCACCTATCCTGTACGTACCAATGAACATTAGAAGAGTACAAATAGTACACATAAATATTGTTTCCTTGACATTTGAGTCAAGGTCAAGTTGGTAAGGGGGTAGTTGGTAATGACAGAATATTAATGCAAAGATGAAAGTGCGGCAAGTTTTGCCTCAAATGAGGCAAGATAGGAAACAGATAGAAAATGGGCGAGGGGAAGTTTCCAACTTCAAGTATTAAACAACACAAAAATATGGTGAGAAATTTGAGACTTGTCTGAATGCATGTTGCTGACAGCATTTTTTTCGGCAGTATCATATAAGATAGACAACACTATAATATGACTGAGCCAAGCATTTTTGAATAATTCAATATTTCTGTTCATGAAGAATGTGTTTCCTAAGAATATGATTTAAAATGCACTTATCGACCATCTCTTCTTACCCCCCTGCTTTGATGTTTGATTATTCAATGTAATTTGTTTGAAGTTTAACACTTTGGATCCAAACAAAAATTAACACAAATCTCGGGGTTCTGCGAGGGTAGGCCTTCTCCATCATACATCAGCGACAGTGAGTCTGTAATCTGCAATTATACGTCATCAGGTCAAGATCTTCTTTACCTTCAACATAGTAGCAAGCCACTAGCAAGCAGACTTGACGCTCAGATCAATTATCAATCCTGATACACTATATCTTCTCCAATTAGCTTAAATTCGTATACAATTGGTATCCAGTTTATTTTAGAAGTACAAATATTTTTGCTAGAGCAAAAGATCCAACCACGACATTAACCCTAACCGTACCAAACATCAAAAAACATCAATTCAGAAAGCGCAGGCAAAACCAGGTTTCCCATATGATGCTATTTCGTCAAAAGAAATTGCTCAGTATCATAATATCTTTTCCTTTTCCAAACATTGTCTACAACATTTTCCTCTGCTCGATTTTTTGCTCCACTTGCTGGATGTACTTCATATTAAAAAAAAACGTTGGCTGTGTTTATAACCTTTTACCAATCCCTCGTTTCAAATGACATGTTTTGTTTTTGGTTTCTCTTATGTTCAGAAACAAACAAAAAATCAGCGGATTAAACAGAGGGGCAGAACTTGTCTGCAATCATAACGTCTAAAGCTAAATTATTACTACATTGCTGGGTGACAGTGAGGAAGAGCGCTATCGATATTTCCTCTCCCTTCTCGAGCTCTCCTCTCCCCCTCCTTCCTACCAAATAGACTGGGACAACGTAAATGTACTGGAGAAAGAAACAAAATAATTTCCCAGGAGGTTTCTGGAAGCTATCCAGATCAAGCAGCAGGGACCTTCATTGAACCGACACACAGGATTGGAACTAGATCATGTGTGGGACAACCTGATCAAACCCAGCGGCACCAGGGGCAGGAAACTTCCGACTTCGGTGACGTCATCACGCGTGATGGCACCTGATCAGGTTGGTTCTTAGCCGTTTCCAAGAAAACATCAGAGCTAACTACATCGGCTGATGACAAGGAAGTCTAAGTTAATAATTTTCATATTTTTAAAGTTAAGTGGTATCAGTATACTCATACCACCGTTTATGCCATAAAACCAAAATTGCCAAAGTTGCAAATAAAGGTCATTTTGGACCCCTACATATATTAGCTTACATTATACCCCTCCAATAAATTTAGTACGAAATCCAAAATTGATGAAGTATAAACAATATCGTTGATGTACAAGATAAATAACAAAGGCCCCAATATTGACGCTTGAGGAACATCGCACCTTATTTCAGAGCTATGACCGTTTCCTATTTGACAATTAGCTTCTAAACCAATAAAGTACATTTCCCCTAAAACCATAATGTTCCAGCTTATAAAGTAATATATGATGGTCTATCGTGTCAAATACTTTTGACAGATCTAGATAAATACCAACTTTACTTTTAGAGCTTTTTACTGCGCTGTTTATTTTGTCAACAAGTTCAGTAATAGCCATACCAGTTGAATGTTTTTTTTCCTAAAACCAAATTGTTTTTATTCAGTATATTGTTTTTATCCATATAATTGACACATCTATTAAAAATAACTCTTTCCAGTATTTTAGAAAAACACGGAACACATGTCGACAATTTGATAAAATTCTGGGTCTTCTATTTTTATAAATTGGTATTGCCTTTCCAATGTTTAGATGATCAGGGACTATACCAGGGATTATTGATTTCCAATCTCATCATAGCCATGACTTTTTGTTTGATTATATTGATTGATCAAGGTAACTTGTATTGCTAACAGATTCTTCGGTCGCATGATTATGCAACAAACTGAAATGAAGTAAACTTTATAAATATAATGATATATTCTTAAAGCGTATGTAGCTGGGATGAAAAGCCGACGATCAATTGAAAATGTTGACCTTTCGTATTGAAGATATCGACCCCCCCAAAAAAAAAAAAATAGGTCTTTTGGGAAAAAATGTAAATCTTAAATATGGAAGGTCAAATTGGTTCAATTGATCGTTGGCTTTTCATCCCAGCTTTTACATACATTTGAAGTATAATCATTAGATTTATACAGTTTACTTCAAGATCTATTATATATTAATTTTTTTTTAAATATCAAATTTTAATAATTGTCATAAAATTTGTATTATATTACGAATTTAAAAAAAATCAAAATTGTTTGATATATTATATGAAAATATAGGCTTGGTTTGATAAGACTGCTGATAAGATGGGATAGGATAAGATGGGATCTTGCAATATTGGCATCCTGGGCTCGGTTTACTTGGCAGGAGTTCTCAATATTATTTTGCTACCTCAGTAAAAATAAGTTAAACTTGATGAAATTAATACTAGCTAATTTTGTTTAGAATTGTTTCTTTAAAGGTATATTATTTAATGCATACAAATCGTCGTACTGTCTGTATGTCTACCATTAATAAAGTTTTTGAAGTAATAGTGTTTATACATCTAATAATAGTGTTGTTCTATCCCCTTAAGGGGCTTTTATATGGACGTTATTTGGAGTCGCTATTTTGCTTCAAAAGCTCTTATACTTTGCATGTTTCACTATTTTAAGATGAGCAAGATACATGTCTGTTATCGAGAAATAACCAAAGTTAACCGTAAGTACAGAATGTCTCAAAATTATACTACTAGTATTACAATATGTACAAGTCAAACCAATTACTAAGACGTCACAGTATTTTTTGCAATCCAAAGCCTGCAGCAACTAGACACGTTGCGGTTCTTAACGCAACGGCGCAATGCCGACATCCTTTCATTTTATCATAATGACAAATAAAATAAATATAAATAAAAAGGTGATTACAGATATGTGACTAAGAAGGAACTTTATGATGAGGAAGCGAAAAAAAAGAAAGAAATGTGTGATTTAGAGAGAGAGATGGTCACAAACAAAGGACCAATGGACAGGTTTTCCTTGGGTAGTGGCGCTTTTGAAAGTTTCCAGGTGGGGAGGAGGTTTTCCATCAGGTTTTGCTACTATACTTTACCATGTAGTTCCAACAAATCGTGCCCACACTATGAATGATCCACCTAATTAGCATATTTTTACGATGAGCATCTAATGGAATTTGAAGGTGGCCACCCCCTACACCAAGTCATACTATGCGAATTTACCAGTTACGATAAATCGTGCGATCGAGGGCAGGCGGACGAACGGACGGACGGACGGCCAGGAAACTATATCCCAGCAAACACAAAAACGTTTTAAAAACGTTTTAAATAAGTTATATTTTGACTTTTGGTTTAGGTAAAACGTTTTAATAACATTAAAATGTCGGGTTATATAAAGGTCATGATAACGTTTTAAAACGTTTTGTATGAAAACACACTACAACAATATTTTTAAATGTTTTCAAAAATGTTATTGTGAACTATTTTTGCAAACATTTTTGCCAAATATTTTATCAATACCTAAATAACATTATGTTAAAATACTTGAACCCAGCAAACACAGAAATGTTCTTAAAATGTTTTATTCAAAACGTTTTAATAACATTAAAATGTCGGGTTATATAAAGGTCATGATAACGTTTTAAAACGTTTTGTATGAAAACACACTACAACAATATATTTTTAAATGTTTTCAAAAAATGTTATTGTGAACTATTTTTGGAAACATTTTTGCCAAATATTGTATCAATACCTATATAACATTATGTTAAAATACTTGAACCCAGCAAACACAGAAATGTTCTTAAAATGTTTTTTTTTTTTCAAAACATTTTAATAACATTTAAATGTCGGGTTATATAAAGGTCATGAAAACGTATTTAAAACGTTATTGCAAATATTTTGGGCAAACATTTTTCGCAAAATATTTTATCAACCCCAACATATCATTCTGTTTAGAATGTTTTGTATCAAGTTTTCAAGAATGTTTTTGGAATGTTATCAAAACGTTTTTATACCCTTTATATAACCCATTTAAACGTTTTCTGTAAAACATTTTTGTTTGCTGAGCACAGTTAGCAGCCTGCACAACCGATTCTTTTGTTTGGCAAGGCTCACTCAGTCATTTAATGAGGCAATACAAACGATCGAATTTGGTGTTGAAATGAGCTTAATTTTAGTTACACCTTTTCGATGTAAAATTAATTTTCTCGGCCAAATGAAAAGCAATCATTTTCATTTTTTCAGTAAATGTCAGGAAAAATTGTAGTGCTTGATACTGTATTTTTTTCAAATTCTAGTGTTAAACTTAGGCGTGAAATTTAGTCATTTAGTGTAAGATTTTCGATTTTGATAGGCTTAAACTCTGTCCGCGAGCCTTTTTTGGATCAACCTTTTAGCTTTTCAAAGTAAGATAGTTCGCTAATGAAGGATTTTTCCCAACTTTCTAACGCACATCACCGTGAGCGATATATCATAGTTTTGTCAGAATTTGCGTTTTCATTTCACTATTTTAACTGCCGGCTGACCATTTTTCAAAATCAACGAGTGAAATCTAAGGCTAATACTAGCATTATGGATCGATATCCCTGGGTTTAATAGGAATACCGGCATGGCTACAGTGTTGCTAGAACTTCAATATAGCAAAGAAATTCCCAGGCCTATAGCGCTCCTACTGATCATGTTTAACCAGAACACTCAATTGGGGATTTGGGCTACCAAATCGCTGGTCGGGCAATTTGCTTTCAATGGAAAATTGACCTGGATAAACAACAAAGGAAATATCGACTATTTCTGTTGGTTGCTCTCGAGATAAAAGTACTGAGTTAGACATTTTCGGAGTAAGAAGGAAAAAGGGTAAAATAAAAACGGAAATTCTAACAAAACTATAATATATAGACCCACACGATGTGCTTTACAGAGGTGGGAAATATCTTTCTTTAGCAAACTATATTAGTTTGAGACGCTAAAAATGAATTCCGTAAAAAGCTCGCGTGCGAACTGAAGGCCTATAAAAATCAAAAATATCACACTAAAAGACACAATTTGATGCTTAATTTTAACACCAGGATTTGTAAAAAAAATGTATATCCAAACACCAAGTTTTTAACTGACATTACTGAAGAAAAAAAAATATTGCTTTATATTTGACCGAGAAAATTAATTTCATAGCAAAAAGGTGTATCTCTGAATTGTGCTGATTTTAACATGTATCGATCGACTTTCAGCGCGACTAAGCATTTCTAAAGAATCGGTTGTCCAGGCTGCTAACTGAGCAGTAGATTATCAAAAAATGTTTTTTAAGGTTATGAAACCATTTTATACTCTTATACCCTTTATATAACTCGACATTTAAACGTTTTCTGACAACCTTTTATAACCTTTTGGGAATGATGTCGAAAACGTTTTGTGTTTGCTGGGATATGGCATAGATGCATACAAAATGGCCTTGAATGCATCGTGATGGGACGAGTTAAGGATTATATTATCAGCATAATATTATGACATTAAATTTCTTAGTAGTCTTAGTAGTTAGATATTGTATACTATTTAAACCAATTCTGAAAACTAAATGGCGCCAAATTACTAAAACCAATAATCTTTAAGCTAATAAGCTAATACTAAGACTGATAAGTAAAATTAAGATCCATCATTTTTGATTATACCAAACCCTTTTCAATCACAATGTTAATAAACTCTCACTGATAATGGATACTTTCTAGTATTAAAACATACATTTCGTGATTAGCCGTAGTAAAAACTAAATAGAAAACAACATAGCCTTCAATTTACATGGTTGTATAATCATCGCCAACTTGTATGACGTTCTTATTGATAATTTGTGAAAGATAATTGCAACTATATGCTAGATTCTATACGATCTTAGAAGTTTGGGAAATGGTATAGAGCATTGGATTTCGACAATTAGTGGAAATTTCTCCTTATCTGCAAACCCAAATTGGAGCAGTCCGTTTTTCAGAAGGGTCTGGAATTAAAGTTCTGGAATTAAAAAACTATTATCTTGTTATCATGTTCTGCCAGATGAAATATAGCTCAATCCTAATTATTTATTTAGCACTATAATTAGAGAGAAAGAAAAAGTTCTAAAATCTTGAGCATATGCCAAATGTTGCTCTAATTTTCACTTTTTGTTTACTTTAATTAAATAATTGTTTATAAAGAATGAATCATGTCTTTTTCAAAAGTTATAATGCATAAATTAAATTTTTTTGTCTGAAGTCTTTAGGGTTGATTGTCACAGCATGTGAAAACACCCTAAAATGTACGTTGTGTGGCTCTTAATTCATAATGTGGCTTAGTAGTGAAATTTAACTTTTGGTAGTTAGCACTGAATGAATAATTAGGATTTAGTTGTGTTTTATTTGGCAAAAAAATTATAATATTGTTTTAATCTCTAAAAATTAGTGCTGTATTTTTTTTGGAATTCAATAATAACAATGACCGATAACCAACAGAACTACTGATAATAATTTAAAAAAAATAATTAATAGTATTACATGCTGTGCATTTTGAATAATATTTATTATTACATTCACTGTTGAAGTAGGTTGCATGGTTTTATCGATGAATGGCGGTTTGTACCTAAAACGAAATACGTTTTCATTCAATAAGCGTCAGCATGTCTGTAAATGAACTTTAATTAAAGGATTGCCAACACTTTCAATTATATTATCATACTTCAAGCACTACAACAATACGACAGTTAAAAATGTTGAACCCAATATACAAGATATCGTATTGTTTAGTACGACGAAAATAAATTGGGTTATTCCAGTTGAATTCCATATTCCCCCAATGGAAGGCACATGGGGGGGGGGGTATATTTCAAACGGAGTCACCTATTCAGGTAACCCTATTTGAAATTCACACTGTGTGTTATACGTGTTCATAGAGGGTATATAGATTTCAACTTGAAGAGCCCATTACCATAATCTAACAGAATTTCCGGCTAAGGTGCCATAGCGCTTCCTTCAAGTATTTCTTCATATGATAAAATATGTAATAAAATATGCAACATTTTATTGAAAATTGCACAATGCGAAATAAATCAGGGTGAATTCGGCGATCTAAATTTTTAAGAAAAGAAGCTTTTTGAAATCCTGCCTTTCAAGGCTCCATGGTTATGCCGGTAGTGTTTTATGATGTATTATAAAAGTATAAGTGTAAATCAAGCATAACAAACAGCACTCACGTGAGTGAACCTGCTACAAAAGAGTGTTTTCTGTATGATGACATTGTTCGAATTTTTTATTTTTGGCATATGATGCTTCACTCGTTATTGTTTTGTTAGCTTTTTCTTTCAAATTTGGAAATGAAGGCAGACATATTTTTGTAGGAGTAGGTGTCTTTAGATTTAAGAAGATGCAATATCTTAAACTAATGCAGGTAATATACTTTGCTAATATCTATCATAGGTTCACATTGTTTGCATTGCTAGCTTACTAAGTAGGCGAATCAAACAAGAATTGTTTAGAAATAATAGGCAAAAAATCATACAGACATGATTTATTTACCCGATACACGGCAAAACGTTAATTAAAAGCATACCACTTAGAATATGTTTGCAATAGTCATGATAGTAAACAAGTTTGTCTACACGTAAGAGTATTGGCGGCCCAGTCACATCACTTACATTAGGGAGACTCGTACATATATTCAGAATCACTCTCATGTGACGGGATTACAAGATACGATAGATAATTTATGTTTTCCATTATTCACAGCAAATCACACAAGTATAACATTTTAAAAACAAATATCAAACAAACGAATCGTGGTGGTGATAACGAGAAGGCCAATAAGGCAAGAGGAAGTCACCACCTTTAATATTACCCTAAAAGAAGTAATAACAAACCAAACAAAGAGAAATACAATGCTAAACAATTAGTTATAGGCTAATAAATACTTATCACTGTCGTGTTGGGAGTGATAATTTTTTTAAATGACGCATCTAATGTACCAGCCCCGAAAGAGAGGAGAGGGTTGCATTAGACGCATCGACATCTCAGTACAAGTTCAATATTTTGTACAATCCTCGAGCAACAAGTGGTACGCATTTATTTCCTATAAAGCAATAATATAAACGCATCCACTCGCAAGAAAAATGAACGCGTCCGAAAGCGATGCAATTATATACCATTATTATGCACAGTTAGTAAATTTATACTGACCTTTGCTACGATTGGGTCTCATTATCTGGGAGTGTATGAATCATATTTTGAAAGCAAGTCGCGAGCTCTCTTGCCCATCGGACGCGATGCTACGCAAGGAGAGTGGGAGTTTCACATGGAATTCAGGAACTTAAAATATGTTGAAATTAATGTGGCATGTTAAAACATAAACCAGTTAATAATTATCATATATTCTAAATGTCAAAAGAAACACATTTGTTCCGGTTTTCCTGTTAATAGCTATAATGCATGTATTCTAAATGTTACAGAAGAGAAAGACATTTGTTACGATATTGTTTTTTTTTTTTGGGGGGGGAGAAGCTATGTACACCCACACGCAATACCAAAAACGTTGTTTTCTCACATTGCATTTAAATTATTTACCTCCGGGTGAGATGTTTTTCAACTTGTCAAAATTGTCAAATTAGAGGTAGCTCACGTGTGTAAAAGTAACCCCCCCCCCCATATTTTATAACGGCCTGTTGCTTGTGCAGGCAACATGCTCCCTGGTCCGGCAGTGTTTCCTGGGAATGCAGTTTGACCGTACATTGGTTTATGAATTTCGTGTCGGAAGTGTGGTTTGTATCTACAATCCAGGAAAAAAAGAGTTGGCAAACTTGCACTAAACAATGGAAATGTGTGCCCTTTTAAAATTGGGGATGTGAGAGAAACATGCATGCAATATATGTAAAGTACAGACTCCCCCCTATAGCTCACCCTTCCCCACTTCCCATCTTTCAATGTAGGAGGGTCTCACGGACCTGTTGACAACATGGATTGGTCCAACATTGAATTGGGGAAGCGGGGGCAGAGATATACCAAAAGACAGGCAAAGTGTGCCAACCTTTTTTTCGTTGATTGTAGTATCATATTCATGAAAGCTTCATAATTCAGTAAATGATCAATACATCAGAACAATACTTCCAAACCCACAAAAACGTGCCACTGTAGGAAACCCAAAGAGTGCCCACTAATGTGAAAATGCCTTGTCAAATCTAGTATTTACAAAGCAACCGTCACCACAGATAATAATTCGAAATCATACATTGGATTATGTGAAGCCGACTTTAAAAGCCGCTGGAACAATCACAAGTCATCTTTCAAACATGAACACAAAAGGAAAGAAACTGCTCTAAGCAAATACATTTGTGACTTAAAGGACAAGAAAACAAAAAACAACATTAAGTGGTCGATCCAAAAGAAAACAAACCCATGCACCAATGTTTCCAAAAGGTGCCTTGCATCTCTGTCTATGTCTTTATCATTACCGCGGACAAATCTACTGCATTAAATTCTAAATCTGAACGCATGCATCAGCAAATGTAGACATGCCAACAAGTTTCTCATAGTGAACAATGTCTTCTAATTTTTATCCAATTGATCTGTCTCATTTTTTGTTTATAATGCCATTCATTGTGGACCAGTTCTTTAAGCGCATGTTCTATTGTACTTGTGGCTTTATGGTCCACTTGACTTATCTGCTATTATGTTTATTGGTAAGTAAATTATGTAATGATTCTTAAGTGCTTACTTTGATGGTATAACTTTTATATGTTTGTCCTATATTTCTCTCATTCACCTGAGGAGCCTTAGGGTGAAACAATCTGTTGTGAATCAACATGGATTAATTTGTTTCTTCTAATTGTATGTAAAAATAAAATATATTTAGTTGAAATTTACAAAATATGATGAATGTCTGCTTTACACAGCTCGATTTTAAATTGGCATGTCTTCAAACCCGAGTTTATTCGCGGTGCCCCACTATATGTCACTACGGAATATATCCGACGAATTATCATTATTATTACTGCCACTATGGAATATATCCGACGAATTATCAATCATTACGTGTAATTCGATTGATAATGTAGTGGCATTTCAGTGACCTTTATCCAGTAGCAATGCATGCTGTTACGAGTCATTAGGCCCAAACACCTTTTACTCAATTCACTTTAGAATGCACACCAAAATACTGTGTTGGATTAACAGTATCCAATTCCTTAATCAAAAGTAAAAGTATGATTAATAATACACTACTCCAAGAAATTAGAGGAACAAACCTATATTTCATGTTTTCATCAAAGATAAAACTTAAATACATTGAAAAATTGGTTCAACTTCATTGCAGACAAATTCCATTGTTTGCTAGACATAATGACTAATGAAAAAATGTGTTTCTCCAATCAGCTGGTCCTCAGAGTATCGGAGTGTCCAATTGTCAAATTTTGGCATTATTTTTGCTTACAAAAGGTTCTCCAAACTTAAACAGTTTTGAAATCAAAATCTCCACAAATCATTCTTAAGTGGTGCCTAGTAATGGGTATGACCTCCTCGGGCTGCTATACACTCTTCACAACGTTGAGGCATGCTCTGGATCAGGGTGCGGAGAGAGTCCTGAGGAATGTTCATCCACTCTTCAATCAGAGCATCTCTTAGTGACTGGACATTGTCTGGAACTTGTTGCCGTTGTCTTACCCGTCTAGCGTCTACCAAGTGAAACGGTATTGGTAAATCAAGCCAACACATATTATTTTTAGGTAATTCCCATTTCATTTTCCTACCCAAATCGCGTGTATCCCTTTTAATTGGATTTCTTGTAATTTTCAGTCAATCAATTATCTCCGTCAGCCAATTAGCGCGCCGTACGTATTCAATCAATTATCGCCTCAGCCAACCAGCGCGCCGTATGGCTGGGCGACCGCATGTCATTCTCATCCTTGCTGTCAGGTGAATATATACAGTTTTTCTTTGTCGTATTTTTAAAATTATTATTTTTAGAGTATTATTATGTTTTCGGAATTAAAGAGTTCCAAATTAAGTTAGAATATTGTGTATAGAACGCGTGGAGGTGGTTTTGAGATCGTGGAATCAGTTTTTAAATGTGTTTTGGACGATTTTCTTCATACGTAAGTTGGGTGATTTGGCTATGTTGTTTCGCACGTGTAAGCGGTGTGCATAGCGCTGCATCCAAATTTCTTGTCGTTCATGGTTTCAAATGCACCTCCAAATTCATGATTTCTCATTCTAGTATTTTATCATCATAGGTCCTAAACCAGACAGCATACCTTTGCCCTTACTATGGTGTGCAATTCAGCTTTCTAGGTAAAGTGGGAAGTGAGAAAGAGCTGAATTAGTTTGGTGTTGTGAATTATTTTATATTTGTAATTAAATATGGGTTCCATCATTGTGTGGGTGCTTACGTGCGAATGTGATGGATGACCTTTTCTCGAGGTCATAGGTGCGTGTACAGCACGGGTACATTACTGGGAGTGCATACAATGTACATGTGTTAATTGCGTCAATACGGGGTTTCCCCGTTTTATATTTTCGGATCTTTTGATTTAATTAATTATTTTAGACGTGGCATGTCGTGCATAATTAATAGGGGTCATTATATCTTCGCGTTGTATTATTTTCGTTTGGAAAATAATACTTACACTCTCTTTCTCACATTTCACAAAATATTATGTGTTTGCAATGTTGCCTGACCTTTGACATTATTTATGCTTATTATCTAATATACAAACATAGGCCTCAACCCAAAAGTAGTCTTGTAACGAAATTACAATTTGTTTCAAATCATAGAGGCTTTAACATTTAGATCATATGTACAGTCACACCCAAATGCTATTTCAAGATAATTAGGCCTATGATTTTATTTAGGCCTATGCATTGTGTGAAAAGGTATATCTAAATATTCATATATATTTATGTGAATATTAAGCGTTCACGGAAAGATGTGATGAGTTGATATGGTATATTGATTATTATTTATTTTTATTATTGATTTCAACCGGCATGTGTTATGGTCCCGTGCACGTGGTGTTTGCTTTTCAGTGCATCAGGAGGACTTCTATGTATATGCCTAAAAAAAGACATACCAGAGGATTGCGGAGTAAGGGGTAATATCGCGTGGGGCGATCTTATACCTTAAAGACATACCAGAGGATTGCAGAGTAAGGGGTAATATCGCGTGGGGCGATCTTATACCTTGGAGTCATACCAGAAGATTGCGGTAAGGGGTAATATCGCGTGGGGCGATCTTATACCTTAAAGACATACCAGAGGATTGCGGAGTAAGGGGTAATATCGCGTGGGGCGATCTTATACCTTAAAGACATACCAGAGGATTGCAGAGTAAGGGGTAATATCGCGTGGGGCGATCTTATACCTTAAAGTCATACCAGAAGATTGCGGAGTAAGGGGTAATATCGCGTGGGGCGATCTTATACCTTAAATTCATACCAGAGGATTGCGGAGTAAGGGGTAATATCGCGTGGGGCGATCTTATACCTTAAATTCATACCAGAGGATTGCGGAGTAAGGAGTAATATCGCGTGGGGCGATCTTATACCTTAAATTCATACCAGAGGATTGCGGAGTAAGGGGTAATATCGCGTGGGCGATCTTATACCTTAAAGACATACCAAAGGATTGCGGAGTAAGGGGTAATATCGCGTGGGACGATCTTATACCTTAAATTCATACCAGAGGATTGCGGAGTAAGGGGTAATATCGCGTGGGGCGATCTTATACCTTAAAGACATACCAAAGGATTGCAGAGTAAAGGGGTAATATCGCGTGGGGCGATCTTATGCCTAAAAAGACATACCAAAGGATTGCGGAGTAAGGGGGTAATATCGCATGAGGCGATCTTATGCCTTAAAAGACATACCAAAGGATTGCGGAGTAAAGGGGTAATATCGCGTGGGGCGATCTTATGCCTAAAAAGACATACCAAAGGATTGCGGAGTAAGGGGGTAATATCGCATGAGGCGATCTTATGCCTAAAAGACATACCAAAGGATTGCGGAGTAATGGGGTAACATCGCGTGGGGGCGATGTTATGCCTGAGTAGAGTACATTTTGGTGAGTTTTATATTGTATAAACAAGAGAGGATTTTATTGGGGGAGTCATGTTTATTTTTATTATGTACGTGATTAGTGCACATGCTGTTGGAATCATATTGTTTTATTATATGTATATAGATTTTATGATGATACTTTACCAATACATGCTTGCATGCGTTCGTAAGTGTCATTACTATTAGCATGCGCTGAGCGGGGCTACTATGCCCAATTTTTCATTTAGTACCAAAATAACTTAGATTTTTGTAGGCCTTTCATGTTAAATTGTATTAACACATTTTTCCTTGATTCTCATCCTTGCTGTCAGGGGGTGCTAGCTGTGTGGTACTGCAGGGGTAGTGTGGGAGTAGGAAGCTAAAGTATAGGATGGGTGTGACTAAGTCTTGTATGCTGTAGTTTGGTGTAATAAAATATTGTTGTGGATAACTAAGAGAACTACTACGTGATATTATTTGGATGCATTTCTGCTTGTAAGAGATACTCTAACAGTGGGGTTCTGTCCCCCACGACTTGCCTACGTCTCATTCAAAACTTTTCGTGTTCCTATTAAGGAACTGGTGTCAACCCGGCCACCTGACTTTCTCATTCAACATTACTGAGCTAATCAGGTTTACACTTAAAACACACATTGAGACATTTCACGTGCTTTTTCGCTCTCGGCAATCGGCCGTCCCGCCACACAAGCATGTCCCAAGCAAGTGGATTCAGGTCAGGTGACCTTGCAGGCCAGTTCAGAGTCTCAATTCCCTCATTGTCCAGGAAGTTCATCACAACACGAGCGATATGTGGACGGGCGTTATCCTGCATAAGAATGAAATTTTGACCAATTGCACGAGCAATGGGGACAACAACAGGTCTCAGTACGTCATCTCTGTATCTTACCCCCGTCAGTGAGCCTCTGTCTATCACAAAAAGGTCCGTACGTCCGTTCAAAAAGATCCCTGCCCAGACCATGACGGACCCACCTCCAAAATGATCAACTTCAACAATGTTACAGTTAGCATATCGTTCTCCTTGACGTCTCCATACCCTCACACGCCTATCATTGGTGGAAACAGTGAATCTGCTCTCATTTGTGAACAGTACAGGGGACCAATCATCATCTTGCCAATGTTGGTGATTTCTGGCAAAGTCCAATCTGGCTCTGCGGTGCCGTGGGATCAAAATGGGACCTGTTGCAGGTATTCTAGCGTTCATTCCGTCTTCATGCAAACGACTCCTTACTGTTTCATTGCTCATACGCACACCAGCCCCTCTGCGGAAGTCCATATTTATGGATCTTGCTGTACTCTGGCGGTTCCGACGAGCAAGCAACTGGAGATAACGGTCTTGCCGGGGGTTTGTGATACGTCTGCGGCCTTGGCCTGGTCTTCTGCCATACAGACCATCTTCCAGGTAGCGATGATATGCACGATTAATGACACTGGGGGATACCCCAAGCTGCTCAGCTGCATAACGCTGTGTGTGACCTTCTGCAAGCATCTGGACAACCCTAGCAACCTCAACCTCGGTTAATTCGCCATTAACAACATCCCACAAGCTCAGAAGACTGAGCGGTACCAGTAGAAATTGGATTAACATGTTGGAATGAAGAAATCTGAGAAAAAGCTTATAGAGTCTGCTTTACTCAAAATCAGTGCTTTGAGTGAACACATGGATGTCCAAGGCCGTAAGTCCTTAAAGACATGCATGATTTCACATTTGACTGTCCAGTATTGCTAAGATTACAATAGGCTACACCTGGTATACACATGACATGTCCTTGATGCTTTCTGTTGATGCAATACCCAGTTAAAGTTATTACATAACCTTGTTCCTCTAATTTCTTGGAGTAGTGTATGATTAAATACATACAATAAGTCAGAGTCAATCAAATACACTCGTTAGTAATACTTACCAAGTTCATGTTGTTGAAGGTCAAGTTCTATTTCTCAATGTTCTTGATGTATATCCTGATTCACGTGTCCTGCGAAGATCACTGTTAAGAGAAGTTCAATGAAGACTTTTATATCCTTTGCATATAAAATCCTCGCACAGATGGCAATCTACAAAATGGAGCTCTTTTCACCTTTCACACAATTTCTCCATTCTGTTGTCACTAACATTGACAGATGAGTTGTTTCATAAACCGGACTTCAGCAAGTCGACAGAAGAATATTCCTTTCTTGGTAGAGGTACGCACTTTGACGTATCCTAGATCTTCTCTAATGTTACTGGATAGTAACTATATTGACTATATTATATAAGATATTTCTGGTTGGAAATTCCATTCCTTTGAAGGCATATGGACTGTCAGCACGCTAACTAGCCCACAACAACACTGTAATTACTGTGAAGAATAATTGTTTTTACATAATTATACTAAACACCAGAAAAAAATCCATTATATTAATAGCCAATAATCTGAAAATTCACAAGCTTCAATTATAAACAGTAACGTTTCACATTAAACACTTTCTGGTTGAATTCCAATACTAGTCCCGACTTTGTTCCCTGTGATTGCATGGCGTATCTGTTACTCCCAAAATGTCATTACACACTAACTTTTGCAAGGGGGTTTCTCCATCTCTCATATCGCTGATAAAATAACTTTAAATTGTAAACAAAGGATAAATAATCAAATTACATTGCTCATGGCATATCATAATGCATAGGACAGTCGCTTAATGAATATGATTTCACGTTGTTCGCTATTCCGTATTCTATTCTAATTCTATTCTATTCTATTCTAGTCTAGTCTAGTCTAGTCTAGTCTAGTCTAGTATATTCTATACTGTTCTATTGTTCTATTCTATTTTATTCTATTTTATTCTATTTTATTCTATTCTATTCTATTCTATTCTATTCTATTATATTCTATTCTATTCGTCATTCCCCTATTTTGTTGGTATTATCTTATTCACTGACGCTACAATGTGTGCCAACAATCTCATCAAATGTACCTGACACCATTACCGTCGATGGTAATGTGCTTAAAATACCTTTGGTATTTCTTTAAAAAAAATCATCAATGACATATACAAAACATGGGAGTCTAAGCATGTTAGTTTCAAGGTTTATAGACTATTGCAACGGACACATTTTCTACTTTCCTGTTACTTGATCGTTATATTTAAGGCAAGTCAGATGACAGTGGCCATATTTTTTCCAATTTTAGGAAGTTCACTGACAAAATGCATCGTAGTTCTTAATACCAATACACTGATCTTATAGGAAATGAGTAAACAAAGCCAAAAATCGCCAGTGAGAGCAATGCTTTATCAAAGTTTGGTGTCTTTCCCTTCAATAGATAAACCATGCACTTGTGACAGAAATGACAAGCCATTGGATCTCCTATCTGGACCTTCATACTATTCATCATGTGTGTTAGTTTCATTTAACTCAATATTTCAAACACTGCTAGGTCATGCCCCCTCCGGTCAGCCTTAAGCTTTCACCATTGTCGATGGCAGACGCAGTGAAATTGATCGAAGCACATTTATTTGTTTATTTGTTTTAAGATGTGTGTTATCAAGAAGCCATGATAGTGGCTTCTAACTATAAGTCAGACAGAATTTATCTGTACAAAATGTACACCAAAACGAGCATGCATTAGGACGATTTCACGCCAATAAGGACATGACCTAAAATTCAAATTATTTTTGAACTTTTTCTTCACGCTCAAATTCACATGTGAGGATCAGGGTATAAACTTTTTTTAGATATTGAATTTCATTTGCATGAAAGGAATCACGTTCTTTTTTATGCTATTCTTATGCAGTAAAAAGTGACAATCCAAACATTTTATCGTGAATTTGGTAAACTTTCTCCACAGGAATCCTTACAAAAGTAAAATGTAGAGTTTGGGCATTTATGGCATTTCATATTATGCTTCTGCCCTCAATACCAAGTGCAAAACCATTTTAAAAGTAGGACCAATGTCAAATGTAGAGCTGCTGAGAACAGTAATGCAAATAACCGGTAATGTGAGTAACAAAAAAAAATATAAATAGCATCAATAAACGAAGAGACATAGTTGCTGACCAGGCAAGTACGCTCATACCCAGTATGCCCAGCAACAGTGGGAGTTTCCTTCATTTACTTCTTCTATTCTAAACGTAGCACAATTTTATTGTAAATGTGTATTACTATACCTCATAAATATTTATTAGGTAATCCAGACATCTTATTGGTTAATAACGCCAGCGTCCGAGTACGGTATTTTGACTACTTCCCCGAGAGCGCCTGTGCAAGTACGCGCACGCTGGGAAGTAGTGAAAACTTCCGCGCCCCTACTACCACACGGTGTCTCGACCCCGCGCGTCACCGCGTCAAACGTAGCATTATGCTACACGACGGCAATTCTGCAGACGCGTTTATCGTGGAAATGGCGTCTGCTGCAGTTATTTTGTCGAGATTACCGATGGATAATAACACGCGAATTTGACCTTTTATGAAATACAGTGTTATTTATGGAATGTTAATAAGAAACTTAGAATAATATAGGTCAAAATATAAATTGAAAGAACAGAAATCCTCCATTAAAATCAGGTAAGCAACATATTAAGCTTATTTCCCATGCCGGCCGGCACATTGACTGGTGTGTGATTTGATTTTTGTTTACGCTTTTACCATACCGTGATAGTAAAACAAATACAACATGTTCCATTTCGGGGAAGTCAATACGGTCCCGAGGTGTTGGATGATTTGACTACTTCCCTCCGCTGCCCCATTGTCCAAAAACGAGTCTATTGGTAGTTACTTATCTCGGTGGCGTGTGAACGGATTTTGGAGATTTTGCACCATTTGTTTAGAAGACACTTCATGGTTTTTGAATATTAAGGAAGTTTTAATTTTACTGCCGATATTTTAAGTTATGTCCCCAATCCACATGGTCTATTTTTATTAAGACACCCTTTATATGAATCATTTATACACTTGTAGATTGTTGGAGCTATATAGGATAAATGTATCAAAAATGAGGATTAGGAGAGAAATATATTAATTCCAAACAATTTGCACACAAATGCTTCAATAGTTTAGGGTGGGTACAGTGCATTTTAAATGTTTCATAATTGTACTGTTTATGAACATTTTTGCCACACAATTAATGGGCCCTAAGTAGTCCTATATCTTGCTGTATGAACGTGTTGGCAGCTAATTCAATATTATTATTATTATTATTATTATTATTATTATTATTATTATTATTATTAATGTTACAATAAGAAGCACAATTTCAGCAAACAAAATGTACATGTAAAACAAGCTTTAACTGTACACCCCTGTCTACAAAAATGTGTTTCTAGACCAGTAATGATACAGCGTGTCCCAAAAGTAACTTAACATTGTGAATTCGCCATATCTCAAATATTTCCAACTTCATACCAAAATTGATAACATATTCATATTGATTGATCTTTTAGAATTATTTTGATACCAAAAACAGCATTATTGACGACCCCTTGACCTCACTGTGCGACTGTACATATGTTTGTATCAAACCCACAAAAGCAAGCTTAATATGTTCTTTGTTCAAGCACATGAATGATGTGCTTCCCTGAACGATTGAGTTGGTTCACTCACTGCACACGCTACATTTAGGTATGAACATTCATGGATTACATGGCCTAGCGTAAGCGTGACTGCTGTTTTAGATTATAATTAGGATATATTGACAATATTAAACTTTACTTTAAAACAGTTGAAGTGAAGATGAATTTCCTATAGATCAACGGATTCAGATCGAATGGTTCTTTGCCGAGACAAAGTCGGACAAACTCACCCAATCAAAGTTTAAGGAACATTTGAATGTAAATTATGCACCCAGCCGAAATACAATCCAGTAACTAGTGCAGAAATTCCTTTCAAATGGATCTGTTCATAATCTACCTCAGGCAGGACGTGGAAGAACATGAAGATCGGCTACAAACATCGATGTCATACGAAGAGCGGTATGTCGACTTTCAATAGAGAATATTCCACGTACCGTGTACAACTGTTCATCAGAAAAGATCTTAAGCAGTTTCCATATAAAATCCGGATAAAACACGGAATGAAGATTACGTATTGAAAACAAATAAACAAACAATCAAACAAACATAGCAAAATTAACCAAAACAGATTTTAAAACGATAACACGTTATGTTGTGTTATCACGTCTCAAATGACGAGACTTATTTTGCGTTTATAAAAGTGGGTTTTACGGTACACGGTAGATGTCCGTTAATTTCATGCCAAAGGGTTGTGACCACATAGAAATGTTTGGTATCAGTACAAAAGAATTATCTACATACTGTGCAAATTTGTAACATCACTATTAACCCAACACAAAGTTTACAATGTTAAGTTACTTTTGGGACACCCTGTATATTAATATTTCTGTTATATTATTATTTTGCTCTATTTCACGCATACATTTTTAGCAAAGCTAAAAGAGCTTAGATTCATTCAGAATTCACAACATAAAATGGTAATTTCTTCAAAGCTCATTGGGCGGACAAACTAAAATGCTAGTAACCATATACGATGGACCAGATTTTACTCTCTATCTGCTACATTTGAAGCTGTTCCATATTTTTATCTTCAGTATGAAGATATATAGTACACAAACTCAATTGGTTATAACACCTTTTGTTTGAGGAAACCTTTGACTTGAAATTATGTCTATTTTGGGCATGTCTTTTTTGCGTAATGCAATTTACCAATTTTCGCATCGGCCAAAAAAAGTGGATTGATTCGTAGACTTAAAGGTCATTCCTGGTCTTTTTAAATAAAATTTGGCACAAATGATTTTAATGGTGGTAACTATTTATTCAACTCTAAAACTATGATGGGGGGAGCAACCTTGCCATAATGTTTTTTCATCCATGATTGTCTTCATGGGTTAAGTGAAGACGCGATGTAAGTATACCAGCTTAAAAAAGCAATCAGTGGGTATAGAGATGGTTGGACCCGGGACCACAGAATGCACTTGGAAGTGTTTATATTCAACTTTTAAGCAGAACGTATGGGAGAAATTGTATTTGTACTTTTAAATTAAATGAAATATTACATCTGTATTTTAATTAACATTGGGTTCGCAGCAAACACAAACATGTTTTTAAAAGGTTTATCACAGTTTGGGTTTGGGTTCAGATAAAAACGTTTTAATAACATTAAATGTCGGATTATATAAAGGTCAGGGAAACGTTTTAAAACGTTTTATTTAGTTTCTTAAATAATATTATGTTATAATACTTGCAGTAAGTTATCAACAAATGTTTTTGAATGTTATGAAAACATTTTATAATCTCTATATTGCCTTTATATAACCCGACAATTAAACGTTTTCTGGCAACCTTTAACAAATGATGTCGAAAACATTTTGTGTTTGCTGGGTTAGATCGTACAGTACTTTATTGTTTTGAAAATGAGGTTTAACAAATCACGGCACCCAGAAAGAACCCCTTTCTCCCAGTTTAATTAATAATTAAGATAAAAAACACTCATTCATGTCAATTCTATATTTGTATTTATTTATTTATTTATTTATTTATTTATTTATTTATTTATTTATTTATTTATTTATGTATTTATTTATTTATTTATTTATTTATTTATTTATTTATTTATGTATTTATTTATTTATTTATTTATTTAATTAATTATTTATGTATTTATTTATTTATTTATTTATTTGATTATTTCATTCGGTTAAACCCATAGGCGTAGATACCGGGGGATCACTTTTTTACCAGGGGGATGGTCCATACAATCATCCCCCCTTGTTTACGCCTGTCATGTGGATTCCTGGTGAAATCAACCTCATATTTGGCCTTTTTTGCCCCCAAAAGTGCAATTTTTTCCGCGGTTGGCCCGAATTTATTCTACTTTTGCACCATATTTCGTCATTTTAGCTTCACAATGGCAATTTTTTTCGCGCGCGCATTTGTACCGTAAACTAAAATCTCTCGCCAAAAGGTGCTGGATTCCCTATACTTCAAGAATTTTTTTCCAACCCCATCCCCCATGTCAAAAAGAAATCTACGCCACTGGTTAATTCAGGCAAATACCATTAGTGCTCAAAGGCTACTAACTTAAAGTCATACTCCCACCAAATAAGACGTGACTGGGATATGGGAAGACTTCCGATTTTAGAAGAAAACCGGACCAGCCGGAGAAAATTCTTCGAGGTCAAGCATAGATCGGAAACCAAACTCACATGTACAACGCGGGGAATTAAAATCCACAGTGGTAAGAAGAAGCGGTGTGAAGACCACTACACTAACATATCTTTCCATAATCAACAATGTATTTCATAAAGTAGGTAATCTGCATTGAACGATATCTGTCTATTTTTGAATTTAAATAATTCATTCATCATTGATACCATTTATCACCGACAGCCGCAAATCATTTAAACAAATATAATATGGATTTTATACCAGCAGATGATGTGACTACAATCGAATTCTGATTTTGTGTAAAACGTCAATGACGCGACGGATATCACTAAGTAGAATGACGTCGCTTTATTAAGGGAAGCGCAAACCACGTGATTTAAAGTGAATGTTGGACACCGTGGCAGTAGCACTTCCACTCTAATCATAGACTTTGAAAGACGGTCGTAGTAATATTGCTGCACTGCGCGATCTTCTATGGACCAAATATATTATATGCGAATTTAAGTTAGCCCCTCCAACCGCAAAACTTATTGGAGCAAGGTAAGGTGTATTCATAATTATCTTTTGTTGTTTTATTTATTTAAAAATGTTGTTCTTATGTTCGGTTTGTATAGTTTTGATCAGTTAATGGTTGCATATTTTTTAATGTAAATTAAGTTTGCTAAAAGTAAGTTAACTTTGGCAGGATGCGATTAGAATTCATTTTCGACTTTAAATAAGTATATGTTTATACGGGTCATTAAGGGACCTTTGGATGTACTGAACGTTTATGACGATGGCTAAACTTAGGTTTTACACCCACGTGCATAACAATCTTTACTTCAGATGGAAAAAAAAACATTGTATCTAAAGTAACATACTAGATGCGCTCCGTATGCTATTAAAAAACATTATATTGGAAATTTGGAGAAACCTGTCGATAACATGTGCCGTTCTCAATCAGTTAAGCGCGACTTAAGACAAAGCGAATGTGTGTAAATTTGATTAATAATGATTTTTGAACTGCCTGGATATTTATTTGAACCCATTGTAAAAAAAAAAAATTGCCTAAAACAAGTTTTGTAAAAATAGCACAATGAACAGGAACTGATTACAGAAGGTGTCGGTAGAAATTTTGTTTGCACATCATTCTGAATATACGATGTAAACAGTGGACACGTTGAAGTATTGGCAAAAGTCATGTTTTGGTAAAAGAAAGCAGAACATATTACAACTAAAATGTTACTTTGTAATAATATTATGTGGTTTGAAACCAAATATTTTCCTTATACTTTTTTCGTTGCCATTTTGCAAACCTAGTCAGCCGATAATTGTTTACCACCTACAAATGTACCACGTAACATATAAGCAATAGTATTTCAAGAACAATATCGATGCAATTGATGTCCTTTTTATATTAACTGTCACAACTTACTTTGAATCTGATTATGATTGACAGAAATGACCACAAACAGATAACGGAATAAATAGTATAGTACTCAATGTCAAACAAGACTACAACGCAAAACTAATTGACGATTATATATACAGTTTGCAACTTTCCAAAAAATATTAAATAAACAAAACAAAGAAAATACTCGTTGCAAAATTCCGGCCACTAAAATACACAGTAAAAAATATAGATTGTTACCACCTTGCGCCTGTTTGGAAGTCAGGGATAACCTCTTAGCCACGTTAAGTGGCAATACAATACATTTCGGTGACTTTACCTATTGACGATCTCCGAAGCAACAATATGAACTTGTATTTACTTAATCTGATTGGAAGGTTTTTCTATGTGTATACGTCTTTACTTCCAAAAACGACGATAGAAAATATACGTTAAAGTTAAGCCGTACATCATACATAAATATAGGCAACAACCTCATTCAATGCCTTTTATAAGACTCCAGTGATCATAATTATCTTCACTCCCTCCTAACAACGTTGTTTCTAAACAGTAAAAACAAAAGAATAATAAATCGGTGATGCAGATGTGGGAGAAAAATTAACTTGAAATCCAGTTTTTGGTGATCATTGAGTGTTCAAAAAATCATAGTGGTAGTAGTAGTAGTAGTAGCAGTAGTAGTATTAGTATTAGTAGTAGTAGTAGTAGCAGTAGTAGTAGTAGTAGTAGTAGTAGTAGTAGTAGTAGTAGTAGTAGTAGTAGTAGTAGTAGTAGTAGTAGTAGTAGTAGTAGTAGTAGTAGTAATTGTAGTAGTAGTAGTGGTGGTTATTATTATTATTATTATTATTATTATTATTATTATTATTATTATTATTATTATTATTATTATTATTATATTATTATTATTATTATTATTATTATTATTATTAGTGTTATTATTATTATTATTATTATTATTATTATTATTATTATTATTATTATTATTATTATTATTATTATTATTATTATTATTATTATCATCATCATCATTATTATTATTACTTTGTCTTTTATTGGTGCATTTTGTGCGTCTTCTTTAAGCAGTTCAGTCAAAGTTCCGGAACTGTGAAAATAATTTCACTCTTAAAAGTTACCAATTATAAGTAACTACAGAATAATGAATTGTGAGCTTTAAATTCTGGAATTGAAACAATAGTCGCACTGCCAAAAATAGGATTTAAAAAATTCCAGAATTTACACAATATTCTCAATGTCAAAATTTACAAATTTTGGCATTGGGAACATTCTAATAAATAAAGAAAGGAAAAAAAAAGAAATTATTAAATAAATAATAATACCTTAATAAAATGAGTGAATATATAAATAAATATAATGGAAGAAAAAGGTAAAACTCCCGTGTCAGAAAGTAGGAATATATTGACATTAGTGGCGCGCTCCCACTGGGTGTGTCTGGGAAGTAAGATACATTCAACTGCATGTGTGAAGGATTTTTAATACACTTATAGGCTATGGACACTGAGTTAAAGGGGAGTTATGCATTGTAACATTGAGGTTTTCAAATGACTTGTTACTTATTGTTTCATATCCGTCATTTCAGTCAATTAAAGCTGTGCAATAATGTTGAGGAGTAAAATTTCCAAACTGCATGCCAAAAATGGCTTGCATCCCTTAATTGCTGATCCCCTCTTTCAACCTACCAAGCAATATTTACCCCTCCCCTTTGCTCATGAAAAATGTTTGGGATCCTAATATGTGAACCTTAAAATGGTCTAGTTATATAAGATGGGCATTTTGCAAATTTGAATGTTTGTGTGTACAATTTTCAAAGCCAGGGTTACAAAGACACAAAATTGCTCCAAAAACGATAGCAATTAGAGGACAGGGTTTGAAAAATGAGGGAAATTAAGGGGTCAAAATACGGGCTGTCCCAAATGACAGATAGTGAAAAATTCACTGACTTACTAGAATTTGAGTATCATGATTATTTCGTTGAGCACATTTGTTGCCAAGATAGCAAATCATTATTATTAGTAAACAGTAGTAATTGAGTCAGCATCATTTAACGTTTATAATATACATTATCCAGGTTGCCGTGTTCCTTCCTTTCTAAATTTCACCCGATGTATGTCCTTTCATGAACAAGACACTTCCACTTGATGTATTGAATTTATTAAACAAATAATAATGATCCGTCAGTTTGGACTTTATATTTGCGAGCATCATCATGGTTATAGAACGAAATTAAGCGTGAAACCGTTCGATTATTTTGTGTTAATTGTTAAACACACGGGTAATAATGAATAACGAGCGTCCGTTACGTAGAAGCGACACCTGTGCGCAGTATCTCCATAGTGAAGAAAGTATAACGATTATTAATTGACTTGAATGTAAAATAATTAGCACATGCATTGAAAGCTCTGCTTTAGAGCTCGGATATCAATGTTCTTTTTGCTCATAGTAAAAGTAAGTATTAAATCACAAATTGATTAGATGACATTCAACTGAAAATCATAAAATCTTCTCGATTTTGTAAAAAATATCGAAACATTTTCCCTATACTAGAGTCATTGCAGATCAATTCCATCTCAAACTGTAATATATTGATCCTGATAAATGAAACAATATTTTTTCAAACACCAAAAAACTAATTTTACTCAATTCCAACACCTTTAAGGATATAGTCTCAAGTGTTGTAACTTCATATATATTAATACCATCTCCACTTTAAATTACATGTCATCAGATATGAATTTCGTATGAAGTGTAAGAAGTGCATGGACATGAGACATTCTCATTGTCCAATTTTAGGTTAATAAATGCGTATCACTTGTTGAGAGGGAAATTGTACAAACTTATGCACGCGTACTGAGATGTTGATGCGTCTAATTTACGAGCCCAAGCATCAACCTGCAAGAAAAAATAACGCGTCCTAAAACACTACGCGAACTACGTGGAGTGCCGCCCATGTAATTATACAATATCTATGCACGGCTAGTAATTTACTGACGTTTGCTCTGATTGGTTCTCACTATCTAGGAATGTATGAAGGTTTGTTAAGGGCTGGGGTATGAACGTTTGGACAGTATTTATTTTGGGACATTAGAGCACATCAGACATATCGAATTGCATTCTGAATATGAAGAATGTCATTCTGATATCAAATAATTTTGATTTTTGAAATTCGCAATTTAATACACATTTTATGGCAAATCATTAAAATTGATATTTTGATATTTAACAGTACTTGAAGTAAACTTTATAAATCTGATGATTTATACTTAAAGTGTATGTAGGTGGGATGAAAAGCCGACGATCAATTGAAAATTTTGACCTTTCGTATTGAAGATATGGATTTTTTTTCCCAAAACACCAAAAAAAATTAGGTCTTTTTGGGAAAAAATTCCATATCTTCAATATGAAAGGTCAAAATTTTCAATTGACCGTCGGCTTTTCCTCCTGCTACATACACTTTAAGAATATATCATTAGATTTATATAATTTACTTCGAGGACTGTTATATATCAAAAATTTGAAAAATATCAAATTTTTATAATTTGTCATAAAATTTGTATTATATTGTGATTTTTAAAAATGAAAATTATTTGATATCAGAAAGACATGCTTCGTATTCAGAATGCAATTCGATAGGTCTGAGGTGCTCTCATGTCCCACAAAATACACTGTCGAAACGCAATAAACGCTCATTTTGGATCCCTTAAATAATCTGCACAAACAATTGTAGCTGGACACTTTTCTTCAAAAATTAATTGTGCACTACGAATTAACTAACAAAGTAAGACATTTCATTACAGATAGCTTGTGTGTAAGACATGTAGATTGAAGTACTGTGGCGAAATTGTTATGAAAGTACATATATTTATTTAGTTTGATATTTCCACTAGATTTGATTTGTAACAGACGCATTTTCTACAAATGTGTGTACGAGGATGTCATGCAGACACTCACATAATTATTTGCGCACAAGCTATTGTTCAAATAAAGACTTCTCAAAATATATATTGTTCAAAATAAAGTCTTCACAAAAAGTAACAAAACGTGCGTCTTTAGCTTCAGAACTAAACCCCCTTAAATAATGACCATTATTCAAAAATAGGTAATTGTATTACAAATCCGTAAAATGCGATGGAAGCAGAATTTATTTCTGCTCATTTTGACACCTCATTTGCAGCAATTGACTAAATATTGACGTCACAGCGTACATTAAATCAATGTAACTCAAGATTTCAAAGTTGCAGTGAATTGTATTGATTTTGTATTCAGTGTAATGGAAGAAAATCTGTGTATCGATAGCTGAGTGTTTTTGTATTGTAAAAATTAATATGTAAGTGCAACTTTCAAATCTGGACCTCACTACATAAAATTGACCGGTGTCTTATTGTTTTCTGGGCTATCGTATCAAAACACGCATAAATAAATTCTGCTTCCAACGCATTTTACAGATTTGTAATACAATAGCCCCTTTTTGAATAATGACAATTATTTAAGGGGGTTAGTTACTTTTTTGAGATGTTTATTAATCGTATTCACAATGTTTTAACATAGAATGAAAGGTGCTTTATGTTCGTGGCCAATTTCGTTCCATTTTAAAAACACATCAGTATTTTTTAAAGAAAGAAAAAACGAACAAAAACGCTGGACTTACAGCGATCTATTATGGTTATTAAGGGGGTACTACACCCCTCGATAAATTTGTGTCTATTTTTTTTCATTTTTCTCAAAAACAAAAAGTTATGTATATTATAGGGGCAAGGAATCCAATTACTACACTGGAATTTAAGTGACCCAAGACAAGCGGTTTGTTATTTATGATCAGAAATAAGGTACCGCTAGGATGTACCTCGTTTCCTATCACATATACTGAACCGCTTGTCTTGGGTCACTGACATTTCAGTGTAGTAATTGGATATCTTGCCCCAATAATATACATAACTTTTTTACCAGTGTATAATTATTTTGTGAGAAAAATGCAAACATAGTCACAAATTTACCATATGGGTGTAGTACCCCCTTAAACAGACGCATTATGACATGTAACATCCGTCATTATCTTCGTGCTGGATTCACATTTACTGCAGGTTAATAGTTCTGAAGCTCTAGACATTTACTGTAACGGCTATGTTACTTTTTGTTAAGTTTTTAGATTCATTCCCTTCCTACCCATATTTTCCTCTTTCTGCTTCTTCTTATTTTAACGTTTGGTAATCACAGAACTAATTTGATTATACGTAACAACAAAATCAAGAACATAGAAAGAAAAACAAAGTCATGTCTTTCTCTTCCGCACCACAATACTCTTACTTTTTGCCCATTTTTGCGAATTATGGCAAGACAGTGATAAAAACTTTCATTGCCAGCATACCCTAATTCACCATTTAAGCCGACAAGTAGCAATAGAAACGAAGAAGAACAAACAGGGAACACCAAATCTATCCTTTTCTACTCCTCTCTAACCTCTTCCTCCTCCCACTGCCACCATTACTCTATTCCTCTTTATCCTCCTCCTCCCACCACACTTCAACTTAGTCTTCTTTGTGGCAAACATACGAGATACCTTACGACATCCTTGCCCTGGATGTCATCATTTTGAAAAACAATTCAAACCTTGTCACGGTAAACAATAACAAGCACTTTTTACGGACAAGGCCAAACGAACGACAGCTTTCTTCACCATTTTTTGTATTTTCCGGTTAGTGGTCAGTGAGTTATTGTTATATATTATGTATAATGTTATACGCTGGCGAAGTGATGTATTAATCGGATTAACTACCATAGGAGTAGTTGAAAACAATTTGTTTTAATATACCGCACTGCACTGGTACGTTCACGAGGCATTGAACCATATCATGCTAATCACTCGCACCTGTAAGATAAGTATCTTTGAAAAGAGCGGTTCAATCTATAATTGCAGACATACACTGGCAATATTAGTGCAACCTGCTTGTAGAGCAGCGCGATGAATTAAAATTGTTTCACCTATTTCTATGGTAGTTAATCCGACTATTACATCACTTTGCCAGCATATATAATCTTCTTCACGTACATGACGTCATACAGTTAAAACCTGTAAACAGTGATAAGAACAAGGACACGAACAGCAGCTTCGTTTATTTCATTTTATTTTCTTTTTTTTTTTATGGCCTATGGTCAATGGCTTTTTACATGATCAAACTGTAATTACGCTATATAAATCCACGACTTATTTCTCTGCTTTTATTTTATTTATTTTTTTGATTTGTTTTGTTTTTTCTTTGTTTTCATTACTTGTTCTTTTAACTTCATATGCAATGCATTTTCCTTTTTCTCTACCTTTCAATTCTTTGTTTTCTTCTATTATTTGTTATTCCTTTTGTGTTTCCTATTATCTTAAACATAATGAAATACGAGGCACTGTAAAGTAGCAAACCCAAACATTAATATCACACCTTTTAGCTTTATTAAATTGCCTGTGGTCGGATTTACATTGTTCTCAAGTTAGTTATGTGGATTCCTTGAAAGCAGTCACTTAATTGAAATGCATGGGTAATAGAGAAAGTAATGCACAATCACGTTTTTGTTACGAAAATAGTTAATAAAGTTTCTATCACCGGCGTATGGAAATTGCAGAAGTACTTTATGGTGATCTTATATATCGTTATGAACACGGCAGAGTGCCGAATACGCAAAATTGCTGTTCTGCGAAAACGGCGTTTGAAATTCTTGGTACCATTCCATTCGTCCTTCTAAAAATTTAGAACATTCGTGAGCACTTATTTAAAATGTATATTATAGAAGTGAGTTTACACGAATTATTTGCAATATTTGCATATTCTGAAACAATCGATATATCCCTCAAATGTGTTTTAACAGCTATTCGGCTTTATGGAGTATCCAACTGTCTACCGCTGCGTAGAGAGTCGTATTCGGGGTCGAATACGCATTCAACTACGTGTAAACCATAGCACGCATTCTTGATTTGGGGCTTTTGTGTAGAAATTACTTGTTGTCCTAAGGTTATGTAGACTTAACTTGGTATATACGTTTTAAATAGTCACCCAAGTACTATTTAACAAAAACTCGAGGACTTTAAAGCAGAAATAACAATGTTGGACTATATTCTGCATATGATTTTCTAGGCTTCCCCTTTTCGAATTCACGGGGGCGCACTCACATTATTAAGCCATAGCGATATCATGTGGGGAATGTTTGTACCTAATTTGGTATCACTGGATAGAAGATATCTTCAGCTATACTTTGGTATCACATATATCAGTATAGGACATTTAATATAGAAAATTCGGGGTTTCCAGCTATACAATACTATTGATCACCCTGATTTCTACAGCTAAGAATACGATTCGTCTCTTTGCCAAATTCATTTATCGCACTTAGGCGCGATTCGTCCAAATCTAAATTTCAATAACTACGTCGGGGTGTAAGAGTTACCATTAATTTTTGTTGGAAATAAAAAGATAACCTAAAACATAATCATAAGCATACAAAAACTCAATTTGCACAAAGTTCTTGATTCCTCTCTCTAACGATATAATATAAAATCATATAGAAGTAATGTAATTTTATTTTTTAAACGAATAATGCAAATGATCTTATTCTATAGGGCCTGTCATACATTCTCATACTAAAGAATTGTAATTCATTGTGGATTTACTTTGAACATGATTGATAAATAAACGTTAATATCATGTAGTGTTGGCCTCCACACGTTGATGTAGTGCTTTTAATGTGCTCAAAGATCCGTTTTACTCCCCGTGATTGATTGGGTGTTTGCTTGGGAGCATCTGATCTTCGAACAGAAGTAAACCTTCATATTGAAATGCATGTGGACATAAAGCAGATTATATTGTCCGATTCCATAATAGAGTTTATCTTATCACAGTAACTCAACGCTGATTTTAGCTGATAAAATATATAGTTGTATTAACACGCAAAATTATATGTAAGGGTTATATATCATAATTAGAACTGTGCAATGGTTGAAAATAAATTAAACAAACAGGGACTATTTCTTGCATGGCATCTAAAAAGGGTGATTAAAATTACTGAAAAAAATAGCAAGATATATAGTCAAAATAGCGCACATATCAGAGTTACATGCAGAAATAACATGTTTTCTATCATTATTATATATGTAATGAAAATCCATCATCTGGATATTGATTTGCCCAACTTGCAGACGTATTCTTCTCAGTTCCCAAAAAGTGAGGGTACACTATAAGTTTATGTAACAATAAAGCCTCAGGTCATCATATATACTTTATTGAAATGTTGATCACTTGTGGATTGAAACTTCTACTATTATACGAAAATGATGTCTTTTCACTGTGAGAAACCCGTGCTTGAGATTACACATTTTTCCATTCAAAGTAAAAAAGAATTAGTGGTATTTAGCTAGTACTTATTTGTTTTATAATAATAATCAAAAATTCCAATAGAACTATTGACGGTTTCAGAAGCTCAAATGCTCTTAAAAAGCAGAGCCTTTACGCCGAGCCTTTACGCCTAGTTAACCTTGTATCAGCTTAAAATTGACATAATATGAATCACTGTTCATATATGTTTACTCGCATTAACTTGCTGTCAGATCTAACACCTGTCGTAGATAATACGTAATTGGATGACATGCACTATAAGCGCTAACATTCCATAAAGACTACAATGCTACGGGCAGGTGATTTCAAAACTAAATACAGCTCTGCTTGGACTTCGGTCAGTGCGTCGCAAAGAAGCTAAAGGAGATACCTCGTGCCTTGCATAGCAGTAGTGTACATACTCTTACTGGGTATTGTCAAGATATTTTCGCAATTGTATTTTACCATGTGTCAGTTCACTTTATTTTAAATTTGTTTATGTATTTTGTTTCATTTGTTAGTTGACCAAAATAATGAAAGCTTTGGGTTATCTTTTAAAAACACATTTAAGAAATGTCTGAATAAATCAGTAGTAGACAAATTTGCTACGTCGGCACACCAGGTAAAAGTTATAAGTCAGATCCTATGTAAAGTGTTGGATCTTCACGGCGAGTTTTCGACACTTTATTTGGAACTTTAGTTGTACTGAATAAATTGACATTCGCCGATCGTTTGATGCAGAGGAGAACATTGCTAAAATACTGTGATATTATATTTTTTTCATCTTCAACACTTGCTAATGGCGGTAATCGAAATTTTAAGGTGAAATAAAATGAGCAACGACCATTCCGTTAATCAATGTATCAAATGTGAAATAAGTCTGACCTATAACTAAATTATCTTGATATTCAATCTGAAGACGCTAGTTTACTAAGTTCACAGGTATCACCACAACTTAAGTATGACACACGTAACAAACTAGATCAATTCAATCAATGCATTACAGTAAATAAAATTAAAACGGTTACCATACCGGAAGAGAGTTCATGACTTTTGACAATTAATTACGATAGCTCATATAAGTGATGAAACGTTTGGGAAATCAAGGTAAAGATGACGTCATCAGCTAGTCACAATACAAGCAACGACAATTTCGCATTTCGAATCCTTATGACTACATTTGTACGGTTTTGAAACAATTTGAGCAGGTTAAAATTTGGCAAAGTATCAAGTTCGATGAATGTCACACGTGTGGAACATTCAGACTTTTGTATCGTTGGGTAATAATGGACTTCTCCAAAGGCTTAGTTTTCAAAAAGTTGTCCATGCTTGAGCCTTTCGTCTGGTAGGTCGCGGATACCAGACGCATCTGCCATCATTGTTCCTAGTACAAGTATAATTCTATATAATAAAACACATTTTACATAGTCTAATATCAGCAAAAGAAAACATTTGGGTATGTTGGTTTTATTCAAGTCAAGTATATAGTTTTCCCAAAAGTTTGGCGATAAAGCCGAATGTGATGGTTAATGTCTCTTTCAAGGAATACGAGCATAAGCAAGCGAGATAGATCAATCAGATTTTAACTTGCTATTATTAATTGTTTGCATCAACGTAGACCACGATAGCTGCTACAAGCGTATAAGTTGGTTTCATTTTATGCAAGTTAATTTAAAATTATGCTTACATGCATCACAAATTAATGGAAAGAAAGACAAAGTAAGTGTGTGTCAATTGTAGTTCATGTTAAAATCAATAGAGATAATTGTATAAGTTGCAATATAATGAATTGATGAATAAGGAAACAAGAGCAGGTTCTTAATTAAAACAAGGAATTTTTTTTCTAGACGTTGCTAATGTTTCACATTTTGTAGTTATTTTTAAAAAATCAATCTTGGAATTTGATTATCTGAATACAATTCGATACAGCCAAATATGCAAATAAAAATAATGTTATTCCATCTTTTCAGACTTGGTTTTTTTAACAGTTGCCAGTATATTATAATTTACTTACGGAATAGAATCGAACTCGAAAGATTTTTTTTTTTAATTTGTAAAATTTGTAATGCGATGTGCTTTTACGATGTCGTTCCTTCAAGGCATGTTAGTTGAAGAAGTGATTTCTTTATAGCATAGCTAAAACTAACATCTGAAGTAAACTATAAACAGATGAAATAATATTGATCCGGTTAGTCTTAACAAAATAGAATCAAATGTTGTAAATTTACAAATGATAGATTTTGATGAAATAGCATGAAATGAAATCAATTTATCTGAGTTAGTTATAAATTGTATTTAGCGTCATACTTGAGATCCAGTGTGAATTATCAAAGGTAAAATATGTTCGAATTTATTTTAGTCATTACTTCGATAAATGGTCTAAAATTGTCTTTAGATTTATATTATTGCTTATATTCATGTTCTTATTGTAAAAAGAAAATGGCAATAAATAGAAAAACATTTGAAAATGAATCATGTCATCATGATATGTGACGTGTCATGTCAAAAGGAGACACTTTTGGGCAGGATCATAAATGGAGAAATAGCCAAAAATCTGCCGGTGGGTGATTTTTTCACAATTTAGGTTTGTTGCGAATTTGTGATGTTATTAATGCTAAAAATATTGTCTGATAGTTTCAGACCGGAATATAACTGGCATCTTGTAGTTTTTAAGACATTTTTCAAGTTAATTCCTACTCTCAACATTGTCAATAATATTTTTAAAGGCCGATATCTCAATTTCCAATTTTATAATACCAGAACTTTCGAACTCAATATCTTCGCTTAGGAATGTCCGATTACGTTGGGGAAAACGGCGTTGTGGAGCAAAATATCTCTTTATTTAAGATATGTAAAAAACTCAAAATTCATAACCTGCCCAAAAGTGTCTTCTTTTGACATGACACGTCACATATGATTAT
This sequence comes from Amphiura filiformis, assembly GCF_039555335.1. Classification (NCBI taxonomy): domain Eukaryota; kingdom Metazoa; phylum Echinodermata; class Ophiuroidea; order Amphilepidida; family Amphiuridae; genus Amphiura; species Amphiura filiformis. Next base: position 51,182,659 of record NC_092647.1, read on the forward strand.
GTATTACTTACATGTTCTCCATTATTTAGAGTGTGATGGTCAAAATGTATTCCTTTAATCACTTGACTGACAGTATGATATGGATATCATAATAAAACGATTCACGATCTAGATTTTGTTTTTATTTATTCTTTTCTTGTTCTTTACGCAATACATTCAAAACCTGTTAACAATGGTACAGAAGAGAAGAACACGAACCACAACTTCATTTTCCTTTGTTATTTTGGTCAGTGGTCACTGGAGCTGTGCTTGATCATATGTAATTGGGCTGCATTATACTCCGTGCATTTTCTTTCTCAATTTTTTACTCCTCGACAATATCGTGTTAATTTTCTTCTTCAAATACTTACTAATTTCACTTTCATCTTCTACTTTTTTGTTCACCACCTCTTTTTCTTCTTCGCTGTTTAAATATATATCGGGATTTTTTTTTGTAAACAACACGAGGATTTCTCCTTCTCCAAAATTGGTATCTTCTGTATTTTTAACCTGGTCTATTAGGCGGATTAACATCTTGTATAAATATTTAGTATTTACAATATTCAAATTAATTTTGAAAATATTTGCTAATATTTGGATTTTGGATTATTTTCAAGTTATTTGTGTGAATTCCTTGTAAGCTTCCTATCAGAGTCAAGAACGGGTACACCCTTACAATGCCACTTAATTGAAACATTTGGATAATAGAAAGGGTATTGCACAATCACGCATACAGTTTCAAACAAAAGTAATTACATAATTCTATCACCGTAGTATGGAAACGTACTTTTGGGTGATATTAGAAATATGTAAAATCATATTGAACTTAAATGAACAATAAGGACATGTTTCATGGCCCGTGTTAGTCGCCATTTATAGTAGTTGAATAGTTTTAGTTAAGCAAATTGTCGACGCGGTTTTTCTCAAACGTAAATTCCCCTCAAACTACAGTATCTCTTAACAATGGAAAATAACACAATCGTTTTGAAGCGTTTTGACATGGGAGGTACGTGGTTTGAATGCTGCCTGCTTCCCAGGTAAAATTGTAGTAATTACAAGTTTTGCAATCAATATGAACAATCCGTTAATGAAATCAAGAAAGTGTAATGATGTCAGTTTAAGAAGCAAATAGAGCGTTTTTACTTTTTTGATGGATTACATGAAGTCTTCACTACATCGAGCGCTTTTTCCTGATCACCTCACACATTTTGACACTGGTGCTTTCAAGAATTGAAACCAGACATTTTGTAAGTAATTAAATTGTAGCTTTTAACACGAATAATACAAAACATTGAATTCTCAAACAAATGAACCAAATTCCATACGATTCTAATTTAACACTGATTTACCTTGAATATGATAGATAAAAAAACTAAATAGCATGAGGTGTTAGCCTCCACACATTGATTTAATGCTTTTAAATCAACGTAAGCGAGAGGTCTGGGGTTAAAATCCCAGTACAGGTAGGGGTTTTTCGCTGGTTTATCTGCCTTATGTTTCCATTGTAATTTCGTGTTTAATATTGCCAGTGTGCGATGGGTGATTCTTCTTTCCCCTGTATATTTAATGTGCTCAAACATTCATTATACTCACCGTGATTGATTTGGTGTTTGACGGGGAACATTTGATCTGGAACAGAAGTAAACCTTTAAACTGAATTATATTACACTTACGACCCATTATTCAAAATCGCGCACTGTGATTTGTTAAAACACGTCACGTGAGAGGCCACTATTCTGCAATAATGGGTCAAGCGCCTTAACACATTCTACGCACAGCATTACGCTTGGTTACGCGTGCAATATTTCCGCGATACACGCGTCAGTTACGCGTACGCGCTCCACCTTGAAGTAAACAACTTAAAACATTTGTGTCAAAAAAATGATATTTTCTCTTTACATCGGCATTATCCTTTACACGCAAAATAATGTGTCCGAGCAGTAAAAACGTTTAAATAATGGGTTCGGTTGCGCCTCACCCATTATTTACGTTTTACTGCTCGGACACATTATTTTGGTGTAAAGGATAATGCATTACCCTTTATTTCTTAATTCTATGTGGACACGAAGCAAGTTATTCATATTCGGTAAAAACTCGATAGTTAGCATATGTGCTTACTATTGCGCGCTTCTAAAAATGCAAAACATGAAGAGCCCCATCCACAAAAGTGTAAAGGGTTTTGAGCAAATCCTCGATACATATAGTTATATGAAGTAAACCTGCATAGTTATACTACGAAGTAAACCTGCAAATGTGTGTCTCAACCCCATTAGCTCAGTTGGTAAAGCGTTTTTTGGACTCAATTAAAAATGTTTTCAAAAGCGCTCGTTAGTAATCACATATGCTAACTATCTTATCACATATCACAGTAACCCAGCACTCATTTTAGATGCAGTTTTTATAATATAGATATACACACAGAAGATATCTAAAGCAGTTGCTTATTCTACGTAAATAATAAAACTATTCTATAATTCTATATAATAATAATAAGAGCTCTTCGTCAGTGTAAGAAACGCACGTGTTCTTGACAAGCAGAGCCTTACGCCTAGTTCACTTTGTATCAACTTTAAATTGAAATTGTTCATATGTGTTTACTTGCATCAACTTGCTGTCAGATCTAGCACCTGTCTTATATATTGCGTAAGTTAATGACATGCCTATAAACGCTAGCATTGCATAAAAACTAAAATGCTACGTGCAGGTGATTACAAATCTAAATACAACTCTGCTTGGACTTCGGTCAGTGCGTCGCAAATAAACAAATTGAAATACCTTGGAACGTTTTTTTTTTAATTCATAAATACACATAAAGAAATCTTATGTACGACGTGTACCCAACGTCGCCTGATACGCCAAGATGATTCAACAAAATTATTAACGCTAAAGTACCAATCTTATATGTATCTATTCACCTTGGCTACTTGCAGATTAGATTATGCCTGTTTTGAAGACAAAAAATGATCCAAAAATAGTGAAATTGGTGTATCTTTCAATCTGACTGCTCTACTGGTTAAAGAACTAGATCGCGCGTCGTTACGCACCTTAATCGGTGAATGAGGTGCTGTTGTGATGATGACGAGATTCAATTTACCAATCAGTACCCACTTCCGTATTTACGCTACAAACAGCACCTATTCGGCAGACCGCTGAAGACTGCATTGACAGTACCAACTGCTCTTAGTCCAAAGATTATGGTAGCCACGTGCACGCCCACGGATGTATATGAACGCGTAATGGCAATGTGTTGCCATTCAAAAGGGCTGATTGGTTACAGCAGCATAACTATATATCACACGTTTACGTTATCGTTCACGTTGTGCAAATTAATGAAAATTCTAGTCAGGGTAGAAAGATACGCGTAATAACGACGTTGTCCTCTATACTGATGGTCAAAAAAAGAAATATTACATTTTTAAGTAACACGTACTCCTGACATTGTTGTAAATTAAATTTTCATGACCGATGAATATTTGAAAAAGTAATTACATGGAGTATGTACATTGTGCTGATTGTGATGTACTCCATCAATTACATGACTGACAATATTGTGAGGTGCTCGTAAAGTCGCAGAAATATTCACGAAATAATCTGACAGCAATAAAAACCAATTTTCAAGATTGACAACAGATTGAAAACACGAAAAGCTTCCTTTCCGTGACATCACAGATAACAAGATAACGTTGACCCAACGTTGGCAATGGTCGGGATGGTCGCGATTGGTAAGCCGTCGACGACCCAGCGTTGGACCTATGTTGTTGTACCAACCTTAAATGTTGGTTGCTATGGGATCGTTATACCAACTCTGCTATGCCCACCTTATATTACATTCGCTATGCCAACGTAGCAAGCTAATCTTCAAACAACGCTCGTCATGCCATAGGTGGGCCAACGTGTTTGCGCCAACCTTTAATGATAATCGGTATACCTACGTCGTACCAACGTAGCTTTTAAACCTTATAATGACATTTGGTATTTTTTTACTTTTTTATTTTTAAAAGAAATATATCAACATTTATGTAAATGGTATCAATATTTATAATAAAATTATTTATCAATATCCCTAAAAAGATGGTCAAATGATTTTCCCTCGTAGCTCAATCAGTAGACTATCAAACTTCCGTACTGAAGGACCCTGGTTTAAACCATGGTAAATTAAGGTAAGTGATTTGTAAAATGCTAAACTAGGCAATTTTGATTTTCGTTGTAAAAATAGATAGCAGGGAGTATAAAACTTACGGTAACCACAATGTATTCCTAATTACTGTTTTGGATGTGTTTTTGTTTTGTTTTTTTGTTTGTTTGTTTGTTTGTTTGTTTGTTTTTTGTCATGGTTCTGGATTTTTGTCTCGTTGGGCTTATTTGCCAATGCTTGGATCAACGTTGTGCCAAATATCAAAGAGATGTTGTTGGCTCATTGTTGTGCCAACAAACAAGCGATATCTGCAATACGGTTGGGTCAATGTTGGACTAACGTTGGGCTTGCATTAACAATTTGACATTGGGCCAACATTGTACCACCGGCAAGAATGATGTTGGGCAAGCGGCAAAAAACAACGTTGGACCAATGTATGAAGTAAGTTGGCTCAACGTTGTGTGAATGTAGTGTTGCTATAAGGAAAATGAACACGTTAGCCTTTGTATAAACGTTATACTAGTGTTGTAAATAACGTGCCTATTCGTGCCCTTGCATTTGTTTGCGAGTTGATAAATTATGTGATTTGCACCGCAGCGATGCCCTAAATATTCTTTTACAGTAAAATTTATATCAAATCCGCAGATCTCCGGTTTTATTCCAAGTTCACCGATCGAACGATGGCTAACACATCTCGTGCATGTGAGGTAATGTGTACATGTATCATTGAATCAGTGACGTATAAATTGTGTGCATATCGCTATTCGTCTTACGTTTTATCTATACGTCCCAGCTGCGTGAAGCTCCGCTCAATGAAAATACATGTATACATAGTTCGTAGCTGCGTTTGGAAAAGCTGTATCAGAATCTCAAATAGGGCACGACTTGTATTCATATTTCCCGCATGAAAGCTTGCGTCTACACCTATATACTATACTAATATGGATACGTTGGTTGGCTATCAAACACGTGCTGTGATTGGCACCGGCTTGAGATATCTCTTTGTATAATGCGGCTACCTATCAGCAAGCCGGTAAATGACTTACATTGTTATAGACTTGATTGGACACTCTTAATCAATCTGTTATAAAGTATACAGATAAAAGACTGATTATTTGATATCAGAATGACATTCTTCGTATTCAGAATGCAATTCGATATGTCTGATGTGCTCTAATGTCCCAAAATAAATACTGTCCAAACGTTCATACCCCACCCCGTTTGGATTCCAGAGGGAGTGTGCCTGCAAGAGACACAGCCATCAGAAAAGGAGTACATCAGATCGCGTGCCAAATAAAAAAATGCGATTTTTCCAGCCTTGAAAAAAAGTAGGCAGAGCTGGAAATCGTAGCCCGGGACCTCTCGGTTTTGAAACTCAATGTATTACTTGATACACGGAACCGCCTTCGAAGAATCACAAATTACCCACTGCATTTTTAACATTCTTCATATTTATTGAATTTGCAGAAGAGTGTTCTTATATATATATATTGGTATTAGTATTTTGAAGACCGATTAAAGGAACAATACTATTTTTAGAGCGAGATCATGAAGAACTTTAATATCGGGACAAAATTCTGTATCACTGGCCTTTTTAACCCCCTCCCCCACCCTACTACCTAAAACCATTAAGTCACGTCGTTTTCCCAGTTGTGGATAATGAATATGAATGATTAATGACCAACTTGAGTAACTAACAACCATGCTATTTTAATATCAAAAGACGACATCCATGGCGTTTTAAACATTTGTGACCGTCCACGGCGAATGAGCCGTAAATTCCTCCCCGGTCAATTTTGTTTTATTTCGTGTTTAAAAATAAACATCATAAACTTAAAAATGGTATATCATTTGACTTCAAACGATATCCAGAAGCGGAGTTATGGTTAGTTAAACTTTGCTCCTTCAACAAAATTATAGCTTTTTCGTTTCTATGTGTGTCTTTTTTTCCACATTGCTGGCAATAAATATCAAACAGTCATAATTGGCGGTCATTTCAAATCATCCCCAAGTCAACGAGGTTTAAGAAGGTTCTCTCATTGTTATAATTGTTGGTTATGCATACCTATACAAATAACCCACCACTTGAAAAGGATTTAGCAAAAGCAAACAAAGACCAGAGCTATTAAAAGTTCTATAGCCATCTAAGGTAGAAGCTTATTATCCACTTCAATAATAGGATTATTGATTGGTGTTCTGACTATCAAAATAAGACAGATGTCGCGCCAGCTTAAGGTTATACAGGATTTTGAACTTTTGTGTAGGCAAATTGGCTGCACGTAGCCACCTAAAATATTTTGTTTTTCAAAAAATAAACATGGCAGGCCTAAAATCATACTTCATCTTAAAGTTGACACTCTAATGATTATTATTGTAATACTTTTTAACGTCATAGCTCATACACAAATGTACTTTGTAAGTGTTTCAATTTGTGTTCAATTTCATGAGCATGAGGTTTTTTGGGAAAGAGGCCAGGAAAATATGGGGAGAGGGTCCGATTTCATTGCGATTTCGCATATGTGTTACAAACAAACCAATGAAATAATGTACCTATTTATTCTTTCGATAGGTCCTCCTGATTTAAAACAGTAAGCTTACATGTTCACAGAATGTCAATGAAAATGATGGGGTAAATGTCGTCTTTTTTGCAACAACAATATTAATTTAGTGTGCCAATATATTGACACAATTATTCCCTACATTATTTCTTTGAAGTATCAGCTAACACATGCATATCAAAATTTTATGAATCAGCTACAGGAAACATTAAAAATAATTTATTTCATCTCAGCATATCAGGCCAAATGGTCCAAAATGGAGTTCTGAGATATCCACACATTTAGTTTCAAGTACTCACATTTTCTGCTATTTCACAGTATCAATTCACAATCCCATAATATTCCAGGTGCAGTGCTCCTGTATTACTACTGATAATCCTTACTGCATGGGAAGTATCAATTGATTTTCACAAAACTTGCAGAAACTGACAAATTTCTGCCAAAACTTCCACACTATCTATTATCATGTTCAAACCATGTGCTAACTTGTTTACAATGCTAGTTAGTGTTGCCAGGGCCAAGGTGATAGTACTTATTTTATTGATTTTGTCTAGTATAGTGCTGGTTGAATACTCATGCTCCACTGTGCATATGCTTCAGTGATTTTAGCAATCAAATGAAAATGATAGGGTTGCCAGTTCATGCACTGGAATAATAATCACTATAAGGGGCACATCACTAAATAAATGTCCCATTGAAATACATGTGAAAATACAATAAAGTAACTAGGTGCATAATAATTATGAGTCCTGGGGAGGGTAGAATGGGGAGGGAGAGCAGTTTTGGCAAACATTTACAGTGCATCTTTATAAGGCTTAGGAAACACTACAGAAACATTCAAATCTGCATCATAATATCTAGGCCATTTAAAGTTTCCACATTGGCAAAGTTAGGCTGGCCGAGAGCAGGGCCAGGGGAGGATGACAGGAAATGTTGGCATACCTTTTAAAATCTAACCAACGGCCCCCATGTATATTTGGGATTCCCCCTTCTAAAGAAAATGATAGCCCCTCACACCTTCTCTTTCTTCCATGAGTTACACCAAATGCGGAAGGATTTAGTGTAGTGTCCCCTTAAAACAAGAACTGTCTTTAAAAAAGAATTAGTGCTGTGGGATATCTAGAGCAAATATTGATACACAAAAATAATTTAAAAAATACTTTGTTGATACAATTTTTTCAATCTACATCTCTGAGATGTTTAATATATACATATACTTCATAAATAAAAATTAAAAAACAAAAGATAAGTTGAGTGGAATTTTCACCCTCCGTAACCTTAAGTGACCGATGAATACGACCTTCGTACACATTTTACACCATAACTCAGAATACAATTTAGGGAATTTACGGCTCGTTTGTGCTGCCGGGTCACATTTGTTTGAATCTCATCATCATCGCATTAACAAAATTTACTGTTATTCATAGCTGCTTCTGTTTTGCTATATGAATCAATAAAACGTTTATAAAATGAAGCCTCTAATTGCTAATATTTACTACTGAGTTCTCGCATTTACATTCGCATCATAGATGTAAAACCTATACATTCGTAATGTGTTCTTCCTGTAATGATTTTGTTTGTCTTTACTCCTTTACCAAATGTCAATTTGGCTAGTTTCGGATGTACCGCCCATTACAAAATCACCCTTGTGGTCGACATCATTCCAAATCACGGCGAATGTTAAATTCAGAATGAGCTTGTTGCACATTAATGTTCCAAATATAAAGTGTTCCAAACAATACACTTGACTAATGCATTCTGAGTTTGTATTTTGTCACGGTTAATGACCATATCACAAACGTTATGTCCGTTGTGATTTTATTGTCATTTAGTAAATGCTACTTTATATGTACGCTTGAAGATATCAGTGTCTAAATTTAGAAAGAGGAAACAATACACCGTTCTCAAGTCAATCATGACTTATACGGATGGTTGGCCATTTCACTTCCTACTATCCCATGTCACCCAGTTTTCAATACTTAATGGATCATATTCATTTGCCCATTGCACTTATATACCTTAGCATTTAGCGCTATGTACGCATCTATCCCCAGCGACCAAGAATATTTAACCATTTGTTATCTCATGATTTAAAGCTGCTTCTGACTGATTCGTTGATTTAATATTAATACGCACTCATATTGCTATCATACTAACTGAGTTGGTGAAATTATTAAACACAGTTCTATGGATAAATAGGATGAACACATTTAAGTTAGGAGTGGGGTTGGTGCCCAGCTGAAGTCTTTACTAAAAAGCCTGTGTTTATAATTTCCCTAATCGTTGATCTGTTCGTTAGGTTAATTTTAGTGATACAACTTAGCCTCATCACATTACACAGGGTAGATCCGACCATCTAAGCCGACCAATGAGGTGGTGTTGGGGCACACTTTAAGTTTCCATAGGTGTCTACAGTAAACATATTTCTAATGATCTAAAAGACACGTGTACAAATAAACTGTTAATTTCACGACGATTATTCAATACAATAAACAACACAGCTTCCACAAAATCAAGATCTATATCTGATCTAGATATTTTATTTAAAAAAAAGAGAGATTTATATTGCGCTGTTTCATCTAGTTTCGCGTCTACCAAAAAGAGCAGTATGATGGTATTTACTAGTGCTTTTTACATAACACGTATAATGCACGCACAACTTGAGTTCAAGTGCTCTTCACTACATCGAATTGGTTTGATAAGCACAATCAATACTCTGACACATCTGAATCACAAGCTCAGCTGAATCGTTCTCACTTTTTCTAATGTTTTTTATCTCCTTTATTTTGTTTCAATCTTAACAGAGACTAAGGAGACACGCTTATCTAGCTGGTTTTACATTGAAGAACATAACTTTTTTCACATTGGGAAGAGGTGTCGCTGTGGCAACGAAGCTGCGTCATATTTTCTAACTTCGAGCCGCTATTTGCTATCCAAATATTTCTATTGTATTGTATTCAATTTGATTCGCAACCGACTGGGGCAGAAAATATAATATCTGAAGGCTGATCAAATTAGGGAGGAGTGGGTCTTTCTTGGCGAGTGAGGCAGGATTAGATGGATACCATGCATAATAATTCAAGACAAACGGGTAAGTAGGCTTTTTGTTTTGTATATCAGTTCTATTTCATTCAAATAAGTTAATGCATCTAGATGCTGTCAATAATTTGCGTCTCAGCTTACCCATGAAACGCAAGGTACGATGTCGTAAGTTTGCAAAGATAGCGTTTATTGTTCAAACTTAGCGTGTGTTTCTGCGAAAGAAAGTTCTGAAACATCATAAGATTTGGTCATGTGCTAGTTAAGTTAGTACCAGTTGGTTATTTAAGCCAATGCTACATGTAGTAGTTAAAGGGTAAATGAAATTAGTTGGCCTTTTATGAACGATCGATAAAGTGTCGATCAACTCGTTATTTTAATATCATAAGCACTATATTGGATGTCAAAACTATAATGACGTATAAAAACATTCATTTTCCATGATTATCACAAGTTACTTTTAAGTATTAGAATGCAATGTTGTAAATATTTATTAGGATACTATAGATTGGTACATCAGCGACTTACATGTCCGGTATGCGTGTCATTCGTCATCGTCGGGGGCCGCATATACACTGTACAAAATGACCGGATGAACTCAAATGCAAAGTGACTGACCACTTTTGATGTCATGTCTTTGACCACTTTATTTAAAGTACCTGAAGAAAATGGTCGTAATTACGAACCGCGTAATTCTAGTTATAACAGTTAATAAATTTATCCTACAGGTACAAAAATTTTTGTTAGCAAAATTATACTTCTGTGTACCCAATTAAAAAATGTGTGTTTTATGTGGAGCTGAAGATTCCAAAACTTCGGTACAGAATGCATACACTGTGAAAGTATCTTGTTGACGACGTCTACATGTTCTGACTGAATCAGTTACAGTATATGCGATTATATGCATTATTTACCGCCATAAGAATGGGTGCTACTTTCAAAATAGCATTAAGAAATGTTTTCTACCGTCACCTTTAAAAATACATGAGGGTATTATTTGAGTACTATTGCAAATACATCTATTTGACTATATGTTTGTGACCTAAAAAACAGACAGCCTGATAATGAAAAATGTTACCCCGCATGACCTTGAAAGACGATATTGTTTTTTCAATTCTTTATTAATTTCGACCCAAAATAAGTTGAACAATTTATTAATTTATACTATACGATTTCATAATAATAATAATAATACCCCCATGGCATGGTTTGTTCCTATTTTCACAACGATAGAAAATATTTCGGACTGCTTGTAGACTATTTCATTAAAATGCCGCTCATGAATATAGGGGGGTAAGACCTATTTCGGTCGTTGTTCCTGGAGCTTAGAGCTTAAAATAATGATGGATATACGATTAACTGCCACACTGATATTCAGAACACATAAATGCAACTCTTCCTACTTGGACAAAACGAAGTAGATTACGTCAATCTATCTTGTGGTAACATATTCCAAATCCAGCCATACCCGTTGTTTTCATTCAAGCGAACTATACGTAGATTACCGATCTATGCCGATCTTAAATCCAAAGCACTTGCAGTAGGTATATAGCCAGATGTCGTACGAGCGTTTTTGCGCAATAAATAGGTAACCCTATTGGGATTGCTACGACTGTTACCATACTAGCAGTCTATCAAACGATGGTTCATTTTGTCCAATTGATCATTATCAAATAGGTAGATGAATAGCTTAAAGTTTGGAACGTGCAAAACACCTGGTAGGAAGAGTTTATCAATAGTCATGTAAATGCGAATCGAAAGACATGCTAATATAAAAGGCTCAAAACTATATAGTAAGAAAGTATCTCCTATTCTAACTGACCTTATTCTTTTGGCAGAAAAAAATCAAACAGAGCAATAGTAGAGCTTACATACTGCTTGACGTTACCATGGTTACTGTATTTTGTGTCGAGTCTCTACATAACTTGTTGACATTGGAATCAATAATTGGGGGTTCATAATTCAAATACCAAAAATATCAGTTTTCAGAAAATCCATTTAAATATTTCGAGTTCAGAAAGTGTTCAAATATTAACAGCGTAGAATATGGAAGAGAGGCGCAGTTGCATATTCCAATAATTTTCTAATAGCTTAACAAAAAATATAGAACACATGAAGATGAAAAGGGTGTATTTGTCATCTGATGAAACACTCTGTAAAGGTTGAATCAGGTATACCGTCAATTGTATTTTAACCAGTTTCTATTTTCTGTGTCTGAGAAACATACGATATGAACAAAACAAGTTGTGTATGTGCGTGAACGTATTGTTACGTGGGTTATGCGGATGAGGGGGCGAATCGACTTGGCTGTGAATGTGATGAGGGTGATAGGTGTGTTTGTGGTTGGGAAGTGGGACGAAACTTTTTAGCGCTTAAAAGCAGCTACCTTCGACTATATTTATAAATACGTATTTATAAATTCGCACGTGACCCATGGGCTCGACATACCAAGATCAACAAGCGTTACTAAATTCTCATACCATTGAAAAGGATATGAACTTTTTTAGATACATATCATCAAAGTATTAATTGAATTAATTAATTAATAGCAAAATTCTTACACACGGGGAGATTCCAAATTTGTAATATGATATCCAAAACAACATATAAACATATAAACAAAGTATTTGCAGACGGAAAATATATTTACGACCGAAACGTATACAATATAATCACAAAGTTGAACAAAATAGACAATTTATATGCACAGTCTCTGGTTGTTTACCGTATTTGAATTCAAATGTACAGGAAGACCACCCGTATGTAGAAGGTCACTTCGAGGCTTACTGTCTACAAGCTATTATGACAGCGTGGTAGTTGTCTCGTGCGTATTCATAAATATAGTCGAAGTATACTGCTAAAGAACACCTTTATGAAACAAGCATTCTTTAATTGTAAGAACCAACAAAGGATCCTAAGTAATAGCAACTTTAAAGATTACCCCTAGACAGGTGAAGAATCCACTTAGAACCATTTTCCCTAAGATTGTATGGGTACTGGTTTAAAGTTTGTATGTAGGGTTGATATGATATAATAATAATAATAATAAAACACTTTTATAAAGTGCATTACATACAAGAACATATACCAATGCGTTGAACAGTAAAATATCTAAACTACAACAAATTTAATATACAAAATGAATTCATGTTTAAAAAGATATAAAAGGTCTTACAATAGGTGATATGTAAAAATAAGTAGTTTTTGTTTCAATAAATGGAATATTGAAACAAACCATTTGTTGAATCAAACTAGAATTTCCAAATACGATACGAGAATATTTAAAAGTGAAATATCCATATATGATTCGGCAAAATGGTAGTAGTATTAATTTAAAAACACTCATCATCGACTTAATCGAGTTATAATTCAAAGAATCAAGGAGAACAGAAAATCAATAAACAGTCAACATTGAGTTAACAAAAGTAGTTAGCACCGATCAGTAAAGGTTACAATCTGGTTTGAAAGGCGAAATATTAACGTACAGGTAATTTTGAATCTACCGCATAAATCTTAGTCATATGTTGGCTGATGCATCACCTTCAGACCGTGTGCTTTCAAGTAACAATAAATGCTAACACTTATATGTCTGGGGGCTTTGTTAATCACATTTCAAGGCCATGGAATCGATGACATAAATCATGAGCTTTACACGAAAAAGCACAGTTAACTTGACTTGCAGTAAACACGACGAAAGGAATTCATGACCGGAACATGAACGTATGATTAGCATGATTAGTAGTATAATGAACCCCGCCGTTAATATGCATACCCAATCCACACAAACCACACATTTGTGTTGATTATGTTTTTCTTGGCAATGAAACTGCATTTATTCAGCAAGCTTTGTTCAAGCCGATTGCATTCTTCTGAATCTTAATGTTCAACAGTGATATCGATAAATAGAGCCTTAACGCTTGTCTTAACTAAGGAAAGTTGTAAAAATTAGCTCCACCTTCCCTGCAGATTTATCCCGGTGTACTTGACTATAGAAAACGATCAAATGACTAGGGTTAATCTTAAGCGAGTACGTCCATTGGGCTTAATTCTCCGAAAAAATACAACTTACCCGGGGTAGGGTCATGGAACAAATTTAAATATGAGGGAACTGTTAAAATTCAGTATTTATTAATAGTAATATTAAATTCCTTTCATATTTAACGAATATTTTGGCAAGTTTTGTACATAGAAATATCTTTTTTCGAGGGCGCAATTCCTTAATGACGTCATAGTGACATCATTTGGAAAATGATAGACAAAACGAATATCTACCCTTTTGTGTCAAAGATAATAGTATAAAGGGCCTGGGTATAGAAATCCAGAGGGACTTGGTATTGCTCCTCTCCATAAGTTAAGCGTATAAGCACAAAATACGTCATCAGGACCAACGTTTTGAAAGTTATCACATCTTGTTTATATCGTTACGAACACGGCAGAATGCCGAATACGCAAAATTGCTGTTCTAAATAAACGGTCCTGGTACCATTCCATTGGTCCTTCTAAAAATTTAGAATATTCTTGAGCAATCATTTGAAATGTATATTATAGAAGTGAATGTGCACGAATCATTTGCAATAATTGTATGTTCTGAAACAATCGATATCATCTCTGCAAACGGGTATTTACAGCTATTCGGCTTTATGCTATTAAAATCCAAAATGTCTCTACCGCTGCACAGATAGTTGTATACGATGTCGAATACGCATTCAACTACGTGTAAACCATATCAGGCGTTCTTGATTTTGTGCTTTTGTGTAGAAATTACTGGTTGTGCTAAGGTTGTAGACTTTAAATTTGATATATCAGCTATAGTCATCTCTGTAATATTTAGTAAAAACTCGATAACAATATTGGCCTATATTTTGAGTATATTTTTTTTTAATTTCACGAGGGCGTACTCACATTATCAAGCCATAACGATATCATGTAGGAAATGTTTGTACTTATATATCGGTATCACTGGATAGATAATACATATCCATTGGTATCTAATATAATAGTATGGGACATTTGATATAGAAAATTCGGGGGTTTCAACTATGCAATGCTATAGATCAACCTGGTTTGTACAGCTTAGTATAAGATTCGTCTTTTGGTCAAATTTATTAATCGCACTCAGGCGCGATTCGTCAAAATCAAAATTTCGTTATCTACGTCAAGGAGTAAGATTCACCAGTAATGTTTGGTGAAAATAAAAGATCACCTGAATCATAATAATAAGAATATAATAACCCAATTTACCCAAAATTGTGGATTCGTCACTCTGCCGAATTCATAACGAATTGTATTGCATACCAATTCAGAATATAAAACCCTCATACTCAAATAGGGTGTTATTTCTTTGGATAACTGCGGTCAGCAGTTGTTTTATTTTTCCGGTACACTTCTGAGTCTGCAGGAGTTTCCTAAGGTATAGAAATCATTCAAAGTTTTGATTTACGTTCAGGAAGGAAACACTGCTTATTCATGCACTTAAGATAATTTACCGGATCCCACAAGACATATATTTGAACAGATGGTGCAATATTAAATTTCAGACCTTTAAACTGAAATTCCTGTTAAGGTAGCTCAAAGGGGTGTAAATGGTGATATGGGTTCAGATATAAATATTATGCTACGAAGGTGTTGTGTTACTTCAAAAACCCTAAAGGGTATTTTTCGAAGTCGACTGAATTCCTTTGATTTTCAGATAAATGAAAATAATACATTTGTTTGTAAATTCCAGCACCTTGTTTGTCGTATTTTGTATCAACTATATAATTGTTTTGGTGCAATTGTTCAACATATCCTTATTAACACAAATTATTAAAGAATGAAACCTCTTATAATAGAAAATAACAATAATAAAATTCGTATTTAGTTAAACATAGGAGTCGTACTTTGTATCTGTATTGCACCTTCAGATAGAAAAGAATATTTTGGCCGACGATAAAATTTAACTTTCTTATTTTACGTGGTTCAGTTCAGAACAGTTGTTATTGATTAATGCTAGATGCAGAATGTCATCTCAAGTCATATAAATATAATTATATTTTTAGGTTCAATAATATCTTTGTCAGTAATAAAGGCATTAAGTTAACCTTGACATTTTCTCATCTCACATCTGAAAATTATCTGTACAATATAATCAATACCGGAAGAACTTATCATTAGTGGAATATGATTTTGTCTTCCTACCGTGAAGTAATGCCATCGATATGCGAGCATTTAACGAATGAATGAAAATACTAACCAAACTGAAAAGAGGGACAAATGTGTATCCGCAGTTCATCAAGTTATGTGGACGGACTTGTGAAAAACTTTGATTTCAGTTGAACCCAAAAGAGGAAATACAGAGGTGAATATTTTAGGGATAATTCCACCTTGTGCTGCAAAGACTATTAACTTGATTCTGATACGCCCCGTAGAACTGGTATTATAATGAACATATCGTTATGAATTCGACATAGTGACGAGTCGAGAATTTTGAGCAAATTGAGTTTTTGTCAGAGAATCAAGAAGCTGGGTTAATTTAATGGTAACCGTGTTATACCTAAAGGTGGATATACTAATAATGCCAATTGCCGTAATGCATAACATTGAAAATATCGTTAGTCGAGATGATTTGCGTCTTTTGGTTTGCCTAAACCGACATGTTAGCTAATCAGGTCATTATGAACCAAAAGTCTCATTAAATGTTATGCTCTAAGATCGTCATTAGTCAGTTTTCATACTGAAAATGTTCTTTGATTAAAATCACTAAACATGTCACATGTTCTTTCACACGACGCTGATGATTGTATAAAAACAACCAATAAACATAGATCAATAAGTTTCTGAGGCCGCATGAAGGTGTGGGTCCAAGATCATGTCGTAATATCGTATGTGTCAATCCAATTTTGGACTTATATTTTATGCACGTAATATATGCAGGTTAACCTGGAAACAATAGGGCAAATCTTGAATAGTGTTTGACGTCTAAAATAACATCGATTACTCACAAAATAATTATGTAAAGACGGAAATGGCATTTGCTATAATACGAGGTTCATTCAACAAGTGCAGGTGCCGTTAAACTCTGCGTGGTCTAAGGAGATTTGAATATATGAATACAAAAGCCACCCAAGTCCATACTTTGGCCAAATTGAGTTAAGCATGGGAAAGTGTCGCTATACTTAGGCCTGTCATATGTATGAAAGAACAACTAAAATTCATCCTCTGTGTCTATTGAGCATGTGAAAAATAGCATGTATGAAAGAATCAACCAAAGTCCATGATTTGAGTCTTGTAACACATTGATTGAAATCCAGTATGTATAAAAGTCCACTTGTAACACATTCATTGCTGGAGAGTGACTTTTGAACAAAAATGGGTTTAATGAAGGAAAGTGTGTGGTTTATATTACATGGCAGAATGCTTATCAACATTATACATAACTGTGTGCTTTATTGTGTATCATCTTACTAGTGGTAATCTCATTCCAACATTATTGTCTTTGTATGTGATTCAAAAAACCAGAATTTAAAATGAACCCCACTAAGTCCCTGAAATGCTAATCGTCATACCTAATGCAGTTTAACTCACCCATTTGCACGTACAACTTACCATATTGACCAGGTAAATCTAACTGAAGGAATTAGAATGATACACAGGTTTTTTCTCAAAATCACTTCCCATGGACTTGGGTGGGTTTTGGATTCATGTATTCATCTGTTAATGATTCGTGTGCAATAATTAGACAAACAAACTATTTTACAAATATCTTTAAGCAACACATAAAAAACAAGTTCTATTTGCTAGATGATGTTTTCTATTTCTCTGCACCTGCCAACTTTAATTTATTTTAATAAAATAAAAATACATGTACGTTTATTTGCGCATTTTACATCTCTGCAATAAATGTTTAATTTTATAATATCTGGATTGTATTTTTAATGTATACTTGATGTAAATCTTGTGTAATTTAAATTTTTTATACTGTAACATCCATGTAATTCAGCATTTTGCTACGAAATGGTATGAATGAATTCGAGTATGAGTATTATGTCAATACACTTCTTCAAATGAATTTTCGTTAATAATCGTATCTATCTCTTAGTAGTCAACATTTAAATATTTTTTATTGTTCATCATAAATAAATTTCAGACTTAAATAATCAGTCCGCAATAAAGATTTTATAACATGTTAAAATACTATACATAATAAAATCACACGGTATTTTTATACTTCCAACCTTTGATTCGTGAAATTATTTAATTGGTTATTGCGTGCAGAAATCAAATTAACATAGGACAGCACTATTAAAATGATTAGATGAATCAAACATAGCTTTCTTGAGTCCAGGTTTGCGTAAAGGCATTGGTGTTACATTAGTGTCTTAATCCAATTTCTCGCTAGTACACAATTAGTATAAATTCATGATACTGTCATGGCATAATGCTCATTCCATTGAATATATTTATTATTATATACCTCATATATAGATTCCTGTCACCTGATTGGTTGAATGAGCAGTCATTGAATTAACTATGCCCTCAAAATGAACTATGGACCGGTCCATGGAAATGAACTATGGACCGGTCATGTGCGTCCCGATCAAACTGCGCAATCGCAGCATCCACGTATCCATTCGGTACATAAAACAAATATTGACTGCTTTATTCGGGACATAGTTATAAGATTATACGCCCGCAGTGATCTCAAAACCATGCCCCTCATAGCAGTCAATATTTGTATACTATGTTACTATAAAGACAAATAAAAATGTAACCCGTGCGAGGCTTTTCAATGTTTTTGGTAAGTGATAAGCCTGTCTTGGTAAATGTTCTATCCTTTTCAAACATTGGAACTAGCAGTGTATCGTATTGTACAGTCACAGGCAAGAAGTCAATGTATCTGTTCTCCAAATGACCATTGAAATAGTTCGGATTTGTCGTTTGCGCATAACTATTTGAATAGTTAGACGGACAAAACTAACTACAAGTCATGTATGTGACAGTGGGGCACTGGTACACATTTCCATAACTTTCTGATAGCACAAATTGGTTATGGTACGTTTAAAATGAAATGATGTTGAATAATCCTTTTTATATAATTTTATTCTTAATCCGATATAAAGTACGACGTGCTCAAGAAATCAGTGACCTGGTATTTTTTTAAGATTTGTCATCTGAAGAAACTCGCCCGTAACTGATCCACAAAAAAGCAGCACGTTTCAAAAGCTCCCAGCTCTGTTCCATTTTTTAAACTTGCTTCCGTTCTGGACATGGGAGGAAATAAATTGTTTTTAAATATTGAGATAAATAAAGCTGACATACAAGAGGAAAAGTATGGCTTCTTTAAAGGAGATCCTAAGGGCTAACTATAAAATGTGTCATTTCCTTCCCATGTGTATGATTTTTCTACGCGGTAAAAACCCAAAACTTCATTTTTGCAAGAACCGCAAGACCTATGGAAATATAATATAGCTAGATATGTTGCGGCTTTATAAGACCACGAAGTCCAGCCGTGACCTTGAAATTACTATAGACAAAATGGTCAACATCGTGAAAAAAAAAAAACGTTGGCACTAAGTTTGATAACAATCTAATAAAATAATTTGACCGTTTGACCGTTCAAATTGGACAAACTATGAAAAGCTTTAGACCTTTGGTGAACCAATTTCAGCTACCATCACTGTTTGACCCCTATGACCTTGGACTTCAAATAATTATGTGTTTACCCCATAGACACCAGCCAATGTCAATGCATATGTGTGTGTCGTATCTCTGTACCATATTATCTGCAGGAAAAGAAACATTTTAAGGTATTTGGTTATGTGCCAGAAACACCACCTTACCCAGCCAAAAAAAACCGTTTTCGACATAATTCGTTAAAGGTTAAAAAGGTTGCCAGAGAACGTTTAAATGTCGGTTTATATAAAGGGCATAAAACGTTTTCTTAACATTCAAAAACATTTTATGATAACTTACTGCAAATATTCTAGAATATTGTTATTTAAGTGTTGACCAAAAAATTTGGCAAACAAAAGTTTGCAAACAATATTTTACAATAACAATTTTAAAGCAGTTTACAAATATTTGTGTGTATTTTTGTATTGTGTTTTCATACAAAACGTTTTAAAACGTTTTCACGACCTTTATATAACCCGATATTTAATGTTATTAAAATCTTTTTACCAAAATCAAAAACCAAAAATTATAACCTGTATAAAACGTTTCGAAAAACGTTTTTGTGTTTGGTGGGCAATGACCTTTCACCCAAAATATGTGTTTACACCATAGACCCCAACTATAGCCAATCCCGATGACCAAGTCTTATTACCATGTAATCTGTTGGAAAAGGAAAGAAAGCAAAAGAAAAATCAGACTAAAAAATCAGAAGAAGAAGACACCTGACACCCCGTAATATGTTTAATGCTAAAAGGGTTATCAGTATACCAACACAGGGCTTTGTAACTGATTTATTTAATGAGTAACGCCACCGGCCCTATGTTTTAGCGTTTTGGGCCCTGGGTCCATACTATGTGACATATGGGGCTCGTATATTTCAATAACAATATAATGCTAAAGACCTATTAGTGCACCAGATCTGAGTGTTGTAGCTATTTTATTTGCTCAGAAATGACCGGCCATTTGTTTTAGCATTTGGCCCTTTAGGGCCAATAGCACAAATGTTTTAGTTTTCGTTTTAGTCTAGATGTTTTAGTAAAACATCTAGGCCCGAAATGGGCAATGGTCACATCTACAAATAATGGCCCATACGTGAGCCACATATGCGCCCTTGTAGTTTTAAAGCTAGCCTTCTTAATCCGTTCCCATTTTGGGACCTTGGGGGCCTATATTAGACATATGGGGCTCATGTATACCTATAAATATAGAGTACCCCTAGGGCTATCAATGTGCCAACTCAGTGTACCTCTGATATGGCGAAAATAGTAGTATTTGCAGAGCCACATAATTCGTGATTTCATAAAGTAAGAGTGTATATTATTTTCAATTCGTTTATGCATGACATTCAGTTATATTTTAATTAATGTCTCACTTCCACACCATGTGCTTTGGTCATGAATACTTACCCTCATCCCATACTTTCTGACTTGGGCTTTGTCAATCTGGTTTCAAGGCTAAAGAATCAATGACACACTTCATGAGTTTAACACTAAGTTTAACTTGCAGTAAAGAGGACGAAGTTAATCTAAGCTCGGATCATGACGGTATTTTTAATAGAGCAATGTATTCCTATGATAATACACAGTGCTCTGCATACACAAACAACAGATTGGTGTTGATTTTGTTTTTTCTTGATAAAAAACTGGGTTTATTCAGCAGCATTTGTTCATGACGTTCATTATCATGCCAACAGAAATATATCGCCTCTTGTTTCTTTTAGAATTCCATTCCACGTCAGAAAATGAAAATCTAATTTTCAAATAGAGTATACTGCGGTCAGTATTTAATGCATTTTAATGTTAAGATTTGCGTTCGTGAAGGAAACACTACTTATTCATGCTCTAAAGAAAAATCTTCAGGATCCCGAAAGACAAAAACATATTTTTGAACAGATGCCGCAATATCAAATTTCGGACCTTTAAACTTAAATTCATGTTACGGTAGCTCAAAGAGGTTTATAATGTTGACATTGGTTAAGATGTAAATGTACTACGAAGGTGTTGTGTTACTTCATAAACCCCTGAAGGATATTTTCCGAAGCCGGTTGTATTCCTTTGATATTCAAGTAGAGGAACATAATGCAATTATATTCATTTTTTTATTTTAAATTATACATATATGTAACAACAACTCTTATTATCCGTCCAAAACAAGGTATGCTTCTCTCACTCTATCTTGTATAGCTGATATGCCGTAGGGAACGGTTTATACTACTCCTGGTCTTCTGTGGTTTTCAGTATCCTTGTCTACTCCTTGATTTTGACTAGCAATAACTTGTATATCCCCCGTCCGTCTTCCTTTTGCACTTTCTTGAAGAATTCTTCCATCTCACTACTTGTCTGAGGCTTCTCAATTGGCCAGGCGAAGTAAATTTTACCATTTTCGCCTTAAATATATAACCAAAATATGCAAAAGAATAACTTCAGTCAATTTCTCATCACTTGACCTTGAAATGTTCAAAGTTTCGGCCATTTGCATTGTACAGGTTCAAAAAATATTGTTTTGACATCTTTATGTTAAATGCCACCATTTCCGCAAAAAAATTTATAAGCAAAATAAACAAACAGATTAACTGCAGTCAATGTCTCATTACTTGACATTGAAATTTTCAAAATGGCTGCCATTTTCGCCGGTTCGAATAATCTAGTTGAATGTAAGTTCATGAGTGATAATAAACACATCCTTGCCATAGTTGGCAATTCAGCTAACCTTGAAACTCCGACACGTCTTCCCATTATCAAACGGATTCCGCATTTTGCCCGACATTTATAGTTTTTGGCAAAAGTTTATAAGCGCTAAATATGGCTGCAAAGAAATGGAACTTTTAAGTAAGTTTTAATTAAGTCATAATATAATTATAGAACAGTATCCGCATGCATATGTTTCAGGTCTCACGCGTGAATGTTTTTATAAACTTGCCAGCAGGCGTTGGTGGGCAATTTGTTGTGATTTGCAGCATGTGCACCAGCATATCAGCTTGCCTTGATATTTGATTATATTTTGAATAGCTACTGTGTAACCGTACAAGTAACAATAATTTTAAACAACATTTTGACGCAGTAGAACTCTAATTTGCCAAAGAGGATCGGCATTCGAAAATATGTATATGGTCAATTCCAGCGAAAGCGGGACAAAATTCTCTCTATGTTAACTTTCCACTTTAAAATGTCATTAATAAAGGAAATCACGTTATTGATGGAGCATATCATGTCACGTCCAATCTGCTCTCTTTGTGCATATAGGCCTTTACTAGCAAGTCATACCAGGGGACAAGTTATGATAGCTTAAATGTATTGGCGTTACCCACGAATTCAAAGATAAAGCACCATATATGTCATTGAATGTCCTTCAATCAAAATGAAATTATTACCGTTAGAAAGACGTTTGCATGATCTCTCATCATGTGTAAAACGATTGAATTCCACCAAAGTTTGTGGACTCTAGAGGCCATTAAGTAAATTTGGCTAATAATTTTGTTACCCGCGTATCAAAAATAAAATGATCGTTCTGAAAAATGTTAAGTGAATATGCCATAAATGACTATATCATGAAACGAAGTTTCGTTCTATAATTCTGAGGTCCAAGTGATTATTTTATGCAAATACGTTTTACCCATAAAATTCCATAAAATCAAATTTGACGTTACCCACGTATCAACTGTTACCCACGAGTCCAGCAAATATAATTGCCATAACTTAAATTGACATTTAATGACTTTGGACACTGAATTTAGTTTGACAAGCTCTTAAAATTGTAAATCGTAAAAATACGTTCGCCGCTTTAAAAAAGAATCTACGACGGTTTAAACTTTTGTTACCCACGAATCCCGAATAGATGCTACCCTTGAAAAATAAGGATATTGTTTATTTTAAGTTTAAATTAGCACATATTCAAGCCATGGGTATGCTATAATTTTGACAGTACTTACAGTTTATACACCTAAGAAACGCAAACCCCAAACGGTACTAGAGTACTTATAGCTTTACCCACGAATTCGGCGTTACCCACGAATCCAAGGATTTACTCGTAAATTATATGTTTCTTATGCATCTTAACATTTTGAAAACATGCGAAATAGGTTCCAAAACAGTCCTGTTTAATAGCGTCCTCTTGAAGGTATACTGAAGCTGCATCATGAAGTTCATGATTGATTATCCTAAATTACCATTTTTTGGGTAAATGCAATTGGTTAGAGAAACAGGAATCATTGAAACACAATGGAGGAATAACCGCATGGTGGTTTCCAACCTTCTGTAATATTTTCTATTTTGCCGCTTACCAATACATACCTTCAAATATGTGTTACCAACGAACATTTTGGTTACCCACGAATCCCTACTTAAATTATAGTTAACAATGTATTGATAGTGTTTTAGTTCATAGGAACTGTCAAACACGAGTTAATAGAATAATGCTGCATGAAAATATGGAATGATTTTACTAAAATAATAATAAAACTGTTTGCTCTGTCTATTTAAATTTGGCAACTTCATTATTCTCAAAATTTTTATACCCAAAATGCCATAATGATCCATTCTAAATATTCCATGTAGTCTGTATTTTGATTAAAATTCATTTTAGTGCCATTGCAGCCTGAATTATTGACATACGGAAAAGTATTTTTTATTTTTATTAAAAAAATTAATAGGAATTGCTATTTTCCAGACGCTGTTACCCACGAATCCATCCGAAATCCTCATCCTGCGACGAGATACAAAATCTAACTTTATATTTATATGAAGCATTTATTCTAATCTTTCGAAATAATACAGTAATGTTAAATGACAGCCACTTTGGAAAGAGTTCGAAGAATTGACACAATCTTAACTGTACACCTGGTTCTTTCTTAAAATGTGTAATAACCAAAATATTTCTTTGTAGATATATGTAATAAAATTCTATTTTACGTTTAAAGTCTTCACCGATTTCTAGTGTATATGAGTCACACATAACATATGAAAGATATTAAAGAAAGTGAAATTTTATGGCGTACAACAGGTGAAAAATGCTTGAATTCGTGGGTAACATGCATATGCGCATTTAACACTTTATTTGGTCTAGCAAGAAAAGTTATTTTTCAATCCGATGGCACTTCCACCTGATGATTCACTAGACATGATCGTCTCATTTGATAAGTCTAGAATTGAAAAGGAAAACATTTTTAAAATGGCCCCCAGAGAGAATTTTGGCCCGCTTTGGCTGGAATTGACCATATACAGCCTGCTTCAAAAAAATTGTTCAAGTGAAAAGCGCCCTCTTTGGCAATTAGAAAATACCGTTGTGACATGATGCTTACATCAACGTCAAGGACGTAGTCTTAGCTCTCAAATGCCGTTTGTTCTGTTCAATTTGCTTGTTTTAATCTCGAGATATGTTTGGTTAACGACGAAAGGGTAAAATAACAATTGTGCCACTTTTACTAGGTTTACATGTAAATCAGTGATAGCATCAAGTTTATGAAGAGTTCCTTCGTGAAATCAAAAGAATGCATCAATTACACAATACAATTTTTTTTACTGTTTCTACTGTTTTATCATGATGCAGGAATATTGATTCTCTTTTTCCACTTAAAAAAGATTAAATGATAAATAGATATTTCACATTATTCTGTAAAATTAAATACATGTCAATGATTTTATCATGGTAAATACTGTTCTATTAGTCACTTAAGACATGTTAAAAGACAAACAAATATTGCACACTTATTATAGCTTAATGAACACGTATTACTTGTTGGGAGAGAAATTAGACAACATGATGTTGATGCGTCTAAATGCACGAGCCCCGAAGGGGGTAGTGCATTGGACGCATCAACATCAGCTATCATTGATTTACATGTACAGCTCTATTCCCTAGTAAAAGTGGCACAATTGTGATTTTACCCTTTCGTTGTTAAATAAACATATCTCAAATTGAAACAAGCAAATTGAACAGAACAAACGGCATTTGAGAGCTAAGACTGCGCCCTTGATGTAAGCATCATGTCACAACGGTACTTTCTAATTGCCACAGAGGGCGCTTTTCACTTGCACATTTTTTTTGAGACAGGCTGTATAATGTATTGTATTTAGTACAACGGATATGTTTTTGGTACAAATTCGAAATAAACAGTCATATTTTGTAAAACGGATTACGAAGGGTGGGGGGGGTTATTCCCAATTATTTTATTAGGTACCACTGTATAGCTATCTCTTCTATCAAGTGATACCAAAAGAAGTGAAAATATTTCCCCCATAAAATCGCTATAACGTCACAATGTATAATCGCCATCGCAAATTCTTCGAAATCCTAGCTTTGTACAAAAGTATAGGCAAATTGAGTTTGAGCAAAAAATCTATGAATATGTGTTGGACACTACGAATGAGCCGTAAACTCGACAAATTGTATTCTGAGTTACAGTGTAAAAGTTTTCCTAAATATAAAAAAGACATGATGTTAAAATCACTAAAATGAGCAAGATTTATGGATCTACTAATAGTTTAAGTCGTTTTGGCTTAAATCCAAAAAATCTTACGGAGGCTGGAACAACCATTCGAGGATGAGAGGTTTAAGTCTGACAAATCAAAAGTCAGATCTTATAAATCCACACCACCCAACGCCATACATAAATTCACCCAGTCCCATTTCCCTAAAAATTTAAAAAAAAAGAAAAACCTGGGAGAGGAGGGCCTTGAACAAATGCGCTAGACCCTGCACTCGTCCATCGATTCTAAAATAACCATCTTGATATAGATTTAATAATATTATGACTACTAGTATATTGTTGATATTTGTGTGTTTCTGCTGCTCATTTTTCTTGTATAGACGTTCTGGGGTTTTACATTTATATATAAAAAGTCTGCGCAATTAAAGATGAGATCACCATAAAAACGAAACAGTAATCTTTGGCGGGGTTCTATGTAAGTTTTCACCATCTGTCACTAAATTCAAATATATAAAATTAAAATTAAATACTCTTCTAACCAAATCAACTGTAATACGATTGGGTATCACTAATCGTTATTATATGATGTACAGTTAATATTTATTATATTCCGCACTTTTTACACAACACAAAAACATCAGGTTTCCTTTAGCATGTGCAATAAATTAGCATTAAAATGAATCTATTAAAAAAAATAGAAACACTTTGATTTGGCGTATACTGATCTAGATAATAGCTGTTATCATTTAATAATTCAATTCTATTAATAGCATAACTGTTACAGGTGGGTGTAATTATAATGCAAATTGCCATAAATGATTTGCATAAAATCTATAATGTCGTCCCCCAAGCTGCTTTGCGCCTCTTTCTCTGAAGTAAGCCGACGGATTAGTTCGTGAAGTGCAAATGAACAAAAGCGTCATTTAATTACATGCTCTAAGTTCATCAGTTGTCAATTTACCTGTTTTTACTAGGCAAGAAGGTTCTTCGATTAAAACACTAACCATGCCACATGTTCCGTCACACCGCGCTGATGATTGTATAAAACGAATCAATAAAGTAAAATCGATAAGTTAGTCATTTCGGGGCTGCGTGAAGCGGTGAGTTGAAGCTGATGTCACATACTATATGTCTCAAGAGAATGTGTGGAAGTCCTAGATTTTTCAAGCACGTAATAGATACAGGTTTACTGGAAACTATAATGGCAACAAAATAATACAGAATGTTTAATCTTCTAACATTGCATCGATTACTTGTATGTAAATTGAAATAGCAAATATTATCTGCTATATACAAGGTTTATTCAACAAGTTCAGGTTCAACCCTCATAACATCCACAGTTAAATATTGAGGTATCATATAGCACCTTAAATTACGGTTATGAACATCAACATCTACGCATGAAAAACATTTTTATTGGAAATAAACTACATCAACATCCGGATATGAACTTGAAGATCTGGGATGTCTATAGAGTCAAAAATGTAGTACGTCAACTTATTAAACGGTATCACAGTATATATAGTGAACGGTAATAGTTATTCAATTTATTCGCTGATGTGAAAATAAGAACAAACATTCACCACATAATATCGTAATGACGTTATTAATGTGAGCGAACAAGTGCAAAATTGGATAATCCCAGCTATACACACGATTTTCTACTATAAATCCTACTAAAGCCTGGGCATAAAAACCAGATGAATAACTTTGGGGGTTGGAACAACCACGTTCCATTCGTAAGAGGATAATAACAAAATAACGACGTAGGGTAAATACAAGCAAAATTTGTATTAGTGATAAGCAGAGCCATAAAGATTGGGGTAGGGGTTTTAATGGTCCGTGTGCAAAACAAAGACATTCAAACTATTTACAAATATTAAAGAATACATAGAAACAGCATTTTTTTTAGATCAATTTTAGTATATATTTCTGCGCTTCCAGACGTTTTCTAAACTTTACACGTTCGATAACATTAAAAAATACTCTATATCTTTACTTCTACTGTTTAAAATATAATTTATAGATTCAAATCTGCCTTTGAATTTGAATTGTCGTTTAATGTGAGTATACGTTTATATGAATCCGATATTCAATTTGGGCATTAAATCTCCAATATAATGTTATCATTACAGTGTTACAGTGGTTTATTTTAATTCCACTCCCAGCAATTTGGCTCAAATTAATTTTGTTGGCAAATATTGCCTAACATGGCTGAAAAGCAGCGATTTTGGTAGATTAGGCGTCATTCTAGAGATGTTTATCCGTGTTTGCCGTGTTTGGTATCAATATTATGGAAAGAAGATACACACTTTAGATATTTGACGTTTTATAGCAACACAGTTCTGCATTGCGGTATCGACATAAAGTTAAATACATTTAAACTTTGAAATGCAACGAGTTGCAGCGAGTTGCGGCAAGAAGTAATCGATATATCGGCAACGCACCGCACAGCAAAGCAATTGCGGCGTAGTATGAACGGACCTTTAAGGTTATACGCTTTGTTATTTTGCAAAAGTTCATTCTACATATCATATACTTTGAAAACTTGCTTAATTTATTGTTGTTAATGAGTTATGTACGTTTTACAAAAGTGTTGTTGTTTCAGCCCTCTTTACAGCATAACTCAAGAACCACAGGAAATACAAAAGTATATCTGTGATATTTAAATTTAACGCTCGCTATGGATTGAGGAATGCAATTTTTGCTAAATCTCACTACCATTCGCAAGATGCTGTGAACTACATTTTTTTGCTGCTTCGACCAACAATACATCGCTTAAGGGCGGAATAAGGGGATGGACATTATAGTTGTGTACTCTATACATTGTTTCTTTCGCAAAATTGAGTTTTTTTGATATGTTTGTACTTTGTTATGTTTTTTATAAATACAAGGAAGGAAAATCCAGATTTGTAAACTGCAACTGCAATATTTTATGGATTTTATTTCACTATTCCACTCGTGTTTGAAATTGAAAAGGAAATCTTTGTTGTACCAGCAGGGTACACGCGCGCAACAACGCATCGCGTTGCGTATCGCGCAATTTGTTAACGCACAAATACGCTACGCATACGCGACGCTTATCTGCATGCGCGGCGCATCTTATGGAAACACCACGGAAGCACAAAAACCTAGTGGTCAAATGGCCCCGTTTTAGCTGATAAAATGTGGGGTTTTTCAAGTTCTTTCCCCGATTTAAATATCAAGTTATGAATGGATTTCGCTCAGACTTCTCAAGGGGCCGTGGATTTACCCGATGTTTATGTAATGTAAGGTAGAAAAATAAAAACTGCCGAATTCTCCTGCGAGATTCGATGAAAGTGCAAAATGTGACCACTTTAAACTTCAACGGCCATTATTTCAATGTTCATTTTCTCGGTAAAATGACGATTTAGGTACACGATAACTCAATAAATACAGCATCTATAGGTAAGCAAATATGATCATCGTAAAAAGCATGATCGACTCAAGAAACAGTTTTCTCATTTTTTTATATTTTGGTCTATTTCCGATTTTAGGCATCATTTTGTGCAAATAGGCGTTTGTGAATTTTAAAAGGTTCAATTTGATGCCTTATATGGTCAATATCTCAAAAAATAAGGCCAATATCAAAAAAATTAAAAAACCGTTTTTGGAATGGAGCCTCAAGATTGAGCTAAAAACAAAATACAATATTTTGGAAAGAGTGTTTATTTGTTATGATGTACCTACCAAATATTGCCAAAAACTCACCTTTTTGTGATTTTCTTCATAATTGTTGTTTTTACCCCAAATCTGTTTTATATTAAGATTTATTGATGTCTTGCCTTCATAAAAATGTATACTTTTATATGTCTTGCGCGAATAATTACAAAGTTATTGCACTTTTACTACATACATGTCTGAGAGTACACAACCTCCTTAAATGTTAATATGCCCTCCCATTTCTTCTTGTTTTAAAGATCATTATTTCACTGCTTTTAACTCTATAAAGTCACATGGCTCAAGACAGCTTAGTATATTGACGGGAAATAATGACCCAGGAATATAGACCTTTTCCAAGACGTCACAAATCAATTGATATTGGTTCTAGCATTCGAGTTGTCCGCACTCAAACGCAAATATTGTTTTTTGCGTGACGGTAGGCGTCCTGCACGAGATTGCCAGCTCGCAGTTCGTGTTTAGTTTTTCATGCCATAAAAAGAAAACATAATTGTAAACCAAAACAAAAAATGACTTACACTATAGCATCGCGGTGTTCCGTATCTTTGTAGTATCAAAACAAGCTGATACAAAGGTTACCAGTACGGCTATATATTTCCCGTTTAAACAATTATATTTGGTGTTTTCACATCGCGTGCACGTGGGGCAACGCACGTGTTGTTTGATTACATCTAAGACAAAAATATCGATTAAGTGACGTCACGGGAAAAGGTATATTGTGATTACGCGCGCGATTTGAGTCGCGTTACGAGGCGCAAACATGCGTGTATGTCCAACCAACCAAGTCGTATTCGGTACGGTATGTTGTTATAATGCCAGCAAACGTGTGTAAGCAAAACAAAGATTTTTGCAGACAAAATGCCACTCAGAAGTTTAAATTATTTTGAATTTTGGCGCACTAAAGATGCAACTTTAGACCATGCACCAGATACAGCCTTTACAAGCGTTAGAGCCATCCATTTAAAATGTAAGGAAGTTGCGAGCATAATTGTGACATTTTCTTACTAACACGTTGATTTCTCAGAGTTCACTTTTGACAACATTGCACGATTTTTGTGACAAGATAACACGAACTTTTTGCACTATCGTTTAGAGCATATCAACGTCTAGGGAAGGTGTTCTATTTTTTTCAACGAAACATAATTTGAGTTTAATTGTTTTCATTCTGATTTCCGCTTTCAAAAGTACAATGTTTGGTTTGCAATAATTAGCGAGCATCTTGGTGAACCTATTACCTCTGAGAATGTTTGCTGTCTAGGGAGGAGTTAAAATTTAGTTACAATCCTGACAATGCTCATTCCGTCGAATAGATCCGTATTAATTGTAGAATTTGGCCATTTAAACCTTAGGGGAATCTGCAGGAAATGTGAGAGCAGCTTGGTTTATCCTGTGTCACATATCTTTGGTTGTACGTAAACGTACTTAATCTTCTTGTATCTGAAATGTTTTTGATACACATTTCACAAAAAGATTACTCAGTCACAAAAACGCCAAATATGGTAAGGAAGCCCCACGACCTTGACTGCGCCGCAGCAAGTGGTGATCAATGGAAAATGGTAAACATTCTTTTCGCATTTTCGATTCAATGTTTCGAGTATTGGCCATTGCTTGTTTAGAACTACACCACATTTCGCCATAATATATTCTAGAAACGCTTGCTGTTAGAATAAGAAAAATTTTAATTGTAATTATTGCACAGGTCACGGCGACCCTGTGACCTTTCCGGAAAAAGCCGAGTGGCAGGTTTTTCAAATAAATATTTTCTAAGTAAAAACTGTACCATCAGATAGGTAATGGATAATATGAATATTAACTGTACATCTATCACAACAATTTTTGATAACAACTTGCGTCACAATTGATCTAGTATAGAAGGTAGAGAATTTATTTCAATCTTACATACGCCATTTTTTTTTTTTGGAATTAAGTGAAAATTAATTCTGTAAAAACTGCATTTTTTTTAATGTAATTTTCACATTAGACCCGACAAAAGATTACCGTTTTGTTGTTATGATAATCTAATCTTTTGATTTTGTAAATAAAATTAGGGGTCTAATGTGGATTTAGGATGCAAACTGGAACAATCCAATGCCTTGTCAAAATCATTTGCTTCAAAATGGAGTTCGGATGCACTTCGTAATACAACTTCCGCCACTGCGGGAAACCATTTGCACAGCAGAGCACATGGCCGATATCAAAATCGATTTTATGTATTGTGTATGTAGGCCTATTCATAGGACCCTCGTATTAATTGTCTCTATGCGCTTGAGAATTCAACAATATAAATAATGGTAGCTTTATTATAATACACATTAATGTTTTAAGCAGATACAATTCCAAAATATGATGCAGTAATGAAGTTGCGATTTATTAATATTATAGGTATAAATTTTCACGATGACACTATCAAGTTCTTCGTGGTCGAGCGGTCTAAGGCGCTGGACGTATGGTATACGTGATACTAGCCAAAGCGGTGAGCCGTGAGTTCGAACCCCGCCTCTGCCAAACTTTAAAAGAATTAAAATTGAAATTTTACTTTTTAACAATTTCATATTGGGGAAATGTGACTGGGAGAATTTATGTATGGCGTGGAGTGGTGTGGTTTAGAACATTATTGTTTAAATGGCCAAATTCTACAATTGATTACGAACATGTACCCCTCTCACTCTCACATTATTCCATCAAACGACACTGATGATTGTATAAAAAATAATCAATAAAGGTAAATAAAGGGCTGCATGAAGCGGTGAGTTGAAGCTGATGGTACATATTGTATGTAGTGGAAGGCCTAGAAATAATATACTGTATACAGGTTAACCAGGAAACAAGATAGCAACATCTTTTGTAGCCTTTTTAATGTTCTAAAGTGGAAATTTAAAGATATGTAATTTAAATTGATATAATATAAATTCATCCGACAAGTTAAGGTTCAAACCTTAAACACCAGTTGCATATATACTGTAAACTTGGTATTGTAATAAGAATGAAGACATTATTATACTGGTTTTGGGCAACATATTTGTAATGACTTTATAAATCAAAAACATATTTGATGCCCTCTAAGCGGTATAGAATATATACATCATATCCTCATGAACAACATATATTTGTCGCAAATAAGCTACATTATGACCTTAGGCGATTTAATCAATCAATTTAATAAACAACATGTAAAAACTTGAATTGAATAACTGTTCTTTCAATGATCATCCATTAAAATGCTTCGAACACAAGGACATAAACAGTTTTTAATAAATTTGTTACAACATGTTATAACTTTCGCTAAGTGTTATTATTAAATAATGAAATTATTTGAATGTGCCTTCTGAATACAAAAAAGGAATCTCCTCTTAGGATCTTCTGTGTCTTCTTAGAAATTGCGTATTCCCCAAGATTTTTTTTAAAGTATTTAAAATCAATTTCTCGATACTTAGAATTCCGAAGAAAAATTATAAAACCATCGATAAGTTGGAGAATAAATTAAGACCTATCGGTGCATATATAATATAAACCTATTGCAAAGCACCCGTTATTAATTACCTGTTTAACCTGCATAGGGTTCATTTGAACGTGTACATTTAATGACGTTGTAAATGAGCTGCTCAGGAAAATACAATCAATAACAACAATCTAAAGGTTATTCATATGTAAATTGAGAAGGTTTAGAAATACATTGTAATTTAAATGCATTCCTTCTTTTTTCCGCATTGACAAATACAATGTTTGGTTTTCAATAATCAGCAAAAGTCGTGGTAAACCTAATAACCCGTTACCTTAGAG
Source organism: Amphiura filiformis (assembly GCF_039555335.1). Taxonomy (NCBI): domain Eukaryota; kingdom Metazoa; phylum Echinodermata; class Ophiuroidea; order Amphilepidida; family Amphiuridae; genus Amphiura; species Amphiura filiformis. The sequence continues at coordinate 51,215,927 of NC_092647.1, forward strand.
ATTGCATGTGATCAGCTTATTATACATTGAAGATGGGAAGGGGTTGATATTTGGTTTCAATCCTGAAAATGTTCATTTTACTGAATTATTGCAACTAATTGTGTAATTAGGGCAGTCAAACCTTAAGGGAACATGTAGGAAGTGCGGTGTATCCGTTGTCAACGATCTTTCCTTTAGCCTGCATATATTTGATTAATGTTCATGTATCTGAAATGATTTTGTAGCACGTATGTAGGTATGTTAAGAGCCCCCCCCCGACCCCCCCAGACCCCCCCCCCCCCAACACACACACCCATATTCAGCAGCCCTGTTATCGAAAGATCCCATATTTTTCTATTCGATATGTTAACTAAATTACCTTATATCTTTCCCATTTGAACATTATGTTTCATATTGGAGGCTTCTGTAGGACTTATTTGGCTCGTAACCCACCATGTTCTGACCTCCCTGGTTGAGGCATACAGGGATATGTCACTGTTTTGGGGAACCTTTTCAGCGATTTTGGTCAATTGATGGGTGCTTTTTCAGTGGAGACCAATGCGCCCAATTGGGTCCATTTTTGACAAAAGTGCCATGAAAAGCACCCAATTAGGGCAACTTTGGGTGATTTGTGGGTGCCTTTTTTTTAATTGGTATACACATGGGTAGCAAAAACAGCAGAGCAAGTCTGCATCCAAAGGTATTCGAAGACCCTCACCCACTGGGTTCTTACCCAATGCAACCTTAATTTAGGTCCACGCAGTCTGTCTCCTCTCTCCCAATGACCCCATATTGTGTATATTTAACTTTCTTTAAATGCCAAAAACTATGTTCTTACCCAATGACCTCATATTTTTAAATATTTTTTGCTCCCACCGAAAAAAAATCAGCCCTACGTCTATATCCATTTTCATATTGAAGTGCCGTATGATTGAATTAAAGGAGTATTTCGTGATCCTAGCATCCTCTTTTTATGGCATTTTTCAGTACATATCCACGAAAAAAGCTTATTTCCAAAATTTCAGTTGATTCCGATATTGCGTTTCCGAGTTATGCATGAGTATGTGTATTACACTGCTCCATAGACAATGCGTTGTAATTTCGTTCTGGTGCACCAGAACGAAATTCAAATTTCACGATATCTTTGCTAAACGAACTAATCTGCAAGAAATATTTGGTACATAAACATTATGTAGCCAGAGGTATCCAGTGGTGTAAAAATCTCAACTTTTTTGGGAAAAGTGGGGGATGAGGCTGTGGATCACGAAATGCCCCTTTAAGGCTATACATTATTAATTAATTAATCTCCTGTAATTTGGCGATACCTCTACCAACATTACAATATTATCATGATATCACCTTGTGACTGCACCTTCTTGAATGTATGGGTTAACATATTGGCGCCAAAATATTTTGTCAAACTTAAAATACCATCCATTTCTTGTATCCGACGATGTGTGACAGGCGTATCAAGTTGTTTCCATGCACACAACTTGCCAACGGACTTAACGAACATCACCTAACACGAAACGCATTTTAGCGGATGATAGCATTAGCAGGATATAAAACGAACATTGACGAATAACAACGGATTTACTAAAATACCATCCGTTTCTTGTACGCAGGGCTGATTCGGTGAAATGTGACGCATTAGCAGTATAGAATGGGACGGCCACACGTACCGGTCGTAACTTGACACATTCAAAAATGTGTGTATACAGGAGCAACTTTCAGAAAACATTCGAGCACGAGATTATTTCCATTAAGTTGATAATGTTTGAAATATAAATAAAGAGGCGCTTATCGCTTAGTTTTGTTTTGTATATGCAGTGCAAAGGTGTATCATTATAATGTTCGTAATGTTGATACTGCAAGAAGGGCAAAATAATATTAGGCATGTTACCACAGCTGATAAGCCATTGTCTACAATACAGGGTGGAGGACATTGTACTTTCTAATACTTCCTGACACACCTGCTAAATGCGATGCTCACTTAAACATTATTCGTCAACGTCATTGTTGATGAAAACACATAAGACTTCGGGGCATAAGGATGGGTTGTCTTAAGGTATTAGGTAATTTATCCGTTTCAGAGTTACACAGTGTGAACTTAATGCCTTGTTATATGCTTTAAGATATAAACAACATGCAAAAAGGTACTTCAAGGAACCTCCAATGGGTATCCAAGTAACCTTTGTGAGGAACCCTGTCACAAAAGTTCTTTATTGAACATCTAAGGTTCTTCCATTTGTCTCGTATATGCCCGGCGTATATGGAACCCTGCAGTTCTTCAAAGAACCTTCATGATAAGGGTTCTTTGAAGAACCCTATCAAAAGGTTCCTGGTTTGTTCCAATATATGGCATGCTATGGTTCTTCAAAGATCCTTCGCAATAAGGTTCTTTGAGGCATGGTGACACGTACTCTAGAAATTATCCTTAACAGTACGGTCTTAGGTGTGAACGGGAAGAATATTCTATGTATTCGCTTGAAAATATAAAATCCGTTTGCCCTGCTCTGTCTTAATCGAGTTTGTGTCCAACTCGCCAGCCATGATTTTGTGTTATAGGCCTTTAAAGATGACATTCCCATAAAACCATAAAAAATGAAATTTTGGAATTCTTAATTTCATGATGTTGTGAACTTACAAATCTTTGAAAGTACTTATTAAAAAGAGGTTTATTTAATCAGTAATTGACAGTTGAACTATAATAATCCCTAGTCAATCCTGTGTAAAGCGGAAAATTAATTAGCCCATTATTTAGAATAGCAATTGACCAAAAATAACAAGGTATCATTAATTTACAAATTATCCATATCTTGAAAAGTATTGATGCTATGTAAATAATTTTGATATCATTTTCAAGTTTATTGACACTGCCATATCGAAGTTACGTATATTAAAGATATCAATTTGCAGTAACTTGAGAAAGAAAACATGAATTGCTTTATTTGCTTTAGGTTTATAATGATAATTACAAAAGCGACTCAGTAATTGTTGCTTGTTTGCAAAAATAAGGTTGAGGGCACCTTTGGTTTTGTTTTTTTGGCCAATAACCAACAAAGATATTCAATGACAGATATATAAATAGGCTCAATAACATCGTCATCGAAATTCATGAATCTAACTTGGGATTTTGTAACAACAATAATATCAAAAAAATGTATCACTGCCCGAAAGATATTCACTAACATTCTTGACATAATTGATAATTCAACTAGCCTTGGACGTTAAACGGATCCTGAAATTTCTAAAAGAAGCTCGCATATATTGTCCGACAGGTATAGTTGTGACAAAATTTGGTCGCCTGTGGCTGTAGCCTAAAAAAATGTCTACAAAAAGAGACGTACGCTTATAGTATTAAGATGATCATGGCAACGGAACATTATCCATATGTCCCCTGGGCTCACGCGTGAAGTTTTTTCTGTCAACCTGTCCGTCGGCGTTGGTTAGACCAGTTGTTATGATTTGCAACATGTGGGCCAGTATTTCAACTTGCCTCAATATTTGATAATATTGTGAAACAAATACCCGGGAAAAACTAGTGTACGCCCGTATGAATAGTTTTGTTTTATTTACTGTCGTTTAGGTTCTGTTTAATGAGTGCCTTTAGGGAAGACTTCACAATAAGGTTTGCATTAAATGACAGAAAAGACAACCATATTGTGAATTCTCCGACGCGTTAACGATTCTTATTTCACAACGAAGGTATATCTTTAGCACTAGTATGTACATTTGAATAAGCTAAAGTGCATCATCTAATCACATGATCTCGCACAATAATGGCTCCTTGTAATCTAAACAATTATAATTGAAGTGTCGAAAATTGCAAATAAACGATATGATAAATAATAGAAAAAACTTACAAAACATGCATTCATACATTATGATCAAATGTGTTTAGGCACTCATTTTCTTTGAAGCAGGAATACATATTAAATACTTATGAACATCTATATAGGCCCATTCTGTATTAAAAAAGCTGATCGAAAATCCCAATTTCTACCAACAAATATTGTCAGTGTAGCTTTATTTCTACTTTTCATTTCTACTAAATTCATTTTTTTTGGTGTGTGTTTCGCAAAATTAAATATAACTACCTCAACTAATCACCTTAACTCCCGGTTTAGATGAGCACAAGTGATATAGTTACGATTAGTCTGAGCCATTTGACCGTTTATTTATGCACCGATAAAACACCTGTTGGGGTCGGTACAACCACCCACTTTTAGGAAGACGAGGGTTACTAACAAAAGTGTTATACCTACAGGTGGGTGTACTACTAACGCAAATTGCCGCAATTCATTTGCATAACATCGATAATGTCGTCACCCGAGCTGCTTCGCTACTCAGTCTCTGAACTAAACTGGATCAGCAGATGCAAATTAACAAAAGTTTGTTCAAATTACATGCTCGAAGTTCATAAGTTGTCATTTTACCTACCTTTACTGGGGAAGAAGGTTATTGGATTAAAAACACTAACCGTCCAACATGTTACGTCACACAACACTGATGATTGTATAAAAATCACGTAAAATCAAATAAGTCATTTCTGGGGTTACGTGTAGCGGTGAGTCGAAGCAGATATTATGATGTCACATATTGTCAGATTTTGTGGAAGTCTAAAACGTTACCGATGAACCTATTTTCCCTGTTAAAAGTAGTTGCAACAACTATGTAAATGTCCGTTATGTTTGACATTCTAAAATGTTGCTTTTGTTTGGTTTGAAATACTACCACCGTCCCCGTTCCACACCAATTTATGTGTGTAATGGCAATGGGGATATAGTTGAAGTTCCTATGTAAAAGTCTTTCAACAATTTTGTTCTGGATTGTAGAAACAATTGAGCATTTCTTTAGGTATTTGGTGCAGATAGCACCGACGAAGGTGTTTGGGAATTTGTAGATGGTGAACTCCATGAAAAATCCATCTAACACAGATTTTTCACAGATTTTTCAACTGGTCACGGATTTTTCACAGAAAAATATCTCCTAGTGGTATCGGTTGCTTTGTGATTACCTACCAAGTTCCTGATGTTGTTGTCCTTCACCGTGTGCAAAGCACTAGTCCATTCACAGAGGCGGATTTAAGGAAAAGGGCCCTGTCAGCAAAGTTTGACCATGACATTTAAAGTTACATAAAGGGCATAAAATGCTGTGATAATGTTCAAAGGCATTTTTGAAAACTTAAAGCAAATCATTATACCATAATTTTATTTAGTTAAAAGGTTACATCCAAGATTTTTTTTTATCTTATTCTAGGGGACATGGAGTTTAAACCTCGTAATTTCATTGGTTTTAAAATCGACATTTACTTTCATTTTTAGAAGAAAACTCTGATACACATTATATGTCCATGGAATTCACAGGAAATCACTATTGAACATAGCCACAATTTTCGAATACCAGAGGACCTGCTCACATCATAGAGACATAATGTTGATGCAAATTTAATTTAATATTGAAAATATAGGGGTTATTAATAGTTTAAAAAATTATATAAAAGTAATTATATTATAGTTACATTTCAAGTAAGGCGTGGCCTATTGTTTTATTTTAGTTTACCTAAAACAGATAGGTATTAATGGTATTTAAATAAAATGACGACGCGAGCTAGCTATAAAGATACACAGTTTACGATGGTAGCAAGCTGAGACATAAAGGTTGAGGCATGTTTTAAGTGGTCCCTGTGCAATACATAGACATACAAACTAGTTTACCAATTATCAATCAAAACATAGAAACACGATCTCTTTTATTTTACTAGATGCATTCAAAATTGCTCTGCGCCTCAGACGTTCTCTTCACTTTACACTTTTGAAGAGATAAATCTATATTGTTTGCACAGACTCTTTAAGATACATTTTTCTAATAGTGAATATTGAACACAAGCAATGGCTTCACGTCTGGTTTTGGATTTAAATAATTCCTCTTTAGGTAATTATTCGTTAAAAATATGCTGTGAATATTCAACATTTATTTGGAATTATAATCATCGCTCACTACTTGCCATGATAAATAAAATCACCTTGGAATAATGTTGCTATAGAATAGCAAATGGTATTTCGACTTCCAAAAGTCGACGAAGTGAGATTATTTTATTTGGTCATTGCTCTCAGACATGTCAAAGATAATCATTAAACGATTATAGGAATCATGCAATAACCTTCTTGAGACAAGCTTTTTGTAAAGACATCGGTGTTATATTCCACACTATAGATTACTGTCGTCTTAATTCTACTTTTCATCGAGGCAAGATTTAATGTCAATTCATCATATTAAAAAGGCTGAATATGTACCTTATAATGATAATTCCATTGTCCGTTAGTGCATGCACATGTGTGAATTGTTTTAATATTGAAAGAAAAAATAGGCGAGGAGAGAAAACAGTCCGGTTTATATAAAGACTGCACAAAAAGTAACGCAGCTGTTATAAATACGCCTATAGCGTTAGAACTAATGATTGTGTTCACAATATTTCAACATAGAAAGAAGGATGAATTATTTACGCGCATTTCGATATCCCATTTGTCCAATTTCGTTCAATATTTACAACACAGCAGTGTTTTAACGAAAAATACCCGAATTTTAAAGTTGCAGCTATTTGTATTGATTTCAAGTCAGCGCGAAGATAAATGGAGGGTTTTACGTGCCATAGAGCTCCATAGTGCTTGCGTAATAACCATTGATCGCTGTAAACTGCAACTTTTAAATTCGGATATTTCTTCAAAAGCACTACTGTGTTGTTAATATTGAACAAATGGGGTATCAAAATGCGCGTAAATAAATCGTCCTTCTTTATATGTAGAAATGTTGTGTATACAATAATTAGTTCTGAAGCTATAGGCCTATTTATAACAGCTGCGTTACTCTTTGTGCAGACTTTAGTTCAAGTTTTCTGTAATTCGACCACCTACCTATACATTCTGTCGCAGGAGCATACATGTACATGTACATACAAAAAAAAAGAATATACCTTTCCTAATACAAGACAATTGACGAACAAATAACTTACCATATAAAAACAAAGACAAAGTTTACAACAAGACGTAACGTCACTTAGATTGAGGTCAATTACTATACTATACTATACTATACTATGCAAGCATTTATATAGCGCTCTTACAAAGAAAACCATGTATCACAGCGCTTTACAAGAGAAAATAAAAAAAAAAAAAACATACAAGAACAAACAACAAATCAAATATCAAATAAATGAGTCTTTAGATTAGACCGGAAGCTTGCCAGCGTTGGAGAGTGGCGGATATGGCGAGGGAGTTTGTTCCAAAGAAAAGGTCCTGCAACAAAGAAGGCTTTATCGCCAGTTAGAGTGCGTGTATGTGGAACAATGAGAAGCCTGGTGTCCTGCGCAGAGCGTAAACCACTTCTACTGGGAATGTAAAGCTGAATTAGTTCAGTGATGTATGATGGAGATGTTGTTGAGTCCATGAAACATTTGTAGACAATGGTTAACAGTTTGAAATGGATGCGACTAGGTATTGGTAACCAGTGGAGTTCGCGAAGGAGAGGTGTGGCATGATCATACTTTTTTGCCTTGAAGATGAGCTTGGCAGCACGGTTCTGTAGACGTTGGAGTCTGTTTGAGTCTTTCGATGTAATACCATAAAGCAGGGAGTTGGCATAATCAAGCCTAGATGTTATAATGGCTCGAACTGCATCTTGACAGGCAGCTTGGTCTAGAAACATTCGGATACGCGCTAAGTTGCGAAGGTGGAAGCTTATTGAACTGCATATCGAAGAGACCTGGTTTGACATTGATAACGTTTAAGGTCTACCGCCAGTGCTGATTCCGTAAAATATTTATTATTGACTGACATTTTCATGACATATTTATTGACATAGGTTTCGTAGTTATTGATGTGAATCGAGAAGGATTGTAAGTTAGAATGGATTTTTTTCTGCTTTGATTTGGTTTGCGACAAGAAGTCTTTGTAAACGTGCATTTTACTGTCTGCATTCTACCAAAATCATCAAATTTGCTCGATCCTTGGATCGACCGACAATGCTGTTTCGATGCTTGTTATTAATCGAACTAACTAACCACCGTTAATTAAAATTATATTACTCTTACGACCCATTATTCAAAATCGCGCACTGTGATTTGTTAAACCACATCACGTGAGAGCCCATTATTCTGCAATAATGGGTCATGCGCCACAACACATTCTACCCACAGCATTACGCTTGGTTACGCGTGCAATATTTCCGCAATACCCGCTGTCACTTACGTGTACGGTACTCGCTCCACCCTGAAGTAAACAACTTAAAATATTTGTGCCAAAAAATGACATTTTCTCTTTAAATCGCACTATTTTCTGGTAATATAATAGAAATAAAGGGTGAAGCATTTACGTTTTTACTGCCTCGGACACATTATTTGGGTGTAAAGGATAATGCTGCACCCTTTATTTCTTAATTAATGCTCAATTTAAAGGGCTGTATTGACCTCAATATCAATACAGGCTATGCAGATATTCATAAAGTTATAAAATTAACAATGTTTAATTAACTGATTTCATAAATAATAAGGATTAACTGATTTCATAAATACTAAGGATTGACCAAGCATTGATGTTCGATTGAAAGATCAAACTAATTTGATTCCCTTGCCTTATAGGGCTTCTACGGTAATACATTGAGGAAAGAAAAGACTTCCAAGTTTGTTTGCAACCTTTAAAATGGTCAATCCGAAACTGTATCCTGTACCATATATATTTGTATATATATAAACTTGAGACTGAATTATTTTGTAACGCGTCAAACAAAAGGCATATCACTGAAGCTCCTTGAATTAGTTTAAATATATGATTTATTTCTGTGACATAATATTATTACATTACAATTTAGCTGCACCTTCTTGAATGTCTTCTGTACTGGTTGTCACTGGATAATTTTGGTTAAAAACATAAAGTAAATTTGATATATTTTGTATACCAAGTTTGTATTCCATATCATTTATAGCACAATTAGTCACCAACCCGCAGACCTAGGTCTGATATTCGAGCCAAAAGAAAAATGTCAACCTTTCCCACATAATTAGCCAAATTGTTTATATCATACCAGTATCAAAGGTTTGTTCGAACCTCACCTTCAAAATGATAAGAAGATAACAGACAACACAGAATCATAGATTTTGAGTATATCTATGAGAATGCCAAGAAAGTACTCCTATTTTTGGTTTTAGGTTTGTACTAATAATAAAGAAGCGCTTAGCCTTGTTTTGTATATGCAGGGCAAGTGTGTATCATCATGATGCTCGTAAGGTGATTCAGTAAATTAGGAGAAAATTGGGCGTTTTAACACAGCTGATAAATCATTGTCTAAGATGCGGGGTGGAAAACATTTTTCTTTCTCCTCGTCTTCCTTACACACCTGCTAATTCAATGCAGACTTATACATTATTCGTCAACGTCACTGTATTTGAAAACACATAAGGCTTCGGGGCACAAAGATGAGCTGTCTAACGGTATTAGGTAATTTCCCGTTTCTGAGCTACATAGCGTTAACTTAATGTCTTGTAGAATCTACACCGGTACATTTTCTAAATTCTGGGAATTATATTCACAGGATACGTATTACATCTGATAAAGCAAGACAATTAATACACTTTTCGTGAAATTGAAAAACCAACATAATATGAAGTTTCCTAAAAGTGTCTAATCCGCGTGCATTGAATCTCTGTCCGTAAATAATGTTTGTTTCTCTGTATTGAAATAGTTGTTAATATGACATATTTGGCGCAGGAATGCTATTATGAAGTTCCGTTACATAAATTACATCGTTCCTATAACTTGTTTTACTCGATTCAGGAAGCGCGAGTAGCGACATACAAAAATGATTTTTCACTTGTACTTGGATTATATTTTCCAATATGCCGTGAACATACAAAGATTGCACATTATTACATATTAGTGTAGGAATATGCTTACTTATAATATGATACTTTTTTTGGTTAACACGAACCATTAAATAAGCGATAAAATTAGATTTGAAAATGTTGCTACTTCCCAAGGCTATTAATGTATTACAAACTACCTGCACTTTGTATCAATGCGATTGTGAAAAGGTCTGAAGGTTTAAAGAAGCTTCATCACAATTATATGAATTTTTGAACAAAATATAACTTGTTTGGGCTTATTTCTTTGATAAAAAATGTGGTCCCCAGTTTTGCTGGCATGTGAATGTTTTAGACCACGGCACAAAGTGACTCAGTAATATTGCGCACAAAGTTTTGGTATCAGTGTGCTTCCCATTGTAAGTGTTAATGGGCGAGGAATAAATGACAGTCGGTTCGTGTAAGACAATGTGGGCAAAAATTGCGTGTGAGTTATGAGCTGAATATCCATTTAATTTGTATTGTAAGTTTGATAATACCCAATGTTTCTTCTTCATTAGGAAGATAAGAGCTGAAATCGAGTTTGCACAACATTGGCGTCATGCCTCGATACATAAATTCATAATTCTATATTTATTACCTAGTTTTTTTGGATATTTTAGATGTTGACTAACATTGTTTTAAAAGAATGTCTCGGCATTACGACGTGAAGTGATCAATAAAACCGCAGATGATAACGCAATATTACCATTTCCTTTATTTCCATATTAGCGATTCAGAAACAGTCACATGTTTGTTTATTTGATATTTGTATCATTATTATTATTTTATTGTGTAACATATCTCTAATAATGCAGTTACTGCGGTAAGTGTTTTTTTTTTAACTCGTCCTGTTTTAACTTACTTATTAGCTGGCATGTTCGGTGCGTAAGTCTTTTTCTGGAGACAAGCCCCTTTAACATGTTTAATATCGCAAAGCTTTCAATATGTTCCGTACTTGGTATATTTCTTCAATTATCTATCTTATAAAAAGTCGATTCTCTTAAAAATACTCAAATTTCTTCTTTCATTATTAGATTTATACGTTTTTCCTCCTAAAACTGTATTTCTTTTTCTTTTCAAAAATAAAGCAATACAAATGAAATGAATGACTACAGTACACGCCTGCTTGCATTATCTTCTGCGTCCAGTAATAACTCCAAGTAAATTATTGAATTTTTTTTATCTTAATATATTCTTTTATCCAAAAGAATAATTATATTTGGCCTGAACTTGAAAAAATGCTCTTCCAATTGTCAAGAAGCTTTCAAAAGGATGATAAGTTGAAGGTGACTCCCTTCAACCCGTCATTGCAGAATGATTCTCTTGAAACCTTGAGAAAGAACCATGAAAAGAAACGGGTAAAGGTGAATCACATCACATGAAACTAAATTCCAATTAGACCTGTACTAAGTTAGTTCCGTTCAGCGAATATCGACTATGATCTTATAAAGCTAACCATGACGGCAAAATACGTTCCTCGTGGAAATACAAGTCTAACCTTATTAGCCTACTAAAAGCACGTTAGTGCGCAACAGACTTCATTAGAGTGATCACAGGGGACAGGGTTTAGATTCAATCCATGTGGACCAAACGACTTTGCCTCAGGGCAGAGTTGAGAAAAATTCAAATTTGGTCATTTTGTTTCGTACATTGCTTCTCATATATCTTAAATACTTTTAAGTTTGACAGTAACTGCAGAGGTCATTACTTGTACCTACCATCAACATTGCTAGGTAAATGATTTTCCTATTAGTATAATAATTATGTCATTAAAATATGGATTTGCTATCATGTATTCTCATCATTATCAATTATGGAATTTGTTTGCTTGACAAAATCAATTTGATTCGCATTTTTTCCACAAACTATATAATTTAATTATATTAAGTGACCCGATCAAGCAGCATAAAAACCGCTACGTGAAAAGTCAAAATGCGACATTGGTACTTTGGTTTTTACATTATTTATAATATAATTATATATATTTAAAATAATTTGGTCTTGGGTAATGACAATATTTTATCAAGTTCATGTTACCTGGTATTTGTGCGGTATTTATAATGCAAATTTTGCTGTATTTACATAATTATACATCTACTTCATTTACAGAAATAATTGATTAGTTTTTTAGAAATTTAGAGCGATCATATTTTGTTATTATTGTTCACCTTTGGTAAATGCACAGTTTACTAGTCTTTATGTCCTGAAAAATTTTACCCCCGAATAGATAAATTTTCTTTCCCTGATCTTATTTTCACATACCACTGTCAGCAAGGGAGACATAGCAAATGTTATCACACATGGCTTGGTTGGAGCTCTCCTAGACTCATGATGCAGTCATGTCTACAGTAGAATTCATCTCGACCTTTGCAGGACTTAAACCCCATTAAAAGCTATTAAACCAAGATAACACTCATTGAAACAGCTCAACTGATTAAATCGGATCTTCTCTGGTTTTGCACATGTGTCTGTTTTATATGTGCGGTAACGCTATGAGGTGCTATAATACAGCTTCAGTTGGGTAACTGATTATAAAGGAAACGCAAGGAAACAATGGTATGTGGACCTTTGTTCACGAAATGAGACAATGGCCTGCTTTTTGTTAACCAGCATTCTTGAAAATGAGCAACATAATGATTGTTGACTTAACACGGTTTGGAAATAATTTCTTCATATTTTTGGTGTTATCTGTCGTTTACATATCCTTCCTAAAACACAAAAGTGCGACTATTTCCAAACACCTAAATTAGCTAAAAATTTAGGACATGTTGCAAAACTATATTTTCTAGAATTTCCTGGAATAGTTTCAATGTAGCTTGTACCGTTTTTTTGTGGCATCCTTCAGAACGGAGCGGTCCGTTACCAATATAGCTCAATATTTTCGGTCAAATCTCCATTCAATTAACACGGGGACTTAGCTAGCTATAAGCTAGCTATGCTTTGCCCTCACTCATATTCTACGAAAGTGCGACTATTTCTGAACATCTAACCTAGCTGTAATTTTAGGTCATGTTAGAGAAATATATTTGCTAGAAGTTTGGAGAATAGTTTAAATATTGGCCGGTTATTTTTCACACAGTGATGTTAACTAGGCAAATGCAATATACTTCTAACATACACTATTTGTAAAGGTCGCGCGTCAATGGTGAGAGCACTGTATATTGTGTATAGGAAAACGGACAGTAACTGCAGTATGTATGCCATAGTCGAATTTTATTAAAAATATGTTATTATTAGTCATGATGAACCCATTTCGTTGAACTCAAAATTATACTGATGTTTATTAAAATTAAAGTATTCAATGGTAAAATGGTCATAAAGAGTTAAAAATATCAGATAATTAGTGACAATAAAAGTAACTGATTGCAACATTATCTTGCATTATTATATATAATGGCTCACTTTAATACTGAACAATTCTGATTTTGGAATCTACCAGTTTATTGATAGCGAACCCCGAAAATCCGACTATGGACTTTGAATTTTAAACAGAACTTTACCCCGGGACTTTGCTCTCTAAAAACACACAGTCAAGCATACTTGTTTATCAGTCCATTAACCACAAGTACTAAGCATGGTATAGTACAAGACGCGCTAGATGTTTGATGAGAGATTAACTTTCGCGTCAACACAAAAGCGCCGCAAATACCACAGATAGTTGTGTACGGGGTAGTTAATGGTAATGGTACGGGCCCGGAAGATTTAAACAATAGCGAGATATGGGCGACCAATCACAAGGCAGATCCATTTAAAGATGCATTACACAATGGCCAATTTTAGTTAGGCCAAAAATTGGCCTAACTCTCCATAGAGTCCCGTGTTAAAAATCTTAACCGCAAGGCAAAGTCAGTAGTCCACTTGGGAAGCTAACAAACAGAGGGAGTGCGGTGACTGAAAAGATCAGATACAGATGTGAAAATCTATCAGTTGCACACAAATCAATATAAATCAGAGTTTTATGCTTAAATGTAATGGCCAGAGTATGCAAAATGGGCAAGTGGACTATGGAGAAGTCTAGAGCTCTCCCTGCTAAGGCCGTGTAAAATTAATATTTTGGTTCTCGTCCCCTCCCTCCTCAATTTCTGGGATTTGTCAGATTTTTTTATTTTTTTTAGATTTTTCAATTTTTTTAGACTTTGGAATGATTTATGAAATCTTCATACATATAAATAAGTTTATTAGAGAACAAGCATCACTTCCAAGTCTTTTTGTGGTACTCTAGGGGGTTTATCCCTCAGAATCTCACATTTGAAAAAAAAAAAAAAGGCCTCATCGTTTCCTCGAGCACTGTTGGAGAAGACCGAAAACTACTGACAATGCTAATTTTACATTGGAAAAAAAAACCAAAAAAAACAAACACCTCCCTCCCTCATCAATTCATAAAAATCCTCTGGACGAGAACCAAAACATTAATTTTATACGGCCTAACAGCGGTAAGTGCAAATAAGATCAGGGAAAGGAAATTGATTATCCCTGATACTGGTTATTCGGGGGGGGGGGTAAACTTTTTAAGGACATGTCCACGTGATGTTAAGAAAGGGAGACTTTGTTGCAGAGCAATGTCGAAGCAGAGAATGACCTTGTTTGTGGAGATGCAGTGTTAATCGTGCTGTATATCTTGTGCTGGTTTCCCCATAGGGTGCTTCTTTACAATATCATTTAAGAGCGGACATCCCTATTTCTGCAGAGTTTGTCGCTAAATGTATAATAATAAGCCTCGAAACGGAACAGATTCAGCGACGACGAATTCCGAAAACGTCCAACGACAACGATTAAGGAATGTGAATTCATGACTGACCAACCATGTACTAAATTGGGATGAATCAAAGATCCTTGGGCGGGAGCATGATAGAAGGTCTAGAGAGGTTCGAGAAGCCATGGAGATAAGAAGAAGGGGGAGTAAGACCTTGAACAGAGAGGAGGGCACATACTTCCTAAACCACGTTTACGACCCACTTTTAAAGACTGGAAAGCAACACCGGAAACCAGTCTCAAGTGGATCAGATGACCTCCGATGCGTAGGACGAAATATTGTAGTGAGTTACAATTTCACTTGGTTTTGTCAAGCATAATGTCAGTTCTTTTATTTAACCAACAAACCTGATGAACTTATTCAACGAAAACATAGATGTCAACAAAAATACTATTTAAATTAAATAATTAAAGAACTAAACTAATCTACAGAGAAAATAAATATTTATAAAAAAAAAACAATAAATGGACGTCATAGTAAGTACATAGGTGTACTACATGAATATATGGAACGTATTATTTTGATCAAACGAAATCACCCTCATGCTTGCAAGAGATGAGAGATTGCAGTTTTGGTCAAAGAACATAAAATGATAGTAACTTATGCAACCAGAACGATCTAAATTGTTGGTCAATTTGCAGGTGGTCATCGCTAGTGACTGTCTTGATTATGAAGCAGTGTTAAAAAAATACCCTCTCAGAGATTGTGTAATCCTCGAATGATGTCATTGGACGTTTCGCTCTGGCATGAATACGATTTTATGGTTAACTGTTTTGGTTAAGTATCTTACTATTAGTTCAACTCGTCTGCTTATGTGTGCAAAGTTCTTTTCATCACTTGTTCCATTGTGTGTTTGCACAGATCACTTTATTGTTGTTAGTCCCTGTCGGTTTAGCAGGTGGCTCTTGAATTTATTGGTAATATTTATCCATCGAACTTTATATACTTCTGTGCTTACATTTGTGTTGCTTGTTTGGTTTAGTTCTTTTGTTATGTGCACAGTGATTTTCATAACCTCACTGTGCGCAGCTTATTCCATTACATTTCTGTATTGTTTACTTAAAAGTGATTCTTATTGGTCCCTGTTGTTATTGCCAGTTGTAAATTTATTTTGGTTATCGAAGTTTACATTCTATGACTACACTTGTTGTTACTCTCATGCCTCTACATACTGTGTGTGTTGTATTTGCTTTCCCACATCGAGTTGATATATCTTGCTCGATCTTTTTAGTTTACCTTACTATGTTAAGGGTTATAGTATGTTATGTGAAATAAGGGCATCCAGGTTATGGACAACCTGCCTTAGTTTGTGTTTGCATTAGTTGGCAACCGGGTATTGGTGGTGTTATAAAGCGTAGACACTTGGTAAATTGGACTGGAAAATGTGTACAAAAATTTAGATAATGCATTTATTGATTTATTTACTTATGTTATTATCTGCATATTCTTCATCCTAGGTATCTTATAAAGACTTAATTACACCAAAATAATGAATAATATTATTGCTTCTGAACCAATCTACCACATCTATAGAGGAAATCGTAAAGCTATATACTACATGGTTTAGACGCCGTCAAAGTTGGAAAGGGCAATGGCCGGATCGTCTTTACAGTGTGTACAATCACGTATTTAAATGATACTTAAACATAAAGGCCTGTCAGAACACATTACAACTGTAAATTCTCCTTACTCTGGCGATACCAAAAGTGTTTAGAAATACCAAACATATCTATTAATAGTTACACATGACAACACTCTACGTACATTTCATAATCTTGATGGCCTTTACAAGAAGATTTTTATATGCTTATTGACGAGATTTGGTTAAGGCTGGTTTGACAGTCAAGTTTAATAAAATGAATAGACGTGGATAGCGCTTTGTTCAATTTCATTGGAATGTAAGTGATGTGAAGCATAATGTTCCACTATGAGCTATATCAATGATTGTTTAGTTGAGTGGAAGATCGCCTTTATCTTACGGTTTATGTATATTGGCTTGTTTTATGAAGCAAAAGTAATTGATAACATTTTGTACATAGATAATTGACTAGGGTTAGCTTCAGTAGACAGGATGAAACATTTACAAGTAAATAATCCATCCTAATAACAGGCGCGAGAGAAAAAAAAAAACGACATTGATAATTCATATATAACCCGCCTCCTACTGAACCATTTTATGTAACAAGAACTGTGAGGGGATTGTTTCAACCACCTTTTATTCTACATTATATTCATGATTTTATATAACTAATTGTTGGTGCCAAAAGCGCGCCCCCTATAGCTATGGCTATCTATTATCGAGTGATATCAAAATAAGAACAAACACTCCCCACGTAACGTCGATATTGTGTCATGATATGTACGCTTCGTCGCATTTGAACAATGTCACAAAAATCAAACTAAAAACACTTTATTTTCCTGTAGATTTCTATCAGATAATTGAGCGCAATGGCTCTATGATTAGTTAAAGTGGTTTGGGTAAATAAAAGCGTGCATATAAAAACTCGTGGGGGCTATTCTCAGGACGACGGTTGCAAAATACCATTGAAAAGGGAAGAGACATGCAGTTATATAACTTCGGGTGTTTGCATCGCATGTGATACTTTTAAATGCTTTTTTAAAAAAATTGAAAAAAATTTGAATAATTTATAGTGTTTTCATCCTGATTTGTAGGAGGCAGATGATTTGGAATTGCCTCATAAATCTAGCTTGAGATTTAAGAAGTTGTTCTCAGCACCCTATTGCCATATTCAATGCCATATTCATTTTTAAGTGGCTTATAAACTACAAACAAAACTGAGAAGTAAAATGAATAAACATCTTAAATCGGACTCAACTCACAAATCTTACGAAGATACCCATCAATATGGTGCTTTCAAGTTGTTGATATAAATAATTCTCATATAAAAGTAACAAAACACATACATTGTAGCACGTTTGTTTTAAACAATTTATTTGGTATTCATTACATCACGCATTGGTAAAGATGATAAAAAACTAATCTACTGGGTCATTTCTGAAAGCAAATTGGTATCTGTGCATTAGAAAATAAAAGCAAATTATCGGTAAGGGACCCTTTGTCATATCTAAACAAATAACGATACAAGAATGTAACCTATTTTGTCTGAGATAACAAGCATACGCCTTGAAGCATAGGCTGGAAGACAATGGCGTGCGCAGGCGAATGACAAATGTCGCATTTATTTTAGTTACAAATCAGAGCGGTGTTCCAAATTGATTGTTGATGCCATCCGACTGTGAGCGTCAGTTGACAGTAATCTAGATGAATGATGTAACTGGTCACTGTAAACCGGTCGATTTGACAATATCAGCGCCCCTTTTTCATCTCAACTACGACTTTTTGCGTCCTTTAAAAGGTTACGCGGCAAAATAATTAGGTCACGCCACGTGGTACGATATCGAGCTCTTTCGCCACTTGGTTAACATGATTGAATTATAACATCATCTGCTGATAAGCTGTAACCTAAAAGGAGAATTGAATATTATTTAACAAAAGTCCTGGAATGATGAAAAATATAGGACACTAATTCTGCGTATACCATGTATTTCTATGTTAAATCTGATATTAAAGTTACTAAATACCACAATATTTGAGGTTTGTGAAATAAAAAATATATATGAAATTTGTTAAGCCCACATCATTTTAAAATAAACTGAACATGCTAAAATATCAATGCGCTAACAAATATATTTCATATTGAAATAGCAATGTAAGGCAACCTTTGTAAAACACGTAGTTTCAAATGGTAACAAGCATGTGTGATAGATAATACTAATCAATCAATATGTTCAAAATAGTCAGTTAAAATATAGGCCAAACCTCCTACGGTAATAGCCACTTTTGAAGGTTATACACTAAATTGAATTGTGTGACGATCGTGTGACTACATCTTACAGAAAAGTAAACATAGAAACACATGGGACTTTGCTTTTTAAAGTGTTTGGGTATAGCCTAGCTTGCAAAATGTGCAATGTTGACAAGTTTTGCCGATACTTGATCAAAACCTTGTTTTCCTTACATCGTCTAATGATGCTTATTACATAATACCAGATGACCGATTTCAAAGTGACAGCAGTATCAGGTTGCCATGGTAATATCTTGCCACATAACACATCAAAATTATAGTTTTTCATAATATGATTATGTTCACATTATTTATTGACCACTGACGAAAATTTATTTATAGATCATTATTGAAAGTGCAAATGTGGTTCAATTTGCTAATTTCAACAACAGTCAAGTTATTAGCTATGTGCAAACAAGGTAAACGAATGCGTACAATAAGTAACAACCATTATTTTGAGGACACATATAAATCTTGACTTTGGTGGTGATGCACTTTACACATCTGCGACTCTGGATATTTTCATTGTTATTACTGTCCCCTAGTAAGGCAATCAATATCGAACATGGACTTCGTTGTCGTCATTTATGACATAAATGGGTCATTTCAATCAGAATGGCGTGTTGTAATATATTTAATTAAACCAATCAACATGTATAAAGCAATGACCTTCTTCGGTAACAATAAATGTCAGGAAGTTAAGATAGCACAATGTCTTACAACATAAACGGGTATTTAATGTGATGTACGTTGTACACATTGGGTAATGGTGTCTCCAACGGATAAGAAACAAACCCCATAGGATGATACAAGAGTTGACACGCCGTCCAAGCCAGATGCCTCTCGTTTTTCTGGATGCTTTGGCTGCAAACGGACTTCATCAGTATATTGACATGCCCACCCATAAAAGGGCATACACTTGACTTGATCATATCGCGGCCTGAACACAGTTTAGTCAGCAAGTGGTAAACGCATGAATAGTGTTGCTGTCAAAGATGATCTTAAATCAAAGCTTAATGATCTTGACCTCCGCGATGGCTGTGTTGATGAGGTGCTTGAGCGATTGACACTTGCTTGAAAACTGTATTAGATACTCACGCACCTTCTCAGCAGCGTTCCCGTAGTGTTTGATCTCGTTCACCTTGGTCTAGTGAGGAAATTAATGATGCCAGGCGAGACCGTAGACGTTATGAGCGTAAACGGCGTAAAACAAGATCTAATGAAGATCATGATGCTTATGTTGAGGAATGTAGTGTTCTGAATAAACTAATTCATACTGCTAAAGAATTATACTACAAAGAAATAACTTGAGTCAGCAAATAGTAGGAACATGTATGTCATTTTAAACAAATTGTTGAACACAAATAATGTACATTTACCAGACTGTGATTCGTTAAATGACTTGAGTAATTCCTTTGCCAAGTTTTTCACTGAGAATGTTGCTAAAATTAGACGTGATCTGGAGATGAATGGTAATGATAATGGTAATTTAAGTAGTAATGTATGTATGTCCAACTCCGTTCCTCCGATGAGTAAGTTTTCCTTAGTCACTGCAACTGAAGTTCAAAAAATGGTAGCATCTGCTGCTAATAAGTTATGTCCTCTGGGCACGAGCGGATTCCAATGGGTGTTTTAAAAGACAACCTTGATATCTTGGTTAATTCACTTACAGCTGTCATTAACAAGTCACTTGACAGTGAAGTTGTTCTCTCTAAACTCAAGGAGACGATGGTTAGCCCCATTATTAAGAAACCAACTCTGGACAAAAAACGTCCTCAAGAACTTTCGTCCGGTATCTAACATCAACTACTGATCCAAGTTCATTGAAAAAATGTTTGCGCTCAAATTAAAGATCACCTTGAGTCAAATCGTCTGGTCGAATGTTTCCAGTCCGCTTACAGAGAATTACACAGCACGGAAACGGCTTTGCTCTGTGTTAAGTCTGACATCTTGAAAGCACTTGATAAAAACCGTGCTGTCGCGTTTATCATACTCGATCTCTCAGCCGCATTCGACACCGTTGACCACGAAATTTTGTCGAATCGGCTGTTGACAACCTTCGGAATAACTGGTTCTGCCTTGAAGTGGATTAACTCATACCTCAGCTCTTTTCCGGTGTGTATTGGAGATGGTTAATCTGCGGTACAAAGCCTCAGCTACGGTCTTCCACAGGGTTCGGTCATCGGCCCGTTGTTCTTTGTTCTGTATACTTATGAAATTGGTGCTATTATTCGTAAACATGACATTAGTTACCACATGTATGCTGACGACATACAACTCTGTTTAGCATTTGACCCGAAGGATGATGGTGATAGAATGAGAGTTGTGGCCAATTTAGCATCGTGTATCAAAGAAATAAGTGACTGGATGTCTCGAAACAAGTTGAAACTAAATGATGATAAATCGGAATTTTTTATCGCGTCGTCGCCATATAACATGCAGTTAGTTGAGGACATCTATTTGGAAATTGGTGATACCCGTATATTACGTTCTGACAAAATCAAAAACCTAGGTGTCACGTTTGACGCCACCATGTCTATGACGGACCATGTAAAAGCCACCATTAAATCTGTTAATTTACATCTCAGGAATGTGTACCGTATTCGCCGCTTCATCACCATTGACAGTTGTCACCATCTTGTACGCACACTTATTTTGTCTAGACTCGATTACGCAAATTCTCTTATGTTCGGTATTTCTTCGAAGGACAGGAAAAAGCTTCAGCAACTTCAAAATCGTGCTGCAAGAATTGTCTTCAGGACTGATAGATATCATCCTTCAGCGCCTCTTTTAGACAGACTCTATTGGCTTCCCGGTGAGAAACGAGTTGTTTACAAGGTGTTGTTGCTTACTTTTAAGTGCCTCAATGGACTCGGCCCTTCATACCTCACTAACACTCTCGCTTATTACTCACCTGTCAGAACTAATCTTCGATCTGAAAATAAACATCTCCTCCAAATTCCACGCACTCATCGCACCTATGGCGACAATGCATTTCGGGCAGCTGCACCAAGACTCTGGAACTCCATCCCGACATCATTGCGTAAATGCAACTATGTTCGTGCTTTTAAAAAAACAGGTCAAAACTTATTTATATCCATTAAGGTAATTCACCGCCTCCTTGCTGATTTTCCTGGTTTTTAAAGTGTTCTTGTGTATTTGCCTAATGTTTAGAAATGGTTTTTAGCGTTTATCAGCTGTGTTTCATAATAGTTTTTTACCTCTGTACATTATATAAGGTTTCTGTTTTCATTTTGGTATTAATTTTAGGATGGTAATCATTGCTTTGTACATGTATCATGTTTTTAACTATTTTTCTAATTATGCTATGTGTGTATTTTTTAAGATTTTGATTGTTTAAATGTTTTTGTATTAATTTTCTTAAGGTTACTTTATTTTGTACAGTGCTTTGTCCTTTAGTAAAGGCGCTTTATAAATGCCGTTAATAATAATAATAATAATAATAATAATAATAATAATAATAATAATAATAATAATAATAATAATAATAATAATAATAAGCATAATAATAATAATAATAATAATAATAATAATAATAATAATAATAATAATAATAATAATAATAATAATATTCAGAGGATACCTAGAATATGTAAAAATAGGAAGATTCAAGCCAGGTATATCGACTTGATGTGTAACAAGACAAAGACAAGATACAAACGAATGCAGTATGTAAACCATGGTGGTGTACACTGACACTACACTGCTAAAAATCCAAAACCACACGGATACAGAAGAAAACAAAAATACAACTGACGTTTCGAGCAGATGAACTGGCCTTCAAACAACAAATACGTATTGCAGCAAATAATTGAACATATAATTACAAAATTCAATCAGTTGTAAGTAGATTCGATAATTTGTTGTTTATATATTCTTGTTGTCTGTAGATTGTCCCTGCGTGCTGCTCGAAACGTCGGCTAAAAACATTTTTTATTCTCATTCTTTAACACTTTCGTTCAAATAAAAATATTGATAATAAGTATACAAAATTGTAATCAAATTAAATCTTACATTTTACAACGAATTACCCAGGGTTAGAATCGATCAGTCCGGATGTTTCTATGCGCCTCCTATTGGTCCAAACAGCGCGTACGAGTATCTCGTCTACTCGCAAGCGCTGAACCGTGTTATATTGTGTCACACCACACAGCTAAGAACCAATAAGATTGCAGGAACGTTCTTACATGTTTAAGAATTCACATTGTTAATATCGTTGGAGGTGGTCAGTCTCCATTTGATTTTTATGTGCATGTAAATGCCTTACATTGTTGTAGTTAGCAAATTTGTTAAAAGGACCGATGCTTACGATTAAGGAAAATGTTTAAAAGGTTCTTAAATTAATTAATTAATTAATTAATTAATTAATTAATTAATTAATTAATTAATTAATTAATTAATTAATTAATTAATTAAGGAAAATGTTTAAAAGGTTCTTAAATAAATAAATAAATAAATAAATAAATACATTAATTAATTAATTAATTAATTAATTAATTAATTAATTAATTAATTAATTAATTAATTAATTAATTAATTAATTAATAAACGTTTTTTAATAATTAATTAATTAAATTGATTTTGTTGTCGATAAGTATAGTAGTACATGATCAGTTACCTTGTTTGACGGTTTTGGAACACGCACTGAAATGTTCTGCACGAAGTGAATGGAATGTTTCTGTTCCCAAATGAAAACTGGCCAAAAGGAATTTTGGCGCCCTTTTGAAAACAAAAAACACACGAGAATTTATCCTTCTCCACAATTGGTAGCCTTCTGTATTTTAACCTTGTCCATTAGGGGATTAACATATTGTATAATTAGTTAGTATTTACAATATTAAAATTAGTTTTGCTGGGCATTTAAAATTCCATAACGGTATACTTTTAAATACGACTACATCTACATCTGGAAAAAATAGATTCCTCCCATGTCCTGAAAAACTTAATCCTGTTATTCTTGTGATCCTGGAGGTTATCAATAGTACAGTAAAATTTCATCATGTGTGTTTTCAGACTGACGACCTACAAATAGTCCATCGATTGCAACAATGGAACAAATCTTTGGAGAAAATGTAAATAACGTGTCAAATCAAACCGCCCTCAAGCGTAACCTTAATTCAGTTATATAGACATTGTTTTCCTTAAATTTGGCAAAAACTGGAAACCACAACATAGAACATGAATAAAGTATATCTCTTACGGCTCACAAGAATATTAAACTAACTAGAAGAAAACTGGCGAAAAGAAGAAGAGTGACTTTAGTTTGACTGCCAGGTGTGAGTTACTGATGTTCACCATGCACCCGCCACTGGATATGGCG
Source organism: Amphiura filiformis (assembly GCF_039555335.1). Lineage (NCBI taxonomy): Eukaryota > Metazoa > Echinodermata > Ophiuroidea > Amphilepidida > Amphiuridae > Amphiura > Amphiura filiformis. Next base: position 51,239,764 of record NC_092647.1, read on the forward strand.
TACTGCTTTTTTTTATTATTATGCATTGAGGATTTATTCATGCAAGTTTGCCAGTCAATTTTCCTGACAGCATACTTGACTAAAAAAAGGGAACATCACCAGGAAAACCCAGTGCTCTTATAAACTAGGACATACATGGAGTTGAATTCAGACAGTGTTTAGCAGCATCTCCGGCAACATGCCAACCCCGCCCCACAAATTTGATTGTGCTGAATTAGGTTGAGTATTATTAACAGTACAAACTATTCCTCGGTGTCCGGTGCAAGTGGGCCCAATGGACCCATATTAACCCCATTACAGGAGATCTTATCTTAATCTAAGTGTATGAGTATATATCGCATGTTATATCCAGATAACAAATTGATCAATTTAAAAGATTTGTTTTGTATAGGAAAGCGTTTAAAAGATAAATCCAATTGTAATATATATTGTTACCATCGTAAACGGTTGGAGACATCATTGTAATTGTTAATGTCATTGCCAGTGGTGACTAAATGTGAACACTGAAGGTGCTGGTTATCTTTTAGGGTAGACAATGACATTAATACATCAAAACAAAAAGAATAAAAAATATCAAGGACATTTTCAAAGAAATATTTTATCATGAAATTATTAAATTTAAAATGTATGTAAATAGCGCCTCAATTTGCAAAAAGAAATTATACAATTTATAGAATGAATTTACTACAGAAAGAGACAAAATAGAAAAAATCAAAAAAATATGAATAGTTGGGAAAAGAATAGATTACTGTTAAACATAGTTTTAAAAAAAATTTATCCAGGTCTGGACTAAAATTATATACTAATATATTTTTGTTTCAGAAATTAGTAAATAATTGCGTCAAACAACCGTGCCATTTGGTTAAAATGTAAATGTCGTTTTAGCAAAGGTCAGCGCGGATGAACAGGGAAGATTGGTAGCTGAGTTTACGTGGGACGAGGTAGCAAATGTGTCCTTAAATAAAAGAAGGAAAGAAAGAAAGAAAGAAAGAAAGAAAGAAAGAAAGAAAGAAAGAAAGAAAGAAAGAAAGAAAGAAAGAAAGAAAGAAAGAAAGAAAGAAAGAAAGAAAGAAAGAAAGAAAGAAAGAAAGAAAGAAAGAAAGAAAGAAAGAAAGAAAAAAAAAAAAAAAAAAGAAAGAAAGAAAGATGCCCATCGCGAAATCTTTATTTCAATAAAGTAATCAAATAACCTTAAACAAAAATAAATTATGAATAAATAAAGAAATAAACAACTTTAACTCATATAACAGATGAATATATTATTAAAATAACTAACTAATTAATTAACTAGCTAGTTAGGTAACTAATACATGCATGTACACATACATAAATAAATTCGCTTTCCTCTTTACGATTGGAATGGCATATTGAATAAAAAATCTACTCACCGAAAAACTAGTTATGACAATTCATAATTCTTCCACCATGTATTGAATACATTAAGAAGATTACACTGTTCAATATATTTAACTAATCAATTATATATTTACTTTTTAGTTATCGAATGACTTGTTTCATCCACTTTGGAATAACCTTTTTTTAGTTTTCATCACCGCGATTCTACTTGGAAAATAAAAATAAACTCTTGCTCGTCATGAATTACTACTGGGAATTTCAAAGGAGTCACGTAAGTCTGTGAACAAAAATACAGCACGATTATGTGCAGTTGGTGAATGTTTACCCCACTTCGACTTAACCATTAATAATATAACAATATCGGCATTGATATTGTTACTAATATGGGCAACGTGTGTAAATGTTGTTGTTTTTTAAATTAAAGTTAATATTGAACTATGAACGTTCACTTAGAGTTTTAATGTGCGGAAATTGTGTAATATGTATGTGTCCCATTTCAGTGATGCCTCATGCATATTGCCCTGTGTAGGATTAGGCCAAGTTCACTTGAGGGCATGAAAACTAGCCTGCCCTCTAAAGTATGATTGGGTTTTTTGCTAAACTGCTAATACTTATTAGAATACATCTAAAGGTCCGTGGAATTTCAAAAGGTATCACTACTGGCGCTAAATTATAATCATCACGAGGAACACTGTTCAGAATACACGGTTAAGTGTATAATCAATTTTAAAAAGTCGTCGATTTAAAGAATGTAAATAAATATTTATTTTTAACAGTGTATATCGATATAGCAATACATCAAGTGTCAACACCTTTATTAAGTAATATGAGCTATCCAAGTTACCCAGTATTCGAGTATGGTATTTCATACTCTGTTATTGATTCGTCAAATTAATGTCACACCCACGCTACAAATGACGAGCTATCGCTTTAATTGTTTCAAATATACACATTTATTAATCGCTCCATCTATAGGAAACTGATATACCTACTTCGATGACGGTCGCATATTATTTGTGGTGTCTCTTGGACATGTCAAATGTTCTTTTTTATTAACTTAGCTATGGTTTTGAAAAATAGCTTGGTATTTGTAACTGTTAGTTTATTCCTATTTTTATTAAACAACACAATAAATGGCCCTTTCAGTAGTATAACTCTGGAGACCCTTAGGTCCGATTTCTCGAAGATTGGCTAGTGGTCAGACTTCCTAAGCCAGAAGGCTAGCCCTGCCAGTGTGGATCCATTTTATTGATTTATCTTTCTAGGTGACATACAATGTGAAATTTTCAGCACGGGTATAGGATTAGTTGGGCTTAAGCCGGATGGCTTAGAAAGCCTGACAACTAGCAATGCTTCGAGAAACCGACCCTTTTCACCGTATATAGTATACAAATATATACTGCCATGAGAGGTTCTGGTTAAAACTATGGGCCCGAGGTGAGATCAATAGTACTATTTTCCTGAGGGGCGCAGCCCCTCAGGAAAATAGTACTAATTGATCTCAACGAGGGCCCATAGTTCTAACCAGAACTTCGAATAAAGGCAGTATATATTTGTTTTATATACTTCATTAATATGTTCTTTGTTCATTGATTGGTTAAAAGAAAATTATTTGACGTTTTGACTCTCCGGCTTCTATCCTGTGTGAACAGCACGACCAATTTAAGCACACAACCTATATTTTACCCTTCAAAAAATCGAATAGGCTAAAATCGGGCTAACCAATTACAGCAGCGCGAAAGCACGCTATGGCAGTTTCGCGTGCGTGAACTGTTCCGTCGCATCGAATGCGCGCACGCGGAAGGCATGGTCAAAAGTACTATTTACGGCTTGGAGGTACTATTTACAGCTCATCCGGGAAGTTGAAAATACTATTTACGGCTTAGAGGTACTATTTACGGATAGGAGCACTGATGGTAGAACTATTTTTGGTCATGTGATCCACTTTTAACCAATCAATGAACAAGAATATATTAATGAAGTATATAATATCTTTTTAAGTACCTTGCTTGTTTTCCATGACCTATATTCAATATTCAATCGATAGAGGCCAAACAATAGACAACACGTTAGAAAAATGCAAATAACATCAAACCCAATTATCATTCAAGCGTAACCTTAATGCACAACATATATACGTTCTCTCGTATTCAACTTGGACATAAACTGGCAACCACAACATGGCCCTAGAACATGAAGTATATTTTTTGCATCCGAAGAATGCGAAATTGGTAAAAGCCCGGCGATGAGAGTGATTTTAATTTTGCCGCCAGTAATGAATAACTATATAAGATATTGCATACATTTTATACCATATGCCTACACTGAGGATTTTTTTCGTGTAATTTTGCCCACAGATTTTACTGATAACATTCTCGATTAAACCAGGGAACATTCGCAGGAAACGTCCAGTGCACTTACAAACTAGGACATACACGGGGTTGAATTCCGACATTGTTTAAACAGCTCTCCGGCAACATGGCAACCCGCCCCACAAATTTGATTATGGTGAATTAGACCGAAATCGTTAACATTCCAAAATATCCCAGGGGTACAGGACAAGTGGGCATAGTGGACGCATATTAGCCTCCTTACAAATGACCGTATGTGGATTATATGAGTCAATATTACATTATTATATCCTGACACATTGCATAATTGAAAATATTCTGAAAGAGTTCAGTTATTTAATAGTTTAACTGGCAAGTCATTCACAAAGTGGCAATTAAACTACAATTATGATATAGAAAATAAACTATCGCGCAGCAACAGAACCTTTTGACCGAGTGGTGTTTACTTATCTTCTGTTAATATGACAGAAAGATAAATATTTAACCGCGATTGACAGAAAGGCATTACTGAAGCCTGTAGCAATTCTTTGTATTGCCTGAAACACTCTCGCATTAGTTTTTTATAAGCAAAATTTGGTCACATTGTCCGTGCTACATAATGACATGGTAAAATTATTGGCCATCGACGTCCAATAAAGGAGTTGTGCAAATAAAATGTGCGGGAAATATTTGATATGTTGCTATACTTTGAAAATGTGACAGAATTTGTCAAGCTATACTATGATTTAGGCGCAACTGGTGTTACTTTTCTCCAAAATTCATATTTACTCTGGTTGGTACTTCATGTACTTAATATTTTAGAAATAAATATGTTTTTAATTTGCATGCATATATAAATGATAGAAAATTGCAAATAACGTGTCAACCCCACTTAAACTTCAAGAGTATACGGACGTTTTTTGTGTGTTTTTTTTATTTTACTTGGGCAAAAAGTGGCAACCACAACGATGGCCCTAGAAAATGAATGAATCATATTCTTGCAACCCGTGAATGTGAAGCTGTAAGAAGATTGGCGAAAACAATAAGAGTGATTTTAATTTGGCTACAAGGTGTGAATAACTCCTTGATACTGCACAAATGTTTTTATCCTACACATTTAAGTTCATTTTGCCAGTCGATATTCCTGATAGTATACTCGAGTAAACAAGAAAACAGGAACAACACAGTGCACTTATAAACCAGGACATACTCAGGGTTGAACTCCGACATTGTTTGAACAGCTCTCCGGCAACATGACAACCCCGCCCCACAAATATGATTATGGTAATTTAGGTTGACTATCGTTAACAGTCTTATCCCTGGGGTCCAGGAGAAGTGGGTACAGTGGACACATTAACCGGAACATTAACCCCATTACATATGTGAAATATATGAGTTAATATGACATGCTATATCCTAACACGTTGCTAGATATTGACAGAGTTCGATTCTTAGATTGACTTGCAAGTCATTCAGAAAGTGACAAATAAACTACAATTAGTCCTACAGAAGTGTTCCCGGTCCCCCTTTTTTTACGATAAGCAACATAAATAAACATTTTCTATTCGGACATTGACTATAGGCAACATGAAGATTGCTCCATTGTATTTCAATATTAGGTACTAGTAGAATCAAAAATGGATGCTATTGTTAAACAAATCCATGAGCTTCTAATGTGAAGGCTTATTTTTCTACTGTCTGCAACCAGTTCCTGTATTGTATATTATATGGAACGCCTCAGCAAAATAAATCCGGTAAGTGTAAAATAATACTCCTTTTGTTTCCGTTAGAATGCAAATTTCGGAAATGGAAGCGACGTTTTCAACATTTTACACATTGTGAATGTGACGTGCCTCTGTGCCTGCTTCTCAGCGTAAAATAAAACCCATCCGACATTATTTACTAAACGGATTTTCGTATAATTTCGTAACAGCACTTGTGTATAAAACTGATACCAGGTACATCTAAGAATACAATTGCGTCATAACGAAACAGTTCGACCGATGACAATCATTTTAATTTGACAGCTTGTTTTAATTTGATTATATTGTTTTTTAAGTTTTTACTGTAGTTGTAAGTCCTTTTTGCTCGTCTCTATAATCAAATTGTATTAACGGATGATCACATGGCTCGTTAAGATAATACCTAGCAAACACACACCGTTTCACAGAAAAGGTTTAAATGTCGGGTTAAATAAAGAGTATTAAAACGTTTTAACAACTTTTCATTAATATTTTTGTAAACTTGGTGCAAAACATGCTTTTGGAATGTTATTTAACTGCTGGCAAAATATTTTGCAAAATACGTTTGCCAAGAATATTTTACAATAACGTTTAAAAATGCATTATTGATCTTGATACAGACTTGACATTAAGTATGGAACATTTCGTCACGAAGTACCAAGGCTAATCTGAAAGGGGTCAGCATAAACGGCACGGGTGAAATATTTGTTCGGGTATGTCGGGAGATGGTGTCAAATAATTTTTGATAGAAAATGTGCTTTCCAAGTCTGTCAAGTCTGTATAACCCGACATTTAAATATTATTAAAACGTTTTGAATAAACGTTTTAAGAACATTTGTGCGTTTGCTGTGATAGTACAGGGTTCACACGATGTAAGTTCCTCCTAAGACAGTTTGATATAATCCAAACACTAAATCGATTAATTCTTAAAGTTTGGAACACAGACTGATTAGTCATGCATCAGGTGAATTGAATATGTTACTACCTTGTTGCTACCCTGTAATATTTCCTGAGAATTACAGTCATATTGGATAATATTTTATGACCAAAAGTTTGTTCATTAATTTGTGTTTGACACCCTTTCCATAAGTAAACGGATTAAAAATGATACATTGATATCGTACGTTATGATATACGTCAATTTTAGGTTCTACACATTTATTACACTCTTATTGCGGTATAAAAATCCTTATCCAGTCTCAAACAATCTTAAACGGGCGCTGGTTACGTGGCCCTCTCTTCTAATAATTGGGTAAAAGCCTTAAATTTTGCACTGTTTTCAACCTTTTAACCAATAAATGCTTAAATGATTTAACCACTTCATGTTTAAGACTTTAAACCATTAGTTGTTTGAAAGGTTTTCAAACGTTTAAAAACGTTTATTGTTTAACATACGATCGATCTGAACAATAAACAGAGCTCTTAATTAAAAGTTGACATTATTTTCAAGTTTTGTGTGGAATGGGAGATAACTTGATACATAATTCTTTTTTATTTTATTTACATAATAGCGAAAAAAATCAAATCCAAAGTAATTCACCAAAAAAATTAAATCCTATAAAAAGATCCATTTTGGGCCTGTAATATCATAAATGGTTAATGCGTACAACTAGCTCGTAACTAAATGAAGTAGTTATACTTCGAAAGGCATAGAACAAACACATTGTGGGTGTTATTTCCTTTCGGTAAAATAAATAGAGGGACATATTTAATATAACTAATATATTGCTTTAATCACAAATGAAACAATAGTGTCACGGAACACATTACATATTGTTGTGAAGCGCAGTTTATTGTTTCAGCTGGTGTATAAGCTACTCATTGCGTGTGACCCGTAAACTTGTCTTTTCTTATAAAGCAACATCGTGTTTGCTCAGCGCTTCAATGATCAAATTGTTTCAGGCATTATGGGAAGAAAGATACTTCGTTTGCTCGGGATATGATATTGAGAGTACAGTTTTGATGCACTGGATTGTTTCGTGATATTTTTAATGAACAGCACAGTATATTGGTCACAAACTAATCGCTTCTTTCAGGCGAGCATATTACAAACTTACTTTAATGGCGCTAAAACACTGAATTTAATCAATCTATTTCTCTTCTAGCGAAGGGACATTATGTAAGGTGTATTATTTGTAAACACACCTTGTGGTTGCCACGTTATGTAATTCCAGCAAAGAATCGTTCCACACTCATAGGCGTAGACCCCGGGGGTGGAGGGATACCCCCCCCCCATATTTTGCTGGGGTGGTCCATAAATTAACCCTTCCCCACTATGTTGACGCATGTATGTGGGTTTCTGACCAAATTAATCACATATTTGGCCATTTTAGCCCTTTCGCGCGAATTATTCCACTTTTGAACACTATGTTTCATCAGCTTATCTTCAATATGGCTTCTCGCGCATTTGTATCATGAACCTATTTTGTCTCCCAAAAGGTGCTGGATTTATTACACTTGAAGAATTTTATTCCAATCCCCATCCCCCATCTCAATAAGAAATTTACGCCACTGACCATGCTTCATGAATGTGAATTACGTGAAAAACGTAAATGCTTCTAAGAGACAAAAACATGAAAGATTTATGAAATCAAATACCTGACACATTAAAAACAATGATCTGATGATTTTCTAATCTTTAATAGTGATTTGCTTAACCAATGGGGAAGCGAAAGTTTAAGACTGTTAAATGTGTACTCCGTAACTTATATACATATTCAATTTCAATTGTAAAGTCGTTTTCTTTGAAGAAAGGATACAGAAAATGAAAATCATTAAATATGAAAATATGTATTGAGTTTGGATTCTTTTTGGAGCTACTTTGGGCGGAAAAGCCATCGTAAAATCAACTAACTAATGAGTGGGGGGGGGGGGGGAGATGAAGATCAACTTATTAAATCAACTTGATAAAAATATTAACACAAAAGAACAAGACAAAATATCAATAGATAGAAGAAACTACATATTGCTATAATCAAACAAAGAAGGATCCCGGGAGAAGGATTCGACATTTTAGAATTGTAAAAATGACTTGGTAAAATGTATAACTGGACAAAACCTGTGATTGATTGAATGTCCTAATGCAGACCGGACGTCAGGATGTAGACCTGCTGGGCGCAATTGCAGCAACACAATTGAGCTATTTGAAATTTATTGAAAAAGCACTAATCCTTTCTTGGTTGCATTTTCAAACAGAAACGTCAAAATAAGATATTGTTTGAAAGATCCATTCCAACGATTTTTGTGTTTAAGGAAATCCTAAAAGCTTCCTGTACTTGGATGTATCATAGAATTTCAATTAACTATAGAAATCTCCTAAGCCAGTAACATAAATCCTTTTGTACTGAGGGAATTCGTGGTGTGATACGATCAAATCGTTTTTAGATTAAGCCACCTAAAGTCGTACTTTCGTAAGTCAATTATTCATCTGATATAGGATTTTTAGGCCATCCTCACTTCCCTTTCCAGAAAAAAAATGTGTTTGCATTTGTAGCCCTAGGGCAATCGATTTATAGTTTACACACAGCAATGGATTGTGCTAAAAACGAATTTAGATTCTGGTGCTGAAATATTACACTTACAGTATTCATGTTGGTTACAAAATAAATTGGCCAAATAGTATACGCTGATGAGTAAAATTCGCAGTCTTTTCGTTCGTCTGAACGTAAAATGTTTACTTGCTGGTTTTAGATGGTTGATCACTTAGCTGGGACTTGGCATGTTGCCATGGTTACGCATATAATGCATCGCGGGTAAGTGTATTATTGGGAACAATGTGGGTTTTTTTACGAATGTAAGTCATATTTTTCAATTTCTCACCATGATCATGAAAGCTAATTGAAGATAACAATTAAAAGATAATAATAATAATAATAATAATAATAATAATAATAATAATAATAATAATAATAATAATAATAATAATAATAATAATAATAATGATAATAATAATAATAATAATAATAACAATAATAATAATAATAATACTAATAATAATAATAATGATAATAATAATAATAATAATAATAATAATAACACCATTATTATTATTAATAATGGTGTTAATTAATAACACTTTGAGCTTTCAGACTTTATGTAACATGGTTCTGTTTTTATCAAATTTATTTTGGGTTTGCGGCGATTTCCTAAACTTCTTCAGCAAGTTCGTCAAAGCTGAAATACACGTGTAATGTACCAGTTCTGAAAATGGGAGGAGCTTGAAAATATAGCTTTTAAAAGTGGGTTCATAAAGTTTGAAACCAAATGTTATAAATTTACAGTACACACATAACTTGCTGGATTTCTGGTTGTCAAATAATCTCACGCTGTTTCATTATGTCCACTGCGCGTATATAGCATCTGAACCCAGAAATCCAAGGGCCATTCAAACGTTCTGAGTACGTACCACTTTAAAGAGCCATAGTTTAAAAGCATCCCACTTTCAAAACTAGTGCATTTACATTCCAGTTCGGACAAACGCTTGTTGGTGTATAAACCCCAATAAATTTGGTCCTACAATACCTCCGAGTAAGTGCTGGGCTAAAAATGGTATTTCTAAAAAGAGCGCGAAGGATGGATCTACGATTAGATTAAGTCGTGGACGTAAACACGCGTGTACGTTTTTATAACGGATAATTATTATAGAATAGAATTGATGCAATGTGAGTTTGAACAGTTCAATAGAGTGAAAGACGAAGAAATAAATAGGTGAAATGTAGAGAGATCGAAGGAAAATATGTTAACACTTGAATCACATACCTATAAGGATAGTATTTGCTTTCACCTGAAATAAAAATGATCACAAGGTCACCTTATCTCAAAAAGATATATAATAAGTTCATTACATCTTTAGGGAATTATTTGTAGATGTCACAATCTTTATTGAGTGCTAGAGAAATAATAGTCTAGCACCTGAAATATGTGAAGGCCCAACCCTGCAGGTCCTTGTTGTAATGACTTCCGTAAACATGCAAAAGGTAGTATCACCATGAGCTATATTGCTGTCAGCTCTTCATTTTCTGTGTAATTGAAATAATTAGTATCCTGCTCGATTTGTGGATTGCCACAGTTGACGTCAATATACGCGCACCAGTGTTGTGAGAATAATGTTGTTATAATTATTTTAATCGAGATCACATTGGCGTTGTCGTCGAGGCGTTGCTTTCATTATCATCATCATCATCATCATCATCATCATCATCATCACCATCTTCATCGTCGTCATCGCCATATCGCATTCGCCATAGTCATCGCATATAACAAATAAGACAAGTTACAAATAATAGTCTACATTTTACATCATCTGAACAGGCTTTGATGAGAACCAGCGTAGAATTAGAAGTAGAAGTATGCACTCGTCAAGCACAACGTTGGTCATTATCATCATGACCATCAATATGTTCATCATCATTGCGTCATCAGTATCATCAGCATCATCATCATCATCATTCAACATAGTCCAATTCTTTGAAACCATTTGAACGGTAACAACATCAACAGCAGCAAAATCTTATAGGGCCATCATCATCATCATCATCATCATCATCATCATCATCATCATCACCATCATCATCATCATCATCATCATCGTCATCACCATCGTCATCATTTTCATCATTCTTAGTGGCAAAATTAGTAGAGTTGCCATCAATTGGATGCCCGCAGAAAGCACAATATAGTCAAATATCTTCGACAAAGTTGACTCGGCGTGGGATTTTTTCATTTTCATGAAATAATAAATGCGTATCACTTGCTGCTAGTTATTGTGCACACTAAAGCACAATAGTCTTTGAGACCATTTGAACAACATAAACAGTAACAACCCTGTTCTATTTGCCGTATTGACATCGTTATCATATTACAGCATCCCTTATCATTTTATAGATTATATTACATTATGTGAACTCAACTCAGCAACAAAAAAGGACATAATTTCCAATCAAAATGAGAAATTACGACTTCACCTACTTCGTTACTTATAATCAAAAATAATAATGATTAATAATAAAGTACCAAATAAAATTATAATACATATTGTACTTGATCAATGAATAATAAAACGATTCCTCCTAACAAGTTTTTACCATACAATGATACACGTTTTAACATGTCTTGGGAAACCAATATCTTCTTATTTTGTTCTTTAAAACAATGTGATAAATATAGGTCATACTTAGTGGGCGTATGACTAGAAATGCCGTAAGAGTCCCTAAAATAACTTATCCGCCAAAAATGATACAAGTCTTTAATATTTTCCACATTAGTGATTCACAATAAGAAGGAGGGTTTGTCCTCCATTTGCATTATCTATGTCGCCACTGTGGTCCCAGCGGGTAGCGCTAATTCGCATAACTAATTACTATTCAAAATATTCAAACTCGTCAAAAGTCTGAATATTATTATAGCGCTGAGCGTGGTAATGCAAATGGCGCTTTGACAGTTGAATTTTTTCATTTCAAAAACAGTTATCGGAAATATAGAACTAAAATGATCATTTGAATAACCCAATTAAACATTTCAAAGTACCTATTTGTTTACGTTGGAGTGATTAAGTGCTTGTAAAATACTGAGATTTTAATCTAGAATATGTACCGATTTGAATACAGACAATTAAGACGAATTAATACTGACAATGGCATACATATAATAATGATAATAGCAACACGTAGTTCTTATTGTGAGTGTTCTAAGACATTATAAGTATGCACTTTCATTTCAACAGGGTGTTGTGGCCTGCGAATGTATGTATTAGTATTTCGTACAACTAATTTCAACACCTTCATTATAATTCTAAAGGGCAAGGTCTCTGAATTGCGAGTGCACCATTTTAAAAAATTAAAAAAAGTCATGGTAGTAGTATTAAGCTCTGTTTTAAAATTTTCCTTTGGCATTTTTAATAAACTGTTGGACAAAATGTCAAGGGCGACATATAGGTATAAGGATATAATTGGGACGCTGTTCGCACATCTTATTTGATTATTTGATTATATCACAAATATTGAATATCAGCAGTTTCAAGATTTGTAGCTTACGATATTTGCACTAATGATGATTAGGATATGCTGACAATATTTTTTTATTGTTATCTTGTTTTAAAGTGTGAAACACAGACTGCGTATTAGGGTAGTGCGTTTTTTCTGACGTAGTTAATTATTTCTACTAAAGAATTTAGTACATTTGTAAAAAGTTCTCAAGTTGATTTGCATGGAATTGAATCCATGTAAATTACTTTTTCAATTTGTGTTCAATATCACCGCATCTAAAGAAATCACTTCTATCATTTCTAATGAAGTATATAAAATCAGCCGAGCCATTTGAACAATGATATGTTATATGTTAATAAAGACAGACAAAAATGGGACAATGAAGACATAACCAAACAAAGAAGACATATTGTTGTAGACAAAAGGGCGAAGGTGAGTTGTCGTTGGAGGCAGTGGCAACTATAGATTATTCTATATGAAGGGTAAAAATATTAAAGCAACAAAGCTATGAAGAATGGTTTACATTGTATTTTGAGTTGTATATAAAGTATCAGGTGTAAGGATAACACGTGGTTAGATCGGGGTAACTTTGATGTATTACATGTTGTTTTCATTGTGATGAAAAAAGTTCCCACTTTTGATATCTTAGTATGCTCTCTATATCAGAAAGAGAATGAAACTTGAAGATCAAAATATTTATTGATTAGTTATTGGAAGGTGGGGATTGTTACAGCATCACATGCCTATGGTGGGTCTCACCAACATCCTCCCTCCCCACTATGGCTATTTAGATGAACGGTCCTACCCCCAAGTAATGTGCTTGGGTAGAACACTAAAATAAGCGCAAAGGATTAATCTATGATTAGTTAAAGTTGTTTGGGCGTTAACAGGAAAAATTGTGGGTGTGGTACATGTCCGCTATGTAATACTAGGGTTAAAGCGCATAATTTTATTTATTTATATTCAATTGTATACAATGGGTGAATATAATACCATGTCATAAAGTATCGCACTGAAAAAGACACTAAAAAGAACACGCAACTTCAATACAACATGAACTTTAAACGACTCATTTACCCCACAGTTATTAAGCTGCAAGAGATTATAAACATAAGAATTTTTCAAACAACAGAATAAGACATCATCCCTAAAGGGGCGTTTATAGCCATAGCGAGCCATATAGACTGTCACTTCAGAAACAATCACGTCATACATATTCACCTGCAGAACGTGTTTTCCTCGCTGACGAAATTGAATCAGTTTTGAACCTGAAGCATTTCAAACTCAGTTACCAAACTTGGGACGCAAACAAAGATCGTGGCTATTGTAGAGACACATAAGTTCTTGTGATTCGATAACGTTTAAACATGGATATGTTTTCTTCTTCCATTACAGGACTTGTGCGGCTTTTGCTACTTATATGCCTTTTGATAGCGCTTGTACATCCAGTATATAGTGATCGACATTGTCAAAATATGTTACCAAAGTTTTGCTTTGTTCATCCTGGAAAGAGAAATTCACAAGGTACAAAGGCAATAGACAGAAACCAAATAGGAGAAGCCGGGTTAGAACAGGGAACCATGCAACTTTCAAATAGTGATTCCTCGCCGTCACTCAGTAAAATGGAAGCTATTATTGCACTTCTTATGGGGCCTCTAAACAATGATGGTAAGTACAACTCTTAAATTTGCATATTTCGTAATTATGTGATGCGATCAAGCAAAATTAGTCGGAACTCGGATATATAAGCTTTTGCAAATCTAAATTTTGCAGAAAACTTCATCGAAATTGAACGACCAGTTCCAAAGATATGAGCAATTAAAGAGTTTCCAAAACAACAGGAAACAAAAGGAAATATTTCCTTTGTATGGTTATATCTCAAAATCAATATTTCCGAGTTCCGACTGATTTTGCTTGATCGCATCACATATTATAATTCATTGCATTTGACTTAACTTAAGGTACACATAGGATCGCGTTGAACGTAAAAATGTTTGTCTCTATTTTCGCTTTCTTTTAAAGTAACAAAGATAAGTATACAAAAGTATATAGTTTAGAACTCAACTGAATATTTGAAATTTTGAAGCAATTAGCCGTTTTTGGAGTTTGTCCAAAAACGCAATTTTTTCTATCCATTATGCTTTGTATCACATCTACCTTGACGCTTACATTTCCAATGATTATATTAATTTGGTGACAACATTCTACTTACTATTCTCTAATTTTAATAATATTTGATTCTCAATCTAGTTTTATTGTAAAAAATGCAAAATTGCTATATTTTGTCATTATTCTGTCATTACTTTGAAAAATAAGCTCCTTTATAATAACTGAAAAAGTAGTAAAATAGTTTTTCATAATGAACAATAATATTCAATTTGTATTATGTAGAAAATTATATAAGAATTGCTAGTTTGCGGAAAAATCTGGTTTTTGGAGATTCTTTTCTTCAAACTTGATACGTACATGTATTTTTTCTCAAATATTTTGAATCATTTCTGTATCATTTTCTTTCAACAACATGTTTAAAAAAATCCCACTACTCGTGATCCTGCGAAACTATACAATGAAATACTTGTGGGGGGTTTGTAATCTTCACAATCAATTCATAGAAACGGATGTTATGGAGTTATGGTGTAACATTTAGCTGATGTCGTCATTATATCTAAACGTCCCATGGGAAAATAAGGATCATAAATAAACAGTATGATCTTTTTGATATGCAGGGAATAATATATTATATAACGGTAACAAAAATTGGGAGAAGAATAACCACCCATAATCGCCATATTCCCAAATTAGAACAAGAAGTAGCAAGTTTTTCCTGCAACGTAGTCTTAAATATTTCCAATGTTTTAGCCCTTTTAAAATACGGCTAACGTATTTCTAATTACGCTTCTTTGTCATTTGAACAATAATAAGCTGTCAAAATATTGCCTAAAATTAATTGTTAATCCTAGTATCAAATCGAAATTCCATTTTGAAGATAATGCCTATCAGAGTGTACTATATAAACAGTTAAGCATTGACATTGTACAATGCTTACTCGTTAAACATTTATTCTTATTGTCACTTTAATAGCCGTTAGCTTAATGGTATTATAATTATTGTATTTTGTTTACCACTGATTAGGTATAAGAGTCGTTGTTTCTTTAAAAAAATATATTATAAATAAAGCAACAAAATCTCACTAATCGTGATCCTGCGAAACTAATAACAATGAATTACTACTCAGCAAACACAAAAATGTTTTTAAAACGTTTAAACATGTTATATTTTGGGTTTTGGTTTAGATAAAAACGTTTTAATAACATTAAAAATGCCGGGGTTATATTTAGGTCATTGAAACGTTTTGAAACGTTTTGTATAAAAACACACCACAACAATATTTTTCAATTGATTTCAAAATGTTACTGTCAAATATTTTGTTGCATACTTTTTTTACCAAATATTTTGTTAACACTTAAATAAGATTATGTTAGAATATTTGTATCAGGTTATCTGCAAATGTTTTAAAAATGTTATGAAAACGTTTTATACCCTTTATATGTTCTTTATATTACCGACATTTAAACGTTTTCTGGCAACCTTTTCTAACCTTTTGCGAATGATGTTGAAAACTTTTTGTGTTTGCTGGGTAGTGGGGGTCATATTCGACACATGTCGTGTTATTTTCGGCATGAAGTAAATCATAATAGACGTTTCCGCTCTGTATCTCTCCACGGTATCTTAGAGCGCTTTTGTTTTATTCTATGAATGAGATGATGGAAAGCAATGTTAAGGACAATGTCAATAAGATTATCTGATGAACACCAATATAAATCCCTAGACTTTTCCACAAGCGGATATGAGAACAAACATGACAAAAGGTCATGGATATTTATGAAACCCCTCTTAATGCATTATACTTTTACTTTAAGATTACTTAGTTCTGTCCTACGTATCAGTTCCAGTAAAATAAAATATGCAAAGCGTTAGCGTAATACGGACATTGCCACAATGTAAGTCAACATGGCAAGATAAATTATCCATTTTTTACTAAGTCGACTTGGCTCGATAAATTGTCATGCCATGCTGACTTAGTTTTGGTGAGTCGACTTCTTTTCGTAATAATTTCCACGTCGACATCTTTTTTACTGGTAAGTCGACTTCGTCCTTATAAATTATCCTGCCATGTCGACATCATGACTAAGTTGACTCGGCGTGGGATTTGTTCATTTTCATGAAATAATAAATGCGTATCACTTGCTGCTAGAGAAATTGTGCAAACTAATGCACTCATATTGAGATGTTGATGCGTCTAATGCACTTTCCTTGCGGGGCTTGTAAGTAGGCGCATCAACTTCTCAGTAAGCGCGCAGTATTTTGTACCATTTTACTTGCAACAATTGATTTATTAACCTATAATTTATACGCCTTTATGCAACAACTAAAATCATCTGAAAACAAAAGCTACTGGTTTTCTCCAACAATAAAACATACACTTGAGCTAAATTACCGGTATTTATTAATGTGACTCCTTTTTAGTACATTTTCATAAAATGCGAGTACTCCAAGATACGCCACAGCAATATTTTGTCAGAAACATTTTCAGTCAGAGTCAACTTTTGCAAGTTTCAAATTGAGTCACCAACGTCATACCAGCTTTAGCTGATGTGTTTTGTTTTGTATAACACTTCCAAGAAATTCTTAATACCCTAAAACTTATTGTATACTTATTTTTAAGACGCGCAAATTCTTCTGCTAGATTTATAACAAA
Organism: Amphiura filiformis; assembly: GCF_039555335.1. Classification (NCBI taxonomy): domain Eukaryota; kingdom Metazoa; phylum Echinodermata; class Ophiuroidea; order Amphilepidida; family Amphiuridae; genus Amphiura; species Amphiura filiformis. The sequence goes on from NC_092647.1 coordinate 51,256,934, forward strand.
GTATAGGAATGTCGTGTATTTTATAACATGTTGTATGTTACCGGCGTTTACACTTCCGTTACCATATATTATAATTATGCCTACTTCGAACGAAAAATATAAAGCTACTTTTATATATAATACAGTATTTTGACAATGCTGTGTAAGTAAACGAAAATTGTTATTAACGCTCATGTATTCAACGGGAGTGAGGGTTGTTTGGGACCTACCACTTGGTTTCGCGAAAATACTCGATGGTACTATTTCTTTACTCTTCTTTTCATACACCAATAGGATATGTTATCCAGAAGAAGTGACATAGCTACTGGCAGAAATCGTACACATTTGTACACACAGGTGACCCCGGAATGAGGTCACACCCGTTGACCTCCGTTGACAACAAATCCGATTCATAAGTCCAATTTGTAGTTTTCTGTGGTTTGTCCCTTTTCAAATCGGCCAAAATACTACCATTTCTATAACTTCTCGACATGGGGCCCCCAGCCAACAATAAAAATAAAGACTTTCCTCTACATGTTCATGTGTTCAGCTTCTCATAAAATGCAATTTTCGCCATGTATTATTTTACTGAAATCGGCCCAGCAATTTGCTCGATTCGAGGTCAAAATAGAATGTAAACAAACTGAGTCAGCTCTGCTACAAGTCGTCAACTAGTCGCTCTGCTCCACGATCTATTGTGGGTTGAAAAGCGTAAGTGTAGCGTCATGAAAAATAAGTACCCGGATGTCGTTGTAGTTGTCGTTATGAACACGGCAGAGTGCCGAATACACAAAATTGCTGTTCTGAGTAAACGGTGTTTGGAAATCTTGGTACCATTCCATTGGTCATTTGAAATGTATATTATAGAAGTGAACGTGAACAAATTATTTGCAATACTTGTATGTTCTGAGACAATTGTTATCATTCCTCCATACGGGTATTTACAGCTATTCGGCTTTGTGCTAAATCCAAAATGTCTGTACCCTTGCGTAAAGATTTGTATACGAGGTCGAATAACATTCAACTACGTGTAAAATATATCACGCATTCTTGATTTGGGGCTTTTGTGTAGAAATTACTGGGTTTCCTAAGGCTGTAGACTTTAAATTTGACCATATACGCTCGTAAGTTATAAAAGTTAGGGCGCACTCACCTTATTAAGCCATAGCGATACCATGTGGGAATTGTGTGTACTTATATTGGTATCAATAGATAAAAGATACCTATAGCTATAAATTGGTATCCAATATAATAGCATAGGACATTTAGTATTGAAAATTCGGGGTTTCCAGCTATACAATACTATATATCAACCTGATGTGTACAGCTATAGTATTGATGAGTTGACATGTGTTTATACGCCCTCTGTTGGTCTGAGATCAAAACTGCCAGGCAAAAAACACTATAGTTTACATGGAAGAAGTTGCTTTTTATTCATTAACTTGGGTTTCAAAGCAAATAATGCTAAAACTGTTATTAAACTTGTTTACAAATGCATTGATATATACATAATATCACACAAAGCTTCAAAAGTTTTTAAAAGTTGAATTTTGAAGGAATTTATGTGGTCTGCCATAGACACTCCTGGCTTGAAACAACAGAGGGTGTTCTGAATGTAAACATGTGACATCATAGGTCAAATCATCTATACGATTCGTCGTTTGGTCAAATTCATTAATCGCACTCAGGCGCGATTCGTCCAAATCAAAATTTTGGTATCTACGTCAGGGAGTAAGATTTACCATGAATTGTTGGTGGAAATAGAAGATCACCTGAAACGTAATTATTAGGGGCTGTGCAATAATTATGAGCCCTTGGGGAGGGTAAAATGGGGGCGGGGGTGGGGGGGGGCAAGCAATTTTGGGCGTGCCGAGAGGGGGAGGCAAGCGATTTTTGGCACATATTCATGGGGCGCCTTTTAAATAAAACGCTCTAAAAAGGCTTTGGAAAACAGTACGGAAACGCTTAAATATGCAAATTTCCCTGCTTGCTACGCTCGCAACATGTATCAAGACCATTTAAGATTTGAAAATTGGGATCCCAAAATTAACATGCACAAAGGGGGGGCAAAGATTTTTAGCGGGCTGAGAGGGGGGGCAATTGATTTTGGCGGGCCGAAGGGGGGGGGGGGGCAAGCGATTTTTGGCGAGCCATTCGGAAATTTTATCCCCCCCCCCGGCTCATAATTATTGCACATCCCCTAAGCATACAATAACTCAATTTACGCAAAATGCTCGATTCGTCACTCTGCCGAATTCATAACGAATTATTATGACGCAATAGCGCTATAATGTGGAACACCAAGGGTTAATGTTTTGTTTTTTGAGGTCGGTATATAAGTCGGTATAGACGCAGCATGAAACAGTTAGTACCTTTTATTTCAACATGCAATAGTAAATAGCTGAATGAGTTAATAAGCAACTTCATCGACAAGACTATGTCATTCGCTTTTTATTCAAAATTGCTTTTACTTGTGTAATCAACATAAGTATTTCCATCATGTGTCTTTTACTTGCTTCGGCAAATCTATAACATCACAGACGGATTCGTACATAAGCCACTAACTATTATAATGTTGTTTCATTATTACAACCTCCGTCATTCAGCAAGTGGGTTTCTCCATAATGCAGTTTGAAACATCCTGAGAGATGCATCACGGAACGCGTTGGTAGGATTTATATTGTTCTCGATTAAGTTTTCACCACTGTCACAAAAGAAACCACGACACCTTTGATACATACATTAGGGGATGCCATTTTGTTCGGAGGGGCGGACCATGAACATTTCGGTGACGGGCAAAAATGTTTTCATGACCTAAACCCCCTTCCGCCCACACATATTCAGCATGGATGCAAATTGTGTGGGAGCGGGGAGCACCGCTCCTAGGAAATGACAGTTAAAATTGAGGTAATAATGCCTTGAGAAGAAAAAAAGAAAGATGAAAAAAGAGGGAGGGAAAAGAAAAAGAAAAGAGGAGAGGAAGAGGGGAAAAGGAAAAAGAAGAAAGAAAAAAAAGAGGAGGAGTGAGGTAGAGGAAACAGATCTCAGCAAAAGATAACAAGTTAACAGGTGGGATTGTGAGGCAGTGAATCTATTGGATGGAAGAGAGGAAATCTTAAGACAATGATTTTGAGGAATTCACATGAGGAGAGGACGAACTGGAATATCTTGAGGAAATTTAAAAAGAACCATAAAGCACTGAACAAATTGTAAAGGATATTTTGAGGAAATGGACCTATCAACATTGAGAGGTAAACATAACAATGGCAGTACCAACCATCATGCGCGTATTTTTTTTGGGGGGCTTTGGGGCGCCAGCCCCGGAGATCAAAGTAGGGGGCGGCAAAAACGAAGGGGCGGCGGGAGAAGAAGGGCGGAAAAAAGAAGGGCGGCAAAAAGAAGAAGGGACGGCAAAAAGAATTCGTAAAGAAAAAAAGGGCGAAAAAATTTGAAGAACTGTGAAAAAATGGTACTATACATTGCTTTTAGCTAGCGCCTAAAATCCTGTTTTTTTTGCTCTTCACTTTTTCAAACCACCGAAAAAAATTGGGTCAACCTTTTCGGGCTGTTGAGGAAGGGGTGGCAAAATGTGATATTCTTCAGCCCCCCGGGATAGGAGCGGCCACGGTACGCCACTGACCATGGTAACAGAAATGGTGATATAACACTCAACACTCTAAGAAATAAAGGTTCTAAAGTTGTCCTCTGAGGAGAACCCTTAGAGGTTCTCTAAAGAACCAAAAAAAGGTTCCAAAACTGAAAAATGGCTACGACAATGGCCACAAACATGTGATACAGAACCGTTTTCGGTTTTTTAGAGACCTTTCAGGGTTCTCCAAAATTAAAGAACCCTTTTTAGAGGTTCAAGAGGGAGGGTTCTTCCGAGAAGACAAAAAAGGTTCTATTTAGAACCATTATTTCTTAGAGCGAAGGGTCAGTGAGTGGCACTGACCACCACGATTTGAGGAAATTAAAAGGAAACAAATGGAGAGGGCCAAATCAATAAAAAATAATTGAACATGATATCCAAATTTGATGAACTATGAAAAAATTGGGACATGCAACTAAGGGCATGCTGCATGCAGTTGGGATAATTATACAGATGCTAAGCAAATAATTCAATATTCGTACCTTTCAAATAAAGAACACTCAGAAAAAAAAAGAGCAAATGCCAAAAAAAAAAAAAAAAAAACCTTTTTTGACAAGGAAAATTACCAGACGAGCTAGTTGCAGAGGCTTTGATGGACAGTATTTTCATACAAATGTTCAGAAGCAACTCCCTGCTTCACTTAATCTACACAAAGCTCACTTTACACATGATTTTGCTCACCGTTTATGCCACTGGCTGAAAAAGAATTCTGAGATACTGGTGTCAAAACAGAATGCTACTATACCATGACTTTGTCAACATGTCTATCAAACTTCAAAGTTTGAAAGAGTGCTTGAGGCAATGGAGCAATGCCCTGCAAGGTGGGCATAGTGCTCCCCTGACAAAAACAAAACAAAAGATGGGCAAAAGAAACGAAAAGTGGGAAGGAGCCTGTGCCCCACCAAAATGCGCCCAAATTAGTGTAATTTTTTTGCGCGCGTCCCAAAAGAGCCTTTTTGAGAACTCAAAGACTTTACATGTAGAGTCTCTCTAAAAAGATATGCTAGGTTACCATTCTCAACTTTCTAAGTACAGAATAAAGCTATTTTATATCTGGTATGATTGAGGAAATCTTGAGCCTAAAACCCTTGCTCCTGAGGAAGAAATTTGCACCCCTGCATATTCAGTACATTGTTGGAACTAAGGCGCGAAGCGCGCAAAACTTTGTAAGTGTGAAGAGTGTGAAGCGTTCAAAAATTTTGCATTACATTATTATTATAACTAAAGATTGTGCACACATTTTGATTGTATTAAAGTAAAAAGAATGCGCATTTTGATTCACCTTAATAGTTTTATAACCCTTCCTATTTTTGATTTAAAAACATTTTTGCTACAAAATTATATGATACCACCCCATCCCCCATTCCAAAGAAAATAAAACATCCTCCTTACCGGATACCACAATTATTTTCCAGGTGAGAGTTGAATCAAAATGCTTCCAAAGTTCACTTTAATGTTGACCTTAATGAGCATTAATGATCTGATAAAACCCTTCACCGATATATCTACGAATATTCGCCGTAGAAGTGACGTTGTTAATCGGATTAACTACCATAGTAATAGAGAATACAATTTTGACTATATCGCCCTGCACTTCAACGTTCACGCGGTACCGATGCATTGAACCATAGATGTAAAAGAAAATGCTTATTACTCGCACCCGTAGGGTGGTGAGTGCAACCGGCCTGTAGTGCAGGGTGATCTATTCAAAAACTGTATTCTATTGCTATGGTAGTTAATCCGATTATGAGTTCATTTATACTATGCGAGTTGGTGCACCAAAATTTGGAAAGGCTGCATTGCATTTTTATTAGTTGATTGATTGATTGATTTCTACAAATTTCATGTTTATGTAATATTTCTTTTGAAATAAAATCCCTTGAGATGTATGCTGATAATCGAAAGTGGTGTTTGAACTCTTAAAAGTTTTTGCAGGGCGGTTCTTAAAAACGAAAACCCCCAGCAATTTGTATTAATTTATTATATTTTAAAGTAACCACAATCACATGTTTAATTTATATGCTTTTAAAAGTAAGTATAATTACCGGTGTCCATTAAATATGACAATATATATTTTAATGTTTGGTTAACAATGTTTGTGAATAGGAGAGTAGCAAATTCGTGGTAACTGGAATTAATTGTTTTCGTAACTACCACGCTAGAATTTATTGTTTTCGTAACTACCACGCTAAACTGATCAAATGTCATCAACTTATCCGGTTTTAATAGCTGTGGAATACACGTCACAGCAATATAATTTGCCACATTATACCATAAGTAGCTATAAAGACAGAGTGGTTACAGCTTACTATAGGTTTCAAATTGAGTCACCAACGTCACACCAGCTTTTGGCGACGTGTCTGTTTTGTATCACTTTTCCACGAAATTCTCAATGTGCTAAAAGTTATTGAATATTTCAAGGCTCACGAATTCTTCCTCTAGATCTTCGACAAAGTATTACACTAGTAATGCTTGGTATTTTTGTTTGTTATCGGCGTTAAAGAGGAATTGAATACACACTTCATTTAGCAAATATTATTGTTACCGTATTGTTTGTAATAACGCCCTGGGGGCGTTGTACAAACAATATGGTATATGCATACCATCGATGGAAAATATGAAGTTTAATAAATGTGTACTGCGCACACAAAGTAGGCTTACGTTTAAACCCAGGGCATTTCCTTAAGGAATGGGAGCATTAATGTAGCGGCCCCTGAAGTTGTTCGATAAATTTAAAATTTATCAAAAAATCTCTCAAAAATTGCAGTTTAACAAATAACGGTTATTGGGGGATAAGTATTGAATCTTTATAATAAGTCTGCCACCAATTTAAGCATGTGTTGTGATTTCCCAAGTTGCCAGTTATAGCCATTTAGGCTCACAAACTTTTGTACAGATGGTCTCGAATTCTATAATTAGTTTTTTTCCGATTGCCTGAAATTAATGATATATTTCTGAAAAGCGTTTCCTCATGGAATGTAAATACCCATTGTTGATCTTATTTATGAGCTCTTTTGTCCGACAAGTTTCGTTGTCTTACACAAATCATAAAAGTCATAAAGTGGGGGTGTCCTATTTTCAATCTTCTATAGTGAATACCGATCTTGAGTCCTACAGGCGATATCACAAGAGTAAACGGAAAATTGGAAGAAAATTCAAATCTAATCGCCGATGAAAATTCGACCGCACGTAAAAAACCGAGCTCATAGCGATATTGCGGCCGCGACGTGGAGTCTGAATCGGTCTTTAAACATACTACTACAATATGAAACTTTTGCAGTATTCACTATCTGCATGTGGATGCATTCGGGGAGATAAAAAATATAAAATACAATATTTAGGACTTTCCACAGCTCAAAATTGTCTTTTGTGCACTTTTTCTTAACAGCTCTACATACGCATGACCTTCATAATTATTGAGCTACAGTTACTTCCGGGACAAAAACGAGTACTACTTTCACACGAATGAGAGTGTTCTATATTGTATAGTATGATCTATATAGGGCTATATATTGTGTATAGAGTGATTTTTAATTCGTTTTCTAAAATTATAGAACCGATTTTTAGCGGGAATGTATGTAAGTTATGCAGCTGAAATTGTGATAGTATTAAGATAATACAATATCATAGTATAAGAATTTTAAAATAATATGTTCACGTGATAATTATTTCTATATCTTTATCCCTTAAAAACCGAATTACCAAATAAAGTAACTGATAGATGATAAAATTTTGTTTTATACTTCATTCGGTGCGATTTGACCTTATGTCCCAACGTATAGTAATTTGAATAAAAGAGCGAGCTTTTAAAGAAGATTGGATATAGATAATAATATAGATGCACACCCCTATAGAGGAGTCCGGATTTCCGGACTTGTTGTCCAGTCGTGGTCGCTAGATATCTAGTTTTTAAGGTGTCCGGCAAATAAAATAAGGCAAATAAATCCAGCAGAAAATATTTCAAAATCCAAAATCCAGAATACTCAATTTGAGAGCTCATTTTGGACATTTGGACATTTGCGTGATTTTTTATTCATTTAATTACATTTCCAAGCTTTGTTCAGCAACATTGGCAATTGGAATTCCAGTCGTTTTCAGGAAGTAAATTTGGAAATCTAGACATTTCTTTTATTGAAAACTTATTCCTTTATAGGGATGTAACTTATTATCTGGAATAGCCCATTATGAACTCAGCTGTAAGTGACGAGCTCTGAAGCAGGAAATATCAAAATGTGTCCCTTTGAAACGCTACCTTTTGTTTTAAATAGCTTTGGATAAAGAATCGCATCACACCAAATCAGGTCTAAATAATTAGAACATTTGGATTTCGCGAGATATTTTGCTACGCACTAACATTATAACGCAATAGCCTCATAATCTAGAGCATGTTACAAGTGCGGACGTTAATAGCACCCAGGTTTATAAGTTTGTTTTTCTCCTGCTACTTTAAGGATATAATTGTATCATTCTAATTCGGTAAACTCGGTGTATAGAAGAAACATCCATTTTCAAGATCATGAAATATGTAAGTATGTAAACAGAACTGAGTGAACACGAATATAAGACAGAATATAATGACTGCAAACTGTAACGCCCAACCAGCACTTGAAGTCTATGTTAGTACCATCAACCATGTGACAGACTTCAAGTATTTGGGTTCCAAGATGGGCTCTAGTGTTGGAGACCTAAAAAGAAGAAAAGCACTAGCCTGGGCAGCTTTCTGGAAACTGGAACGCCTTTGGAGAAGCCCGTCCCTGCCAATCGAAACAAAAATCAAGCTTCAGACAACGTGTTTTACTGTCTTTCTGTACGGGTTCGAGTCATGGGTAATTACCAAGGACATGGAAAACAAGATCAATGCATTTGCAACACCTTGCTACAGAGTCATGTTAAACATCAAGCGTTTGGATCGGATTCCAAATGAAACCATCTACAACCTGACCAACACCACTCCACTGGTTGCCAGAGTCAAGATTCATCAATTTCTCGGCCATATACTGCGTCTTGAAGATGGCGAGCCTGTGAAAGAATATGCGCTTTATATTCCACCACATGGGAAGAGGAAACCGGGACGGCCGCGCACACTGTACTTACAGTATGTCCAGCACCTCCTGGGAGATACTGAAGGGATGCTGCAGCCAAACAAAATTGTTTCGCTTGCCCAAGATCGCATTGGTTGGAGAAAGCTCCACAGCCGACTGATGATGATGATGATGAACACGTAGGCTAATTGACAATGTTAACTTTATTTAATCTTTAAAAAAAAGTGGGTGTGTTTGTTAGCATCAGTATGATCATCAAATCTTCTTTAAACTACATCAATACCATATAAAAGCATAGTGTTATCTATTAATCAACAGATATCCATTTGATTATATTTTTCCATTCATTAACGATTTCAAAGACCTCTGACATATCGAGAAAATTGCTGTAATTATTATCAACTAATTTATTATAAATGCTTTCATTAAAAGTATTTGAATAATTAATTTTACAATAACAATGTTTTTTTTTATGTTTGTTTTAATTCTTGTAAAACATTTTAGATTATATTGTGTACGGCCAAAAAGCAATTCTTCTAAATTTTCCCAATAGGTCAGAGGGCAAAGTGTCACAAAACTGCAAAAACTATCCCAAAATACATTGCAAACTTAATTCCAATGCCGATTTGGCTAATTCAGCTAATTTAAAATGGCACAATTTGTCTTTTCTAAAAGTTTAATAAAACAATGGATTTTTTTTTCAAGATTCACTTAGACATCGATAATCAACCTTGAGTACATTAATTTGCTCATAAAACACTTCACGGATTTATATCTCTAGTTCTATTGCAGAGCCAACGTGGAGCAACATTGTCCGTAATGGCCTTCGTTAGTTTTTATGTTGTCACGATTTAGTTATTGAATTTCAAACCTCGAATATTGTTTGCTTAATTATATTTTGCATATAATGCATTGTCTTTTCTTTCAAATAGAAGGAAATTTGATTAAAAGTGTTAGGGAGTAGATGCAAAATGTTCTGACCCCAAGGGTGAGGGTTTCTAAGCTTTTCTATTTCATGACGAACTTCAAGAGTTCAAACCTTCCTAAATCATACAACTCACTCAGCAACGACCAGGAAATCTTGAGAATACACGCTTCTTGTTCCATAAACACATTTAATGTCACCATAACTTGCTCTATATGAAGCTATTTGAAGTGTTTTTGAAGGTTAAAAACTCGTATGACTTCCCGGCATCTTGGCTGAAATCTAGGCAATCACCGAAGGAACGATGCATCGATCAGCAATCGATCACTAATCAAGGCGCAATGCCATCGATGCACCAAGCAAGGCTCATTGCACTAGGGCGACCAAACTACCAAACAAAAGGGGGGGATCTGACACTAACATCCCGGCCCCTTAATTGACATCTTTGACTAAAAATGACAATTACACCACCTTAATACAGTGTAACAGCTAAAGTGTAATCATACACAAAATGTGCACCTGAAACAAATTTCACCAATATGCCAGTAAGTCACAACATAACACATTTACATGCTATCAATCACTAATCTTCGAACATAATTTCTGACAACATCAGTTAAATCAAAAGGATTCTACATGAATTTACTTTAGTTCAGTAGACATTGGCCTTAAGGCTGGCATCTTTAAAATGCCACACCACAAAATGATCAATTAAAACAAAATATTGTCTAAACAATGCCCATGGTGAGTTGGTAGGGCAATATGAAACAATTTGGTCACTTCAGTTTTGATGTAAAACACACATAATTGCTCACTGATGTCTAAAATCACACTATCCAGAAATATTATCTGAATCAAATGAATGTTGTAGTTTCACTGAGATGATAAATAGTACTCCACATCTTTTAACATTGGAGTAAATCAACTTACTGCAAATCACATCATGCAAATGGTTGTGACTTCTGATTCCTAGCTGCAAAACACTGCCCACATGAACAAATTGAGCAAAACAACCAAGAATAAATACTTGGACAACTTGACTTACATTATCCCATTTTGGACTAAGCCCACACTATATCAGAAGTCACTTTCATGTGCATGTAGTTGATTGCAGCATTTAGACACAATTTGTCTTTAAAAGCAGTCCTTATTCTGCAACTTCCATCCGGCTGGATTTACTAGTCCTTTTAAAGTTCTGAGGTGCATTGCTAGTCCTTATAAGGTTCTGATGCATGTGCATTTTACACATGGGTTGTGAACACTTTAAAATCAACCAATGGATGACTAAGAGGTGCTCACACTTAAGTTTTTGTTCCTGAAAGAGAAAGGGTTGTACACACTTTAAAATCGACCAACGGTTAACTAAGAGGTGCATACATCTTAATTGTGCAAGACGAAACCATGAGAAATTGTCATTACTATGACATCATAATTTTGTAAACAAAGGCAGTCAGCTCTGGTTGCTTGACTACTCTATATTTGCTTTACCTGCATTTTGAATTAAAATGTTATTTTAATAAAGCAAAATTGACAAAACTGAATGTTTTTGTTTTGTTTTTCATCAATTAAAATGAGTGAGTATAGACCCACAGCAAAATGCAGTTACTTTCCTGCCACAATTTACTTGTTTCACAAATAAAGTCTTCTTGTTGACATTAAACAGATATTCAAACAAATCATAAATGTGCCCATTTAAATTCAAAAGGCAAATTTCAAATCTTGACCAGATTTGTTGGTCATGAAATTTAAATGGAAAATGTTGTTTGAAAACAAATAAGATGACAGTTTTGTGCCACCTGTGGATCTAAATTAAGATCCTTTCATTTGAATCATTTGACTCCATAAATAATGCTAATCATAGCATTAGGCCTTTATCAAAATTATAAAACAAATCACCCAAATATTATTAAGGTGATACATGGAGAATTTTACACCATGTTTTTGATAATACAAATAATGAAATTCTTGGCTGTGCGACATCAGTTCCTTGCTTCAAGGGTCACATCAACTGGAATTGGTTGCTCCAAGAGTCACCTCAACTGGAATTATTGTCATCTTCTTGACACCAGAGTTACTATACCAGCTGTCTGCAGTCTTCTACTTGACTTTCTCATCAGCTGTCTAATTATCTATGGTAACTTCAGTTTATTTGTCTTCAGTCTTGATTTAACTTGTCTTGAGTTGACTTGTCTTGAGTTTTCCAGTTGACTTTTCTTGAGTTGACTTGTGAGTTTTCCAGTTGACTTGTCTTGAGTTGACTTGTCTTGAGTTGAACTGTGGCAGACTGAAATAGGTCCGAGTTATCGTCGCAACAACCAGCAGCCCAAATCCGTAGATTCGCCTGACCGATCCTTGATTATACCCCAGTGCTATTTCAGTTTGCTGGCTTTCATTGTGTAGTTTCAATTGTTACTGGTCTTTGCCAGTCTCATAATACATGTATATTTATATAGTTTCATGTTACATGTATTTAACTTGATTGATTTGAATTGAATGATTCCTGCTCCAAGAGTAGACATAATTTGGTCACTGGTCTTGTCAGCAGAGATGTTTTAGTCCGGATCTTTGCACTGCGTACAAGCCCCTGATCTCCTGTGTGGACCTCCTCAACCTTGCCCATTAACCAAAGGTTCCTTGGGGAAGAACTGTCTAATATTAGGACTATGTCTCCCACATGCAAGTTTCTTTGTGGTTTTAACCACTTTTGTCTCATCTGAAGGGTGGGTAGGTACTCCAAGATCCAGCGCTTCCAAAAGATACTGGCCAAGTATTGAACTTGTCTCCAACGTCTTCTAGCGTAGAGATCCTTCTGATCAAATACTCCTGGCGGCATAGAAGCAGTTGGTTGCAACAGCAACAAATCATTTGGAGTGATAACGCTTAAGTCCTTGGGGTCATCTGAAGTCTTGATAAGCGGTCGACTGTTGATAGTCGCTTCAACCTCACACATAAGAGTGTGAAGTTGCTCTTCACTCTGGCAAGTTTTGAGATGTTGTTCTGTGAGAATGCTTTGCAGAATCTTTCTAATGGTTCGTATCTGTCTTTCCCACAGGCCACCAAAGTGTGAAGCTCCTGGGGGATTAAACTTCCAGTGTATACCCTGGTTTGCTGTAAATGCTTCAATTTCTTCAGTCTTCCACTCTTCCATGGCCTGCTTGAGCTCCTTATTCGCACCCACAAAATTTGTACCATTGTCTGAGTACATAACTTTCACATGTCCTCGTCTACTAATGAAGCGTCTTATTGCGTTGATACATGAAGCTGTATCCAGAGATGCCGCGACTTCAATATGGACAGCACGACTGGCGAAACAGGTGAATATTGCGCCGTATCGTTTACGTGTAGTTCTGCCAACCTTAATTTCAAAGGGTCCAAAGTAATCAACTCCTGTCTTTGTAAAGGGAGGATCATCAGCCTGAACACGGTCTGCTGGCAAGTCTGCCATCTTCTGGTTGCCAACCTTAGCTTGAACCTTCTTACAGGTTACGCACTTCTTCAGTAAGCCTTTCACCTTCACTCCTACTTTTACAATCCAATACCGTCTTCTAAGCTCAGCAATTGTGTGGTTTCTACCCTGGTGATTTAGCTTCTTGTGAGTGTACATTATCAGCAAAGTTGACACATGATGATGCATTGGTAAGATCACTTGATGCTTAGCTTCAGTTGGGATCCTTGCATTGCGAAGTCTTCCACCAACTGTCAAGAGACCTTGATTGTCTAATTCTGGATCTAGATTCAGTAAGTTACTGTTACTAGGAACTTGTTTCTTCATGTTGTCATTTCTCAGGTGCTCTTGTTCACCAACAGCTTTCTTGTTATTCTTATCTGTAGTCGCTGGTCCCTGAAGAGCCGACATTTCACTTTCATACTCTTGCCGTTGCACGAAGCTCAAAATGGCTACTTCTGCTTCTTGTAGGTCAGCTGCTGTTAAACTTCTTGATTCTTCAGCTTGCTGGTTAGAAGGACCTCTAACTCCTTGCAGCAGAATTTTCTTCAAACGGAGCCACCATGCCACTCCTCTCTTCAGACTTGTCCAATCTGAGTAGTGTTCTATTAGTTTATTGACTGTCACTTTTTCTGTTGGTGTTAACTTCAGGGTGTTGACGACCACTGTTGAATCTGGTGCAGATTCTTCTTCTGCAGTCTCTTCACTTGTAACTATCACTGGCCAGTCCCTTTCTGATTGATACAGGAAGTCCGGCCCCTGTAGCCATTCATGTTTACTTAAGAGCTGCTGTACAGAGAGCCCTCTAGAGGCGTGGTCCGCTGGATTCAGTTCTGTAGGCACATATCGCCACTGCGTTGGATCCGAACCATCTCTAGTGACACTCACTCTGTTGGCTACAAATACTGGGTACCGTGCACAGTCGTTCACTATATACTTCAATACAGTTTGGCTGTCAGTCCAAAACAAAGTACTGCTTACTGGTACCTCGAGTTCTCTCTTAAGCATATTGTCTACCTTCACAGCCACGGTAGCTGCGGTTAGCTCCATCCTAGGTATGGATATCTACTTGATTGGCGCAACTCGTGCCTTGCTCATCACCAAATTACACACCACTACTTCATCATGATTGGTTAGTCTCAAATAACTTGCTACACCATAGCCAGACTCACTGGCGTCACTAAAATGATGAAGTTGAACTGATGATGGCTCTTCAAACCCCACAGGCTTCCAACACCGCGGGACACAGAACTCTTCTAACCCTGGTAGACTTGACTGCCACTTAATCCACTGGCTTCTAATCTCCTCTGGGATTTTGTCATCCCATCCTATTTTCTTCTTACATAGTTCTTGCAGCATTTGTTTGGCAGGCAAGATGGCAGGACTCACAAATCCCAAGGGGTCATACACGGAGGAAGTAACAGCGAGCATTCCTCTTCTTGTGGCTGGTCTGTCTTTGATGTCTAGTTTGTATCCAAACATGTCAGGTTCCATGAGCCACAGCATTCCTAAGGCCTTCTGACTTGGGAGAGATTCATCAAAATCCAACACTTTGGTTTCTGCTGATCTTTCACTGGGTGGAATTGACTCCAGCACAGTCTTGCTGTTGCTGACCCATTTGGTCAGACGAAATTCACCACGTCCACAAATATCAATCAGGGCCTGTGCAAGACTTGTGGCCTTCTCTTCTGTTGATGTTGACCTGAGACAGTCGTCTACATAAAAATTGTTCAGAAGAGTATCAATAACTTCCACATCAAACTGGTCTTTGTTGTCATGGGCGGTCTTTCTGAGTGCATAATTGGCACATGCCGGTGAGGATGAGGCACCAAAAATATGCACATTCATTCTATAATCTTCTAATTGTCTTGATATGTCGCCACCTGGCCACCACAGGAACCTCAATAGATCCCGATCTTCCTTCCTAACTCCAACCTGGTAAAACATACTCTCTATGTCTGAAGCCAAGGCTACCTTTTCTTATCCGAACCGCAACAATACACCCACCAGGCTACTTGTGAGGTCAGGTCCCGGTATCAGTTCTTGGTTGAGACCTGTACCTCCATATGTAGCCGCACAATCGTAAACTATTCGCAATTTGGCTTTCTGTGGATGGTACACCGGGTGGTGTGGAATATACCAGACCTTTCCATCTTCTCTTGCTATTTCATCCTTTGGTATCTTCTCGGCATATCCAGCCTTCACTACCTTTTCCATAGCATTCGTATATGCTTCATGAAGTGATGTGTCCTTAAATCTCCTCCTCAAGTTGTCAGCTCTTTGCTGAACTAATTGTCTATTGTTTGGTAATTTGACGTCTTCATTCTTGAAGGGTAGCTTCATTTCATAGTGTCCATTATTAAATTGTACACTGTCATCTGCCATACAAAGGAATATTTCATCTTCCTTTGATCTCCCCATGCGATCATCAGATAAGATTTCATTGAAATCATGATTGTACATTTTTCTTATCTGCTCTTCTACAGTTTCTGTAGCCTGGATTCTATTTACAGACATTCTGGGGGCTTGCAACTTCCCTTTCACTCCATACACTGACCATCCTAACAAGGACTTCACCGCATAGGGTCCGTCACCCTGACTATTGATGACTTCAAAAGGTTCCATTGCCTTATGGATATTGTTACCAATCAGAATGTCTATGTGTCTCTCTTCTAATTCTGGCAGATTAACATCTTCCAGGTATGGCCAATCTTCAAGATCTTCCTCTGTAATGATGTCTTCTGCATTAGCAGGGATCTCGTCTTGGGTAAACATTTCTGGAATATTAATAACATTCTCTTCATCAAGATCTAAAACCTCTAAATTCTTGAGCAGGTGAGTCTCTGTGTTTTCCTCTCCTGTGATTGTTTGGATCTGCACATGGGTTCTTTTTCCTTTGAGGCACAAAAGGTTCCTCAGCCTTTCAGTGCAGAACACTGCATTGCTTCCTTTGTCCAGGTATGCATAAGTGCGTGTTGAGGCGTTGTTTTCTGGTGATCTTACCACCACCGGTATGATGGAGGGATTTGATGAGCTGAAATTCTCACTTGTGAGTCCACAATTCACATGATTACTGGGTTCTTGTGATTTCTTGTCTTCCTGTGATTTACCTTGTTGACTTACAGTTTGTTGTTCACTCCTTTCTCTATCAAAGTGCAACACAGTTGGGTGGGTTTTACTGCATTTCTTGCACACCTCCTTCTTATCACAAGATGCTTTGCCATGCCCAGTTCTTAAACATCCAAATCAAAGTTTCTTTTCAAAGCAAAATGAGGACTTCTCCTTTGGACTGAGTTTTTCCAATTTCCTACACTCCACGGTGGCATGCTTCTTATTATCACCACAGTATGCGCAGTGTTGGGCTGCACCTGTTGTAAATGCTCTTCTCCTTTGTATTTTGTTGTCAATCTGCTTACCTTTGGCTTTGTTTTCATCTCTTATGTTACCAAAGGCAGGGTTGGAAGCTATCTGTGACAGCCTGTCAATAAACTCCACCAGGTCACGGAAAATTACCGTCTTCTGTTTCTGTTCAATGTCAAAAACCTTAGTCCTCCACAAACCTTTCAATCTAATTGTCAGTTTTCCTACCAGGGTCTGCAAGGTGTGTGTGTGATCAAGTTCACCAAGTCCCGTCACAGCTCCCATCATATTTAAGCACTCTGTCAAGAATAAGGAAAACTCATTCAGACTTTTACCTTCGTCTTTAACGTCCGGCCATTCTCTAGCCTTCTTCAAAGCTGCCTGTGAAATTTTATGTCCATTGCCAAATCTTTTTTGCAACAGTTCTTTGGCTTTCTTGTAACCTTCTTCAGGATTTACATAGTGCAGACAACTATTCACCAGTGTCTTTGCTTCACCACTTGTATACAAGCATAGGTACATCAATCTATCTCTTGCTTCCTCCGTCTTTTCCTCAACACCGTATTCAAATGATTTTATGAATGTCGTGTATTTCAGAGGGTCCCCATCAAAGGTTGCAATTTTTTGATGTGGTAGTGATGCCCTTACTTGTTGCTTAATCAACAATTGCGTGAGCTGGGTTAAATCATATTGTTGCTGCTGCTGTTGATTAACAGGTTGAGGTAGCTCTGATTGTGATAGGCCTACATGTACTTGTGATATTTCAGCTGGGTCTCTTTGTTTTTTCATTTGTGTTTCACCGTTTTCACTGGTACCACCACACACTGGCTTGCTGTCTAATATAGATGCTATTAAAGGCTCTCCTACATTGTGTGTCTTGTGTCCACTCAGGCCTGAAGCTCCACCTAGATGTAGATGAAAACTTTGCTCCGGCTGGACCGGCCCCTGTTTCATGTGATTTGAAGACACCGCTATTTTTGGTGATTCTACTGTTTCACATTTCATACCTCTTTCTCTGGTTGACATGAAATTTTGCTGCTTATCTATTTGGTCTACATGTACATTGGTCGAGGCTGACAGCTCCACCGGAGACTGCTTATCATTTGCAGCGTCACTATACACACTATACATATCTGTTTCTCTTGGACTTGGTTGCAGCTTCATTTTTGACTGCAATTTACAAGAAAGGTCTATTGGTGGTGTGTTGTTTGAGGGATTTTTGTTACCTGCAGCTTGATGTAACATTTCTGACTCAAATACGCCATGTTCACTGTTGCTTTGAGACAACCAACTTCTTACCGCTGACAACCTCTGTGCCGGTGATGGCTGTCCAGTGTCTATTCCTAATCTTGCGGATGCCCCCGACTGCGATGATTCTACATGTATTTCTTCCAGTGCTGCTAACTTTGCATCTTCTACCTTCATTTCAGTTCTCATTTCAAACAAGTCCTTTTTGTGTTTGATTTGCATCTCCCTTCTCATTAAATCTAATTCCTCCTCTTCTATGCGTACCCTTTCTTGCAATGCCTCTGCACGACATATCATCTCCGCCTTTCGTGTCACTGCCCTGCTCTTCTCTAATTCATAATATGACTTGACACTCTCATGTCTACTCCCTGATCTACATGATCTACTACTTCTTTTACTTCTGCTGGTAGAACTCATATTCATATGCCCTCGTATTGTTCGCTTGATGCTATTTACGTGACGTTCATTTACAGAGTTTTTAACTCGATGTAGTTTCTAATACCACATTGGTGAAGGTTTCTAAGCTTTTCTATTTCATGACGAACTTCAAGAGTTCAAACCTTCCTAAATCATACAACTCACTCAGCAACGACCAGGAAATCTTGAGACTACACGCTTCTTGTTCCATAAACACATTTAGTGTCACCATAACTTGCTCTATATGAAGCTATTTGAAGTGTTTTTGAAGGTTAAAAACTCGTATGACTTCCCGGCATCTTGGCTGAAATCTAGGCAATCACCGAAGGAACGATGCATCGATCAGCAATCGAACACTAATCAAGGCGCAATGCCATCGATGCACCAAGCAAGGCTCATTGCACTAGGGCGACCAAACTACCAAACAAAAGGGGGGGATCTGACACTAACAGGGATATTTTCAGTGGACAAGGGCAGTCCACTTAAACGGATGTTTGCAGAGTCACTGAATCTTCGAGAATAAAGGGATACGTCCTATATTGTTATGAATTCGGCAGAGTGGCGAATGATGAGTAAATTGAGTTATTGTATGCTTATGATTATGTTTCAGGTGATATTTTATTTTCACCAAAAAGTAATGGTAAATCTTACTAAATTTTGATTTTGACCAAAAGACGAATCGTATTCTTAGCTGTACAAATCAGGTTGATGTATAGCACTGTATAGCTGGAAACCTCGAATTTTCTATATTTAAATGTCCTATACTATTATATTTGATACCAATGGATAGCTTTAGGTATCTTCTATCCAGTGATACCAATATAAATACAAACATTCCCCACACGATATCGCTATGAATTTATGATGTGAGTGCAATCCAAAAATTATAAGCAAAATATAGGCTAATATTGTTATTTCTGCTTTAAATCCTCGAGTTTTTACTAAATATTACAAAGATATTACAAGTCTACGCCTTAGAATAACCAGTAATTTCTACACAAAAGCACCAAATCAAGAATGCGTGCTATGGTTTACACGACCTCGTATACTATTACAGTAAGCCAAAGAATTATGGTACCAGTTATGTTCACCCCTGTATATCCTAAACAAAGACACACTAGCCATTAGCCAATAGCTGCATCTTGCAGCTCGAATTTATATAAGACCTCATTCATTGAAATTATTCAAGAAAATAATAAAGACACGAGAGGCTCGAGAGCCAAAATCCCATGAAAGATGCCAATTTAAAAGTTGCAGTTTGCTTCTTTGCATGCCCTTTTGATTAATACACAAAGCGTTCGTGAAACACGAAAACTAGCGCAGTTTTTCCATTGATTGGCGTTAAAACTAGCGTCGTGCTTCATTGATTAGGACACAAAAGTGCAACTTTTGATTTCGATTCTTCATTAGGTTTTTGATCACTGTTTCTTTAATTCTCTACCAATTTCAATAATGTCTTAAAACTGCTTGTTTTAATTTTGTTTGACATATTTGTCTTTATTTTAGATATAAAGGGGTGAACAAAACTGGTACCTTAATTCTTTGGCGTACTGTATTTGATGTATAGCATTGTATAGCTGGAAACCTCGAATTTTCTATATTTAATATCCTATACTATTATATTTGATACCAATGGATATCTATAGGTATCTTCTATCTAGTGATATCAACATAAATACAAAAATTCCAAACATGATATCGCTATGGCTTTATAATGTGAGTGCGCCCTCGTGAAATCCAAAAATTACAAGCAAAATATAGGATGATATTGTAATTTCTGCTTTAAATCCTCGAGTTCTTACTAAATATTACAAGGATATTAAATTTAAAGTCTACGCCTTAGAATAACCAGTAAATTATACACAAAAGCACCAAATCAAGAATGCGTGCTATGGTATACAACTAGAGTAAGTCAAAGAATTAGTACCAGTTATGTTCACCCCTGTATATCCTAAACAAAGACACATTAGCCATTAGCCAATAGCTGCATCTTGCAGCTCGAATTTAAGAACTTAATTCTTTGGCGTACTGTATTTGCGCAGCGGTAGAGACATTTTGGATTTAGCATAGAGCCGAATAACGGTAAATACCCGTTTGGAAAGATGATATCGATAGTTTCAGAACATACAATTATTGCAAATAATTCGTGCACATTCACTTCTATAATATACATTTCAAATGAGTGCTCAAGGACCAATGGAATGGTACCAAGATTTTCAAACGCCGTTTTGCAATTTTGCGTATTCGGCACTCTGCAAATTATCTACAACTGCTTCAAGTATGTATTATACTGTATACTGCTGCTTTCTGCCAGTAGCTAACATGTCACTTGTTCTGTATAACATATCCGACTCACTAGTGCTGTATGAAAAGGAGAATAAAGCGTGTGAAAAAGAAACAGTACCATCGAGTATTGCTGAATAATAATGAAAACTTATATGATGTGCTTTGATTTAAACTAAGAATATATAAAAAAAAAATGTTGGGTTGAGTGACCAATCTGCATAATCATGGTATGATGTTTCCCAGCGTAGCTATGGAAAGGCCCGGGTCTGGCTTCATCCTGTTTACTCTCTAGTTTGAATTGACCCAAATGACTTCGGGCAATCGTAGATACATCCTTAGCGCTCATTTTAATGATATAAATCCGGTTATAATTCTGAGTTATAATTCTCGGGCGAGATCACTTTTCCTGTTTCACCTTTAACACTCGTCCTGTCTTTTATCACTCATACTAAAACTGTTTACATCATACGACTTTTTAATCGTAGATCAAATCTTGAAAATCGCAATAGTTTTGTAAGTTTTTTGAGTATATCTGAGATTTTCCAATTTTACGAGGGCGCCTTCACACTATGGCGTCATAGCATCACTACGTGGGGAATGTTTGTACTTATGGATAGAAAATTAAAAGATGGCTCACAGGTGTTGGCCCTGATCATTTGTTCGTATATCCGCCATTTTGGATTTTTGCCATTTTGTGCATTTTGAAACCAAAGACCAATTATTTTTTCTTCATTTTTTAAAGTCCCCAATTAATCTGTATGCAATTACCTATCATGTGAGACATGTTAATGGCTTGGCTTCGATTTGGTTTTCTTCTTCTGACAATTTTCACTTTACGGCCGCCATCTTGGATTTTGAGCTGAATTTTCATACATTTTCAAGTTTTTCCGGATTTTTAAGCCGAAGGCGTATTTTTTCTTCAAATTTTGAAGTCGCTAAGTAATCCTTGTACAATTATCGTTCATATAGTACATGCAAATTGGTTGGCTTCGACTTAGTTATCTTTTTTTGAACTTTTTTGAACAAGTGATCGAGCGGTCTATGTACATCAACCCCTGTGGGCTATACATCGGCATTGGTTTATAAAGGGTTACAAAAATAACTAAAACTACTAAACATTTCCTTGCATAAATTTTTGTTGTGGTCAAAGATTTTCCAAAAATGATGCTTACAGAAAAGGTTACACTTTTCAACATCTTTTCAACTTTTCATGTAATGTACTAAACATCTCAAAAAAAGTATCTAACCCCCTTAATTAATGGCCATTATTCAAAAGTGGGCTATTGTATTACAAATCCGTAAGATACGTTGTAAGCAGAATTTATTTCTGCGCATTTTGACACCTCATTTGATACGATAGCCCAGAAAACAATAAAACACTGGTCAATTGAATGTAGTGAGGTCCAGATTTGAAAGTTGCACTTACATACAAATCTTTACAATACAAAAACACTCAGATATCATTACACAGATTTCCTTCCATTACACTGAATACAAAATCAATACAATTTACTGCAACTTTCAAATCTTGGGTTACATTGATTTAAATGTACGCTGTGACGTCAATATTTAGTCATTGCTACAAATGAGGTGTCAAAATGTGCAGAAATACATTCTGCTTCCAACGCATTTTACAAATTTGTAATACAATCACCCATTTTTTAATAATGGTCATTATTTAAGGGCGGTTAGTTACTTTTTTGAGATGTTTACAATGTTCACGATATCAATGATATCGATGATGCTACCAATGTTTAAAAAAGAAGCACAATATGTTCAGAAATGCCACCAAATTCAACGTGAGATCGTCAAAGACGATGTCCGCATCAATACCGTACCAAATTGGCTTCAAAGTACTAGCGTATTTAACAATTTTACCAACATTTTCACATTTCATTCAGTAATTATGTTTTCTGCAAACCACATTATCAAACCAATGAAAAATGTAGGACGGAAATGAACGTGATTTTAAATCTGCGACTGACTTTATTATTCACTTCACTATTACCTTACTCGACATTATTGATGATCAAACATCATATTGAATTCTCACTGCTACGTGTATTGTGTTGCATTTTTTTGCTTATTGTAAGAAGACGTGTAAAATGTTAAAAGCAAAACCCCCTCGGGGCAGTGGCTTCAATCAAATGACAATATACTTGATTGCTAAAAAATTGTAGCTCTGTAATCAGTTTGAAGGACAGTGCGGATATAATAGTAAAATATGGTATAAGAATATATGCAGTTTAAATTAAATAAGTACAAATACTCGTATTTCATAGTACCGCGACACGGTACTTTGTTACTGATTGCTTAGTTATACACATCACGAGTTTTCTTCTGAGGACGGGGACATCAATGCACTGGGGCATTTTTGGTTTAACATGATCAGATTTTAAGTGAAACAAAGCGTGGATGACCGTGGATGATAAGGTCAAGAATTCTGGGTTAAATTAACTAAGTCAAACGGCTGCATTGTTTATTATAAACCGTAACAATCTCTTAAAATGTTATAAATGAAACATATTCTAACATATTCTGCCACCTTTTAAAGCAACAATTTCATGTATGTCCAAAGTCTTCCTTACAATTAAGGTTTAGCGTCGAGCGACCAAAAAGAAAATTTTCAAATTTAGAGTTTGACTGAAAATTTTTAAAGCAAATTTTACTATTACTTAGCTACAAATACTGTTAGTTTGTGTGGTATGAAAATACGTTTCTTTATACATTCAAAAAGTTTTACCTCCGTCACCACATCTCTGTTATCTTACGTGTCATGAAATTGAAATTACCCATGAATATACTCTTAAATTAGGTTACAAAGTTATTTGATGAAAATTGTTGGTTGTTTAGATATGTTGGTTAAAGCAACGAATTTGCTACGTAGGAAATGGTTAAAACCTGAAGCGAACAGTTTAGTAAGCATTATAGCTTTGGACAATATTTAAGATACGATTGTCCAACAGCTTACTCAGGATAAATGTTTGGTTCCTATTTTAGCTCCCTGACATGCATTGGGACATCAACACAAAATAAAACACGTTTTATATGAGAAGAAAACATCGAAGAGTTTAACAGACACACAATTGTCAGTGAAACTTGTCAGATTGTGACTAGGCAACGTTGAAGGGTAACTCGTAATTACGTCCTTATTGTAAGCAATGAAAGTTTGTTAACCTTGCAAAATACAACAAATGTGCATACGACTTATCACCCAAATAATACGACTTGAACCAACAAGTGCCCATCCGATCGAAGTCAACAACCTATAGAAAAGGATCAATGAAGGCTATTCTGAAGATACATCATCGGTTGTGTTGTGCAAAAGACAAGATACCCAGTGAAACTGTACTATCTGCAAGCGAAAGATATTGATTAAATTATTTTAACAACAATAAAGCAATTTAATCATTTTCAGAAAGAAATCTGTAATGATTTCCATGTGAGCAACACGTATAATCAAACATTCTTTTCAAACCGTTTTCGACGCACCACTATTCACTTTAACCATCACATCTTAACAATCAAAACTTTTAATCAAATAGCTTGAAATTTGAGTATAATCATGGGTAATTTCAAGTTCCTGGCTGGCACGTAAGATAACAGAGATGTGAATGTGATGGATGTAGAACTTTTTGAATGACCCTCGTAATATCTTAAATATACAGTTGTCAGATTTTCAATCTCAAAATAATTAAGGCCTTAAGCCTAATATAATTGAACACATTAGTACCGCCATCTTCAAGTAAAAAAAAGCCTTTAGATGAGTGTATCTCAATGATTTTAATGGAGATAATGGGGGGATATTCCGTAATTGCCAGAAAGATAAAGCTATAATCTGCTATCTAGCAGCAAACGATCATCGACCAACAATTAATAAATTGCTTCATGTGATTTTACGGTACTGTATTCGGTATGTGCTCTTGTATAGAGCATATTCACAATTGATTTGCAAGGCTGCTACATTATTGCTAGATATGTTGCAACCTTATAAGAGCACGAAGACTAGCCGTGATCTTGAAATTACCTCTGATGACCTTGAAATATATGACTTTGGAAAAAGTGTCTTTTCGTGAAAAATGTAGGCACTAAATTTAATAGCAATGGTCTGATACGAACATTTGACCTTTGATTGACCTCTGATGACCTTGAAATGACCTTCATCATATTTTGCATCATGTCGTTATGAATTCGGCAGAGTGACAAATGGAGAATTTTGAGCATATTGTGATATTGTATGGTTATGATTGCGTTTCAGGTTATCTTTTATTTCCACCAAAAATTCATGGTAAATCTTACTCCCTGACGTAGATACTAAAATTTTGATTTGGACGAATCGCGCCTGAGTGCGATTAATGAATTTGACCAAAAAACGATTTATATACTATAGCTGTACAAATCAGGTTGATTTATAGTATTGTATAGCTGGAAACCACGAATGTTCTATATTAAATGTCCTATACTATTATATGTGATACCATTGGATACCTATAGGTAATCTTTTATCTAATGAACATATGTAAGTACAAACATTTCCCACATGATATCGCTATGGCTTAATAAGGTGAGTGCGCCCTCGTGAAATCCCAAAAATTGTACGCAAAATATAGGCCAATATTGTTATTTCTGCTTTAAATATTACAGGGATGACTATTTATATGTCATATTTTAAGTGTACAGCCTTTGGACAACCAGTAATTTCTACATTAAAGCCCCAAATCAAAAATGCGTAATATATTTTACACGTAGTTGAATGCTATTTGACATCGTATACAATTCTTTGCGCAGCGGTAGAGACATTTTGGATTTAGAATAAAACCAAATAGCTGTAAATACCCGTTTAGAGGGATGATATCAATTGTTTCAGAACATACAAGTATTGTAAATATTGTTTGCACATTCACTTCTATAATATGCATTTCAAATGAGTGCTCAACAATGTTCTCAATTTTTAGAAGAACCAATGGTACCAAGATTTCCAAACGCCGTTTACCCAGAGCAGCAATTTTGCGTATTCGGCAATCTGCCGTGTTCATAACGAAATCAACATCACATATATGATGATCACAGCACCTAATATGCAGCATGTATTGAATTTTAAAGTGATTTTCAGTAATCAACCCTGTTTGATTTGACCCCAAATCTGTGAGGACCCCATAGGCCCATGCTATAGCCAAGGTCAATGTACAGATCTCATTACTTTACAGTGTAATATGTAGGAGAAGAAGCGTTTGGGGCAAGTGGGTTATGTCAAATGTAAAAGCTAGGGTAGTGGAGATTTTAAGTCATAATCGACCAAATAATGATGGAGCTAGAGCAAATTATATCAAATGTTGACAGAAAGAAAGAAGAACTAGATAGGTTGCGGCCTTATAAGACCACAAAGTTTGACCGTGATTTCTCATGACCTCTCGTGACCTTGAAATGACTTTTGACTTTTGGGTTTTGACTTTTAAAATCTACATTTTGGTCAAAAAGTGTGCTTGAATAGGTCGTTTTCAACCGATTTACCACATTCGCTTTGCTATAACCATT
The DNA here is from genome assembly GCF_039555335.1 of Amphiura filiformis. NCBI lineage: Eukaryota > Metazoa > Echinodermata > Ophiuroidea > Amphilepidida > Amphiuridae > Amphiura > Amphiura filiformis. The sequence goes on from NC_092647.1 coordinate 51,282,820, forward strand.
AAATTACGTTATCTATTGACGTAATGAAAAAAGTGTTTTAATGGGGGGGGGGGTAGCTTTGTTCGATATGAAAAAATATCTAATTATGTATTTTTTTATTTTGTTTTTGTTTTTGATGTAATGGGCATCCGTTTAATTTAGCGATTTCACTATTGGGGTTGTCCAGGCTTTCTAGCCTATTGTTATAAATAAATAAAAAAATATATAATTTGGATGAAGGGAACATTCGGGGTTTTGACAGATGCCGTTTTTCCACTAGCCGCCAGCTAGAAGCTCACACAGCTCTTATGATGCTATGCACTCAACCGTGTAGTGTAAACACAGATTGTGTAGAGACAAGGCATTGCTTGCTTGGAAGCTCTTGGATTATTGTGTGCTCAGGTGTATCGAGGTGGAAACTGTGTATAGATGCGTTTATAAGAGAATCGTTTTGTAGCTAAACCTTTCCATCGAAAGCAGAATCACATATAGTAGCCTGTTTTTTTAGGACATTCTGTAACGGAGAAGGTCAACGTAATACGCACCAGAGACTAGTAATAATCTTAATAATAGCTTCGATTTACTTCAAGAGTCAATCGAGCCGTTAGTAAAAAAAATTATCTCGTATTTTAAATTTTGAAGATGTTATATGACAGAATTTGTCACTGCAACCTCCATGCTTAGTTAAATTATCAAGGCGAACACGCTACAACTGTTTCACAATTCATTCTCGACACCACGGAGAGAAGGTTTTAATGGTGCTAAATTATAATATATATTGTTTTTTCTTACGTAAAATGGCTTTTAAGTGTGCAAGATGATTTATTACAAGTATCTCGTTAACAAAGGATAACCTACATCATTGGAGGTTGCTCCCAAAGCTAAAGCGACTTTTGTTTGTCAATGACGTGACATGATTGTACACCGTATCACAGAATAAACATATATTTGAATTGCCTACTCGAAATGCGATATTTTTGATGTCCAATTTACGTTAAGTATTGCTAGACGACTATGAAAAATTCAAGGCTTTCTCTTGTCAACGTAGACTTAACAAATGAAGTATATTGTGGACTTTGGAAGGCGATATGTTTAAAGAGATATATTTTATTAGGGTCTGCTACCAATTGACATTACATCAATATAATTGGGTTGATGCAACATTGTAATGCATCTCATACTAATTCGTTATACTAACAAAAAATGCACTGACCTATCACAATCATACGCGTTGGATGGTATGATGTGTGGTCGTGGAGCTGAAATTATGAAGTACTACATGTAGTTCAGATACAATCTATATTTATTACGTTTGAAATAGTAAAATAAATCAAATCAAATGGACATATAATTCATAAATGATTTATTTACTGAACGGACACAGTCTAATCATAGCTTCTTTTTTTTTTTTATGTTAGAGGATGGATGATAAAACGATACAGAATGTTTAATAACAAAGATTAACACAATGGTATAATTAAATTAACGAAACAGACTTTGACATAGAAATACTACAAGTATTTACTCATAATTTAAAAAAGGTAACCTTTGTAATTAATATTTTTACCAAAACACATGCTTTACCATTATGATCTTTGAGCGTTTACGTCGATGTTCTTTGACAAACCCCTTTTACGGGTTAGGGGTATACAATAAAACCTCTATTTACTTGTAGAGGAGGAAATTCATATTTGCTCCTGCAGTAATATTCTAAGCGATATTCGAAGTGATATTTAATTAAATTATAGTGCCAACAATCTTTTATTTTGCCAAAAGAAAATTTTGGGCTATGTTTTTCCTTGTTGTGTGCAGTTAGTTAAGAATTAAGAGCAATTAAAACTACAGACATAACTAAACATCTAACACTTCAATAATGGCAATAATTCCTAAACGGTTAGTCATGTCAAGTTTGGGATATGCAGTCGGAGCCAAATTTATTTCTGCGCAGTTCTATTACCTTGTCTTTAGTATCCACAAAAGAAAAAGTTTTCGGTCCTAACTTGATGATTCTTCTTATTTCGTGACGTTCGAGGAGGTCGAAACATGTAATAATCAATAACATAATTTCATTATTTACATCAGTGGTCATATTTGGGATATGTTTACGTAATCTCATATTAAAACACTTCAATTATTTTTGTGACCAAGAAGGTTGCAAGAAGTGGAAGACCAAGGGTTACATCTGCTGTTAACACCTTCCAATCCGGTTATTTTGAATCTAACTTTACCTCTGAAAGTACAAATTGCGATTGTAGGCTATTTAGGACCTTGTTAGTCAGAAAAATATTGAAATTGCATGTTCAATTTGACATTACGTGAATAATGATCACTAATGTGAATAATGACAATTGTTATTGATCATCACATGTTTTGATCCATCCAAATGCATAAAACAAAAGGATTTTTCAATGAATGAGAACTAAACAGTCTTCCTTCAAAATATACTGAATACAAAGCAATAGGATTTTGCTGCAACTTTCAAATCTTTGGTTACTTAGATTAAACTGTACGATGCGACATCAATATTGAGATCATTGCAACAAATGAGGTGCCATAATGTGCAGAAGTAAGTTTGGCTTCGACTGCATATCCCAGATTTGGCATGCTATCAACCGCTTAGGAATAATGTCAGTTATTTAAGGGGGTAATTACTTTTACTCGGTTTATAATAAGGTAATGGAGTTAGTGATTCAAAAGTGTATGCATTGATATGACAAGTATCGAATGTTCATAATAAGTTTCGTGGAATGTGGAGAATTTAGTTGCTGATACATGGTATTACCTGTATACGGATAGATATGATAACCCTGGGCAGTAAGTGCCTCCTTTATGCATATTTGACTTATGAAACCTCTTGCGTGAACAGTGAGCCCCAGTTTCAAAACCTTGGCTATAATTCTCTAACTCCGAATCCAAAGTGAATATAGTTTTTTAATCCACAGATATTGGGTATACTGGTAGCATAGAAGGTTTTGTTTCCTGTCGTCATGTGCATATAGAGGGTCATCTTGTCTAGCGACGATAAGCTGTTTATCCTTTCAGTTATATAACTAAAAGAATCAGAAACAGTATTTAATTCAATTGAATTGGATTTCTTCGTATTTTTTCTATTTGCAGAAGAAACACAGACGGAAGACTATCAAGAAGAGGATACAAACAGTTTAACGAGAACACAACAGGACAAAATACTCACCAGATTGTTGCTTCTCTCAAGAAAGGACACGTCCTAGATCAAACATGTTTACATTCAAAACAGATTGCATAGATATGTTTTCTTATAATTTGCTACAAAAATACTTTCACTTATTATCTTATTTCTTCATTTTTGACATTGTAAGGGAACTACAGATGACAGGTGAACTGAAAAAACGCTGATAAAAACGAGCAACACCTCTGTTATTGATGATTATTGATGTTACAAATAATTTTGGAAGCATTTATAAGCCAATATTCTGGGATAAATATAGTGATATATTTAGTAATATCATCATATTTCCTTTATCCTAGAGTATCATGGGAAATATAGGAGAAGTTGGAAATGCTCTTACAATCGTTCAAAAGGTCAGTAAAATATGTATGTATGATCGGTTAGTCAGATCGGATTAGTATTCTTGTTGGGATGTGTGAAGGTTAGTTTGATATGAGAATAATAGGGAATGCACTTCAGTGGGAGCCGTACAATAGGATTATAACAAACCTACCCATGGATTTAAAACGTTACTTTTGAAGTCCATTCAAAATTTGAGTCACCTTTATATTTAGTGATACATTAAATATATGGCTTTATACATTTTTCAAAAACTGTTGCGGAATGTGAGGTAAACCTGTGGTGAGAGTGTATTAGAATTATTCATTTTAACCTGATATATTTTATTTATTCACACTGAACGAAAATCTGATGTAAATCTGCTATAGAGATTATACAAATTTTATTTTTACGTTAAAAATACTTTCTGAACATGTCGAATTTACTTATTTTAATATGAAAAAATATTAAATGTCAATATTGTAAATAGCTATTTCATGAAAAAAGTGTAATAAGTTGTAAATTTTGAAACCTAGAGAACATTATATAGAGACTGTCATGTACTAGTTTTATGAATATTTATTTTGAGTTCTACATGATATCAGTACTCGCATAGAAAGGTAGTATTTATAACTTAAATGCACACACCTATCGCTCAATTCAGCCCTTTATAGTAACCCAGGTGTTAATAAGTATTCACATTTAAATGCTAGAAGTAAGCAGTTAATCCTATGAAAGCCTGATTTAAGTTTAACTATTGTAAAATTAACCCTCCCTACCCAGGCGTCAACTTTACGGATGCGAAAGCTAATGTGCTATTTTGCCCACTGCAATATACCTAAGCATCAGTAAGAGAATGTTCTGGTGTGTTTGTAAATGTTGCACCTCACTGACCTCAGTCTTGATTTTGAAGCTGATTTTAGTGCAGTAGGCATACAATAGAGACAGTGTGAACTATTGGGTGTATTTTGTGAAGACTCTCATGGAGTTTTTACTTGACTTTGTTTAGAAAAAGTCCCGCATTTCGTTATAATTATGAAAATAGTTCTTTTAATGAATAATTGATGTTTCTAATCTCAAATACTACGCCTTTTCAAACTGTAATATAAGGGAGTAGTATAAGAGAGATACGTACGCTTTATCTTCATATTGTGTTCCTAAATCGTATATATTTCACTCATTGATTATTATTTGATATGATTATGATTATGATAATATCATCTGATATGATATGATATGATATGATATGATATGATATGATATGATATGATATGATATGATATGATATGATATTAAGATATGATATGATTATGATATGATTATGGTGCGGTACTATATGATGTGTAATTGATATATTTTGATTGCCATTTCAAAACGCTACATGTAGCTATGGGCTTTTTTACGATGATAGTATTAATGTGCTTATTATTAGCGTTTGTTATTGGAGTAAACAATATTGATAAAATAGTAAAATAGTATTGATAAAATAGTAAATAGTTATTAACACGTGATTGTGCTTATACAGCATTAAGATTGAAATTGAAAATTAATAATAATAATAATAATAATAATAATAATAATAATAATAATAATAATAATAATAATAATAATAATAATAATAATAATAATAATAATAATAATAATAATAATAATAATAAAAACAATAACACTTTGAAAATTAAATGCATATATTAATGAACAGGCATGGTGGGATTGTGTAGCTCTGAAGTGTTACTGTGTATTCCAACGTATGACAGTTACAAATGGACCAAATAGAATCCACAGCATCCTATTGCCCATAGTCCCCCTAACTATTGATAAATCCAATAAGGCCAGCTGTTGTATATTATACTGCGCACAAAAATCCTTACATTAAAAACAAAACAAATGTTTAAAGTGAATTTTGGGCATTTTGGTATCTTATTTGGCACGACTTTATCACCACAAGTAATACGCAATGGAGTTAAGAAAGTGATACTTTCTTTTTCAGCCTTTTGTAACGTGCTTATTTCAGTGTGACAGAGTAGCGTGACGCCCTGTGTTCATAATCTGCTTGCTCAAAGTAAAAGGTCAATGTATATTTATTAATTTTTGAAAAGCCAGCTTATTTCATTCAAGTATGGTAGCATTGTGCCAACTCAGGTATCAAAATACGCAGAACAAAAGTGTGTCTATATTTTTTGCGCAGTACTCTATATGCATAACACTAGGTGAAGCCAAATGACATTTCATTACCAATTTTACTTCCGATGATTAATATACTGGCCAAGCCAATTGTAGGCAGATAAAAACTTTTTGATGTCCCGAATAATCAGTTTTCTCATTGTCTTGCCATTCATGGACATTGTATGGAGAACACGTGAATCTTGGCTGTTCCTAGTCTTATTGGCCCATGACCTTGAATCTAAATAAAAGCATAGGTGTAATCTTTGAAATTCTCCTTAGCGTGTAACATTCATTGAAGTGTGCGTTTAAAGATATTATTTTGAGCGATAAGCAAGAGATGAAAATGAGACTTATGGTGATATGTGATAATTAGGAGTGCTGCTTAATAAAATTGCAGCGTAAAGGGACGTAACTTTGGTATGAATTAGGTAACTGTAGCAGCTTTTGCAGGGCACTTTTTACAGGTTAAACTGTATCTTTATATCTATACTGACAGCAAAATAATTAAGGTACTACTTCTGTTCAACACTGTATAATCTAACCAAAGACAAACATATCAACATTAAAACCAGCAGTGGATTATAACTGTACCTTTTGGCTTTGATTTAAGACCTCATTTGTTGAAATCGATTCAGAATTAAAGAAACGACGATCGAAAATCCAAGCAAGCAACAATATCAAAAGTTGCACTTTAATGTTCTAATCAATGGAAAGCATGGCGCTATTTATCTTGTTCGAGATCACTTACAAATCAATAGGGCATCCAATGGAGCAATCTCTAACTTTTGAATGTGCATCTTCCATGTATTATCTCTTGACCGATTTCAACAAAAGTCTTAAATCCGAGCTAAACGATGCAGCTATTTGCAGTTGGCTTTATGACACATCTGCCTTTATTTTGGATGCAGCTGTGAAAATAATTGGTACCTTAATTCTTTTCCAAGAAATGCAAATTGTAATGGAACAAAATTGAACTGGTAAAACATGCAAAGATATTAAAAGTAATACCCCTGCATGCCATCGTTACAACCTTCTTCGGTACGCTTAGTTTTTTATTTTGGTGTTAGAGATGTGACAAAATTTAATTTAATGTATGCAATCACTAAGCAAATTGTATGGTCCGTTTGTTACTTTCATATATTGTCAAGTAAGACAAGTTTCAAAATAAATATTGATTATGTACTCAAGTCATATAATTAAAATAACATGCATGAACACGTTACCATTCTGTAAAATAGCGTCAACTAATTTTGCCATTTTACGCTTATGCGATACATGTAAACAGAAAATTATTATATAAATTATTTTGCCATAAACTCATCAGACTCTGATTAAATGGGAATGGAGCTAGTGGCGACTTTTTAATTTGGCTGTGTTTTATAACTTACATCAACTCGTACGTTACATGCAAATTGATATATGAAATTAAGATATTATATTAATTATTAAAACCTTTAATGCCGGTTGTTTATAAACAAAATATCGTGTGTCCTAAACCAGTGCACCATTTTACCCTTCTCTCATCTCAAGACTAAAGACATACCCAAGAACAAACATGCTTACATTCAAAGGTGAATGCACATACTGTTTTCTTATGATTTGTCAAATAAAATACATTGACTATGAATTATTAAATTGATAGGAGACAAACAAAAAAGGAGGAAAGTCATGTATCTCCCCAAATCACTGTAGTGTTTATAACAATGTCGAACAGTCTTTTTATTATTACAGCAATGTATGGTAATGTAAACCTACTAGTGGTTTGAAAGCATTAAATCTCTTTATCTACATCTGAACAAGTTTAGTAACAGTAAATGGTGTATGAAGCAATGTTTTTACTCAGCAAAAACGAAAATAACCAAGTTATTTTTGTATGTGAGCATTGTAAAATCCATTGGTGATGACAAAAGGTAAATGTATGAATATTTAAAAGGTATGATATTCAAACAAGTTTACACATTTTAGTATGGGTAACTAAGGTAACAATTAATGAACCAAATTGGTACTAATTACTAGTATATAAAATGATATCTTAAATCTAAATCCATTGATATACCCTACAATATCTAGGGGTTCATTCATATATTTTCATGACTAAACGATTGTTTATAGATGTAGATCGATTGAATACGAAATTATTCAAATACTTTCTTCCTCGTGGTAGTGACGTCATAGCCTGTCACACGTGTTACACTCTACAAAACAACCACGCACGGCCACTTAAGCACTTTGTTTAGCACTATTATAGACCATTCCTACAATTGGCAATTTCCTGCTTTTGATGTATTCAATACATCGACATCACATATAGAAAGTGAGGACAAGAAGAGTATTACGTGATTATAAAATAATGAAAGTGACACAGAGAAGGGCGTGATATCGATGTGCACCCCGTCAACGGCAGGGAAGTGGTAATTTTAGGAATGGTATAATATGTCTAGTTATTTGTTCTCAAGAGGACCGCTACACGTTAGGTGTTATCTCTGAATATAATGTAATCGTAATAAGCTCTGATTCAAGAGCACAATTATTATAGTCTGTATTAGCTCCGCTTCACACATGACACATGGTATATCATAGAAAATAATTATTGTCAATTCATTCCAATTGGAATCTTAATCCAAGTAAGAATATTTATTGTAATCCTGTTCAGATGAATATCGCATACCATTTTATGTCGCTATAAATAAATAAAATGTGGGGCCTTTACTGCACTACCATGAAAACAGGAAGTAATGGACATTTTTTTTCTTCAAAATGCTTTTTATGAGTTAAAATAGGTCCAAATACAAGTATCTTCCTGCTAAATAAAAATATGGCTGAGTTATGTCCCTGAAAAGTTAAAATATCTCATGACGAATACTTGCTTCTTGAATTCTATGCACACAAAGAATAGATGATTTTATTCAAAATAGTCACCATTGTTCAAAGTCAATTGTTACTATCTTACTAATTACAATTAATACCAATACCTAAACATCTAAACATCAAATTAACTGAGTATTTATTTGAATATCGAATTAATTGCTCTAAATTATGTTTTCTCCCATATCTCAATAACATAAAATTGTCCATTACTTCATTTTGCTGTGGTGGGGCAGTATAGCCTACAAATTTAAAAGCAAAAGCAATGTACGAGTGTGTGTAACTGAAAAATCTTATTGCAATTGGAACATTACTTGGGGAAAAGGTGTTTGAATTTGATGCTTGAGCTGATGATAATAATGCATTTTGTATATAGTCCATTTAGATTTTTCATAGTAAATGTCAATCGAGGTGGATGATGTTTAATTTAGAAAAAAAACATGTGCATGTCTGGATCCTACCCATATGTATGTGGAGACTTTATTTCCGTTTAGATTATAATAAAACAGGAATTATGTAAACCGTTTCAAAATTGTACGTGCGTGCTTTTCTCGTTTCATGCCTGATAATTCTTGAAAATTTGACATATATTCCTATATTTTGCGCGCATTATTTTGACTCACACCAATCCTGCTGAGGCTGATTTCCACACAACGTACCAAACCCTAGACCTACAAAATACCACAAACACCACAACACAAGAGGGCTGCAAGCCCAAGCTTCACCCACAAAGATGCAAAAGCACACTGTACACACAATGTGCTTTTGGATCTTTGTGGTGAAACTTGCGCTTGCAGCCCTCGTGTGTTGTGGTGTTTGTGGTATTTTGTAGTTCTAGGGTTTGGTGCTTGGTTCTCCCAGGTTTTGTCGTCCGTGGTCGGTTGTTTAAAGCCGGGATGTGCAGAAAACAACCTTCCTCTTCATCTTTCTTCTAAAATAACGATAAATGCTACTCAAATGTACGTAAAATTTTGCCACTCTGAATTTCTATAATAACACTGGATAAGAATATTATTCTAGAAATATTTTGTTATCTTTAGCGCACCTACAAATCACACATGCGCATATGCACCCCTAATAAATTCCGTTTACTATACATTTATACAGTTAATTTTAATGCACCACTTTGAGTTACAGCGCTTTTTTTGGAAATCAGCTTCAGCAGGATTGATGCGAGTCAAAATTAAAAAATGATATAGCAATTAGTTTAATTTTATGATCCTAGTGTAAGTTACAATAATGGATTTCAGCTAAAACAGGTGTTTGGGTTATGAGATAAGTCCTAAAATATAAAACAAGTTCATTGGCGTAGTAACAATGCAAACTTTTGTTCGCTTTGCGCGCACTGGCCTTTAGGTAGTAAAATTCACCTCACCTTTAATTTGGGCTATAATTGTCTGAAACGTTTTTTAGTGCGCTCACGCACACTTTATAGATGAAATGAAGCCGAATTATAGCCAAAATTAATATCTATTAAGACCAAATTAGTAATAAAAAAGTCACTGTATTGCAAAATCTTAACTTATATAAGAAAGTACCCGTTTTTGATGGGGTTGCGTCGCACCACCCCGTCCCATACAGGCTTGCCCCCACCCCGGCAAAATTCCAACTACGCCATTGAACAAGTTTAATGGCGTGACAACTCATATTGGCAACTGCACTGGACGTTAGAAAGGCCAGATATAGAACTGCGAATACGTTAAGTGAATTCCTTGACACATCTCCTCTAACACGTACGGAAGAATTTTATCTCGAAAAATCTTTAATTTCTCTTTGAATATGTCACAATGCTGTCAAACTGGCTTCAAGGTCAAGCGTTGCCCTAGGTATATACTTCGATTTGTAGGAAGATGATGTATTGCTACTAACCTTTAATCCCATGTGTTGGATGCAAGTTGTAACCATGCAGCAACAAATGAGAAGGAGCTTTTTGTGATCCTAATTTGATCAACTTCTGACCTGATCTGGTTAGAAAATAAGAAAACAAAAATAGTCTTCAGGTCCAACAATTTATTAGTTATCCCCGGGTAGCTGACATACACCATCGTAGTATAATATTTAGGAATCAAAACCATCCCAGGCTTGAAATATATATATTTTAAATTTATTGGTCTCAGATAAGACTAAGCTTATAGTTGTGAAAAAACAACAACATTGTAACCAACAAATAAACACCGTGGGACTTACCGACCACCTCACTATATTCGAAGGTACCACTGGACTATGTGTTCATTAAATAAGCACAAATGATGTTCTAACAAATGTGTATAGCGGTATGCAAATTGCAATGGTTGTGCAATAATGAGACGCGTTTTTGTCCAAATATCACTTTTGATCAAAAACACGAGAGGATTGTAGCACATCATCTGTGTTTCTCCACCTGATTTTATTCAACTCCACTACGTCAAGTGCCAACAGGATGCAGACAAAAAGGTGCGTAAAGCTGGTTATTCAATTGTTCAATTTTAGAAAGTAATACCGTACGATGTAGTTGCCATTATTAGCATAATTCATTGCCAATGATTTATTGCCAATATTTGTAGACCTTTGCAAACTATGATTTACAGAGAGTCCTGGAGCATTTATTTAAGCAGTTTATGATTTTTGACCTCTGTTCAAACTGTGATTATCAATTTCTCAAAATACCCAATGCTGACAGGTGAAATATTTTCCCATACTTGTATTGAAAAGCAGAATCTATCAAAAACATTAAAAATTCTAAAACAACGTCAACCCTCCTGGCAACTGGACTATATGCCGTCAAACAGTGCGACAGGTCACCATCTAACATAATTAAGTGTTTGGAGCTTTGCTGTACCTTTCTTTTGATTAATGAAAATTAAACTGGACAAGAACACCCCTACACCGGAGGGATGTAACATTACCCATTACCATTGTTTTTAAACGTCAGTGTTCAAAGCATTTCGAATCGATATCACATATCACCTACAGGGCAAGCATATTTAAAGCACTACTTAGTATTTAAAGCGTTTGCATGCTTGTGTCGCGATTCTATTTTTACACAGGTTCTTTCTTCTTCTTTCTTCTGTCGACATTTACATTTTGCTCTAGCACTCACATGATTTTGACCAAACCTAGTCACATTAAGTATTAACAATGAACATACATGTCACATAAAATCGTGGGGTTAAAGGTCACGCATAGGTCATGGGGCTTAAAAACGTAATTTCAAAACAAACAGTCATCTTCTCCCACAAAAGGACAGTAGTGACATTTGCCACGTGCATTATTATCACCCAGTCGGTCGTTTCAAATATTGAGTTTCAGTATTGGTTTTGGTGTTGGTCACTGATGTCCTATTATCCTGGCTAAGCTCTTGACGACGTCATTATCGATATCTTTGTTTGTCCCCTTTGTTAGAAACTTGAAGTTTGTTTGTTACATAATCGTGTGAATGCATAATCGCTTTGTTTAAAGATACCTGATCTAAGTATACAAAAGAAATGTTTACATTTCGCAGTGCAATATTCACGAGCAGAGAAACCGAACATGACGATCTACACTTAAAAGCGTGGTTTCGAAAATTCAAAAAGCTTAAGCTAATTTATCTGAAATATTTGCTCTCGAGATTACAAAAGAATAGACACTAAAGTGATATAAACAACATCTATTCATGTGCTTATCACATGTAGGAGGATAGATAGAAAGCAATGTGATTTCCTATATTGGCTATTTGGCTTTAATTTATTCAAGTTATTTATTACTCGAAAGAAATGAGAGTAGAGGGAGAAGAGAAAGGGGGAAAGAGTGTATGGAGAGGGGGAAGGGGAGGGAGAAAGGGAATCAGATGGGAGAGAGCATTTGGCAGTGGAAACGGAAGGAAGGGGAGAGGAGAGCTCGAGACTGGAGTGGAATTGTGTCTAAGGTAGAGAAGATATCGATTGTAGGGGGGGGGGGGGTATAAAACAGGTGGGGAAAGTGGAGCCTAGGTAAGAAGTATGGGCTGTGCTTACCGGGGACGACTAATTCATTATCAAATCATCATGCATCGTTTATGTTTCATACAAACAAACAAACAAACAAACAAACAAACAAAAGCTTTTATGACGTTTGCAGCACCCATGTCACGCCAGTCCTGTTACCATCCACGTATGATTGATATCCGATTCATTATAATTGTCTACCGGATATGTGTCCGATATTTTCTTAGCACAAGCATAACAATAGTAAGAATAAGCTAATTATATACTTATGGTTCTCTCTACACTAAAGTTTAATTTATTACTCTATCACCGAGTAAAAAGCGGTTGGTATTTGACCAATGAGGTAGTAGCGCTTTTTCCAACGCAATACAAAGCACTATACCTCATTGGGTAAAAGCCAATCGCCGTTGCTCAGCTATTCGCCACTTGCACGGTTCCGCCATTATGCACTATGTGCGGGAGAGCCTCGAACTGGCAGCATACATGAATGGGAATTGAACCAGTCATATAACATTCTGTGTAAGGTTACGTAATTCTTCCTTTCATGTATGCTGCCAGTTCGAGGCTCTCCCCGCATATAGTGCATAATGGCGGAACCGTGCAAGTGGCGAATGTAGTATAAATTTAACTTTAGATGTTATGATTGCATACCAGTTCTACCCGTCTTTTTAATATTTGGTTTGATTTTTGGTTTCTGAACAAAAGAGAAACTAAAACTTTTAATTTGAAACGAGGGAGTGTCTATAGAAGGTGTCTATAGAAAGTACACGGATTTGGGGTCAAAGGACATTGATGGGTCATTTCCGTTGTAAAACCAAATATTTTCAAAATTTATTATATGCCAAGAAAAATATAGTACAGTAACGGTATGTTCACACATGAATTGATGTTATCCAGTGTATACGTGGTATTTTTTATTTTTGGTCAAAGGTCATTAAGGGGCCACTTATATTACGAAATACCTTTAAAATGCTTCTTATCCAACAAATTACGTGGGATGATGAGGAGACTTTCACACTTGCATTGTTATTTATTACCAAATGTTTATAGATAGTACACGGGTTTGGAGTCATTACGGTCATTAAGGGCTGGGGTATGAACGTTTGGACAGTATTTATTTTGGGATATTAGAGCACATCAGACATATCGAATTGCATTCTGAATACGAAGAATGTCATTCTGATATCAAATAATTTTGAATTTTTGAAATTCGCAATTTAATACACATTTTATGGCAAATCATTAAAAATTGATATTTTTGATATTTAACAGTACTTGAAGTAAACTTTATAAATCTGATGATTTATACTTAAAGTGTATGTAGGTGGGTTGAAAAGCCGACGATCAATTGAAAATTTTGACCTTTCGTATTGAAGATATGGATTTTTTTCCCAAAAGACCAAAAAAATTAGGTCTTTTGGGAAAAAATCCATATCTTCAATATGAAAGGTCAAAATTTTCAATTGACCGTCGGCTTTTCCTCCTGCTACATACACTTTAAGAATATATCATTAGATTTATATAATTTACTTCGAGGACTGTTATATATCAACAATTCGAAAAATATCAAATTTGTATAATTTGTCATAAAATTTGTATTATATTGTGATTTTCAAAAAATGAAAATTATTTGATATCAGAAAGACATGCTTCGTATTTAGAATACAATTCGATAGGTCTGAGGTGCTCTCATGTGCCACAAAAATACTATCGAAACGCAATAAACGCTCATTTTAGATCCCTTAAGGGGTCACTTCCGGTCTACAACGAAATACCCTAAGAAAATTTATTACCCAGGAAAAATATAGCACAGTGACGGTATGTTACCACGGAAATTGTTGTTACCCAATGTATAAGTGGTATATTTCTTCTTTTTTTGGGGGGGGGGGGGGTCTAAATTTATTAAGGGGTCATTTCCGGTGTTAAACGAAATACCTTCAAAATGCTTATTCTGTCACATGCATTGTTATTTATTACCACATGTTTATAGAAAGACAAGTGGTTGGGGTTATTAAAGTCATTAAGGGGCCACTTCCGGTCTAAAACGAAATACCGTCAAAAATTATTATTAGCCAGGAAAAATATAACACAGTGACGGTATGTTACCATGGGAATTGATGTTACTCAATATATAAGTGGTATTGTATGGTTTTATTTGGGTTCAAAGGTCATTAAGGGGTCATTTCCGGTGTTAAACGAAATACCTTCAAAATGCTTATTCTGCCACAAATACGTAGCAGAAAAACGCCATTTGCACACCCGGGTTGCACACATCTAGTGTAATCATCCAAAGTCTATAACTTGTAAACAGATTAGGGGTCAAAGATTGCATTAACCAAGAAAAACATAGCACAGTGCGGGACACAGTGACGGTATGTTCACCCAAAATTTGTTGTTACCCAGTGTATACTTGATATTTTTATTTGGGGTCAAAGGTCATTAAGGAGTCACCGTCAACATTTTATTAGCCAGGAAAAACACAGTAACGGTATGTTAAAACAGGAATTGTTATTACCCATTGTTTATGTAATATTTCTTATTTGGGGTCAAATGTCATTAAGGGGTCACTTCCTGTCAGAAACGAAATATCTTTAAAAATCCTCTTCTGGCACAATAGCATAGCAGAGCGATGCCTCGAACACACGTGCATTGACATTAGCAAATGTCTGTGGTGTGTTCTGAGATTTTGGTGTCAAAGATCATTAAGGGGTCGCGCCACGACTTTGTTCATGTTGGGTTTTTTTTTCACTTTATGTCTTAGCCATGTGTATTTGTTTAGCGTTTGTTTTTTCGTATGGATCTCAAATATTTACAGTGTCTCGCCTCCGTATATCATACATTTTGAGTACTTAAATGTTCTAAACGTTGGCTGACTGATACCATCTGCGCATGCAGAGATGTTCATAATAAACATGTGATGATTCAAAACTACCAGTACGTTCATATCAATAGAAACAAATATATTGCATGTTAGATGTCTACGGTCGATAAACAATTTGGTGTGTAAATGAAAACTTAAATGAAGCAGGAATGGCCATAAATTGGTATCTGCTACACGGGCAGGTGGCTACCTTGTACGTTCAGGCGTATGGTAATCAGTTTGACATCGCCTACACGGCTAGCTTAGTTTGTGAGTAACACGACGAGTGTTATCATTTAGCGGTAATGATTTAAACTCGCTCTATTAAACACGTATTATGTTTCCTAATACGGGTGTTTTGTTTTGAAAG
The DNA here is from genome assembly GCF_039555335.1 of Amphiura filiformis. Lineage (NCBI taxonomy): Eukaryota > Metazoa > Echinodermata > Ophiuroidea > Amphilepidida > Amphiuridae > Amphiura > Amphiura filiformis. Next base: position 51,298,530 of record NC_092647.1, read on the forward strand.
AGCGCCAACCTTAAATTGTGTATGTTTATTTTATACAGGGTGCAGACTCAAGATGTTTATAATGAATATGCACGTATAATACGATAACAGTAAGTATAATGGATAACTGTCTCGAAATAAATAAATAAATAATTACGATTTAAACCTTTTATTGTTACTGCAATATTGAATGATTTTGGATCCATATACTAGGGTCTCTTATGACGTTCAGCGATGAAGCATAAGTTCGATGAATGTACTGTAGTGCAGTGGGATAATCAAACTTAAATTATCATGTCTTTTGTGCAAGTTGAATTTGGCTTGGAAACATCAAATTTGCATAAATTAATGCAAACATGTTGAGAAGCTTATGGCTCCACGCCTACTAGCCTACCACCGTCTTAATGCATACAGCGTCTACAGTCATACATCTTTCGTTTAATTAACCTCTACGTTTTTGTGGTCTTTTTGTGTCGATGTAGTACTTAACTGCCATTGCAGTATATGTTTAACATTTATGTTGTAGACAAGAATTTGCCAACTATGTTTTATTGACATTCCTGGTGAATTTATTTAGCCGTGTGATTTTGGATATTCTGTTTGGAATTTGACAATCCATATCTCGAAAACCCCATGCTGACAGAGAGCCAGTAAAGGTTTTTTTTTTTCATTTTAGTTGAACTGCGAAGCCATCAAAATATAAAAAGATACCAAAACAATGCCAAACGTCTTGTTAACCGGACTATTATAAAGTGGTGTTATATGGAACCGTTCAAAATCTATTTTGTTCCATTTTCTAAATGTTTAAATAGTCAAATATTTCATCCGTTTCTTCTATTTGTCATTTCTGACAATAATCTTTCATTCTCGTTGACAACATGTGAATGCATTACTAATGCAATGTAACCCTTTGACCTACTGACCCGTATTTTGTAACACCTATTCTAATCCTAACCCTAATCCTAATCCTAACAATAACCATAATCCTACCCTACCCACAGAGTAGGAAGAAAACAGAGCGCGTACCACCAGTCAAAGTCCCCGTGTATTGTATGCGGTGAGTTCTCGCATATTCATGACGGCCGATTGTTCCCGTTCGCGTTGCGTGCTTTCGCGATTACGCGATAGACCGTGGAAATACGCGGTAATTGCGTAGCAGTCTCGCCTGTCGCATTTCATGGAACAATCGACCCTCATTATCGGGTGATGCGGAGACTTTGACTGGTGGTACGCTCTCTGTTTTCTTTCTCAATAGGGCATGCAACAAAACTTCAACTTTTGAATTTGAATATTCCTTGGGTTTTTGGATCGTCGTGTCTTTATTTCTTGCACAATTTCAACAAATGAGATCTTAAATTCGAGCTAAAAGATGCCGCTATTTGCTGCTGGTTCCAATTATGACATATCTGTCTTCGTTAAGAACATACAGCGGGTAAACATAACTGGTACCTTAATTCTTTGGCTTACTGTATAACGTCGAAATTTGGGCGTGCCTTTCAAAAGATTGGGAATGTCTATCTATGTATATACAAAATACAAGCAAAATTTATTTTCACCGGATTTTCTCATAAAGACAGGAAATTACTATTTTAACCTAACTACCAAGTAATCTCTCTGCAATCATTTTACAAGAGCAATATGAAAATCATGGATTTTACTGTAGAAATCTCTGGCGAGCCTCACCAGACAAAATCATCTCCACACTGTCGTTTTGATGGTCGGTACTATCCCAGTGCAGCGCAAAGGGTGGATCTACGATTAGCCTAAGTCAATTTGACGTAAACACGTGGGTTTCTTTAAGCCGGATGAAAACCTTAGGGGAGCTTGATACACCCCTTTATAGGGTTAAAGTAGCTCACTAGATTTTAATATGGTTTTAAATGCTAACATGCTAACTTTTCCCTGGGCTTCAAGGAAGAACAGATGATTAATTGTGTTTTCAACTGATTGAGTGTCCCAGGTTAAAGAAGAAATAAAACAAAAATGGTTAACACGTAGTAATGTGGGCATGCCCTCTCAAAAGATATGTTAAGTCTGGCTATGTATATACAAAGTACAGGCAAAATTTATTTTCACCGGATTTTCTCATAAAGACAGGAAATGATTGAGCTTATATAAGTCACAACTCAACAAATGAGTAAAAATTGCAATCTTGCAATCATTTTACAAGAGCAATATGAAAATCAGGGATTTACTGTAGAAATCTATAGTGAGCCTCACCAAACACAATCATCGTTTTGATGGTCAGTTCTACCCCCGTGTAGCGCAAAGGGTGGATCTACGATTAGCTTAAGTCAATTTGACGTAAACACGTGGGTTTCTTTAAGCCGGATGAATACCTTAGGGGAGCTTGATACACCCCTTTATAGGGTTAAAGTAGCTCACTAGATTTTGATATTGGTTTTTTAACATGCTAACTGCAATTCAGTTCTTAAATTCGGAACATGATCACATCTTTGTATGATATTTGTAACAAAATGATAATTTTTGAGTGTCCTTTAAAACAAATCAATAACGAACGACTTTATGCACTAACTTCCCAGCAGCTGTTCATCGTATCGTCTTCTTGTTTTCGGCATTATTGTGCATTGTCTTAAAAAACTGCATGAAATCGATTTTGGACTATTTCTAATAAAACAAAATCTCACCAACGCACCAACTAATTGCAAACAACAACACGGCTTAGGAAGTTGAGTATATCAGCTATTCGCCATAGAAATAGTTTTATGATAAGGTTAATCACCTCTATTAATAGGTGAACACAATTTTGAAAGTATTGCCTTCCACTGTAAGTAGGTTACACTCATCACTTTTACAATCATATATTGAATACAATACCGCTCTTTTCGAAGACACTAACCGTAAAGGTGTGAGTGAACCGTACATTGGGGTGAAATTTCCATTACGATTTTACGATCCAGGTCTTTATGTCTATTCTTTGATAATCAGTGGTACGATGTAGAATTAAAACTCATGTCAAATGCATTCAAAAACATTTCACCAATCTTGTTACATTAATATTCTATAGCGAATACCGTGGTTTATAAATTACCTACAATTAAGTTTTAGGACAAAATAGCCGTCTCAGCTGCACCATTTTTGTACAGGGTGTACTTTGCTCACTTAATGTACAACTTTGAAGCAATGAACATTAACAAGAGAAAAAATCTTATAATTATCATATCCACAAAACAGTTCTTTAAGATAATTATCTGCCCCATTGAGGGTGTTTTCACATGACGAGTTATGAATCCCTTTACCCCTACTACCAAAGTGCATTTATGCCATTTTTACCAGAGTGTAGCAGCCTAAACACTGATCGAATCATTCGCATGTACAAATTAGATCTCCAAACATGAGCAGTGTAGTCTGGTATTTTCAATTGGTTTTATTACTGTGGTTTATGCATTAACGCTCATGGACTATAAATATCACTAAGAAAATGGTTAAATGTTGTTTCTGACATGGCATACCTATATTAACTTTGCATTAACAATGACAGTTTGTGCATAACAAATAAACCCTGTGACCTGCACACTATTTTGATAATTCAAGATACAATTTTCTTTAAATTGAAGATTAGGCTTATTTTACTGTGTAATGTTTAATGAACGCATGACGCATGTGGTGAACACTCCTACTCAGCTGCCTATAAATTAATTCTTCAACATAACGTTACATTTCCATACAGGAAAGCATTATTTATTCATAAAATATTGTATTAAATAGGTCACTCGATAATGCGCTTATCAGCAACTACACCCTTAAAATTGCGAGGAGTTTTAGTATCGTGGAATTATTATTATCAGAAAATGTCAAAATTGCGACAATGGCCAACAATGCCCCAAGTACCTGTTACCCTCATTGGCTCATTTTGTTTTATTGTAAACACGTTACTTGGGGACAATTGAAATTAAAAATCAATTTTTAATAATTTGCCATAAAATTTGTATCATATCGCGAATTTCACAAAAGGACATTTCTCGTATTCAGAATGCAATTGGATGTGTCTGATGTGCTCTAATGCCCCCAAAATACAGAGCAAACGTTGCTATCCATTCCCTTTAACAAATAAACCTATGCTATAAACTCAGAAGGCTAGTTACTCGATGGCTACTGTTAAACAAGGCTCACTCAGATCGAAATCGGTTTAATGAAATGAGCCAAATTGTGCGCTACACATTTTCACGTTAAAATAAATTTTCTCGGCCATATGAAAAGCAATAATTTTTTAATATTTTTTTTTCAGCAAATATAAGAAGAAAACCATACTATATTTTTGTTTTAAATGATGGTTTTAAACTCAGCTAAGGCGCGAACTTTACTCGTCTAGTGTTAGTTGTTCGATTTTGACAGGCTTCGACTTTGCCTATGAGCTTTGGGGGTCAACTTTGCAAAGTAATGTAGTTCGCTAATGAAAGATTTTCCCCCAACTTTTTAAAGCACGTCATACGGGGCTATATATCATGTTTTTGTCGTTGTTGTTGTTGTTGTTGTTGTTGTTGTTGTTTGTTTGTTTGTTTGTTTGTTTGTTTTTTGTATTGTGAGCCCTCTATAAGAAACAACACGCCGAGTGATTGCAAAAAAAAATATGGATCAAAGAAATAATGTCGCCATTTATCAGAATCAAGTGCAGTACCAAATAAATTTTAGAAACCCGTTTTGGGGGAACAATTTGGATAATCTTGCATGACAAAAAACTGTTTGTTATATTATCGATATCTTGATTGTGGAACGTTAATTTAGACATATGACTATATAACTGCATTATGTCACAACTTTCTGCCACTCGCTATCCCATTTAAAATTCACTCCAAATTGAAGCTAGTATTGCAAAAAACGAGGATTTTTGCCCTCGATACGTCAATTCTAGAGACGACAACATTGTTTATTCTAAGATCGCATTATGCGTATGCAATTCTCGCTATTCACAATAAGGGCGCCGCCAGCGGTTTGCGATGTAATCGTGATATATCATGGGAAAATCGTGATGTATCATGGGAAAAGGTCGACATCAAGTCCGCGCAATACGAATATTACCATGCTATTACATAGGAACACGTGACAATATTTTTTAGTTTGTCAATATAACGGTATTACAAGCAAATCGATAGAGAAAAAATTAATTGTGCACATTTCAAATCACATTATTAAGTATTATTGAGTATCGATTCGCGTGTAACACCTTTATTTTGACAAACTAAAAAATATTGTCACGTGTTCCTATGTAATAGCATGGTAATATTCGTATTGCGCGGACTTGATGTCGACCTTTTCCCATGATACATCACGAATACATCGCAAACCGCTGGCGGCGCCCTTATTGTGAATAGCGAGAATTGTAATCACCTTCAAATTTCATCAAATAGCCGCTTTGAGATTTAAGTTGGTGCTTTCTTTCTTCCCTTTCTTTCTTTCTTTCTTTCTTTCTTTCTTTCTTTCTTTCTTTCTTTCTTTCTTTCTTTCTTTCTTTCTTTCTTTCTTTCTTTCTTTCTTTCTTTCTTTCTTTCTTTCTTTCTTTCTTTCTTTCTTTATTTCTTTCTTTCTTTCTTTCTTTTTTTCTTTCTTTCTTTCTTTCCTTTGGTGCTTTTGACACATTTCTATGTTTAAGACGTTTATTTACCTTTGCGACTTTGATGTGGTTTTTTGACCCGTATGTGGTTTAAAACCTGTCAGTGCTTTTGTCAGTTAGACCTTTCAGACCTTTTGAGACTTTATGTGGTTTTGATATCTTTTTGACTTTTGAGACCTTTACATGCATTTCAGACCTTTATATGGTTTTGAAACCTTTCGGTACTTTTGACGCCTTTCTGTGTTTTTCAGACCTTTCTGTACCTTTGAGACCTTTGGTTGCTTTTGAGACCTCGATATGCTTTGAAGACCTTTATTTACTTTTAGATCTTTCTGTACTGTTCAGATTTTTATGTGATTTTGACACTTTCCCTCTTTTAAAACCTTTCATGTGTTTGAGATATAATTTTATATGTAGTCCTGTTTATCAATTCTTTAGACCTTTTCTGTTTGTTTGCTTGCTTGTTTTGGAGACCTTTCTCTTTATTGAGACCATTTTGATGCAAAAATGCCTGTGGACTTGCTTGTCAAATTATGTTAAGGATCAATTTATCTTGTATATCGGCACAATACAATAAGGTTTCACACCTAAACATTTCAACAAGACACTTACAAGAAAAGCCGAAGGAATACTTAACTAGAATAATGCATTTAAACAATTTAAGTTAAAAATACCCTTGCATTTTCGCCAGGCAAATGCACAATTCGTTTTCCGTTGTGTTGTCATTTAAACCGTATCATACTAACGAGTAGTTAACTGTGTTGAATCCCACTGAAGAAACACGCTTACGGCATTTGCACGTGAAAAAACAAAGCAAACTGTCCTAAGCCCGACATAATGGCATATAGATAGTGGCACGCTATTGCCTTACAAAAGCAGGCTCAATTGGGTAATATTAAATTTAACAAGAGAACTTTCCCCCAAGACGTTTACATAAAATAAAGGGTTGGCAAAATTAGTAATTTGTTATGTTTCAGCTGAAATAAAAGGACCGGAGATTTGTTTTGATCATGTGGCTAAAAGCTTCATAATAACAAGAGGAAGGGGCAATGTTTCTACTGGTATGTGTTTAAAAATGTAATTGAGACTTTATTAACTAACTAGCATGCCCAGTGCAGTTTTCCACGAATAGCAGTAATGAAATGTTAAATCCACGTCATCAGTTCTAGATTCTGAAGATTTATTAACTTAGATGACCTACAGCTGGTAAATGCAGTTTATTTCGCAATATAATGACTGCTTTAGATCTTTTTCTCTGGCCAAAATTTTGTTGACTCTTTATTCATGTTAAGGCAAACACCGCATACGGGGTTAAAATGATTACGACAACTTTTTACTGTTTGCGTATACTTTCATACTAATACATATGCCGAAATCTAATTTTAGTGGTGTTGATCGGAAGTTTAAATGTGTCCGCAGCAGTGTACGCCAAAATCCAAGTGTTTCTAGAATGCCTTTAGAATAAGATTAACTTTAATGCTGATTTATATTACATGTTAAGGAAGCCTGATCACTAGTTTTAAATAGCCGAGTGGGACGGTTTCAATGAAATATTTTTGTGTAAACACTGAAGCATCATAATGATTAAAAGAATTAAAAGAGGATTAAAAATGAATTAAAGGAGGATTTCGTGATCCTATCATCCTCTTTATGACATTTTTCAGTAGATATCCACGAAAAAAGCTAACTCCCAAAATGTCAGTTGATTCCGATTTTGCGTATACCAGAACGAAATTCAAATTTGACGATATTTTGCTAAACCAATTTAAAAAGTCTTACTGTGACATGTTCAGATATGTCTCTTTCTTGAGAAAACACATCTCAATATATGGTGTGTCCACCCCTTCCCAGCTAAAGGTCAGGTACGCGACGTGACATTCCCTCGACCAGGTTTGCCGAAGTACCTTGTGGAATATATCGCCAGCAAGCAATAAGGGCGTGTCTAAGTTCCTGCAGGGTGGTTGGTTGGTTGTCCATGTTACCTATCCTGCGGGATACTTCTCACCATAAGTTCTCTATAGGGTTCATATCCGGGCTCAAAGCCCAGGTGTTCTACTTTCTCATTTTCATTGTTATCTTGGATCACGAAATTGTTCCCGAAGTCTCGTTTTGCAAATGGAAGCACAACTGTATCAAGAACATGCAGGTATTGGTCCTGGTTCATGTGTCCTTCAGGTGTGATTTCGAACTACTGTGAAATGCTTCCCATACTGTGATTCCACCAACATCTCCCTGGTCTCTAAGCAGGATACAATCCTCAAGCAGGGCTTGACCAACCTGTCTTCGGACCTTGAATCGATCGTCTTGTCTGTAGAGGAGGAACCGTTACTGAAGATCACATTACGCCAGTGGCCTACTGTTAGATTCCCATGTCTCTGTGACCAAAGCAAGCGCGCATGCCGATGCCTTCGCAGAAGTATCGGCTTTCTTATTGGTCATCTTGCGAGAAAACCTGCACTAACCAGTCTATTATTCACACGTTTCCTGGTAACAGACGCGTTTAGGGACCTCGGCCATTCTGTTCGTAGCCGAAATGCAGATTTCGTGCGGCCATTGCGGCAAAGTCTCAGGAGAGGACGGTATTCCCTGGCGGTTGTCTTTCGGGGATGACCCGACCTTGGTCTAGATGTAGTAGTTCCGGTCTCTCGACGTCTCTTCAAAATTTTAGAAACGGCACCTTATGTAATTCCTAAAGCGGCACCAATATCCTTCTGTTTGTAGCCGCGATTACGTAAGTCAATGACGCGGGCGTATAAATCTGCGCTCAACTCATACCCCATGATCAGAGATATCGTATACAACAGACAGATGCAACAATGGAAAGCTTTGTAATGTAATGTAACCTTAATGATATCGCTAAAATAACTGCGAAAAGGATGCCCGATGGTTCATTGGTGAGGCATAAGAAGCCATTGTCCTACATTAGCCCTAAGAGTTCTAGCTTCTTTTTTATGTTTGAACTATGCAAGGCATTAACAGCTGCTATCGGTGTGATAGCGCTGGTGGGTTGGCGCCAAGATATTTGTTAACCTCCCGCTTGAAGCTCAGCAAATTCTGGTTAGAGGTAATTGGACCAGGTAGAGTATTCCAAAGGTCAGCTGAGGATGGACGGAATGACCTCTGGTGGCTGACCAGGTTTGATCTTGAGATTTTGGCAGCTTGGTCGTGGGATCTTTTAATTGCCTTTTATTGACGAAATAGGTCTAGACTGAATTTAGCATTAGGCAGAGGCGCCCTTTTTAGCGTTAGCTTTGGATGTTTAATTATTTTCTTTATTTTACACGCGACTTACCCGGGTGAAAAGTCAATAAAATAATAATGTCCAAAGCTAACGTTAAATAGGGCGTCTCCGCCAAATGTGTATGGCGTAGGGTGGTGTGAAATGTATCTACCCTTTTTTGATATACACACAGAACCATGAAACATTAGATTATAGATGAAAGATAAGCTACCAAACAAATGACTGCCCTACGTAACCCAAAGGCATACTTGTAAGTAAGTAAGACACATTCCTATAGGTTGCACTCCATAGTGCAGGAAAAAGACGACTATAAATATTTCACGCATGATTGTTCTGTATACAAAAGCTAATTAAGTTACAAAATGTAAAAACAAAATATAATTGAGCGTTTTTGATTTTGGCTTTCTGTAAACAGTATATAAAGTGTAACGATATTATACTTTTACAAAATAGTCAACGAACAGGTCATTACAAGTTGCTGTGAAAATATATTTGACATTTGATTTTGAAAGCTGGGTACTCACCGGACAATGTCATCAGGACAATTAATTGGTCATTCTTTAGGTTTATTTGGTTTCATTAGCATTATTTAGTGTAATTTTATATCGTTTCCTTGCATCTATGTTTTTTCTGTCATTGTTACAGATAGAAATCAGACTACATAAACAAGAATTTTGACCATAGGTAAAATAGTTATAATATGGTTAACCCGGTCATTTTTGTATGTTTTAAAAACACCTGGAATGCTCAGATCATGGTCAGCCCTTAGGTTATAGTTGACAGGTGCAGTACTGCTCATTTATCTAGACATCAGAACATACCAAAGACAGCTTCAAGCGCTTCGGTGATCTCAATAATCTCGCTTATAGCGTTCTGTTTACATGACGTTTGCGTAACCCACGGAAATGGGCTCTGCTTTACACGTTTTGCGCATTTCATCTTCTCTGAAACGATGATTGTAACCATGAGATAAGCCCAAGGTGTTTAGAGCTGAACGGATTATACTGCCGTGGTAATAACCGCTTTGTCCGTTGAATTGTTGGGATAATTGGAGTATACTGTTAGAGGTCACGTTCATACAAGTTTAGAATAGAAAGCAAAACAGGCGAATTCAAACCTTTAAGTTTAAATCAGCTTCTCTAACTTGTTAAGAAATATAAATGTATTATTTTGCAGAGAACATATTAAAATATAAATCACTATTTACAAAATGTTACAACGATATTGTCGGTAATATCGTCCTTGCCTGATGTGCGATGGTCATTCTTTATTGTCATCCACTAGAGGTCTGTATTTTTTTAACTTATAGCTTGCGAAGGCAATTGAAACAAATTGGTTCGACCTTTTGATGCTTTGGTCGATCCCTATTATTTAGGAAATTATTATTATTTGACTATTGTAATAGTTGTGATTATATATGAATTTTTGCATGAAATGGTATTGACTAATACGAATTTACCATTTATTGTGATTAATTAGTTGATAGTTCAATAATTACAAGCATCAAAGCAGCATCGATGGTTGATCCAAAGATCGAACAAATTATTTCTAAAGATTAACTTAAGGGGGTACTACACCCCTCAATAACTGTGTCTATTTTTGCATTTTTCAAGGAAGCAAAGAATCCAATTACTACACTGGAATTTCAGTGACCCAAGACAAGCGGTTTGTTATTTATGATCAGAAATAAGGTATCGCTAGGATGTACCTCGTTTCCTATCATATATACTGAACCGCTTGTCTTGAGTCACTGACATTTCAGTGTAGTAATTGGATTCCTTGCCCCAATAATATACAAAACTTTTGTTACCAGTTTGCAATTATTATTTGAGGAAAAATGCAAAAATAGTCACAAATTTACCACATGGCTGCAGTACCCACTTAATAATTCGAATTATAAAATGTATACTTGAAACAAAGGCTACGGTAAAATCCGTGATTTTTATTTTGTTCTTGTCAAATTATTCGAATAAATGTAGACTTTAAACTTAGTAGTTTACGTTAATATAGTTGAATAGACTATACCTTGTAGTCCAGAACATTACCCTAAGATATTGTCCTTAGTGTACACCTGGATATGATTATCATATTTATACTTTAAATGATACGTTGTTTCAGGTGTGTAGATGAGCAATTTTACGAGTGCACAGTGGACACCACTGGCATTTCAAGATATCCAGAGTCAAATTTTCGTGTTGCAACTTTAATCAATGTTGAATATGGCTGCTAAGTGACTCGATCTGAGTAATGAATGACTCAATCTGTTGAGCTTAGCGCGATGATTAAATGCCGTATTTTAAAGATGCCTTATTCCTTCCTGATTTGAAAATGACATTTGAATGTTACATACCTGGTAATACCTTTTTTTTTATCTTGTGACATGTATCCAGACAAAATGTCTTTATTCACATATGTGTACATCCATATCAAAAGGATGCACTTGTCGGCTGCTACATGTGCCTCTTTTTACAGAATTAGCTAGGAACAAATACCAGACTCATCTCAAGTGGAGGTGACTTCAAATCATCCCCAAGTCACATGGTTTGAGAATAGAGCTAGAATATTCCTAAACCATGTGACTTGGGATGATTTGAAGTGACCTTCACTTGAGATGAGTCTAGTATATATTCTTAGCTATTATGTAAAAAGAGACACATGTAGCAGCCGACAAGTGCATCCTTTTGATATGGATGTACACATATGTGATGCGATCAAGCAAAATCAGTCGGAACTCGGAGTTTGTTATAGAATAATAGAAAACATTTTTAAAGCTGCCTTTTGCAGAATATCCCATTAAAATTAAACAACCAGTTCCAAAGATATGAGCAATTAAAGTGTTTCCAAAACAATAGGAAACAAAAGAAAATATTTTCTTTGTTTGGCTATATCTCAAAATCGATATTTCCGAGTTCCGACTGATTTTGCTTTATTGCATCACATATACAATATAAATACTACATAAACTTATTGCACAGCACACATGTGATCAACTCCAACAAAACCCGGAACAAATCGCCACACACATGTTTTTGAGTTATAGGCCTTTAAAGATGACATTCCCATAAAAAATTAAATTTTGGAATACTTTATTTCATGGTATTTGACTGTGGGACAAAGTGGACTTTTAAATCCTTGAAATAACTTATTAATAAGAAGTTTATTTAATCAATAATAATAATCCCTATCCAATCATGTGTAATGCAGTAAACTAATTGGCGCATCACTCAGAATAGCAGTTTGGCAAAAAAGTGGTATGTCATCTCTATGACCTGAATTGACATAGGTCAGTATATTTCCCGGCATGCTTAGTAGGCACATCCTGATATTTAATAAAGATTAAATGACATTTTATCAATACATGTATGATAAAACATTAATACAGTAAACTTGGCATGCAGTCATGCTGCACAGCAAACATGATTCGACCTTTACAGTACTTAAACCTGGTTAACAGGAAATTGCTCCAGCTAAATCAATCAATAAAGTCTGGCCAATCAATAATCACCCACTTGAAATCCCGCTGCACTGACCAAAGTTGGACAGATATGGCAGATGTTTTTGCTGTTATCTGTCATTTACATAATCAGGGAAGTACGAACATTTGCAGATGCCCCACCTACTCAGTTTTTAGCCTACATGTAATGTATACATTATTCTTGATTGACAGCAAGTACAAAGAATATCCGTCAAGCGGTTTAGCTTTAATGCCCTTTGGAAGAGAGCGGTCTACTAATGAGTGATAGTCACTAAAATTTGCATTCAATTTACACAGGGAATTTTGCAGGTATGTGCATTCCCCCCTCAACCAATGTTCGGGAGACTGGAGAGCCCAATGTGAATAGTGCTTTCATCAACATTGAACTGGGGGAGATGGGTGGCGATTTATATTTAGTATGCCAGAGTGTGCCAACATTCCTTGATTGTCTGAGGCAGATGCAAAATATTTTATCCAAATGTTTTTGTCTCATAACTCATGTCGTATGATCTTCATATTTCACACGATTTGAGAGTAGATTATATGCCTCTGAATTATAATTAAGTTGTACATAAAGAAATTTGTTTATTTAGTGAGTGGTCACTAAAAACCTCCCCTATTGAATTTCACACATTTTAAAAAAATTGTTTTTTTGGTCCATATCTTTAAAACGAAAGCACTGTCTTATTACAACCAAATCTTATACATTTTATTACGATGATACGTTTCCAATTCTGTCTAATAGACTGTGCGCACACCATGTAAAGCTATGTGAAAACCGACGAAGGCCAAATAAACTGCATAATGGTGACATTTTGCATTTCCGCTAAAAAAAAGAGAAGAGTTTGACAACACAGAACTACGAACAAAATTTTGTTCATGACATCAATCATTGAGAGAATAGCGTTGAACTCTATCAACATGATCAAGATTTTAAAAAATCCGAACCAGGCACCTCAAGATCATTGGTTAAAGCCATATTATAACATTTTCAAACAAAATAGATTAGCATTTCTTTGCCATAAAATGTTAGCTTTTACTGTCAGATATATCCCCTTTTATTTTTATGCCGAACAACTACGGCAAAGCAAAGAAAATTGGAATTTACTACCAGCGCACATGTCGCCATTACGTACCACTCCTTCGGTCATGTTGCGGTACGACCCTTTGTTGTGTATATCACAGTCCCGCACGCCGTGTGCGTACTGTGTGTTATGAACATCGTGTATGCGTTCGACTAATAATTCCATCGTAATAATAAATCTCGGATTTTGACAAAACTACAGCATCTAGAGTCTTGATTTTTGCAGGGTATATTGGTTTAATAAAGTACAATTTAATCGTGTAAAAAAAGGAATTTTAAAAATTCAATGAGGGCGTCTTCCTCAGCAAATGTTATAATATGGCTTTAACTACAACACCGCTAGACTATTATGTGCAACTGTAAAAAAGGCTTGAATCATTGTACTAATACGTTTAAGATGTCAAACCATATAGCGTATTAAATACTTTTTCTGTAAAAAACTGAATACATTGCGCACAGCGTCATCATCCCCTATATCTTCGTGTCAGAAATTGAAATGGTAGTGCGAATCCACTCGTTCTTTAACAGCCACGCATGGCGAATTTGTTCGAGATAGGCTGATCGACTCAGGCTAATTATATACATCACCTGGATGATATAAGATAATACAGCGTTTCCATTTATTACCTGAAATGACACGTTTTTTTACGATCTGAGTATGCTAATTATCCTTTTTCAGATTGCTAACCCAAGAAAATTCGCTTCAGTTTTTGTTTTTAAGGCGCATAGTAGCGCTTATCGTATATTAAACTGCAATTCCTACGAATGTTTTGTTCCAAAAGCAAAAATAATGGTATAATTATATTAAAGGGTTTGAGAATATAATCACATCAAAATAATCTACACCACCCTATAGCACAACATGTAGTCTATTTTCATTATTGGAATAAAAACAATTTATACAATATGCAACAAAGGAACGTTCTGTCTTTGTCCCTGAGTTTACTATTCTATACAGACCATTGAAAGATTCGACCTTCAATAATATAATGTCAATAGATTTAGGTTGTTTATTTTAAAAGAAAACTCATAGCTGGATCGCTGACCTATCAGTGATTGGCATGATTGGTTGTTTTTTTTGGTCACCGAGCGAGGAGTGTAAGTATATAGTAATTTTGTGATAAAGGCGACTCTCAGCAGCAGGCGGGCAGTTTATAAAGACACGTGCTTCGATGCCTATAGAAAAAAATTATTACCAGGCGAAGACGATGTGTTGCGCTATGTATGAAAATTTTTAAATTGACTCGGTAATCCACGATATATATTCTTATCATTCAGTAGACGTGAATAACGACGTTTCATTTGTTAATAGCGAAATAATATAATTCCATATCGTTCCGTTTTTATAAATTACCCTACAATATAGCCGTATTAATCAGTCTTAATCAGCACTGGCAACCAGTGGGTCTGTATACGCGCGGATTATTGTAACCTTGCTGATCGCGAATGCGGTAGAGACGGCAATAGACCTTTTTCTCAGACGTCACCAATCAATCGATATTGGGGTCCAGCATTCGAGTCATGAGCACCCAAACGCAAATACTGCGCCGGCTCGCGCGATCAACTTTGCGCCACGCTAGGAGTCCTGCGCGGAATTGCCAACTCGCAATACGCGTTTAGTTCCACACGGTGTAAAAAGTAAACAAAAATGTGTTAACAAAACAAAGATTAATTTTCAAATAGCATGCGGTTTTCCGAATTCTTTTGTATTTTGTGGTATCAAAACAATCTGAAACAAAGGTAACCAGTATATAGTTCCCTTTAATGTGAAAGATGACAAAACAGAGGAGAAAATACGCAGTATTTGGTGTTTTCACATTGTGGGTGAAACGCGCGTGTTGTTTGTTTACATCTGAGACCCCAATATCGATTAGGTGACGTCATCAGAAAAAGATATATTACGCGCTGCCTCGCGTCACGCTTACTGTGTGTCGCACGTTGGCAAAATTAATTTAATTTTAATTTGGCCAAACTTATCTAAATGACAATGTTGCCTTTTTTCCTTGATTTAATATGTTTGTCTTTTTGATAAATACTCCTGGTGTTTCCTTATTGATAACATAAATTAACATATATATTTTTAAAACAAAATGGTTAATGACATTAACAATCATTATGGAAAATGAATAAACGAAAAAAGAACAAAACAAGATGGGCCAACGTATAATGTGCATATTAAACAGTCTAGGTTCGTATCACGCGGTAACGTGTACGCATTGAGCCATGCTGTCTACTGAAGATAACTATAAATAATTATGTAATGAATTATTTATGACTAATTCCTGACTTTATTATCTTATTTATTTTCAACTTTAATTCGGCATTGAATTAGAACATTCAATATCGTATACAGCTATTTGTGTGAAAATATTTATGATAAGGGACCGTTCACAAACAGTTGTTAGGGGCCTGATGCAAAAAGGGAGGCCCTGAAAATTTTTGACCCTCCTAAGGGGGTCCCTGAAAAAAATGGAAAAATTAAGTTTATATGCTTTTCTATGGGGTTGACCCATAATTTTCATGTCAAAAAGGGGGCCCTAAAATGTTTGAGGTCTGTAAAGGGGGGGCGAAAAATTTTCGCGATGAATTATTTTTGCATCAGGCCCCCCTTACAAGTGTTTGTGAACGGTCCCTAATTAAGAAGAAATACGCAACATCGTGTTATTATAGGCATACGTGTTTATTTGACCTAAATATAAAACTCATGATTACAGGCGGTGATGGAAGCGATTTCGCCAATTTTTAGGTCGCCATTGGATTAACACATAATCATGAAATCGTCACAAACAGTTCTAAATTTGTTATGTGGTGTCAAAGCAAAATTATCTTACTCTAAAACCGTCGGGGTACGACAATATACCACACTGCAAGTATGTTAATTTTCCATTTGTAATTGCTAACCGTGTATTTCGAATGGGGCTGTCAGCCCTGTATCTTCGCCAGCCTCGTACGTCACGTGTTGCGCTTCCTATGCCGCCTGGGATTATGGATGTTTTCAATAACCTCTCCATAAATAAACACATTTCTTTGCCCTCAATTGTAACATACTTCAGAAGGACAGTATCTACCAAAAACATGTGCGTAACAGTTTGTTATGATTTCCCGTTTTTGAGATACAACACAAGAACAAACTTTTTGCGCGCGACAGCTTAGAGAACTAATAATAAAATGTGTGTAGTTTAGGTTATAGGATGTTTCACTGACCACTCTCTGAAAATGCTCATTTCTTTTTCAACAACTTTATTAAGATTCCAAGCTTTATGGTCTTCTCTCATTTCGTGTGTTCATATGACATTTCGTTGTTGAATTATGAAAACGAAATTTAGATGGAAAATTTTGCAGTTTAGAGCACAATACGAAATATATGTAATTTAGCACAGGAGATTTTTTCAGTGATCACTTCCTAAATAGACGGATTTCTGATTTCTGATTTCTTTATCACCAATTTTATTATCATTCGAAAGCTTATGGTCTACTTCCACATTGTGTTCAATATCGAGTCAATACGACATTTAGATAGCCTATTTTGAATTCACCTCAGACAATCAAGGAAATAAATAGTTGGCACACTCTGACACTATGTTGGAACTCTTCATTACCGTTCCGAAAGTTCAGTAAAATTAGTATAACAATGTTTGACTAGAAGCTCAAACCGCCCCCTTTCTCCTTCCCTCAACTATTTCCCCTCAACCAATGTCGGGGAGACTGGAGAAATGTGCTTTCAACAACATTGAACCGAGGGAGAGAGGTGGCGATTTACATTTAGTATGCCGGAGTGACATTTGACCATGCGCAATATCCTCCTCCTGACCATCCTCTTTAAATATACCAGAGTGTAGCTGATTATGGTCCTTTGACTACTTTATAAACCCCTCAACTGGAAAACTGTGCAATGTGTTCCATAGAATAAGTTCCTTTTGTAATATGCATACATCGCATACGATGCTTTGACTTTGAGATGAGTGACATGCGGGAAATTACGATAATTATGTATTGTATTTTGCAAACCATCAATTAAAAACAGGGCAAACCAGAACACGAGAACAACGAATGAAAATAAACAAAGCATTTATTTAGAATTGGGAAGGTCGTCAATGTGTTGTTGTTGTCTCAGTTGTCAGTTTACTTTTTGAATAGAAAAGGTTTAATATGACCGAGCGAACAACAAATCCTGGGTCCAGGGTACGTTCATGCTAATTATTAGTTTCCTTACATAACAAAATATCATATTGAATAATTTCTGTCATGTTTAACACGGCATGTCAACCTCTATTGACCTTTTCTGACAAGAGAACGACAGTAAAGGCATTTTATAAAAACGCCGACTTGCCGTGTGGGTATAGATATAACTCAGCTGTATCATAATAAATACAGTAAGCCTGGTAACAGCCTTCAAGGTATTATATTGGTTTTAATCAATTCAGGACCATGAAGAAATTTAAAGAAAGTAGTTGTATCCAAGAACTAATAACTTTGACAAACATTTTTTTTTTCAATACAGCTAACAAGCAAATCCTTCTTGAGGTAAACTGTCATACTGTTTTGCAGTTTAGCAACGTCGAATGTTTGACAACATCACATCAACGAATCATTTCTTTTATCGCGGACTGCGCGCCGTCCTAAATATTAGGTTGATGTTCCTCACCTTATAAACCATTAATTGACTCTGCATATCAATGAATGTATTTGGTCATCTTTTACACTAAATTTAGAGAATCTAGTAAATAGTACGGGCCAAAATAACTTATATTTGT
Organism: Amphiura filiformis; assembly: GCF_039555335.1. Classification (NCBI taxonomy): domain Eukaryota; kingdom Metazoa; phylum Echinodermata; class Ophiuroidea; order Amphilepidida; family Amphiuridae; genus Amphiura; species Amphiura filiformis. The sequence continues at coordinate 51,316,635 of NC_092647.1, forward strand.
TGCCTTCATCTAAAATTAAGTATTAAATGTGGTATGAAAACGTCATATTTAGGATAAAAATACCGTTTATATAATATTGTAAAACAAAGTTCATTTGTACTGTATTTGCTGAAAATTACATTTTGGCTTAAACTTTGAGCACGTATCAGATGCATACATGATGACGATGCTGTGATATTAATTGTTAGGTACTTATTGGCGACCCGGATATTCATTTACCAGTTATGAGGAGAAGAGTTGCTCAAGCAATTTTGCTTTAATTAACAAATCAAATCCGTAAAGCGGTTTTTAATACTTTAGATAATTTCATCTTAATTATTTAATATTCTTGACATGAAATATTAATACAAATCATCCTTTGGTATAAAATTTGAAAATATATTTTCAAATAGTAACACAGGACTAAGGGATTTTTGTAAAAGGTAGGAATGTGGTTCGTAGTATGCAAAACCACGTACCAATTGTACCAAACACGCAGAAAAGGACAAACCACATTAACTTGGATGATTCTCTTAGCCAAATCGCGTGATCAAAGGACATCCACGAAGGAGGAAACACGCTTATTGTTTCGATAATCTCGATCAATGTATATAGATAGCGCCATCAACCAAAAGTAAGCTAATAAAAAAGTCGACAATTAAATTCTGCCCTCGATTGTGGTTTGCGAATGCTTGTATTATAACTTCAAGCTGAGGGCGTCTGTACAAATGGAAATGCTTGCTATTTTGATATAAACGAACTCTGCAACCATCTTATAAAACAAGAGTGCTTGTATTATAACTTCTGCTGAGGGCGTCTGTAAAATGGAAATGTTTTGATATAAAACGAACTCTGCAACCATTAAAAACTCCTCAAAAAAGTTTGGAATCTTTACGAAATGGCTATCAGAAATATTTGAGATCTCTTTTTATATCAATCAAACAGTGTTATTTCCTGTCAAAAATGACACCAAATTGCTGGATGCGTTTTACTTGCTGTCTTTGAAAGAAAAAAGGCCTAAAACAAAATCTGACAAATATGCCACTGCCTGCGCCATTTATACACGAGTAAGGAATATCACACTGTTTCATTAAAAACTGTTTCGAAATGTTGCCAGCCTGATGTACGTTCTTCTGCAGACGTTGGTTCTCTTTTGCGGCCACTTCTTGGTCTGTCTTTGACATCTCCAGTCTGACAAAACTTGGCTTTTAGCTTAGAGATCATACTGCGTGAAACTCCAAAAGTTGCCGCTACCTGATTCTGAAGTATGCCAGGCTCAAGCTAACCAATAGCTCGAGCCTCATCCAGATCTAATAATCGAACAATGGTTGATTAGAATAATATTCTGGCAAATGACCACTATGACGACAAGACAGATTGACTTGCTTTGATCTATCTTAGCACTTTTCACTCACAATGGTTATACTGCAACTTTGCATTCATTCTTTTATTCATGCATTAACCCACTCATTCATTCATTCAAAGCAATGAGATGAGCGCAGACAATGGTCAGTGTAGCACATTTTCTTTGAGACCTCTCTGTCTTTCACAGAAAGTTACTCAGCCGTGTAATAAGTTATCGTCACAAAATGAGGAGTCATTTTTGAATGGAGAGAACAATGTTTTCACCGATATGAATCAATATGGAGATATATGTCAAACTTTTCTGATATATGGCTGTTTTTGAAAGTTCCCAACTTTTTTGAGGAGTAACAATGAATGTCTAAATATGCCTTGAATACAGAATATGGTATAACATAAGACACATGAAAAATAATTCTTATAATTTTATATTAAGCGCTTCTCATCAACAGATATCCTGGAACAGGGAAATACGAACTGTACCAGTTATTACAGGTATTGGCGGGAAAAGGGTGGATGGGCAGGATTTGTATCAAAATTTTATCGATTGAGTCCATATTATTTGGCCAAGCTATGAGTCTCGTAACTTATAGCAAGATCAATAAATATTCGGCTGAAGCATCCAATTTTATTTTTGTTGTGTTTTAGATCCAATATTTTCATCAAAACATAAAAATGACTAAAATTTGGTTTAGCAAGGTTAGTAAATTTGGTAAGCACAAACCTCTGGCAAATAAATTCCGTTAGTGTTTTATCAAGCAATATTTTATTAGTATAAACCAGTTGGGCTGTGATAGTGCACCCCATTGTTAAGTCTACTTTTCACTGTTTATGGCAAACGTCTGCGACATTTTTGGTATGTAATCAAAGTTTCCCTTTTTCTTTTTTTTTTTTGAGTCCATTTTTGAATCTAAAATTGTTTATTTCCCTGTGAAAGTATTCATTACTGTACTGGAAAATATATTTGTGCACGTTTTTTTTTCTGGAAGCGGTACTAATTGGATGAGAATACGAAACAAAAACGCACCTCCCACAACAATAAACATCTGGCAGTGTTGCAGTCTGTGTTGCTTACGATACGAGATATACCGTTTTACGCATTGAAAGAGGGTTGCCCTATACCACATGGAGCTGCTTTAGTGTATTGTTGAGAGCGCCCTCCAACAAAGTAATCTGATAAAATTATCATGCGTTGGTCGAATAAATCAGCGGGCAGAATGTCTCGTTTGAATAGCATCATAACTTTTACTAATAATTATTTTATAAGTTTACTTTTATTCGAGGGCGCTATCAACGGCAGCTGGACATTCCTTTTATGCAACAACAGCACTGAGTAAGCAAAACAAAAGTAACCCGATGTTAATTAGTCCGAGGTGCGTTTTTAAAGTAATAAACGCGTTATCCTGCTGAAAATTTGGTATGCCGCCGCGCGTCAAACTAAAAATCAGCCAGGGCTGGTAAGAACTTCAGCTGTCCATGCCAATGTTTTTATCGCCATTTACCGGTACCAGTGATTTGTGCTAAAGAAAGAAAGAAAGAAAGAAAGAAAGAAACGACACGAAAGAAAGAGGAGAAAGAAAGAAAGAACTAATAAAAGGAAGAAGAAAGAAAGAAAAGAGAAGGAATAAAAGGAAGATAAAAAGAAAGACAAAGTGAAATAACAGACAATTTAAAATAACTTTTCAATCAAATAAATAACAACGACGTTCGTAAGCAACAAAACAAAACAAAGATTCAGAATTAAATAATGAGGGCAAGATACAAAATAATAGACCCAAATGTTAATTATTTGTATTATTTCATGGAAAGAAAATTATGATGTAATTAAATTTATTAGCGTTACATCTCATCATTTGGTTACCTATAAAGTGTAACTTCAATGTAATGTAACACAATTTAACTCAATTTTTTGGTAACAGTTGGGCAAGAGGAAATCAATATACGTAAAAATAATATCATAGGTAGGAATATAAATTATTATCAAACAGCGTATATTTTTCTTATGCATATCCATTTAAAAAGGCACAGTAGGCCTACGAAAAAATATATAAAAGGGGTGATGTTAACTTAAACGGCCTTTTTATTTGTCTTATTAACTAGTATTATATAACTTATTTATTATAGCCTAAAGTAGTTTCTTATTTTATGATTATTAATATAATGAAATTATTTCAATAGTATTTTAAGGTAAAATTCTGTAATTTATATACCATGAAGTCAATTTTATTTTTTAATAAAATCTATTTTATCTGACTTCGCGATGACTTTATAACTTAATCATGTTAATGTAATGATAAAACGAGAATGAAAGTAGATCAACAAGTTGTCCCAGCAAACACAAAAAAAACGTTAAAATAAACATTTGGGTTTTGATTTAAGTAAATTAAATGTCGGGTTATATAAAGGTTATGAAAACGTTTTAATACGTTTTGTATGAAAACACTACAAAATATTTCTAAATTGTTTTCAAAGTGTTATTGTAAAAATATGTTTTTGCAAATAGGCAAAATATTTTATCAACTTACTAACATAATATGATTTAGAATGTTTGCAGTATAACGTTTTTGAGTGTTTTGAAAACGCCTTTAAATAACCCGACATTTAAACGTTTGCAACCTTTTCTAACCTTTGCATACATGCCCAAAATAATCTGAGTAATAAATAGCATTCTAATCATGATAAATAACGAGATCCGCTAAATTTAAGTTAATAATTAAAGGCCTATTCAGTGATACTGCAAAAAATTAACATTGTTTATGCATAAAGTGAAGGATAAGTCATTAAAGTAAGGTAGGCTTTACAAGTAATATTGACAAAGTTCAAATTCAATTCAATTTGAAATGTAAAATATGTTGGCGCATGGCACCACTTTTGGTTTTCGATTTATAAAGAACTTTTTGAATCGTTTATCACCCCACTGTAGTTGGATTTGCGATATCACTTGCATACGCGGACAATATATATGAGCTGCGACAGTTTTTTGCGAGTGACGCTATGATATCGGACTGGTATTTTGAACCAAAAATATGCCATTTTCTGCTCAAATTGCGAAAAAAGTGAATTAGCTTTAATGAAATAATCAGTGCGCATATTATATCAAAAATAAGCAAAATTGTTCAGGTAGATTTTTTGTTATAATCGAAAACATGTCTAAAATTTCCACCCATAGACCCTGTACTAATTTTTCCCCAAAACAGCATTTTTAAAATGGTTATTTCTCGAAAACTAACTCCGTGACCCCTCTTTTTTATTTTATATTTTCAAAGTATATTTATTAATTTTAATTGGTACGAAGTTTAAGAAAAATCGTTCGGTGGGATCTTTTTATAACCTCATCCATTGTAGTACCGCTTCAAAAAAACATATATATAATATAAATAAAATACATCAAACAGCGTAATTATGTTATAACAGCATGATTTATTACTCGGAGTTTCACGCCTAAAACGGCCATCATCAGATAAATAGCTGAACACTGAACTGTAACTCCAAAATATATATTCCAGTACAGTATGAATACTTCGCATGAAAATAAATAATTTTCGATCCAAAAAGGACGCAAAAAAACAAACAAAAAGCAAGAACTGAATACACCAACAATGCAGTCGTTATCATTGAAACTTTGATTATATACCAATCATATCGTAGGCGTTTGCAATAAATAGTGAACAGAGTCCTTATTAATTGCCACACGCCAGTGATTTCACAGTTGTGGAAGGACGAAATATTGGTCAACTCTATTACTTTAACCATAATCTAGTGTCATTTCTGAAACTGTTTACTTTATTTTCATACACCCTGGCATGATTTTAATAAGAGACCAAGTATAGGCTGGGGTTGAAAGAACGGTGTACAATCGATAGTCCAAACAGTAATGGTTCACTCGTCCGAAACATAAAACGGTTCGTTAGCCCAAACGTAGAGTAGGGGTTATGGTTATGGTAATGGTTAACGTTGCGGATGCTCGTTATGTTTAGGGTTATGTTAAGGGTTATGGTTAGGGTATTAGCAAACTGTTTACATTGGCGCACCTTAGGACTAGCAGATGTGCACAGGACGGGCAATTAAATGGTTATTAGCACATCATCTACGGACATCCATCAACAAAGGAAAAACCACGTTTATAACATGTACCGGCTAGTGCACTTCGTTTACTATGGAAAAATTACTGTCTGAACTAGTTTCATACAATAACAGTATGTTAATAGGGCCCTCAAACGAAGACAATTTGTATTGCTCAAAAAAGGGGAAATCTCCGCCATCCACCTGCTATATTGTTACTAACATGCATTTCTTACCAGAAATTTGAGGGCGTTTTAAATGAAACTGCAGAACTACATTACGATTGCAGATATGAAGGTTTAAAATTACCATTTTGCAATTCTCATTGTTATAATTTCGCTCTTATTGCTAAAAAAATCACGCCTTGACTGCCATGTGTATTTTATACCACACTGTTACCATTAATTTGAACCTTTCAAAACAATTATTTAGAATGTTTTAGGACTGTAATTTTGATGTAGCTGTACATTTCAAAGGCACACTAATGTTGCTTACAAATAATAAATTTACATTTACTCTTTGTTTTGCGATCTGTTTCGCTTATTAATGGTGACTAAACAAATTTTCATCCTAATTCTCGTAGATTATGGAAAGTGATATCTTCCAATATTTACTTAAAATACTTCAAAACATTTGATTGTTAAGTCCAGAAGTGTTGCTATAGTTACAGTGCTTTAACCCTAGGACTGCTATTTTGTAACACTGATTACGAAAGGTTGCAACCCCCTCCCTAATTTTCGATTATAAACGTCGTTTACCGTATGTATAATAGCTATGGGTCACCTCTATCCAGTGATACCAAAGTACAAACATGCCCCACATAATGTTGCTATGACGTCATAATGTGAGGGCGCCCTGGCAAATTTGGAAAATTCTGGCTATGTACAAGCGTAAAATTCTACAAACATGAGATTTGTCTCCCCAATATTAAAGGACAAGAATATTTTAACCTAATTACCAAGTAAAAAGTCTGTAGCTATTGGAATCATTTTACAAGAGTGAAATAAAAACCATTGCTTTTACCGTACAAACCAATGAAGGGCCTCACCCCCCCTCTATGGTCATCTTTGACGGTCGGTCCTACCCCCGGTAAGGTGATGGGGTAAAGGTTTTATCATTGAAACAAGCGCAAAGGATGGATCTACGATTAGCTTATGTTGTTTGGGTGTAAACGTGTGCGGGTTTTTTTATGAAGGATAAAATCTTAAGGGGCTGGTACAACAAATTATAAATCCCGGACATTTGAAGAAGATCCGTAGTGGTATATGGAAGAAGCACGTTTTGCAATAAACATAAACTGATGGGTACCAATCATTTTGATACAGCCTGTACATACACGTACTATTCTTTTATTGTTATCCACGGTTAAGTTGATGGAGTAGCAATCAGTAAATTGAGCAGTAATGGTGTTCGCACTATTACATGGACACAGGAAAAATCTGGAGTCCCGGTCTAGAGAATGGAATGCCTCTAACTCCCCCTGTTAGACAAGGGTTATGTAACGTAGAATAAACAACAACTGAAGTATGTTTGTTTTGATTCGTTTGCCCTTGGAATTCGATAAAATAGATAAACTCCCATTATGAAATCACACATATTCTATGTTTGTAAGCCTTTACTACAGTTTGTTTTCTTTTCTTTTTTCTTTACACTTCAATTACCATTTAATCTTTTTTTCATTCCCTCATCATATTCACTCCTTCTTTCCTTATTTCTTCAATTCCTTTTTACTTCAGTAAAAATATATAACTGTTTCGAATGTTTCAAGTTGATAATTAAAATCTAGTCAACTGGACTTACTATTTTTTAACTGGCGACGTTTCACATCATATCCTGGATGCTTCCTCAAGCCGTCTGATTTTTCGGCGGCGATTGGTCAGTGACCCGTGACGGGGTCACAGAACTGAGACGTCGAGGGATCTTTTTGATAGCAGAACTGTAGGCCCCCGTCAAGTTGTGGCGCAGACCTCCTCCTCTGTTCAGAGATGGCTCCTCTCGCTTCACATAAACAGCCTCTTTCACACCTCTCTCAAACCACAGCGATTCTCTGTCCAATATGACACAATCGAGAGTGTGGTTGGTACTGTTGAGATGCGAGTATACAGCAGAGTCTCCACAACCGGATGCGCTCGATCTTCTAGCTGATACATACGCTTGGCTAGCGCATGCTTAGTTTCCCCTATATACAAGTCCTTGCACCCATTGTCTATACATGGGATAACATAGACAATGTTATTCTGTTTGTCTTTCGGGACCTTGTCCTTAGGGTGTACTTGTTTTTTGTCTCAGTGTGTTGGTGGGGTTAAAGGAGACGGGATTTGGTATCCTCGAAAAATTCTGCGAATTTTCTCAGGGATATCTGAAATAGGGATGGTGACGTTGTGTTGTCATTTGCTGATGCAGTCCTTTGTTGGCGAGTTTGAATTATGACGCGCTTTCTCAAAGGTCCGTTGCGATATCCACAAGCACCAAGTGCAGATTTCAAATGCTTGTGTTCCTTGGTCTTAGCATCCTCATTCGAGAACGCTTAGTGTCCTCATGTTTCGAGTGTTGAATGTTGCACAATTTGAATTTTATAGCTGGCATTGCTATTAGCATTGCTACATTTCGATGTGTATTTGAGTACCACTGTATCAACAAGATGTAGAATAAAAGGGAAAGACTGGTGAGGTGGAGTTTGACCTTGCAAGAGTACAATCTAGACATCAAACATAAACTCTTCAAAAAAAGTTTTGAAACTTTCAAAAACGGCTTTATATCAGAAATATTTGAAATCTGTTTCCATATTGTTTCATATCTATATAGACATTGTTCTTTACTGTCAAAATGACACCAAATTTTTGACCATAACTTTATCCATGGTTGAGTAACTGTCTTTGAAGGACAAGGAGGTCTCAAACAAAATGAGTAAGGAATATCACCATGTTTCATTAAAAACGGTTTTGAAGTGCTGTCAGCCTGATGTACCGGTCTTCTGCCACTGTTGTTTTTCTTGGGCGGCCACTTCTTTGTTTCCCTTTGATATCTCCGGTCTGACGATCTTAGAGATCATACTGCAGGAAACTCCAAAAATGCCGCAACTTGATTCTGAGGTATGCCAGTCTCAAGATGACCAATATCTTGAGCCTTATCCAGATCTGATAATCGAACCATGGTTGATTAGTGGTCTATGCATTGGGAAACTCCAGATATGAACCCCTGTGGGACGAGTGCCCCTATATTTTAACCTAAAATTTAGGTTCCTCTGACTGGGTTTCCACATTGCATGCTTCCACTGTATTTTTATATATTGCATTGTTTATTGTGTATTTTATGCATGTCCTTTTAATGTTGTCTTGTCAAATCCTGCCTGAGTTGGGTTTTCCAGCTCGTGACCTGGGTTTATATGTTCCTTCTTTATATGTTGTTTTATAAAGATTGATTGATAACATTAAAGTTAAACACTCAAAGTTCATAGTATGTTGAAGTTGATGTGTAAGACAAAAACATTTAAGAATGTTTTCATTACATTCAAGGAGGGGTGGTGGTGATGTGCCCTGATTAATTTAATTTAATTATTTGTCTGTGTTTACAAACTGAAAGTAGGTCGTGAAATATAAGATATTATAGATATGGGAAACCCCTTGGAAGTAATCATGCAAGAGTTTGTGTGTTATGGCATGTTTTATGGAAAATCCCTTTGGGTACAGTAAACAAACTCAATCAGAGTTATTAATATCATAGGGGTTCCTGTATTGCTCAATCATAGTGCATTGCTTAGTGTTAACTGGGGAATCCCCAAGCATATAAACTAGATGACATCATGGGGAATCACCCACAGGAAATGGTATAATGTGACAGAATAGTCTATTGATTGATTTTGGGTTTTCTGGAGTATAAAAAGGTGCAAGTTTGAATTTGTTCTTTGCAGAATATCATTAGGGATTGTAAACTCTCTACATGTTGATCATAGTTGTGCTTCAAAGGAGGTACACTTAAACCAGTTTACATATCCAATAATGTGCTTTTTTTAATACAGCAACGAGTGTATGAAAGACTTGCCGGAGTCTGGTTTATAAACCAACACATCTGTCACTAAAGTGGAGCAGTACAGAAAGAAGCCTGTTTCCCGGAGAACGAGAGTGATTGGTGAAAGAAGCACTATTTTGCGCAAGGAGTTTGGAGAACGGCGCTAGGAGATAAGTGTTTTTAGAACTGCGCAAGGTGATAAGTGTTTGTATAACTGCGAAAGGAGTTACGTATTTGGAGAAAACAGGACCATTTCTGTGCGCGGATTTTTATACACAAGTATAATAAATGCAAGTGTACAAGTGACCACCAATCTGGCTGAGAAGGAGGAGCTGGAGATCCTGGAAGTCACAGTTGACAGCAAATTGACCTGCACAAAGCCCATCTCCAACGTCTCTTCCAGAGCAGGACAGAAGCTGGGCGCTCTGAGTTGCAAACAAACTTGATGTGAGAGACAGAGCAACCGTTTACAGGACCCAAGTTCGCAGTGTGATGGAATATGCATTACTGTCTTGGATGAGTGCCAGCGCCACCACTCTATACAGAGGAAGGCCCTTCGAATCATAGGTGTGAGAAAGCGATTACAGACCTGAACATATCTCCATCAAAGACGTTGCTGCAGCAGTCTTCTAAAACTTGCACACCAGTTTGTGCCCACCAGATCTGAAGGCACTACTACCAATGTCATTTGTAGTCAGAAGAGCTACCCGCTCCAGCTTGTCCATGCCTTACAATGCTCCCACAGTATCAGTTTCTAGTACCATATCATCTGGCAGAACCTTCATCCGAATTTCAGTTCACGTTTGGATACAAATCTTATTAAAAAAACACAACAACTATACGAGTCGTATTATTGACTCTCTAAACAAATGCATCAAGGGTCAATTGACTCTTCCATGGGAGTCAATGCCGATGTTCACATAAATCCAAGTTACATTGCTATGATGTTTTTCAGTTTGTCATTCAGTGGAATTAGAATTGAAGCTGAGTTAAAGGTCCCTGGAGGGTGAACTTAGGAAATTGAAAAGGATCAAAACCAGTTTTATAGTTAATAGCCTTGGAGGTGTGGTAACTTTAGCTGCCAAATGTTCAAATATACTTGTAAACGTCCAGAATATAAGGTTCCGTTCATGCAATAAGAGTATAATCATAACGTAGGTAAGCTAGCATCTTCTTATTGGTGTATCCTTAACAGCATTATTTCTAAGTCTACAATTATACGGCCTATACAATGAATAAGATCGTTCATCAAAATCTGACTTTAAATGTCTTTTAATTCTTTAATTCTAATGGCGCATATGGACTCCTTTGCCTCCTTCCTGAAAATCGCAACAAGATATTAATGGTCCGTACCCTTATTTGCTGGTGGGAATTTTACAGTAGGGCACTTTCAGTTTCTACAGAAAATTACAGTTATGTAAAGGTAGCCATAAGCGCCATTAGGCGATTCTTAAAGGTATATATGTATACACCATTTTAACCTACGGTCTAATAAGTGAGATAATAATTAGCTAATAATATTATATAGTGGATTTCTTAAAATTTCATATTCTGTTGTCTCTCCTCTAATTTAATTCCTCTAACATTGTTTAGTTCGATCGCCGTATCCTCACGAAACCAAATTCAGATACTTCCGTACTGCGTCGTATTTGCAAAATCGGGACATGATCACCCGCCAATTAAATTTCTCCCAATGTCGTTTCTCTAATGCAAATTTCGCATAATGTCGCATCAGTAAAGCGAATGCTATGTACTCTTACAAAAATCGAGAGCAGATGTTGAAATATTGAGAACATTTAGGATGTAAAACCTGACATAATTTTATAGAATAACAAATTTTGAAGTCTTTTCTTAACGTTAGTTGCTACGAAATACGTGTACACGTACAAAACAACGTACACGACAAAACATACAAAAGAAAAAAACCTTTCAAACGCGAGTTTTCTCGGAAACTGCATTTCATGGGACAGTATGTGATGCGAGCGACGCGACGGTTTGTCGGGTTTGTCTGCTTAATTTGTTTGTTAATTGTTTGAAGATTTTTTAATTGTAGGATTTTTAAAACGATCCGTTTAATAAGTAACATTCTTTATTAATTTCTCCCAATCCCGCTGTAAAATAAACATTACACCTTTTTTTGTACTTCACTGCCGACAACATTTAAAGTACCGTAATCCTACCACCATGTCTTTTAAACCCGGTTCATGTAATTTGTTTATCAAACAGAATCTACGTGACCAATCTTGAAATCGGGAGCAATAGGTTTGAAGTAATGCGCAGGAAATAACCAACAAATATTCAAGACGCTGTGTTTGTCCAATTAACCCTTGTGTAGGCTACAATGATATTTAAATGGAACACTTCTCAGATTTCAACAGGTTTGGATTGACCAAAGGTCGTAAACAACGGCACAATGTCTCCGGATGTTTAGCCATATTTTGACACTTGGGTGAAATATCAATATGTTTTCAATATTCGTTTCAAATGATTTTTCTGAAGAAAGTAACTTAATGAAAAACATTTGCCTAGTGATAAAAAAAACTTTATGTCGAGCAAAATTTATATGGTATTATTTGTCTTAAAAAAATAATTTTATAAGTGTTATTTTACAAACACTGGCTATTCAGCTACACGTACAGGTTGTAACAAAAACATTTATACGATTTAGAAAATAATATTAGGCAAACTTGTCACTTAATGATGGTATTGTATTTTACTTGGGCGTCAAGGTAATTTCTTAAGCTACTCTCTATATATTTTTGTTTCAATAAAACCGGTGGTCAAAGCGCAGATATAGCCAAAAAGTAAAGTAGTCCTAAAAAAACCAGCTTGTGTCTTTGTGTAGCAAAGGTACCTGAATTGATTTAAATCATGAACCATCTGGTCGGTGCTCTTTTAAGAGCACCGACCAGATGGTTCATGATTCAAATCAATTCTCAAAAGATGGATAATTTTGAACAATGGGGCATTAGAAGTGGCATTTTATGATTTTGAAATAAATATCATATTATTTATTTACTTATGTGAATTAAATGAACGAAAAATGAAAAACCTTTGGTTTGCTTTTAGCGATAGCATTTTACCCGGTACAAACTTGATGTGCAAAATGAGCAACAAAAAAAAAATCAACCCGTGCGATTAAGTAAAATCGGGCATAGCTTTTTAACCTGAACTAGGAAAGGCACCAAGTAAAGTTTTTCTGTTATCCAAGATATTATACTCGATATTATACACAGGACTGAACAAACCAACTTTTTAGATTCCAGAGATGACCCAAAACATAATCAGGATGTTCCCAAAAATATAAACTGCCTCAAGGGAGAAAAGGGTCCAATTTCAAAAAAACATTTAAATGTACTCCTCTAGTCACAAGGATTCAGAAAATGTATAGTTTGACCTATTTAAGACGTACCGTTCTTGAGTTGTAACCAAAAAGGTCAAAGGTCACGGCTTCATGGGGGTCAAAAACGTCATAGTGCTCCGAATTTGACAAAAGAGGTGTCAAAATGTACCTTTGATAAAGCAATTCAAATAAGGATAAGATTGTGCCATCGAGGATGTTTCGTTACTGAGGTAACACAGCAAAATAGGTCAAGTACCATTGAGGCCTATTGACCTTGACCAACACAACTCGAGCAAGTTTGAAATTTGACCTTGTGCAAAGTTCGATGACCTTTTTCTCCCCTTGGGGCCAGTTTATATTTTAGGAAACATCCTGATTATGTTTTTGTGTCATCTCAGGAACCTAAAAAGTTGGTTTGGTTCAGTCCTGTGGGGGTGCAAAGCAGGTAATCCTAGCTCCCCGAATATTACTGATTCTACTTCATATCACACTTAAGCCACGCCCCCTTTTTTCTGAAAAGCAAAAGTACAATTGCCAATCATGAAAGTTGATTTTACGCAATGCACGCTTGATTATGCGCGAAAATGTCAAAAGTGGTTCAACTCATTTTCAGGACGATTTCATTAATTGAGCATAGCGTTTGAGCCCGAACAAGTAAAGTTTTCCTGTTAGGCAAAATGTTATTCATTCCACTGCATATAACATTGTTACCATGATCTTTTTTCATTTTTTTCTGAGAAGCAAAATTGCAATTGTATAAATTTTATTGCTATAGTCTGTAAATGTATAGATATTGAGGAAAAATATATGAGTGTGCTCATGTGATTTGCCTTAGGTAATTTAATTTGATTATTTGTTTACATTTAAAGCTATTTATTGAAAAATGGGAATCTACTATCATTTTAATCACAATAAAAAATCAGTCAGGTTTATTGATAATATATCAATGTGAAAAAGCCATCTTGTTTTAATGTGGATGTGAAGTAGTGACATATTAAATGAATGGGACTTTCCGGTGCATAACAAAAGGTAAACACACTTTCTGAGAAGCAGATTTTGTATTGTATTTGTGCAAGCAGTCAATTTCATCCTACTTGCTATTAAAGCAGATGTAACGAAGACAACAAAATTTGACTCATTTAGATGTAGGACCAACAGATTTAACGAAATATGACCCTTTCTCAGAGTACGCGCAAAAGTGCTCATCATTTTTCACAAATCCAAAAAAAAAAAATATTGTCGTTTTGACTTGCTGACGCCTGGTTTATGAAACAACGCATCTGTCAATGTAAGTGGAAACAGAGTGGAAGAGTGAATGGTGAAAGCCACTTTTTGAAATTGTCATCAGTGCAATGTATATGTGTTGTATGCTGTGCATTGTACTGCTGTGCCTTCAATGAAACATCAGTCGTGTGAGCCAGTCAATTTGCGACACGATACTGTGCTATTAAGGGTAGAAGTTTGAAAGGTATTGTTGGTCGAAGAGCACAAAACGTTTTGGCATTATCTAGATCAATATATTAGAAAAAAATTAACACGGTGATGGCGGAACGGGCTACGACTCATAATCGGAAGGTTGCAGGTTCGAGAACCCCGGCGATGCCATCGTGTTGTGCCCTTATCTCGATTACTCCTCTCACTACCAGGTGTAAAATGGGGAGCTGTTATGAATACTGTCCATTGAGCGCCGCCCAAATGATTATGACGCGCATGCCTTTGGGCATTGTGTTTTGACTTGCTGACGCCTGGTTTATGAAACAACGCATTGTCAATGTAAGTGGAAAAAGTAGACATATTCTAACGAGAATAAATGTAAAGCGCTTTGGTACATGTTCACATGTGAAAGGCGCTGTATAAATAACAACATTTAACATTTATTTATAAGGTTGCCAGAAAACGTATAAATGGTTATGTACAGGGTATATAGGTATAAAACGTTCAACATTCAAAAAAACTTTGTGATAACTTGTTGCAAATATTCTAACATAATGTTTTTATGTGTTGACAAAATATTTTGGAAAAAATGTTTACACAAACATATTTACAATAACATTTGAAGACATTGTAGTGTCTTTTCAAACAAAACGTTTTAAAACAGTCAAAACGACATTTATATAACCCGACATTTTAATGTTATTATACGTTTTACCAAAACCCAAAATCTTCTGAATTAGAAAATATAACCTGTTTAAAACGTTAAAAACCCACGTTTTGTGCTTGCTAGCAGGGGAATATTAAGTGCAGCGAAATTTTACACTCACGAACACAATAAATCAGTACCATTAATTGATTCTATGTATTCATGTTCAAATGCAAGAACATTGTTCAATCAACCAGGTTTTTTTTGTAGTTTTTTTATTTAAGGTTCATATTTTATATTTATACAAACAGTGTGTTTTGTTGTACATTCCAGTGTTCTCCCAGGTAAAGGTGCTTTTAAGGGCCTTGGGTCGATACGATCCTCTTCCCATGTGGTGGAATATAAAGGGCATATTCTTTCACAGGCTCGTCGAATCAAAAAACATTATTTGAAATTGAATTACAAAATCTTGACGTGGCGTAAACAGTGATACTACGTATACGTAGCTTCAAAAATATAAAACATATGAAATATCGTCAGCCTGTTACGCTAATTGCCTAAGTATGATTTTTTGTACACCCATTTGAGAACAAAGTACAAAATATGGTTCAGCATGCATTTAAACATATTTATTCACCAATCTTTTGCACAAGAACAAAATGATAATGATACAATTGAAAGGGAATAATCCGAAATAATTAGGGTGATTACGTTACTGATGCATGCTTAAACCACATTTTGTTCTTTGTTCTCAAATTTACAAAAAAAATAACTTAGGCAATTAGCGTAGCAGGTTTACAACATATAGAATCATATGTGTGTTTTACCTGAAAATACAGTATAAGTCACGTTTCCAGAGTAAGACACAAAATCAAGTCTCAACGCAAGACATACAAATTAAAACACGCGCATAGTCTTGTACGTGCATCTATCAAGACACATACAAATTGCAGGGAGTGTCAATTGAAGTGGATTTGGAGACATGTTATTCTTTTAGACATGACTTGTTGGAACTTGAAAACATGTCCCAACTGAGAACGTTGAGCACAATTGGGCACATTAATTGTGCATATCGTAAGCCATGACACAAATTTTAGGCACTGTAGGCAAAATCTTGCCAATACGCATTTTACAGCGTCCTATCATGTTTAGTCATATACTCGTAACTAGAATAAAAGGTTACCAGTTCAAAGCAGGAGACATCATAATTTGTTATGCTGTAGAAACATCTGCTCTCATCACAGATTTTAGACGTTGAATCCATGGGCCAGTAAGCCGACTTGGTTAAAGGTATAATCATCAGGACTCGTGATACTTTGACACTAAAAAGTGTGTGAGGAATGCCATTTAAATCAGAATCTGATAACCACAATTAAACAGCAGTGTAGTCCATACAAGTTATCAAGAGTGCCCGATATAGTTTTGTGTTTAAGTGTTTAGAAGCTTAACTATTTTCCTGTCTTCGGTTTTCAAGACCTGAATGTACTAATACAACGAAGAACAGCATTGTGACCTAGGATTAAGGTATGTCAAAAATTTATATTGAGATCAGCAAAAATACAGTCAGGAAAAACAAGGCGTATAGTATGTGGAATAGTGTGCAATATGAATACAAAATAAGTCGCGAGTGTTTCAATAAAAAAAATGGTTGTTTAATGTTTCTCGCAATATCATCTTTTTAAAGTTATGCTACACGCAGATCAAATTAAGCAAGAGTAATGTATAATTATCTTATTTATTTCCATGTTTTATAATCACCAATTTTAAAAATAAGCATTGCACGTTGAAAATTTAATTTACAAAATATCTGGAGGCGCGAATCAATTTGCTCATCATGATATTATATTTTCATTTATAAGAGCTGATGTGCGTAGCGATCAATATCTAGTAATCACATTTACCTAAGGCACGGAACTGTGAGATATGTACCAACACTACGAGTAAGTCGACAGCAAATCTAACCTCTCTCTAGATTTTACTTAAATGTTTGACGATATCTTGATATTTAGGATGGATTTTATCTATTTTGATGGTAGGTCAAATTTAATTTTTCGCTAAAATGGGACCAACGATAGCTTTATAAAATACCCCTTGGTCATTTGTGGATTTATGTAAACGTTTAAAAACTTTCAACACAAACTCTAACAGATCAACTTACACAATTCAAAAAGCATGTCATTCAAACATCCTTTAAGCCATACCAGACATTAAGAAACATTCTGGTTCACCCGAAGGACAAACGCGACTCGTTACAAACAGCTGAATGCGTTTATGAAATCCCATATCGCAACTGTGAAAAAAAATTGGTGCTAAAGTGCTAGGTACGCGGTTAAAAGAACACAAAACCGAAGCGGAAAAGGCCTCAACAAAGGCTTACACCAGAGCTCAGAGGAGGACCTCGGTCACCTGAAAGGTTAACAAATCCACTATAACTGACCATGTAGCGGAGGACAATCATGTAGTCAATTGGGATGACGTGAGCATAAAGGACAGAGAGCAATACAGACAATAGAAGACACATAAAACAAGCGAGTTGGATACGGAAAAGGGGGCCTAACACACTCAACCGGGATGAAAGAAATCACTTTCTGCCGCACATCTATGACCAACTCCTAAAACCAAAACAGTGCCACCAACGTCAAGCTCCAACAGGAAGCAGGAAGGACTGGGAGAGTTGGTCAGTCGATTTGAGAAAGTGCAAAATGAAATTTTAACTAATGATTCTCCTCATTTGGTTTTTCGTTATAGTCTAGTTTGGTTCACCTTAATTTACTTCACTCGTTTTTTTTCTATCTGGAGTCTTGAGTTGTTTTAAATATTATTGTCAGTACTCATGTTGCTTCTGGTCTATCTGGACTAGGAGCTTTATTATTATAATTATTATTTGGTATACATACATTTAGTTTCTCTCTCTATCTATATTGTTTATATTTTTCTGTATTGATTGAAACATTTATTCATGTTATGGCTAGTTTGGGTTTTTTTGTAGATTCGGATGAAGGGTTAAGCCCGAAAGCTCAATAAAATGTTGAACAAAGAAGTTGCTACTTCCGATTTGAATATTACTTTTTTACGGTTTGCATTTCTCGCACCTATATTCATTATTCTATTACCACCACGACCCATTATTCAAAATCGCGCACTGTGATTTGTTGAAACGCGTCACGTGACAGACCATTAATTAGCGATAAAGTGTCAAGGGCAACGAACTTTATGTTCTTCTAGCATCACAGCGCACAGCAGAGCGCACAGCACACCTGCTTTATAGGGAGAATGGAATGTCAGGGGTGTGTTATTGTATGTGCATACCTGCTTATAGGGAGAATGGAATGTTAGGTTGCGTTATTGGAATGTGCATACGCTTTGGCTACGCGTATGCGCTCCAAGGTAAACAACTTGAAATATTTGGGCAAAAATGTGATATTTTCTCTTTAAATCGCACTATTTTGTGGTAATAGAATAGAAATAAAGGGGCAGCATTATTCTTTACACGCAAATAATGTGTCCTTAAAATCGTTTAAATAATAGGGTTCGGCTGCGCCTCACCCATTATTTACGTTTTACTGCCTCGGACACATTATTTTCGTGTAAAGGATCATGCATTACCCTTTATTTCTTAATTACAATTCGATGCATCAATTATTGATCACCACTGATATGGAAGGCAACTCTTCAACAACGGACAGTAACATCGTCCAGTACACCATCTTGAAATTACACAGCCAGCTACTGCGTAAAATGCGTTATGAACTTCAATACTTATATCAGTACAAGGCTGAAGATATTTTAGTAAAAAGAAAAGAAAAAAGCGCAGTGATTTATAGTGCGCTACGCACAGGCACAACGCTTAGACGTTGATCCACAAGCCTCAGCACACTTTACAGGTTGTCGCTGACCACTACGACCCACATCATTCCATAAACCATTAGGGGTCTTATACTCAGTAAAGATCTGTGTCTCAACAATGAAGATAATTTCTTACGTAGTAACCTGTGAACAAATTTGTGAAAGCCTCATGCAACCTACATGACGTGGAAATGGAAGTTGCTAGGAACCAAGTTCGTGGTATAGAGGACAGGGTAGATAAACTGAAAATCAACCTATGGAATCAAACATCACCATAAACCTATCATAAACAACTAAACGTTCTGACCCAGGCAGGAGAAGTGACCAATTCATCACCAGTTAAGGGGTACTACACCCTAGCTAATTTTTGCCTATTTTTGCATTTTTCTCAAAAATTATAGCACATTGGTGACAAGTAAGATATGTATATTATAGGGGCAAGGAATATAACTAACTGAAAATTCAGCAACTCAAAGCAAGTAGTTATTGATTTATTGATCAAATATTGGTTTTCCTCACTGTAACTCCACAACTGTTGTCTGTGCTGAAATAAAAATTTCCAGTGCAGTAGTTGTAGTCCTTGCCCCTATAATATACATATCTTACTTGTCCCCAATGCGCTATAAAAAATGCAAAAATAGGCACACAATTGGGCAGGGTGTAGTACCCCTTAACTCAAGTCAAAAACAGGAAACTATCGCAAGACAGGAAAACTCGGTTACTCCTTCTTGTTATTTTTACACGAAATTAGGTTAGGGTTAGGATTAGGGTTAGGATAAGGGTTAGGATTAGGGTTAGGTTTAGGGTTAGCGGAAGGGTTATGATTAGGCTTAGGGTTAGGATTAGGCTTAGGGTTTGGATTAGCTTGCACGGAATAATTACATGAAGGATCGACCGAAAACTCTTTCACGTCAAGAAACATAGATGATCAAAGTAAGTGACTGCTAACCAATTTCTCTTCACAGGGACCTATCTCACAAAACAAACGCAACAATAGACGGTTCAATCAGGGAACTTACTATACCTATCGGGAAATGCCTCAGACTCAAGGTCACACAAGTCGCGTGGTCCATAAGGGCTGTGCAATTCTAAAAATGGGAGGGGGTAAAATTTCAAACGGCTCGCCAAAAAATACCCCCCCCCCACTCGGCCGTCAAAAATATTTGCCCCCCCTTGAACATGCCAAATTTTTCGGATCCCAATTTGCAAACTTTAAATGGTCTATATTAAATGGTCTATAGATAGTTCACATCATGGGCTACACAACAATGCATGGTAGTAATTGAACCGGAGTAGCTTTTTGCGGGTAAAGGTCATCGAACTTTACACAGGGTCAAATGTCAAACTTGATCAAATTGTGTTGCAATAATTTCAATATACTCCTCTAGTAACATGGATTCAGAAAATATATAGTTTGACATATCTAAGACGTACCGTTCTAGAGTTATAAACCAAAAGATCAAAGGTTACGTTTTGGGCTATAGGGTCAAAAACATCAAAGTGCTCCGATTTTGAAAACAGAGGTGTCAAATTGATCAATAAAATAATTCAAATAAGGATATGATTGCACCATATAAGATGTTTTGTTGCCTAGGTAACGCAACAAAATAAGTCAAGTACCATTGAGGCCTATTGACTTTGACCTATTTTGCTGTATTACCTAGGTATAACAAAACATCTAAGATGATGCAATCCTGTCCAATTTGAATTGTTTTATCAAAACAAACATTTTGACTTAATCGGAGCACTTTGATGGCAAAATCGAAGCACTTCCATGTTTTTGACCCCCATAGAGCTAACTAAAATTTAAAAAATAGAGGGCCTCCCCTGCAAATTTCCCAGTAGAACAGGCACAAAATATGCTCACCTGACAAAAGGTGACATACAGTCAGTTTGAGAGTCTTCACTGTTGATAGGCACTGTTGAAATAATGGTTCTTGCACGGAAGACGGACCCCCCTCTCACACACCCACCAGAAAAGCGTGCAGACAGGGGAGCCACATCTACTCTTTACATTGGCCAGAGTGCAACAATCGGTAGGAGTCTGTGATCAATGATCCGCATGTACTCGGCTGGAGGCTTGTTGTTGGCCTTTGCTGCCAACATGTGTAGTATCAGGGGCCGCTTATCAAGTTAAACAATCTATTTCAAAGTCTCCATATCAAGATTCAGGTCCATTGATGTTCCTCGTATCTTCTGGGGTCTTCAGGGCCTGTCATCCATCGAAATAAGGCATCAGTCATCTTGTGTCTCTGAAGACTCTCCATCCTTTTGTTAGGTAGCAGGAATACTCAACAGTTGTCAAGGGGCGCCCAGATCAACCCATATTCAGCTTCGCTAGCCGACATCGCAGAGTTACATATACCGTTTTGTTTGTAAGGCCAGGACTCTTGCACAGCTGTGAGAGCGAATACCGGTTGATCTGATGCCCCCCTGACACCAGTTGAATTTCCACTTGAGTGTGTTACGTAGATATTCACGAAAAGCTTATTCCCAAAATTTCAGTTGATTCCGATTTTGCGTTTGAGGGAGTTATTCCTGATTTACCATGTATTACACTGCCAGTGGCTAGCTGTTGTAATTTCGTTCATGATAACAGAACGAAATTCAAATTTGACGATATTTTGCTAAACGAATTAATCTGCAAGAAATTGTTGACTACATAAACATTTGTAAGCCAGAGGTTTCAAAAATTAAAAATGTCAGGCTATTTTTTGGCAAAGTGGGGGATAAGGTTGGATCACGAAAAGTATTTGATGGAGAGTTCATGTCAAAAGCACAGCAAATTGACAACAAATTTGACAGATTCCAATTTTGTTTTAAGATGGAACATGTGTTTTAGGGCAAACCATGTCAGAAAAAGATGCATATGATAAAATATTGCATTATGGCTTTTTTCTTCAGAAAGTCGAAATGTATAATAATACCCAGAACATCTGTGATGTAACTGGTATTTGAACGAGGACACGTACCTGGGGTTCCATGGCCTAGGATGTTCTATGGCTGACTAAGTCATAATTAAAGGAGGAAATCGTGATCCTAGCATCGTCTTTTTTGACATTTGTCAGTAGATATTCACGTAAAAAGCTTATTCCTCAAAATTTGTTGATTCCGATGTTTTTTCATTGATTTACGTGGACATACCCTGCAAAAAGTATTTAGAGGCTGTATTTTGACAAAATTTAAGATTTTGAATGAAACGCGTGATCAACAGCAGAACGAAGGGGTCCAAAAGCGTGGAACTGACGCGTAGCTTCTTTTTCGTTAAACAGCTGTTTGACCAATCAAAATAGTCAAATTTAATCATGTGCCAGAGGTTTAGCTGCAGTGGTATAGTGCTAGGTATTCTCTTTCAATTATTATTTTAGATTAATTTACGGAATTAGCATAGATAACGAGGGGTGGAGGCCAAATCACAGCACGTGTTTAAGACTTTAATGCCTCAAAATGACACCATATTTATTTAGTGACCAAGTTTACACCGTGTTTAATAGCAAACTTTTTCGGGACAGATTGCAGGGGATTGAAGGTCAATTAAGATGGAACTGATGTAAACATTGTAAAATATATGCCGGAAAATCATCACATGCCATATTATAAATATGGCAGTAAAATGGGTCATCTTTTTTTGTCACTCAGAACGGGGGGGTCGAAATGTCAATATAATACCCAGAATATCAAAAATGAACTTACCCCTAGACAGGCTATGACCCCCTATATTGAGGATCCTTCCGACCCCCGATGTAACTGGTATTGCTGAACGAGGGCATGTACTGGGGGTAGGATGACTGAACATCCAATCTTGACCCCTAGACATCGAAAGTGGCTTTGAAATCTTTTGAAAACTAAACACACTATCTGTAGTCATCCTGAATTTTGTCATTATCAAATGACCCCCTCCCCCTTATTTTTCTTTCCAAAAGAGTATGAATATTTGGGATCCCCTTGAGAAAAATAGCCCCTAAATATAGAACTGTAACAATCATACTCTTTCAGATATTACTTTAATAGCACCTAAAAAAATACCATTTTTTGCTGATATACTACAGATATTTTCATTTACAAAATTAACAACGTAATATTTGTGAGGAGGATAATTTTGATCAGCTCCACGTGTTTAAAAGATCTGATTGGTTAATAAGCTGCGTAACGAGAAAGAAGCTACGCAAGTTCCACGCTTTTGGACCCCTTGGCTTGCCATAGACGTCAGTCACGTTCGACGGAGTGGGTCGGATTAGCGACATAAAAGGTTGTTATAAAAAGGGCTTTTTTTCAATGGCCTCATCCATTGTCATCTGTTTGGGCCAAAAATTAAACGGGGACATATCTGGGAGTGAAAACTAAGATTTTGTGGAAATGAAATAAAATTTATTATGGAAATGTTACAATATGTCTTTTATTGCAGGCGTTAAACCAGGACTCATGTGCAAGAATAACATTTACATCTTCGTGCCATGGTGCTAGATGTAATAACTTGGACAGGTGTACAAAGGAAAACATCACAAAGTGTTGTATTGTTTCAAAACAAGTGCTTTATTTTTCTAGAAAGCTTGCATCAAAGTATATCATTGCTACAAAGAGTGTTCTATCTACCAATTCTACAGAAAACAAATAATTTAACTACAAGTCTATAAAACCATGGTATACTTAATCTTTGGTAAATGCGGGTATTAAAATAAAGTAACAAAGTTGAAACAGGTAAAAACAGAAACAGAAGACAACATCAAGAC
Organism: Amphiura filiformis; assembly: GCF_039555335.1. Taxonomy (NCBI): domain Eukaryota; kingdom Metazoa; phylum Echinodermata; class Ophiuroidea; order Amphilepidida; family Amphiuridae; genus Amphiura; species Amphiura filiformis. Next base: position 51,340,045 of record NC_092647.1, read on the forward strand.
ACACTAAGAGTATAATCTCGTGTGTCTGTCTCATTGATGGATATCAGCGCTTTCACATATTCTATTATTGTTTTTGTTTTTTAATAATCCTTAGTTTCATCACTTATATTACTTACTTGTATATATCAATTTCTAAATTCTTCTCACACGCAACTTAACACGACATCAAACATATTGGAAATATATTCAGGTAAGTTTCCACACAGTTTCATCATCAGATAAATTAGGTCGCTTTCACCTATGCGGGTCTGTATCCTTAAGTCAAAAAAGTGCCATTTAATAGCCAATTACTCACACTCTTTACAGTTGAGTTGAAATTGAGGATGATATAGGAATACTGATACATATTAAGTTATTAAATCAGCGCCTGTTTTAGCTGGAAGGCGAGAAAGCAATGAACTTTTTTGCGGTCCAGCGGGATGTGAGTCCACCGCAACAGCGTGTGTATGAGGAAAATAAGATATCGTTCATTATCTTGTGTAAGATACATACGTGTAAGATACATACGTGCAGTTGATAGGTTATCATATGGTAAGAGGCAGGAATTGTTAATTGACCGCATCAAATGATTGGACCCTTTCAGGAAGAATCTATAGTTCATCGACTCTGCTACTTCTCTTTTTTGAAGTCAACTGGCGCCTGTTAGTTAATGTTTGATTGTTTAATTATGTTTAAATTAGCGACATAATTAAGGAAACCTTTTTGTTTCTTTATATTTAGTTCAAAAACAGGAAATCTCTTAACCAAGATGGTTGAGAAAGCTTTTACCAGGCACGGTTGCGATGTATCACTGAAATAGGTTAAAATATTGTTTTAACAATTATGGTATGTTGTATTTTGTAACATAAGAGGCTGTATATCATACTTGTAAACGCTATCTTACGTACCATATTTTTAAGATCACTTATTGTCACACATACTTTCTCAAGTTGTACCTAACTTTCATTAAACTCGTTTTTTCTGTTAGCATTCGTAAAACACATTACTGAATATATATTTGTCTATATTCTCAGTCATCCAGGTATATAAAATATCAGATTGATAATTTAAAATCTGTTCAACTGGACTTACTATTTTAAACTGGCGACGTTTGAATAGATGGCTCCTCCGAAGCGGGAGGAACCATCTCTGAACAGAGTTGGAGGTCTGCGCCACAACGTGGCGGGCCTAACAGTTCTGCTATCCAAAAGATCCCTCGACGGCCCAGTCATGTGACCCGTCACGGGTCATTAACCAATAGCCGCCGAAAATCAGACGGCTGAGTAAACGTCGCCAGTTCAAAATAGTAAGCCCAGTTGAATAGGTTTAAATTAACAATTTGATATTACAGAATATAGTCATTTATTACACATTCACTTATACAGACAAGGCGACCAACATACGGGCACGGGGAAGATACAGAAGAAAAGAGAAAGGAAAATGGAAAATTACATGTAGAAGGAACACAAACTAGAAACAAGATATAGGCTACTTTTGGACTGATTATGGTATATACACCAGTTTGTAATAAACCATCAAAATAATATATACAAAATACTTATCATGATTAGTATGATTGCATGAAACCGAGGGTTGAGAGCCAGAAAACCTTAACTCACAAATGATTCCTTGGGGAGTTAAGGCTTCCTAGTTCTCAAACCTCGAAACATTGGGTTGTCACCATTTAAAAGGATAACGGTTCCACACTTTTCAAAATGACCACTATTTTTCCTAACTTTGTCAAAGTAGCAACTGCTCGTGATATTTTGACCGAATATGACGAAACAAATTTGATGGTTATACGTTTATTTATCAAATTAATCAGGCTGACAAATGGTGCCAAAGGTAAACAGAAGCTGTTTGCTGAAACAGAAGCTTACTACTATATTGTACAGTATCAGACAATTTTGTAGGACGATTATCGTGTCGCGTGAAATACGAAGGTAAACTCTTTCATATTCTTACTTATGTTTACAAATAAAATATTCTTATCGTGTTATTCTTCATTTGCCTAATCAATAAAATACTACTGCTATTAGTTATGGATTTACTGCAGCACAAAACGAGTAAACTGTATGCAAATTTCACTTGTTTGTTGAAACAACACCTCACGGTCACTTTACAAAACTACTTAGCAATATAAGTTTTGTTATATACATCATTGTTGAAAATACTTTATACATTTTTGTATTGTACTTCGTTGGTTAAATCTCTATGTTTGACAACTCATTGTGGCATGGGATGTGGGGAACTATTTTATCAAATTTGTGTAAAGAGGGACTGTTTAACTGTTTAAATTAAATGTATACAATTATATTATACATAACAACCAAGTAGTACTACATTTAATGTGGTGAAAGTTTAAATCACTTAATGCATTTAGTGTCTTTTATGTAATAGTAATTTATCTTTTTGTCAATTAAGTCCATCAATTACCTGTCTGTATATCATACAAGTACAAGATAAGTGTGTCTAATGAATACAATAATACGCCATGAGCACTAATGTGCCAAGATTTGATGTGTAACAACAAACCTGCTTCATTCCATTTGGGTTGTGTATTAACTCATTAATCACATTGATGATATTCTAAGAATAACAAAGTATAGTTTATAGTATTATGCTTACAAAATAATCAAAGTTTAGCATTTACTTCAACTAACTATAAAGCTGTTTCCATCATTAATGATGGCTCTCTTTCTTTCTCTCTCTCTCTCTCCAAAGTAAGGTGGTTAGCTGGTTTCACCGTGTAAACCGGTCGTAGCTTTATTCTTATTTTGAAAAAAGATGATGTTGGAACTTCAGTGAATCTGTACTGGACATGGTATGGAACCTTCCCGGGGAACTATTGATACCATGGAGGTACAGTCTGACATAATTATTGTCCCGGTATATTGTACCACTCTTTCCATTCTTTTGTATCCAAACCCCTCTGACCTTCTTAGGTACTTGAGTTGATACTTTCCCAGTTTATGATATCGCGTGGCTGACGTGTTGTTCTGAAGCAATTTCTTACCGGTGCATAGCAAGAGACATGGGACACTTTACCAAAAGGAGAGATTGGGCAGTCTGTATATTTATGGCAAAAACTGGCATAGAATACCACAAGCTGCGATATCACTAGCCATTTCCAGACAACGCGCATACTCACTCTCACTGGGTTTTGTTCGGTGCTTCAGTTTATTCCTACTGTATCTAAAACTAAGTATATCGATCCGCATTGGGTATCCAATAAATGCTAATAAGGCCAAGGGCCAACCCACCTCAAGATACCACCACAGATAACAACACGACAGGAGCGGAACAATATCAAGAACATTAAGGGGGTTCTACACCCCTGTCCAATTGTTTGCCTATTTTTGCATTTTTCTCAAAAATTATAGCGCGTTGGTGACAGGTAAGACATGTATATTATAGAGGCAAAGACTACAACTACTACACTGAAAATGCAGCAACTCAAGGCAAGTAGTTATTGATTTATTGATCAAATATTGGGTTTCCCTCATTTTTGACTGTAACTCCACAACTGTTGTCTGTGCTGAAATAAAGTTTCCAGTGCAGTAGTTGTAGTCCTTGCCCCTATAATATGCATATCTTACTTGTCACCAATGCACTATCATTTTTGAGACAAATGCCAAAATAGGCACAAAATTGGGCAGGGGTGTAGTACCCCCCTTAACATGAATTGATTACCGGTATGTTTGTGATTTACTACTAAAGTAATGAAGCTACCTCCGGTGTTTCACGGCAGCTTGAAAGACAGCTTGAATGTGGAATGGTACATAACATCTCCTCATGAGCATCGTATGCGTACACTTTATTAATTACATATCGCCTCACGTGTGAAAATAGAGCCCACTTGCCAAAAAAATATTCACCGTTGCAATAACGGATTACAGACACAGTACACTAAACACACTACATGCAAAGTACGATTTCTTGTCCATTTTCCTTTTCCCATTTCTTCTTGATGGTGATTTTCCTGTGTGAAAGACTTCCAAACATCAAAGGTCGGGGTTGAAAATAAATAAATAAATAAAAAAAGCGCGAGAAAGTTCTTCATTTACATCTCACGAACATTATCTGTTAAAAAGAGAAGAAAAAATGTGACGATGTAATTGATGTCTTTTTTTTGTAAGTATGTGAATAAAGTACAAAATATGGTTCAAACATGCATATTTATTCACCAATCTTTGCATAGGAACAAATTATAATGATTCATATTAAAGGGAAGATCAAAAATAATTAGATCGAATACGTAACTGGTACAGGCCTCAACCCTAGGCTATTTAGTACTCAGTGGCGTAGATTTCTTGTTGACAGAAGTATAGTGAATCCAGTACCTTTTGGTTAAATACCACTAATAGGCCTGGGCGATACATTGAAATACGACGAGTAACTATTTGTTTTCATGGCATCTGAAAAGACTGCATTAAAATCGCTGAAATTGATCAAGTTATATAGCCAAAAAGGGTTTGATGCTTCATTTTCTCTCATTATATGACATTTTTGTTGTAATAGTACCAAAACTCATACGCACGGCTTCGGTTTTTAGTAAATATTCGCCCTACCATATTGTAACTTTCAGCTTCGAGGGCGCACTGTCGTTTTAAGGTGTTTACGGTTCAGTGCGTTAAAACAAGAAAAGTATCAGGTCAACCTATATTGAATTTTTGATCATTTGGCATAGTTTCACCTGATATTAGTGGCATTTAACTGTGAGAGTAGCCATTTTCTCATTGAAACCCGTGTAATACATAATTAGTGGTATTTAGCCTTTTTATTTATTGATATACATATTTATTTATTTATTTATTTATTTATTTATTTATTTATTTATTTATTTATTTATTTATTTATTTATTTATTTATTTATTTATTTATTTATTTATTTATTTTGGCGACAGAATAAGTTCATGGCACAAATGCGCGCGTAGCGAGCGAATATTTTTGCACTTTGGGGGCTAAAATGGGCAAATATGGGGTTAATTTGGTCAGAAACCCATATTCAGGTGTCAACATTTATGGGTGATGATTGTATGGACCACCCCTGACAAAATATTGGGGATTTCCCCCATCCCACGGGATCTACGCCTATGTTAGTACCTTGTTTTCAAAATTACAAAAAATTACTCAGGCAATTATCGTAGTAGGGTGACGACACACTATGGTTTCGATGACTGAGTTGTGACAAAGGGTCACACACCGTCAAACACATAATTGATTGTGCCGCCACATACTCTGATTAAGAGTTATGCTTTAGTAACATTGACATTAATATGACATTCAGTATTTTATTAAATCTCATTTTGTAATCTGTTAACTGATAATGTTACCATTATATGTGTCACCAAGGGTTCATCATTCATCATCTTCAAATCAGTGGGTGTAGAGTTACGATATTGGGTTACGTTTTCCATTTTTCAATATTATTAAGGAGACCATGCATGTATACCACGAACTCATAATATCTATCTCATTAATGTAGCCCATATATCTAATTTCAGGTAGGACTCATGTGATGTGACCCCTGGGGATGTCACTAGGAGACAACAATCTGTGATCAGTTGAAAAATCCGTGAAAAAATCTGTTATCCAACATAGGTTTTTCATGGATTTTTTAACCGATCACAGATTTTTAACGGCAACTACTATTAATTAGGTACTGATATTTCACGATATGATTCAATTAGAAAAAAGAGCATCACGTTTGTTTTTACGCTATTTGTATCGTATAATAACAAATTTGAAAATTGAAATCAATATCAAGTACAGTCAGTCTACTCTGAAGTACAAAGTACCGACGCGGACGCAAATATTGTACCGACTTTGAAGGCACGCATACCTGCAACAGAGACGCAGCACTGCGCACTGTTTGCGCGCTGTATACGCGCGAGTTGTCACTTTGTACTTCAGAGTGGACAAACTGTAATTGCTATTTTTTTTAACTTACAAATATCAATGTCTTGATTCATCTTGCAATCTTCTTAATAGTTCAGACAGTTGAAAACTTGGCTCCTGATCGTTTAAATTCCACGGAGAGTCATCTATCATTCTTGAAGCAGCGGCATTTCTGAAGGACAAAAACATGCAAGGTACATTTAAAAAATCATTAACGCTCTTCCCTTTACGATATTTGTTAATATGTGACCCGGACAAAAAAATACTATATAATACAAACAGGATACAAAATGAGATGTACTCCCTCATTAAAATGTCTTTCCGCAGTAACAATTGTCGAATTTTTAGAAAATGATACTAACTAATGATACTATAATACCTTTAATCAGTTTTAATCAACTTTTCAACATCAGAACATTGCTGAAAAAAAAAAAAAAATTCTTATGATCTTATGAAAAACCTGTACAAAATCCCCATAGGACAAGTGGCGGCGCTGTGCCTAATTAGCTAATTGTGACGTCAGCCCATTACGACCACCATAACAACAGATGACGCCCAGGGTATTTGAACTCGTTTTTAAAACATGTGATGCATAACAAATGATCAAGGTTATGGATTGTGATACTAGAGGAATAAAGGTATCCCCCGATTACAATGGATTAGTAATTGTTATTCGATTATGTTATTTGCCACGATCCAAAAGAGATAACTTACATACAGTTAATATCTTGCAGCCTCACTACACAGTGGCGTAGCCAGGATTTTGGAACGAGGGGGCACAACTTGTAAATGTACCGACGGAAATATTTTTTGCCGACGGAAGTTGTGATTTGTTGATCAAATCAAATCAAAAAAATCACCCTCTACCCCCACCTTCCACCCCCCCACTGGCTACGCCACTGTCACTACATGGATTTCCTATCTAGCAGCGCTTTATAGTTTAATTTCGACTTCCAAAATTGTTCAGTTTTAACATCAGATCAGGCTCAAAATGCCAAAAAATACCGATCACCAGAAGGGAATGATAGAAGCATATCATAGTGAAAGAACATCTAACCGTGAAATTGCAAGATTATTGAATATTGACGAGGGATCTGTTCGATCTAATATGAGAAAAAATGGGATTCATGGCTCAATGGACAATCGCCCGAAATCTGGACGGCCGAAAAAACAACACCAAGATAATAATAACAACCGAACCCAAATAGCGTTTGTAGCAATAGGGTATTGACGTCACAATGAGCCTCATTAAACAACCCGCCACTTGTTTCAATGGATTTTTACTGTGTAATTTCCGAAAAATTTTGATATTTTTTTCTTTCTTTATTAAATAAATGATGGTTCCCGGTTCTTGCAATTATGACTATTATTGATTAAAGGGTTTATAAACTCCTCAAAAAAGTTTGGAAACTTTCAAAAACGGATGTATATCAGAAATTTTTGAAATCTATCTCCATATTGTTTCATATCAGTGAAAACATTGTTCTTTCCTGTCAAATATGACACTTCATTTGTGACGATAACTTATTCCACGGCTGAGTAACTTTCTTTGAAAGACAGAGAGGTCTCAAAGAAAATTTGCCAAAATAACTGACCATTGTCTGTGCTCATCTCATTGCTATGAATTAATTAATGAAAAATTGTTTGCATATCATTTTGAATGAAAAGTGCTAGGATGGTATTAACAGTTCAGGTGGATCGAAATGGATCAACGCAAGTCAATCTCTCTTGCTGGTCACCTCTTCATAGTGGTCATTTGCAAGAAAGCTATTGGTCAGCTTGAGACTGGCATACCTCAGAATCAAGTTTTGGATTTTCCCGCAGTATGATTTTCAAGCTAAAAGCTAATTTTCGTGAGACCGGATATGTCAAAGACAGACCCAGAAGTGGCCGCCCAAGAAAAACAACGGCTGCAGAAGACCGGTACATCAGGCTGCCAGCACTTCGAAACCGTGGACTAATGAAACAGAGTGATATTCCTTACTCATATTTACTGATGCAAATGGCGCAGACAGTGGCACATTTGGCACATTTTGTTTGAGACATCCTTGTCTTTTAAAGACAGGAAAGAACAATTGATATGAAACAATATGGAAATAAACTTCAAATATTTTTCACATTAAAGCCGTTTTGGAAAGTTTCCAAACTTTTTTTGAAGAGTTAGTGACAGTTAGGTTTTTCATTTGTAATATCATTACAATTCAACATTTTCTGCGGTGATGCGGAAAGACATTTCAACGCGGGAGTATATGTAGAGGGTGCTTTTCAAAATGGATGCCAAATCCAATTAAATTACGTGTTAAGGCTTAAAACAGGTACAATTAATGACAAATGGTTTTCTTTGATTTTGAGATATAGCCAAACAAAGGAAATGTTTCCTTTTGTTTCCTGTTGTTCAATAGGGATTTCTGCAAAATTCAGCTTTGAAAAATTTATGCTTTTTACTATCCTTTAAAAACTGAAAATTTAATTTAATATTTCTGAGTTCCGACTGATTTTGTTTCATCGCGTCATTATACAAAATATTGACAGGTCTGTTAGTTCAAAAGTTATTAGCTAAAATAATGAGAACATTATTACAATAATCGTAAAACATAACAAATTTTTGATGTAATTTTTGAAATTCTCAAAACTTTTTACAAAAGAGATTTGATTTCTGAGAAAAATGAGATAAAATTAATAAATCCTGCAATGGACGAATGTAAGTCTCCACACAAATTCCACCGAGTGTCCAATGTGCACAATCTGGTATTGATTACATTACATCCCCGGGATTTCATATTTTCAATGTCGAATACATCAAAAGAATTAAACCTAGTGGGATTTGGCCCCTTTTAATGAGCAACAGAATGTCAAGGTCACCGAAAGCCTCATCCCCTGGCATTTTTCTACATTAAATGAATAATAAGCAAGCACATGCCCATGAGGCTCTAAATATAAAATAGAACTTTACTCAAAATGGCTTTGAACACCGTTAGCCCTGAACGAGAGTGATATATTTTGCAATTCAATCACGGCCTCTTTCATTGATACCTTTTAATATGTCTCATACATCCTGCTTTAATAACATTACCTATAGTTCATATCACAAACTGTAACGGATTTGGACGGTTTTTTGAAATATTTCTCATTCTTCGATTAACACAGACAAGCGCCACTTAAATTGCCTTACAATATCAAAAAGAATTGTCAACAACATCCATATTTTCAGGGAAATCATTTTCCGTATTATCCTCAGTCTACTACTGTTGATCAAATGTATAAATCACACTATAGTACATTTTGAAATGGAGAATTCTTTTTTTCCTTTTTTGCCAATGGCTACGGAGGCTTTCTTAACTGTAAATCACCATTCTTACCACGAAAAGTGATTAAGCTAATATACACCAACACATTGCAGGGATAGGTGAACTTTCTCTACAAGTAAAGCCGTGAAAAGACATTAACGACATTGTCAATGTCCAGAGAAACATAGGATCATCAGTCAGTCAATGAAAAGTAACACACAGTTGATGATGGAGAATGGTTGCTCTGAAAATGATTTAATTAAAGTATGTTTTAAATTCTTTTTGATATTTACTACATGCCAACCAGCACGTAATATTCACATCACTTGTTAAGTAAGAAAGACGAATCAATGTTTTATAAAACAAAATTGTCAAACTTCCTTAATACAAAAGCTTATATAAAAAAAGTTCACAGGGTCGTCCTAGTTTGTTTTTCAGCACTAAAAAGAAAGAAAGAAAAACTGATTTGAATATCAAATTAGCACGTCATTGGTAACATTGGTAGTTTCTGATTAAATGCGTATCACTTTTAAACTATGCTCTGAGTAATGTTGAATTGAACACTTGAGTCATACACTCATTTAAATTTGCCGAGCTGTGTCCCCAATGTCGTGATAAATAGTCAAAAGAAAAATGAAAAGGTTAAAGGAATTCAAATACCTCTAGACAATTTCACATTATTGCTAGGAGCTTGTTTTGTTTTCAGAAACAGGGTTATATCCTGGATGGATGGGAGAAAATACATTCTATATAAAATATCACCCAATTTGTTGAAACCCGTTTTTTATGGGAAACCCTGTAAGCATACAACAATCTGGTCTTGGTTACATTTCATCCCCTGATTTCATATTTCCAAGAATTAAATCGAGTGGGATTTGGCCTCTTATAATGAGCAACATAATGTCAAGGTCACGGAAAGCCCTTTCTCCTGGCATTCTTCTACATTCAATGAATAATAAGCAAGCACATGCCCATGAGGTTCTAAATATAAAATAGAACTTTACTCAAAATGACTTTGAACACTGTTAGCCCTGAATGAGAGTTATATATTTGCCATTCAATAACGACCTCTTTCATTGATACCTTTTAATATGTCTTATACATCCTGTTTTAATAACATTACGTATGGTTCATATCAAAAACTTTAACGGATTTGGACGTTTTTTTTAAATATATCTCATTTTACTCTGCGATTAACACAGACAAACGCCACTTAAATTGCTTTACCATATCAAAAAGAAAAAAAAAAAAAAAAAAACATCCATATTACCGACTAATTTCAGGAAATCATTCTCCGTATTTAATGCATAAGTCACACTCTAGTCCATTTTGAAATAGAGATTTCTCTTTTCCATTTTTTGCCAGTGGCTACTGAGGTTTCCTTAACTGTAAATCACGATTATTACGAAAATATACACCCAACCCATTGTAGGGAAAGGTGAACATTCTCTACTAATAAAGCCATGAAAAGACATTAACGACATTGTCAATGTCCAGAGAAAGCATAGGATCATCAGTCCATATGATCAGTCAGTCAATGAAAAGTAACACACAGTTGATAATGGAGAATGGTTGCTCTGAAAATGATCTAATTAAAGTATGTTTTAAATTCCTTTTGATATTTACTATATGACTACCAGCACGTAATATTCACATCACTTGTTAAGTAAAAAAGACGAATCAATTCCTGACAATAACCTTGTTCAACAACTTTTATAAAACAAAATTGTCAAACTTCCTTTGATAAAAACAAAAGCTTATATAAAAAGTTCAAAGGGTCGTCCTAGTTTGTTTTTCAGCACTAAAAAGAAAGAAAGAAAAACTGATTTGAATATCAAATTACCACATTGGTAACATTGGTAGTTTCTGATTAAATGCATATCACTTTAAACTATGCCCTGAGTAATGTTGAATTAAACACTTGAGTCATACACTCATTTAAATTTGCCGAGCTGTGTCCCCATTGTCGCGATAAATAGTCATAGATGAAACGTTTTGGCAAAGGAATACAAATACCTCTAGACAATTCCACATTATTGCTAGGAGCTTGTTTTGTTTTTAGAAACAGGGTTAACTCCTCGAATGTTACTAGCGTATGGGCAGCAAGACATGATAAAATGAGGACGTTTGAACAGGGTTTAAATTAGATGATCTCCTGTAGTATTTCTCGAGTAACAAAGGCATATTTACTTTTAGAGTCATTTATCTCGATAGAAAATAATATCTTATACACAGTTTATGTGTCAGTCACCAGAACCCGTTGATTTTTTTCTTCTTAACACTGCAATTAGGGCGAACCTTTCTGGGAATCCACGTGTTGTTCCCGGTGTTACTTTAGGTAGCAATCCGTCACAGTATTAATTAATAATAATTTATAATATTCATAATCGCTTTAAGGACAAAATACTAAACTAGTAGGATAACATGTGAGTAACTTTGAATGAATTTTGATGTAAAGCACAGGCAGATATGCCGACGCGACGGTTTATCTTGGTAATTGTGTTGTAGCACTGAAACAAAAACAAACATTCATCATTTACCTTTAAATGACCGAATACATTTGCTTACAATTGGATCACCTTTATTATCATTTCCGAGAGCTGTTTGGTTGACATAATCACCGCACTACTGTGTGCATGTCCCACTTTCATCCCGTGTAAGGACCATGTCCATGCTGTCACACATCTCTGTTGTCTTTTTTTGTAAATCTGTTATAACCGTGCTTGCCGTTATTGTGTTTTATAGATGTGGATAACGGCTTAAAGTATTCCTTTTATTTTTTACTTTTGTATTTAAAACAATTATAGTAGCTTATACATTTCATTCTTGGGATTTCATCTTTCCAACTTCGAACGCATTCAAGAATTGTGTCTGTTTAAATCCAAACCAGCTGCCAAGGTCACCGAAAACATCTTCTCCTCGACATTCGTGTACGTTAAAAGAATGTCAAAAGAAGCCATACTCATAGCGCTTTAAATATTATAAAGTTGAACTTTATATTAAGTGTTTATGAACACCGGTAGCCCTGAGCGAGTGTGAAACATTAACTAAAATTCAATAACGGCCTCTTTTATTGATATCATTTAATATGTCTCACACATTTTGACTTAATTAATTATGCATGGTTCATGTGACTAATTAAAACGGTTTGCACTCTTAAAAGTATTACATAAAGAGGGTATGCAATTCGACGTCTCTCATGGCAGAGTCATCCTCATTTCAATTAAATTCTACCCTCCGTAAGGTACCAAGGGGCAATTCGGCATGATAATACAATAAGACAGGTATAAATTGTTGTGGAATAGAACTACAGACCTGTCCCTCAACATGGCTGCGAGTTTACCGTTCCGGTTGGTTTATTACACAGGGTCTATTTCTGAGCGGAGCTACTGTACTTCCTAAACTGATTTACCACATCAAAATGTGCGTTAAAAAGGATCAGTGACACAAACATTGTTGTCAAGTAATAAATAAACAAACCAGTAAACGTTATGAACGGTGCACCGAATTAACTATAGAACTACTAAGACATATTTTTAACACGGACTACTAAGTAGTTCTCCCTAACGTTGAATTATAAACGTCATATAACGTTATATTTTGTACTAATGTGTAGCTATGGGTTTCTGCTATCTAGTCATAAAAAAGTAAGTACAAACTTTTCCCACATGTTGTCATAATGTACCCCCCTGCAAAATTCATGCTAGTAAGGCAAAATTGATTTCGCCTTAAAATTCTACGAACATGAGAATAATATTAACCGAATTTTCGGCTAAACAATCATGGATTTTACTGTAGATCTGTCACCAACCCCCTTTATGATCATCTTTAATGGTTGGTCCTACCCCAGGTAAGGTGCTGGGAGTAAGAATGTTATCACTAAAATGAGCGCAAAGAATTGATCTACGATTAGATTATGTCGTTTAGTCGTAAAGACGCACATTTTTTTTATGACGAATGAAAACCCTTAAGGTCTAGAGCTAGTCTATTTCTATTTTGGAAAAAGCTGGCAACAAAATTATCTTGTTAACAGAGGTTATTCGTGTTCTATAAGCTGCATATCCTATCAGCGACTGCTACACTTTGTTTAGGACTTTCAAAAGAAGTACATGCATGTGCAACCATGACTGTTTCAAAAAAGCCCGCCAAAGTCATGCAGGTAACTCCGAGGTTGTGCATTGAATTGATTTGAATGAGGAATGCTACGGGAACCAGCGCCTTTTGTTAGAAGTCACACATGAGTAAAGTGGATAACCGCTATTCGGGTATGCTGAATGCAACTATGGACTGCTCAGTGACAGAAGTTGGTAAGTGCAATAGCTGTTCTGTGAACATTTGACAATTTTCACACAATATATTGTACTCATCTACATATGGCAGCTACATACACAGCTATTGCACTTACCCACTTCTGGCACTGAATAGTCGATATATGTACTGCCAAGGTGTATTTGAACTCCGTGACCTTACATCATATAAAACGTGTTTCAGTTTATCCCAAGGCATGTCAGAGAGCTCAAATAGGACCAAAATATTTATCCCGAGTAAGCAGTTGGACAGCCACATCTTGAAAACATTTTTATGGAGGTTATCCAAAGCTACAATATGATGCTTACTAAACTTTTGGCTTCAGTTTTATCGTTCCCGATGCACCAAATCTGTATTCGCTTTAACCAGCATATCTTAATCATGGGTAATTTCAATATCCTGGCACGTACGAAAACAGAGATGTAATGAGGGAGGTAGAACGTTTTGATTGCCCCTCGTATGCTGAATTATTGCGCATACATTTTATTTCAGTGTCAAACACACTCTACAGCTTCAATGATTGACATGACATTTATATATTTTTCATTATACACAAATACTTTATATTAAAGTTTATCATTTTGGATTCAATCATACTCATAATTATGCAGACATGGATATGCTCATATAACTTTCACTTCAAGTGCGCTGCAAGTAGTATCATTGAAGTGTTCGTATATTAAATATTGCGCACAGAAAGTATCTGAACACTTTATATTCTATATAAAAATGCCCAAAGAACGCTTTAAAAACTACACAAATAAGCAATTAGCTATAAACGTTCACCTGATTTTTAATCATTTCAAAGGCCCAAAAAGATATACGTCTTGCTTACAGCTGTATCGTTACGAGAGGTAGGGATAACTCCGAATGTTGATATTTTCTTGTCAGTAACGACTCGTTAAATATGCCTGTTCTAACAAGGTTAATTTAGATGTTCCCCCATCACAGCTTTTTTATGTAACAAGCTGGCGTCATTTTTACGTTAGTTTTATAGAACACGCCGGTGCAATTTATCTTTTGGAATGTAAGCCCTTATTTTCTGCGTCAATCTGCATGTGGTTTGTAACCGAAACACGTTTAATTAGAATTGTTCTTGACACAGTTAAGAAAGCAAACAATTATCATCCTCACAACGGCAATTTGGGGAAATCTTTCTGGGAAATTAAGCTTTTTACAAATTAATGATAATTAATTATTTCCCCTGTCGTCTCCAAAGTCAGAATAATAAAGAGTTGGAATCACATTTATTGTCTTTTTGTGCAATTTGCTTGGGGAGACTTTGATCGAAAGCGCGGGCAAGTATACCGACGCGACGGAGTATCTAGGTAATTGTGTTGTAGCACTAAAACGCATCCGTTATCTTTAAATTTGCAAATATATTTGTTTTTACAATTGTTTCAAAAAGAGGATAATGTGATTGAATTTAATCAAGTTTAGTTTCATTTCCGGGAGCTGTTTTTACAGTGGTTGTCATCATCACTAACCTATACTATGTATTTTGTCCCACATTTATACTGTTTAACGACCTTTGTCCCAAAAAACTATATTTCTCTAGAATATTGACAAAATGTGGATTTACTCTGAGTGAATTCTATACAATGAAATAAAGGGCACAATAGCAGCCCATGTCCAAATCTGTCAAGATTGCTGAAATAAGAGATATCCATGAAATCCAACATTATAGCATTACCAATATGGTTAAGATGAGTTGGAACCTTCAGGCCATATCTTTTCGGTTTTGGTATTTTTGTTTAAATACAGACTTGACATTTAATATGGAATATTTTTTCGCAAAATTCCAAGACTGGTCTGGAAGGGGTCTGCATAAACCTCACGGGCTAAATATTAATTGGGATGTGTCGTGGGACGGTGTAAAATAATTGTCTGACAGCAAATGTACTTTCCATTAGTTTACATTAGTTTACATAATGTAGGGAATTAGCCTAAAATGGTGGATACAAGGAAACTGAATTTGATTTTTGTGGAGTTAAAGTTTCTGAATTTGAGCAACATTATTCTGATATTATCAAATTAATTAGGGTTTGAGGCGACATTTACTGAGCCTAAATACCAATAATTGTTCGTCAGAACTGAATTGCACGTAATATTGTAATCTACCAGTTTTGAAAGGCGGAGGAGCTTTACAAATACCAAGGCTCTTTAAAGTGGTACGCAATCGGAAAGTTTGAAAAATGAAACCGCGTGAGTTGGACAACCAGAAATCCGCGCAGTTGTTTTTGTACCGCAAGTTTATAACATTTGACCCAGGGGACATTCAAAATTTCTGAGTATGTATCACTTTTGAAAGGCCTATTTTTAAGCCCCTCCCATGATAAACAAAAACAAAGGTACATTCCTAGTGTATATCAGCTGTAAAGAATGCCAATTGCTGACAAAGTTTAAGAAATATCACCTCAAACTTCTATTTGATATAACAGAACAATGTTGATTAAGTCCGAAATTGTGTTCCCCAAAAAGCTCAAATTCAGCCTCGCTAAATCAGCCATTTCAGGCAAATTCTTTACATTATGAGCACCAATATGTAAACTTATGGAAAGCACATTTTTTATTAAACAATTATTTTACACTATCTCCTGAAACACCTCAACTAATATTTAGCCCGTGCGGTTTATGCAGACCCCATTCAGACCAGTCTTTGAATTCTGCGCAAAAAATAGTCCATATTAAACGTAAAGTCTATAATACAGTTTATTTTTGATCTTATAGGGGAAGTGTAGTTTCCACATGTATTGCAGTTATATTTCTCTAGAAAATTGACAAAATGTGGATTTACTCTGAGTGAATTCTATACAAAGAAATAAAGGGCACAATAGCAGCCCAGCAGCCCGTGTCCAAATCTGTCAAGATTGCTGAAATAAGAGATATCCATACAATATCCAAAATTATAGCATTACCAGTATATGGTTAAGATGAGTTGGAACCTTCAGGCCATATCTTTTCGGTTTTGGTGTGTTTGCTTAAATACAGACTTGACATTTAATATGGAATATTTTTTCGCAAAATTCCAAGACTGGTCTGGAAGGGGTCGGCATAAACCTCACGGGCTAAATATTAATTGGGATGTGTCGTGGGACGGTGTAAAATAATTGTGTGACAGCAAATGTGCTTTCCATTAGTTTACATTAGTTTACATAAAATGGTGGATACAAGGAGACTAAATTTGATTTTTGTGGAGTTAAAGTTTCTGAATTTGAGCAACATTATTCTGATATTATCAAATTTATTAGGGTTTAAGGCGACATTGACTGAATCTAAATACCAATAATTGTTCGTCAGAACTGAATTGCACTTAATATTGTAATCTACCAGTTTTGAAAGGCGGAGGAGCTTTACAAATATCAAGGCTCTTTAAAGTGGTACGCACTCGGAAAGTTTGACAAATGAAACCGCGTGAGTTGGACAACTAGAAATCCGCCCAGTTGTTTTTGTACCGCAAGTTTATAACATTTGACCCCAGGGGCCATTCAAAAATTCTGAGTATGTATCACTTTTGAAAGCCCTATTTTTAAGCCCCTCCCATGATAAAAAAAAAACACTTGGTACATTCCTAGTGTATATCAGCTGTGACGAATGCCAATTGCTGATAACGTTTAAGAAATATCACCTCAAACTTCTATTTGATATAACAGAACAATGTTGATAAAGTCCGAAATTGTGTTCCCCAAAAAGCTCAAATTCAGCCTCCCTAAATCAGCCATTTCAGGCAAATTTTTACATAATGAGCACCAATATGTAAACTTATGGAAAGCACATTTTCTATTAAACAATTATTTTACACCATCTCCTGACACACGTCGACTAATATTTAGCCCGTGAGGTTTATGCAGACCCCATTCAGACCAGTCTTTGAATTCTGCGCAAAAATATTCCATATTAAATGTAAAGTCTATAATACAGTTTATTTTTGATATGCATGTATTGCAGTTATTTGAGTTACGACGAACAATAGGCCAAATTAAGTGTTTCAACTCTTTCCTCCTTCTCATGAAAGTTACATGGGGTAATAAAAAAATTATTACAATGAGCCTTGGTATCTCACGTATAACTTTTCTTTGAGTGTGGCCTTTACTTTTCTCAATATTTGAGTACAAACACCACTAGTTCAGGCACCGCTCCGACTCACCTTAAGAACATCTATATAGGAGTTTGAAAATTAACGACGCGTGAAAGGAAGTAATTTCAGACGTTCTAACATTGTACATTATCTCATTAATAATTGTGACGTGTCATGTCAAAAGGAGACACTTTTGGGCAGGATCATAAATAGAGAAATAGCCAAAAATCTGCCCGGGGTGATTTTTTCACAATTTGGGTTTGTTGCGAATTTGTGATGTTATTAATGTTTATTAATATTGTCTGATAGTTTCAGACCGGAATATAAATGGCATCTTGTATTTTTTGAGACATTTTTCAAGGTAATTCCCACCCTCAACATTGTCAATAATATTTTTAAAGGCCGATATCTCACTTTCGAATTTTATAATACTATAGCTTACGAACTCAATATCTTCGCTTAGGAATGTCCGATTTCATTGGGGAAAACAGCGTTGTGGAGCAAAATATCTCTATATTTAAGATAATGTAAAAACCTCAAATCTGATAACCTGCCCAAAAGTGTCTCCTTTTGACATGACACATCACAATTGTTGTGATATTTACGTTGGAAAAATTAGATGCATGATAGTATTTAACTCCACAACGTCAAAACGAATAGCTATTAGCCTATAACTAAATAAATAAATTACACTATTTTTTCATTTGTTTATTGTTTATTGTTTATTGTGAGGTGCACAATGTAAGATGAAGGTTGAAAATGTAGATTCAGATTCCGAGGCTTAACGAGAAACAAAATAAAGACCACATGCATCAATTTCTAATATTGTGTCTCAAGTAAATAATCAATACGTAATATCTCAATATATTTTTTTCTAGGACTCATGCCATCACATTGAACTATTGATCAAATCAATCAATACTCTGGAGTTAATAAACTACTTATTGAAGCGTTCGGTGTTAACCTGCTACCACGAATAGAGACGCTGCAATTCAAATTAACACGGTATTTCAATTATATTGCGTGGTCAAGTACCTCAAAAATTATGTTTTTTTATGAATTGACATAACGATTAATCTGCTTTGCGTAATAAGGTGAAACGACCAAGCGACAATACTTTCCAGCCCATATGTAACATACCAAATGTATAGCTACACAAAAGTTGAATATACTGGTATCTTCTCTTTCTGGTACTTAACATTTGTCTATATCGCTAAACTGATAACACATTGTCACACTTTCATTATAAAAATAGTGTTGTTTTCCACTACAAATAAACTTTTGAGGTACTTGACCATCAAATGGGAAATGGTGTTAGTAAACGCAAATTCAAATATAAATAGCGAATTTCTAAATCATTTCAAAAGCAACTAAAAATATTTTGACTATGGTCGGAAAAAGTCAAAGGTCGATGAACTTTTTACATGCTGTCACGTTTTTTAACATCCACCGATCGTGCCAAAATAAGTGTCAAATTCTTCCTCTTAAGGGATCTGGAATGAGCGTTTTGAGCGTTTCGACAGTATTTTTGTGGGACATGAGAGCACATCAGACATATCGAATTACATTCTGAATACGAAAAATGTCTTTCTGATATCAAATAATTTTCATTTTTTGAAATTCACGATATAATACAAACTTTATGACAAATTATTAAAATTTTCAGAAAATCTAAAGTATTCAGAATGCAATTCGATATGTCTGATGTGCTCTAATGTCCCACAATAAAATACTGTCCAAACGTTCATACCCCATCTCTTAATAAAAGGGTAAAATTCGATAAAATTGCAAAAGCCCATTGACCATGTTGACCACTGTATAAAAAAATTGTTTGATGTCAAACTTAAGAAAAGTGGGTCACTCTGATACGCTAAATAGTTTTTGAGACATAATGAACATACATTCGGAGTGCCAGCCATCATGATTTTCGGCATGCGCTTGAAGGGGATAAGAGCTACACTTTAATATATGTGTAAAATGCACAAAATTAATGTGTTATCATTACGATAATGTTCGACGACTTGATTATAATCATGCTCATTGTACGTAAAACAGCGCAAACTTAAACGATAATCCCCGCATTATGCATGTAATTCAACGTTAATGTTCATAGCCACATTAACGCTTTTGAAGAAGAAGAACAACCGTATCGGTACACCTTGCTTCTTCTTTATGATTCGCTTCTTTGAGTATTTATCACGAATCTAATAATTCCAGAGATTTACCACGTAACAATGAGCCCATTTTGTTTGGAACTTGAAATGTGATGGGTTTAGTTTTTTTTAATCACACGGAAATTCGTACCAATTACATGTAAAATTACTACTTTCATTGGTGTGTAATTTGCTAAAAGTGTGTGGGTTTTGGTTTTTTTTTTGGTGTTGTTTTTTCAATGCAAGAGATATGTATATTCAAGATACTTTCGAAAGGTTGTTTACCACCCCAATTAAACAGTACTTACACTGGTTAACCAAAATAGGTTTTAAAGAAAAATAATAATTATCTAATACGACATGTATATATTTATGAAATAATATTAAATGTATTCATTATTTTATTTTTAATAAAATCATATAATGATTATTTATTATTATAATTATTATGTCAATGAACTTTTGCATGAGGTCAAATTTTTAAAATCCACTGATTGTGTCAAAATACTAATTTATCCTCTTGATGAAAGGATTCCAAATGTATAGTTTTCTTTTATGTACCATGTCCGCTTTTTTGAATTCTGATAAAATAGCAATAGCCCATCAATCACTGTATAAAAACATCATTGCTTGCCGTCAAACTTGATCAAATGGCTGATTCTGATATTCTAAAAAGTTTTTTGAGACCTAATAAACATACCTTCGGAAAGCCATCATGATACATCATGATTTTCGGCATGCACGCTTGAAAGAGTTAAAGCTACACTTTAGAATATGTGTAGAATGCACAAATGTATCTGGCTCTTAAATGCTGCAAATTTCATGAAACATTTCATGGGAAAGTTCTACGTGGGTTGTATTGACCACCATCATCTACACACGCTGTTCCTTTCTAGTCTGATATCAGTGTCAATTTTGTCATATGTGGCATGATCAAGCAAAATCAGTCTGAAGTCGAGCATATTCAAATTTCATGTTTTTACATGATCGTATAAAGCATCTGAAGAGCTACATTTTGCAGAAAACTCCATTGGAATTGAACATTTAGTTCCAAAGATATAAACAGTGTTTCCAAAAGAGCATCATTGTCTTTGTTTGGATATCTGAAAATCAATATATTAAACTTATGACTGATTTTGCTTGATCACATCACATATTGTGTCAATTAATAATCATGTTAAATATTCAGATTACGCCTCCACAATTATTATAACGTTACAATAATGTTACAATATTTGATACTGCATGTATAACCCTGCTCATTGTACGTAAAGCAACGCAAACTTAAACGATAATCTCCGCATTACGTTAAAGTTCATAGCCACCTTAACGCTTTTGAATAAGAAGAACAATCGTAACGGTACTCCTTGCTTCTTCTTTATGATTCGCTTCTTTGAGTATTTATCACGAATCTAATAATTCCAGAGATTTACCGCTTAACAATGAACACATTGTGTTTGAAACTAGAGATGTGATGGGTTTAGTTTTTAGTTCACACGGAAATTCGTCCCTATTAAAATTAGTACTTTCATTGTCATTGGGATGTAATTTGCTAAAATCTCTTATTTCAGCAAAATAATATTTTTTTTTGTTGGTGGTGGTGTTTTTTTTTCAATGCAAGAGATATGTATATTTAAGACACTTTCGAAATGTCGTTTACCACTCCAATAAATAGTACTTAGTACTTACAGTGACAATCCTAAAAGCTTTTTAAAGAACAATAATTGACTAATATGGCATGTATCCATGAACGTATTTCAAATGTATTCATCATTTTGATTTAATAACATCATTTTGAGTTTGAATAATCAATCGCATTCAACTGGGACTTACAGAATTACTATCAAACATGCGAATGTTATATTCATGAAAACCGGATTGTTTCAAAACTCGCTTATACAATGTGTGCCAATTTGATTCTGTCGAGATGTTATATATTTTAGAGAACTATCTTACCTCATTTGTTGAACAAAAGATCTTTTCCCCCACCGTTGATCACCACTCACTCCTTTCCTGCAGTTTATTGGAGCAGGCGGACATACGGCATTTCCTATCCTTGCTACACAGGCAAGACACACAAGTAGTAAGAGAAAATATCCCCAAAGTCTTGTAGAAAACATTCTGTAAGTGTCAAATGAAAGAAACAAGAGAATATTGTATATCGCTATTGTGGTTGTTCTATAGGTATATTAAATATAAAATTATTGGCAATAACAGTTTCATCAGCAGATGCTCCAGGTTGGTAAAACTACGCTGAGCCTCATGTTTAACTTGTTCACAAAATGCGTTTCTCCTATTCCATGTGCCGATTAAAGTATGTACCCACGCATTGGTGATCAAAGTTTAATATATCCTTTTCTGCTACAATCCGGGTACTAAGTTATAAAGGCAGAGGTATATTAATTAGCTGTATGAACAAACAATTTTTTTGAATTTGCTACATATGTTGCGACATAAACTTGTCATGTGCGTTGTTCCAGACCATTGAATATTACCTTATTGCTTTCTCAACGGAGGTAAGGTTATTGGAGGCATATTACACGTGTGGTTGAAAAGGCGTGTGACGTATTATAAGAACTGTCCAATCGAACGTGGAAAGCGTCTTAACTAGGTGACATTATTGCAGTATTGATATGTGTGCTGTGTAGCACGTCACTATGAATGATATTTAACGTTCACATTTAATACAGTTGCAAACAGTAATAATATATCAATTAAAGTAATTCTGAACGGTGACGATCAGTTACGACTATTATTAAGGTAATGGGTTCATGATTGGAATGTGCTCAACACAATAAGTATGCGTTACGTAATTTGATAATTGATTTGAGTGATGTTGTCTTAATCCAAGCTACACATTAGGACACTAATTTCTAAATTATTATTATCGTCGTCAAAACAAAACAAGCAACAAGACAATAACTTTCGCTTATGTCATCAGTCGGTAATGGAAAATTAATGAACACAGATGGTATACTAGTATATCATGAAGTAATCAGATTCGGCAGATTTGGTTTGAGATAATGTTATATATATATATATATATACATAGATTACTCTTACAATTGGTCATATTTTTAAATTGTTGGATTCATTGAAAAAAAACACCTGCTGTGTTTCTCAAAATTGCATTATTAGCAGTTATTAACTATTATCTAAAGTATCCATGACAGATTAAGTCACTGCTTTAAAGGTACACATGGAGTAAAAAACGTTTGGTGTCAAGTTTGCGATTACGGCATTTTGCCGAGTAGAACCCAAGGATAAACCTTGCACTGCCCCCTGTTGACACAACAATACAATACAAAAAGCTTAAATGTCCTTGACCCGATTGACAAGATTTTGCTATCAGAAGAAAGCTCATATTTGTCTCATTACACCAGTGAAATTTAACGCCCGGGACATTTTTTCGTTGACATGGTGTGAACGAAAAACGTGCTGGGGCAATACATCTCAACATTTGGAATAGAAAACATATTGATTTTATAATAATGGTAGGCCTTTATCGAAGATATATACATGGATATTCGGACCACGCCTCTTGAATCGTGTTAGCTAGGGACCGTTTATCGTTAACTGTTATTCGTCACTATCTCGCGTTTATAACGAATTATGTTTTTTATCTTTAGAGCTACATGAACGCATTAATATATATATTAAGGGGTTACTACACCCATTGCATCTTTTTTTGAGTTGGTTTGAGATGTGTGTTTTTTTGTTTGTTTTTTTGCATTTTGTGAAGAAATGAAAAAAAAATTGGACAAAGTGGTATGCAAAAAGAAGGGCCAAATCTTGGCATCGGTATCAATGTAGCTTATATACTGTTAAAGGTAGAAGCCAAACTACCTTTAAAAGCATGTAAGCGAAAATTTGCATACCACTTTGTCCAATTTGTTTTCTGATTTCTACACAAAATACAAAAAAAGCGCAAAAAAACCCGCAATGGGCGTAGTACCCCTTAAAGGAAGGTGGGCGAATTTTACAATATCTTATTTGCATCTTATGATCTTATCTTACCCCTACACATCACCCATACCGGTATTCCAATCCCTTTTGAGAGAAAAAATGTGTGCTTGAATGCCTATATAATCATGTGTAAATAATACGTGAGATAATTTACTTTCAAGACAAATTTGCTCATAAAATCCAAACAATCCAGCCAACAAATTTGCCCTGATATATACCAAAAATCTTCATTATGATGGAGAACAATGAGTATACGAGGATGATGGCGGAAGCACTGAGGCACAACCCCCCCCCCCCCTCCCCCATCGATTTCAACATTTATACACTCCAAAACATGTATACCCCTCCCCAACGACCCACTCTGACACGGTATCATCTTTATTTACAAAATGCATTCTCTAAGTCATTCTCAAAGCGCATTCCGTTGAATTCGTAATAACACTTTTGAGTGCTTTCGAGTATTTCAAAAAGGAACCATTCCAATATTGTATTCTGTTTTCCCCAGCAGTGATCCTTTACACTAACCAATGACGCTATATTCCAATAACGTCATGGTAAAAATTGTTAAGCTAGAAGCAGTATGCAAGGAACGAAACTTCGAGATAAAAATACAGATTAGGATGTTGAAATTAAGAAACAAAACCCCGCAAGTTATAACTGATTAGATTTGAAATAAAAAAATAAAAGGATTTACAACCCAGCTGTAGCATATTTCAATGGAACTTTTATCCCCTTGTTTAGAACCGCTTATGACAAGTCTATCAAAATGCGATTTTGACGTATTCTAATTAATACAGAGGTTTGATGAACAGACGTTTGTATAGAATTTGGGATTAAAAGAAAATTTATTCATGAAATTTAACACAATGCACAAACTGAAATGTAGAAATTCAGGTAGAAAATGTGGGAGAGGAAGTCAAAACGGATAATGATGTCATTGAAACTAAGATCCGTAAGATATTTTCTCCCCTTTCCGCGTTAATGAACTTAATGCCTATATAATCATGTGTAAATAATACGTGAGATAATTTACTTTCAAGACAAATTTGCTCATAAAATCCAAACAATCCAGCCAACAAATTTGCCCTGATATATACCAAAAATCTTCATTATGATGGAGAACAATGAGTATACGAGGATGATGGCGGAAGCACTGAGGCACAACACCCCCCCTCCCCCATCGATTTCAACATTTATACACTCCAAAACATGTATACCCCTCCCCAACGACCCACTCTGACACGGTATCATCTTTATTTACAAAATGCATTCTCTAAGTCATTCTCAAAGCGCATTCCGTTGAATTCGTAATAACACTTTTGAGTGCTTTCGAGTATTTCAAAAAGGAACCATTCCAATATTGTATTCTGTTTTCCCCAGCAGTGATCCTTTACACTAACCAATGACGCTATATTCCAATAACGTCATGGTAAAAATTGTTAAGCTAGAAGCAGTATGCAAGGAACGAAACTTCGAGATAAAAATACAGATTAGGATGTTGAAATTAAGAAACAAAACCCGCAAGTTATAACTGATTAGATTTGAAATAAAAAATAAAAGGATTTACAACCCAGCTGTAGCATATTTCAATGGAACTTTTATCCCCTTGTTTAGAACCGCTTATGACAAGTCTATCAAAATGCGATTTTGACGTATTCTAATTAATACAGAGGTTTGATGAACAGACGTTTGTATAGAATTTGGGATTAAAAGAAAATTTATTCATGAAATTTAACACAATGCACAAACTGAAATGTAGAAATTCAGGTAGAAAATGTGGGAGAGGAAGTCAAAACGGATAATGATGTCATTGAAACTAAGATCCGTAAGATATTTTCTCCCCTTTCCGCGTTAATGAACTTAGCAAAAATACCTGACATCAGTATCACATTGTATTAATAAAAGACTAATTCTCATATAGAAGTCATTTGCGTCTTTAACAATAATTTCGACATCATCAGCCTAATAATAATTCTATAATGTTTAGTACCTGTTACATTCTATCCACAATAACACCGGAAACAGTTTACAGACGCAATATGCTATCAGTGTCGGCTTTTAGTTCCTATCATTGGGTCTTAATTGACATTTAATAAAAACATACGCTCCAAGGGTAGGCGCAGAAAAATACTGCTTATTAACACTTAATTAAAACTACGCTCAAACTATCGCCTCGTATTTAAAGAGAAATCGTTTTTATTAAGATCCCTATAGTTGTATTCAAAATTGTATATTTAAATTGAACAAAAACTCGCAAGAGATGGTGTCTATTCATTATTTTTCTATTTTTCAGGATGCTTTGGGACTTTGAGTAGTGAGAAATATGCCGTTTTGTTAACTTAATCAGAAATGCTGTAATATAAAATATTTTGTTCCCTTCTATTATATTGTTTTGTACAGTGAATGCCGTATACGCTACATTGAAGTTTTCACGAATATGTAGTTTTATATCTCGTTAAAACGATTTTGGTATGTGCAAATAGTTTCTAAGAATTTTACCTAGGTACGTTATCCCTTAGGATCCTCTGGAGACTGTCAACTTTACTCGCATTCCAATTTGTATAATTGCAAGGTCTAAACAATATAAGAAGCCTAAGTATTATTCTGTGCTTTATTTGACATATCACTGTCATATCTCTTATACTTAAAAACTATCATGAACTCACTTTTCAATGGTTTCTATATAAAGTCTGCACAAAAAGTAACTCAGCTGTTATAAATACGCCTATAGATTCAGAACTAATAATTATTGTTTTCACAATATTTCAACATGATTTATTTACGCGCATTTTGATACCCCATTTGTCCAATTTTGTTCAATATTGACAATACAGCAGTGTTTTGAAAGACAAATACCCCCAATTTAAACGTTGCAGTTATTTGTATTGATTTGAAGTAAGCGCGAAGATAATGGCGGGCTTTACGTGTTTACAGTGCTGGGATTATAACCATTGATCGCTGTAAACTGCAACTTTTAAATTCGGGTATTTTTCTGTAAAAGCACTACTGTGTTGTTAATATTGAACGATATTTGACGAATGGGGTATCAAAATGCGTGTAAATAAATCATCCTTCTCGCTATGTTGAAATATTGTGAAAACAATTATTAGTTCTGAATCTATAGGCGTATTTATAACAGCTGAGTTACTTTTTGTGCAGACTTTAGGCTACATGTAAAGGACATCACTAATTTAAATTTCAGTATCCGTTGAATTGTGGGTTATCCCAGTTCCTTGTGTATTCTCCTTAACAAAATCCATACTTCTCTATGGTAGACATGACCTTCTTCTTCACCACAGGGGGTGTAATTTCAAATGAAATCATTATTTAGGTAATCCCATTTCCAATACATACTCTGTGTGTGATTAAGATTAAGGTATCGCCTTTCATAGTGGATGTATGGAATAGAACATATTAGTGGATATCATAAAAAACAGGCTTTTTCGCATTTCGTTCTTAAAATAGCAAACATCTGGCATCCACTTTATTAATAATTTGTAATGTTTCGCTTGTGCCAATACTTCAGTTTTGACCTGGTTTCAAGGGTAATTTAAGTGCGGAATTTTTTATTGCATTTCCGATGAAATCAAATATTTTATGAACTCGTGCGGTACATTACAAATGAACCGCAATCAAAGTTACATCCTTGTCTTTTGCTTGGAAATTCACGATTTTGACTATATATAAAACAAGCAGTTTGCTTTTATCGGATGACGCAAAAGACTCAAATATGTGATTCGTTATATTGCTTCATGAAAACATGCTATTGATAGATTGATCGATCGATCGATATCGACTAAAGTAAAATGGTGTCACGTCCTGCTTTTGTCATCGAAGAAGGACATATGCCACGGTTCTTAAATTGTCCACAGAACGCTTTGCAACACATACCTCTTAAGCCCATGTACATTGGTACTGGATCTATTATTGCAGAACCGGGTTGCAGACTCAGTATTCCAGATGTGTATGACTCTTTGATGCAAAGTTACTTCTTTGAAAGATGATATTACTGTCTTTTATATACATGGTTTGAGAAAGTGGCGATTTTCATTTGGTAGCGGCTGACAATAATATTGTTATGGGATATCAACGTTACGGATAATATAAACTGAGCTCAAAAAGAAACTTATAATTTTTTACAACTTGTGAATCACAAGGTCATATCTTAAAATACTGTCAATCAAAATGAACCAAAATTACACACAGGATTACCTTAATACTCTACTCAAAACACATGTCAGTAACCAAGCAGTTGTCCAACTGATACAACAGCAAAATGCACTGTCATGGGACAGCTTCCTGGACTTCCTTCACTTTCACAGCCCAACATTTGGCACCCAGGACAAAAAAGCTGTGAGAATGCACACAAGATCCTTGCACAGATGATAAAACGGTGCTGCTTTCTGCTTTTCATACACTTTTTTCATGAAACAGGGCTGGGCTGTGAATGTGGTCCAGGAAGCTGTCCCATGTCAGTGCATTTTGCTGTTGTGTCAGTTGGATAACTGATTGGTTACTGACATGTGTTAAGAGTAGAGTATTGAAGTAAATTTGTGTGTAATTTTGCTTCAATTTGATGGACAGGATTTCAAGATATGACCTTGTGAATTTTTTTTTCTTTTTGAGCTCAGTTTATATCGCGCGAGGCAACACGTTTGTCAAATGTATTGATAAGTTAGGAATGACTCTTGCAAACATGCATGCTGCAGAAGTAATACGTCATATGTAAAGTGTAATGTAATACGGATGGCCTTTAATTTGAAATCATGCGTTCAAAATAATGACGTGTACTTTGAAGGCAAATTCGTGTAAATCAACCTTTGTAGAAAGGAAATCATTTATAAGATATATGCGGTATTTGTATAATTTGAATAACCTGATAGCTACAGGTGCAGCTCTATTGTTAATATAAGAGTTACACTGCCG
Source organism: Amphiura filiformis (assembly GCF_039555335.1). Classification (NCBI taxonomy): domain Eukaryota; kingdom Metazoa; phylum Echinodermata; class Ophiuroidea; order Amphilepidida; family Amphiuridae; genus Amphiura; species Amphiura filiformis. Next base: position 51,368,643 of record NC_092647.1, read on the forward strand.
AATAACCAGTTTATTGGATCATCCAAGTTGCTTTCATCTAAGTGAATTACACAGCTCTATTTAGGCCGTATACAAACTCCGAGTATTAGACGTATAATATTTTGATGTAACATATGTATCCCAGTGGGCACAACTGACGTTGAAATCATGTTGAAATCAGGTTGAAATTTCGACGTCAAAATCAATTTCGACGTTGAAATCAGGTTGAAATCACGTTGTATTTGCAAATGGACCTCAACCTGATGGACTTCAACCTGATTTCAACCCGATTTCAACCTAGAGGTTAGTTGAAATCAGGTTGAAATTTCAACGTTGTATCAACGTTGAAATTTCAACCCGATTTCAACTAACGTCTAGGTTGAAATCAGGTTGAAATCAGGTTAGGTTGAAACTTCGACGTTGTATCAACGTTGATTCAACGTCGAAATCCTAACCTGTGCCCACTGGGTATAGTACCTTATTTAATCTCGTCCCATTCTATTTCCAGTAATGTTTAAGTTCTAACGAATACTTGATGACGTAAAATCGATAATATGTTACGTATAATATCTGGTAGAAATATATAATCGATCATCGATTTTACGTCGTCAAGCATTTTTTACACCAAATAGTTTACGTCTAATATAAAGTCTGCATACGGCCTTAGTCATAAGCATTGATTTTGTTAATGTTTACTATACCGTATACCTATTCCGCAGAAACAAATAAAATGGTTTCAGTCCTTCTGTTTGGTGATTACAGTTAATGATAAAAAAACAAAACACAATAACACTGCCCAGGATAACCCTAGTATTACCTGTTACATTATCATGATTATGATAGCATTATACTACCAAGTATGTCTTGACTCTTGATTTATACCATGTGTTGACCTGCAAACCCATAAACTTCAACTGTGTTATTCCCAGTCCTTTCAGATGTCAGAAATGTCAAGAAATATAGAACGTGATTAAAAAGTGACGTGCTGAGCTAATCAACACAACCACACCGTATACAATATATATTTTCGCTATGGAAACCTATTCAACTACTTTAATGTTACCTTTGAATATAAAACTTGGCACCTAAAAAAAGAAAGTCCCCACTGACTCTCCGACTGGTCATAAGCGCTATTCCAGGCAGTACAATCATGTGGATAATGTAAATGTGGTGAAAGTAATGATTATATGACATTTTGGAAGCGATTGGAAAAATTACAGCGTCATTCATTGTTCATTATTCATTGTAAAAATGTCATTTGACAACCGACTCGCTATTTCCAGTAACTCTTGATATGTCATATTTTATACAAAGGCGATAAGGAAAGATATAGCGTGTTCCTTATTATGCGCTGTATGGGTGTTGGATACTACCCGTTTTGTTTTGCTAATAGAGGTTATCCGTGTTCTATAAGCTGCATATCCTACCAGCGACTGCAACACCTTGTTTAGGACTTTCAAAAGAAGTACCTGCATGACTGTGCATCCATGACTGTTTCAAAATAGCCCGCCAAAGTCATGCAGGTAAGTCTGAGGTCGTGCATTGAATTGGATTACTACGGGAACCAGCGCCTTTGTTAGAAGCCACACATGAGTAACGTGGATAACCTCTACAGCGTTCCGAAATTTACGTGTATGCATCAGAAACATTCTGTAAAAATAGCGCGACAATGTTCTGCTTTTATACAGACGACCGGGCTTTACAACTTTATATATCCGATAAAAACATCAAAAACGCTGTGAAAAAAAAACTCGACATGAAAATAGTCCCTTTGAATAACGAGCTTCCAAGTTGTCTTGGGCGTCCGGGTCTCCTGTTTCCCTGGGTGGGATTCCAGAAGTAGTGTTCTTGGGATGCTACTCTCATCGATTCTCGGCAGATGACTAAACCGTAAGCGGCGCTTTCTAATGATAGAATTGAGCTTCTGTTTGCTTTGTCATGAAACTTATTAAGTTGTTGGTGATATATTATGTCCGGTTGATGCGGAGAATTGTTTTCTTTTTCTAATTTGGACTCATCTCTTATAGCTTTTAGCGAGAGTTCAACATCCAGATACACATATAAGGGTAAAATGGTATTTGTAATTTCTTACAGCTAGTCCAAAGATTTCCGCTTACTGACAGTTTTCTTTATCGATGCTATTGTTGCAATGACAATGATTTCTGCTGCTTAGCAACGGAGTTGACAGTTGGTTATTCTTTAGTCAAAGACGTGACTCAAGTTGTATTGCCCCTCGTCTCTGTTCATGGTTTTGCCTTGCTTTCAAATGGTGATCGCCTCCTTAATCCATCTCTTATATGTATTACTTTCTTTGCCAACGATCCTAGCCTCCTCCTAATTGATGGCATGGTTGTTTTCTACTTCATGTTCAGTGATGGTCGATTTGTCAACAACCGATTGGGATGCCTTTCTGACGGCTCTAGTTTTTATGCTGTCACCAATTTTCTTTGCCTCAGTTTTGTGCTCTACAAACGTTTACCGAACTTAGTTCCTATCTCCCCGATGTATGCCAAATCACAAATTTTACTTAGGTTTAGGTTTTAATAATTTTGAATAGGTGAAGTCCGTGGAATAATACAATTAGGCTTCATGGCGATGGAGATGTTATAAGATTTTAAAATTCTCGAGATTCTCTCTGAAACTAGCTCCCTTCAAATAAGGAATAACAACAAATCCTTGGTGGAATCGTCTTTCTTTTGTCTTTCTTTCTTAGGCTTGGAACATTGCCAAATTAACATAATCTTAACACTCTAATGAATTCTTTCAAAATAAAATCATGTTAAGTAAAAATGCACTTGAAACTTCTAAAGCTTGTGTTTATATTGATCTTCACTACAATGATTCAAGATGGCATCAGTATAATTAACATAGTGATACATTATAAGGGAGCTTCCAAAAGAGATTTGTTTGTTATGACGCTTCGTGAAATGCTGAGAACAAAATAAGATAAAAAGACGATTGGGATGTCTATAACAAGACTGTGTCATAATTGGAAAACAAATGCCCGACAATACCCACATTCTCTAGAACCACTGGTTAAATATCAGTCGTTTTTAGATTGAAGCTACTTGATAATGCTTGCCTAATTTCCCAAGAACTTTTAAATTCCTTTGTTGTCAGGATGTTCTTTTAACATCAATGACATGTGGCTCATTTTTAGACAAGAAAATCCACCCTCGATTTGTAAATTTAACACACCTCGTATAGGATTACATTCGCCTACGGTACATTGTAACTTCCATGGGTATTTAGTTACGAGTTAGAGGAATTATCTTTTGACATCGTCATCACCGTAGGGATAAAATGTGTTTGCGTATTGTCCTGTTTTATTCAACACAGTTTCCTTATTTTGTACAGTATGTCGTTTGGGGACACTATTAAAGTCCTGCATTAGTGGCCTGTCAATGTATCAAATCCTTGCTAGCTGTGGCCGATTTCTGAGGAGCAAACTTGACACTGCACTAGGAAAATTGCCAAATTAACTTGATTTTGCTATAATAATATTAAAAGTCTAATAAATTCTTGAAAATAAACCAATGTTTAGGTAAAAAGAAAATCAGTACAATTTACAAAGTGATCTGTGCTTTCTATGTATATGTGGCCGCTCAATTATTATTATAAAGAAGAGGTATGGTCTCATATACTTTCCTTATGTGTTGAAATTTAACTGGGCCATGATTACACACCGTAATGATAAGACTTAATATAGCCTACTTTTGATTGATAGAATGTCGCAATAAAAATGGGGCATAATGTATATGGGTCATTTGATATAAAATATAACAATGAAGTCCAATATTGTATGAAGTTATAATGAAAGTCGAAGTACAGTAGTTCATGTTTCTTTAGAGTACGTTTTGGCATACATTTTGAATTGGAAACGCGCTAATACGCTTTTATGAAAATATCGTAGAATTTCAAATAACAATAGGTCCAATCATTAAAATTAAATTGAAAAATGTATGAGTTAGTAGATGAAAATAATGTTTGGTTTCCTACTGTACGTGGGGAATATCCCAAGTACCCTAAGCACAATGCCTATAATGTGTTTGTTCAGATATTAGTACACCTTGAAGTATTTTTCTCAAATATTTCTGGATTAGAAGGTGCAAACATTATTCGTTTATCGATATCACACCTTTTATTCCATAACCATTATTGTAAAGGACATTTTTGGTTTTTGCTATAGCCCCCAAATGAAATGTATTTAATTATGTGTGTACTCACTCAGGTAGCTTTGTGCGTGAATTTTACATCCGAACTAAGTGTTATTCTTTTTTATGGGCATTTTAGTGTCTAAAATGGCCCAAAATGAGGATTTTTCAATATTGCCGTCCATTTCTAATCGTCAACCCCCCATAGACTTTACATGTAAAATAAAAAGGCTCGTAAAAATTTAATAGCACCTAGTTCGGATGTAAAATTCACACAAAATGCTTTTTGAGTGATTACAAAGATAATTAAATACTTTTCATGTGGGGGCTATGTGGAATTTTTTTTTAATGTATTCCTTGTACAATGATATTTCACAATAAAATGTCCACTGGAAACAACGGTGATCAGGAGGTAATCAGGGCAACATAAATAATTTCTACTGAATGTACAACATGTGTAATAACGATAACATAGAAATGGGGTTTGCACGAACCAGCTGAATTTTACTGCTGGATGGAAAATCATAATTTCCAATACATCAACAACTGCAATCTCAAACAATCCTCACACATTATCATCGTCAATCACTACAGAGCTGTAGGGCTGTTTAGTTGTCATGATTGTCGAAATAGGGTTGGCATTTGACTTCATAATTATATAGACTATATTCCAGGCTATAAATTCATTTCCCGCATTTGCCCAATTAAAGATCAAATAAAAAAATCGCAGTCAGAAAAAGGTCATATATAGTAGTTCACCAGATAATCATCAACATTTCCAATGCGCAATGGCTTTCTTTGCTTTTTTTTAAATTTACATCATGCAGTTATTGTTGCCTACATGTATGCACACAACACAGGGGCACTCACAATAGGCAATTGACCCCTACTGGTAGCGCTGTGTTGTAGATATAGGAGTTAGCGTCATATATCAAAAAGTATAAATGCTATGATTTTAGTACTTGCTCTATGTTTCAATTACTTATTCTTTTCAAAATATCTGAATTTTCAACCCGGTACAAGCTTTAATAACGGGGGACCATACATTTGTATGAGAAAGAAATCCTACCATCTATCCAAACTCTCGTGTTATTCCAATGCACATTTTGCTTCACCGGGCCGCCCTGGCTTGGTCGCATTTGGAAGAGGGGTGTCACGAAACCGTAATAGGTACAAATTTAGTACTTTTTGTCAATAAAGTATGGTTTATTCTCTACATGTCAATCTTTAAATCATTAGCACAGTCCTTATAATAACGGGGGCCGACTTCATGAGTAAATGACAGCAAACCAGTGAAAAATACCCCAAAACTCGGTCAGTGGAGCTCCGCCCGTACATGTCAATAGCGTCATTATCGATTACCGTAGCGGACAATTCGATCGCTCATTGGATTCATATTATCACGTGGTAATAAATTTGCATTGGACAATCGATTACTATAATGGTTTAGTACCGCATATCTCGATTTAATCTTCACTGAGCGGATTTATGGCTGGAAAGGTTACGGTGAATTTGCCGTGGACATAACTGCACTATGACAATAGAGAAAATGACGGAGACATAGCAATGGCAGAGACAGACAGGTTGGGAGAGGAGATACAATGTGATAGGTAAACAGATTGAGACAAATTGAGACATCAAAGTCAGACAGACAGGTTGCGAAAGACAGCGAGAATTGCGTGATATAGAGAGAAATAAGAGAAAAGATAAACACCTGCAAAATGGTCTGTCTAGACGATTGTAGTGGTAAAAATAATGTCTCGCCGAATTTCTTCTCAAATTTTACCATAAATCGTGTCAAATTTAACTAAATTCGGGTCACATTAGATTTGATTTTATTACACCATGCAACATCGTACATTACAAGCTGACCAGGCCCTTTTAAGAGTGTAGACAGACACAAATATGGACAGACCGACAAAAACAAGACATTGGATGTGGATAAAGAAAGAGGATAAAGATGATATTCTTAATCAGTTTTGACAATGAATAATATTGCACTTTTTGTTGTTTTTGTGCCAAAATTTGATTATTATACAAGATATAACCAGGTAGTGACACTTCCAGGTAACCTTTATGCCAATATCCGAAAATGAATTCCCGGCCAATAAACAACGAGACTATTTTTAGCAGCTATTAAACATGAACGATAATTTCTTATATATTACTATTATATTATTTCCATATTACATTAAAACAAAGATTACAACGCGTAAAAACAAGTAAAAAAACGTGATAGTAAAGTTTATCTTTTACATTTTTATTGCCTAATGTTTGTTTAGCTGAGTTACGTGTCTTCCGTTATAAGTATAAACCAACACACGCAGTAGTGTTCTGAATGTAATAGAATGTGACTTACATTTTAATTTGAAAGTGCATTAATCTATTTAGTCATATTTAATATGGGTCGGCCAAAAATCCCTTGTGTGACTCTTCTTCTCACTAAATAAACTCTATTGTACATACCATATATGACTTATGCTCTAATACATACAAATGGTGCTTAAATACATCATGCAATTCTGATATAATCCCAAGTGCCAATACAAATCATTCGATCAAATAATAATAATCGAAGATTGAAAAGTGCAGATGAGATTTACCTTAAACTATCGCCACTAATTAGGTAAACCAGAACAGCCGCAGTTTATCTCAATGGTTGCTTCAGGTCTTAGAATATCTCCGGATAATGTTATCAACATCACTCAGTGATATGACTTCGTCAAGACAACGTCAATTTTCCCTGAAGCCTTCATCATACTAGAAAAAGAATGGCTTTTTGTTTGTTATCTTGTTTCTTTTTAAACACATGGATGAAGAAGCTGTTTTATGGTGCATAAATGATCATCTGTTTGAACGTCTAAACCATGTCACCATCTGCTTAAATTAACAGTAAAAACAACTTTCAAGGTCAGTATTCACTTCCCCTTATTTTCCAACACAATACTTGCTAATTCAAGCAATTGCGTATTAAGCATGTCTTGGTAGCTTCAATGAACAATAGACGGAACCTTCAAGGTCGGTTACCATGTCCCTTTTATTATCCAAGATATAAACTACACTGAAGCAATTCCGTAGCGAGAGTACATGTATTTTGAGTTACTAAACATATAGTACTTAGTAAGCTACCACGCTCGAGAACGTAAGGGATACTAATCATTTACATCCTAACGGATTTACAACTAAGTGTCTTGCCGTGTTGATATCCATAAAAGATATTGAACTTGAATGACCTCTATCCATGATGTTGTAAAATACCAGCCACTTGTTTTACTGGGGAAAATAAAAGACATCACGGCAAATGTGTGCTGATGTCGGCGTTTAGGTAATCGTCTCTAACGAGCTATGTTGAGGATGAAGATGAATGTATTTGATACACTGAGGTAAAGCGGTGTTAGTACAGGAAATTGATCTTGCTCCGGTTTACGCACACAGACATTTCTACAACCGAACAAATAACATTGAGTTTTTAAAATTGAAACAAAATCCATTTTTGCCCACTCAATTGTTTATTTTTCAAATCACACATTTGACATATGACACACCTTTAATTTTGATAAGGCTATCAGAAATGTAGTTATGTTATTTTTTATTAATGTTGTTGTCAGACATCTGGCTGTTACGTTATCTCCAGTTCTTCTCTATCGCCATCCGGATTGACTTTTATGTTTTATAGATAAAATAGCAATACTCATGCAATGCCTACAATAAATCCGTACGATGGGTACCTACGGCTATATATTGAATGACATGTAAGAAGGCCATGGCGAGACAGTTAAAACATCCCAAAATATTAAACATTAACATTGAAAATGTCCAAAGGCACATTTCATGTGCTGCTTGAAAACATCGTTATTCAACACCGTCAACATCCATCAGTAACATAACCAAAAGAAAACTGCCTTCTTTGAGATGTTTATACGTCCATTGATCCCTAGGCCAAAAAAATAAGTTTTTCTCATTTCGCGATAACGTATTGAAAGATGAGGAAAGAACATCCGCTTAATTCTATCATCTCTGGAGTTATGAATTATATGTTGAAAAGAAATATAGAGTTTTCATCAGGCAAATGATTTTTTTTCTGAAAATGTCATAAGGCATACTCCAACTTCTGTATTTGATTAATTTGTCAGAAATATATAGATAGCCTACACATATTATTTAAAAAGGCTATTCGTAACAGCTTCGATATTCAGATTTTCTATTTGTTTACCTGCCTTGTACTGATTAATGGTACTGTTATTGATGCTACCCTGCACCACTCGCTAACCCGAGAAAAAAAGTATCATCTCTTTCTAAGACCGTAAAGGATGGTCTAACAATTACAATAATAAACGTCTATTATATAAACCTAGGACATTTCATTATCGAAGGAATATCGCAAAATAGGCCATGGTCAATACACCCTATACCGGCTACAGGCTAATACCCCCTATAGGCTGTTCACGGTTGACATTATTTAATTTTAATTTGTTTATGTCAAGACATATTAAGACGAAAGAAGACAAAATTAAAAAGAAAGAAGGAGGGGAGGAAGAAGGGGGAGAAGATAATGAGAGCGACAGAGTGATAGCCCCCCGTATTGGGACATAAGAAAGAATAAGTGAGTAAAGAAATGAATAATAATAAATATTATTATTATAGAATCAGAAGTAGACAGCCATTACATGATGCAACCACTTTTGTTCGTTACTCAATTAAAACGCCCAGTCAAACCTGCCAAACACAAGTCATCAATTTCGAAAATTAGACGTTGAATGTACACTCTCATGAATATTGATTGGCAACAATTTCCAATATGTCAGCGCTCAAATCGGAAACAATAGATGAATAGATACTGCACCCGTGGATGCTCTAACCTTGGTGGAACATTATCTGGACGTCCTACTTTTGATAGGAGATAATTTGTTATGATGACCATAAATATCCCTTCTTTGAGACACCTGATATAATATAAAAATCTATTAATATAATGTTGCAATAAAATGGGGCAAGTTGCAAATGGGTCATGTTAATATAAGATCTACCAAAAAACGTTGACAACGTAAAGAAATCAGCAAGTTTAAAAAACCCACCTCGGCTCACTTTTTGAAACTTGGTCCCATTTGTAAAAGGTACTGATTTAAACTTTATCATATTTACATCAATTTAAAACATTTCCAGAAGTGTTATGTATCTTTAATGTGCTTTAATGTGATGCGATATTAATTTGTAAGCTTTCTGGAACGACCTGAACGGTTATTATCTTGTTCTTGCATGATAAGCCAATATCTTTTTGTGTTTTGTTTTATAATATCATGATTAATGATTGAATTAAACGAATAACAAGTAGGCTTGTTTGTAATCTTGTTGGAAACGCTGTATTCTGTTGAAATAAAATAAAACACTGATTTGCTGTTGGTGTTCAAATGGGACCAAGTTTCAAAAAAGTGAGCCGAGGTGGGTTTTTTAAACTTGCTGATTTCTTTACGTTGTCAACGTTTTTTGGTAGATTTCTTTTCTTTTTATGAATGTAGCCAAACAGCTCCAAGCTTGAAAAGTCAGGTTATGAAGTGCACCATAAAACGAATAAAACGAAAAATGGATGTTTGAAGTTGCCATTCTTGATTCATGACAATAAATAATTAAACAAAACTTTATCAGTCGTTTATTTTTAAAACTTGCTCGTCACGCGTGACTGTAATGTTCAGAGGCGTTCAATGATCAATAAACATTTTAATATACTTTAATTATTCAAGGCTACGTAAATATGTAAATAAAATGTAAATATGAACAACACACACCCAATGTTGACAATGCCAGAGAGACACACATAGAGTAAATCCGATTTAGGCCTACTTCATGTCGGAACTGGTAAATGCGCATATATTTAAGCCTATACTACGGAAGCGTCTAAATGCCCCAGATAATCGTGTTTTAATGTTGGTGGTTCTTTGTAGCCCTACGGGGCAATCTACTTGGCTATCCGAATTTCGCGGTTTGTGGTTCTTTGTAGCCCTTCGGGGCAACCTAGTTGAATACTCCTATTAAGCGGCGGTTGTCGGCGATCTTTCGTGGTTTGTGGTTTTCATCAAGCCCTGCACTCTATCGGGAGCTAATTTATAGTTTAAGCTTGTTGAATATCCATAGTTCGTGGTTTGTGGATCTTTGTAGCCCTGTGGGGCAATCTAGTTGCTTATCCAAATTTCGCGGTTTGTGGTTCTTTATAGCCCTGCGGGGCAATCTAGTTGGTATCAATATTAAGCGGCAGTCGTTGTTGATCTTTCGCGGTTTGTGGTTCTTTATAATCGAATAATCGATAGGCCTGCGGGCAATCTAATTGGATATCCCAATTTCGGGGTTTGTGGCTCTTTTGTAGCCCAGCAGGGCAATATAGTTGAATATCGTGGTTTGTGGTTTTAATTTCCTTCATCAAGCCCTGCCCTCTATCGGGAGCTAGTTTATAGTCTAAGCTTGTTGGATATCCGTATTTCGTGGTTTGTGATTCTTTATAATCGATAGGCCTGCGGGCAATCTAGTCTTTCGCGGTTTGTGGTTCTTTGTAATCTTTCGTGTTTTGTGGTTTTAATTTCCTTCATCAAGTCCTGCTCTCTATCTGGAGCTAATTTGTAGTTTAAGCTTGTTGGATATCCATATTTCGTGGTGTGTGGTTCTTTGAAGCCCTGTGGGGCAATAGTTCCATATCCAAATTTCGCGGTTTGTGGTTCTTTATAGCCCTGCGGGGCAATCTACTTGGATATCAATGTTGAGCGGCAGTTGTTGGCGATCTTTCGCGGTTTGTGGTCTTAATTTGTTGGATATCCATATAATCGATATGCCTGCGGGCAATCTGGTTGGATATCCAAATTTCGCGGTTTATAGTTCTTTGTAGCCCTGCGGGGCAATCTAGTTGGATGCCCCTATTAAGCGGCGGTTGTCGGCGATCTTTTGCGGTTTGTGATTTTAATTCCCCTAATTAAGTCCTGCCCTTTAGCCCTGTGGGGAAATCTAGTTGGATATCAATATTCAGCTGCAGTTGTTGGCGATCTTTCGCGGTTTGTGATTTCCATTTATAATATTTATATCAAATATAATTTCAGTCTGAGCTGTGAACAGAGCCACTGATAAATAAATAATAAATAATAAATAAATTTCGGTGTTTTAAATGACGAAGATGCCATGATAGTCAGGCATGGTGATAGCATATGGATGGTGAAAGTAGGCCCAAGGCTTAGGCCTAAATGTGAATAAAAAATCAAACATGTTTGTTTGATGAAAAAAATAATAATATCACAATAGCAATGGATATTCGAAATGGTGTTATTCTTGATTTACGACAATAAATTGATTAATAAAACATTTAAAAAAAAAAGTGGTGGGAAGTTTCGAACTTGATCAAAAATTCATAAATGGATTAGAAGTCCATGGCCGTAACCACTTCGCCACGGGGACGTCCAGTTATTACGATGTGTGAAAGTGGAGTATTTATTAATATGAATATATGCTGTGGTCCGGAAAGAATAAAAGAATTGTGAAAAACTTGATTTTTTGGCGAATGGGGTCCAGAATTTGTATGTAGGGTATCCAGGAAAATGCCTGGGTATATTTGAAAGTGAATCTGAAAAATTAGTGTGACAGTGACAGCCATGTATGGCTGTAGCAGTGTCGAAAGATTGTGGATATCAGTATGATTAGCTATGATTTGCCACTAATTTTGACTATGAAATACCGCGTGAAATAAAGCAAGAATGTTTGTTTATTATCAAACAATCGGATTGACTGTAAGATTCGTGTAACTTTTTGAAATAAAGAGTTATTAAAATATGACACTTTGGACAGTAAATACGATTTAGCATGGTTTTAGATATATTTTGTACCCAGCGAAAAATATCATAGAACAATAGCGTTTTGTTCCGTGTAAATATAGTCTCGCGGTGCATCTGTTTATTCTTCTTTATCAGTCGTTTTTTTTTTAAACTTGCTGGTCAAGCTACCGCGTGACTCTAATAATAATAATGTAGTCCAATACTGTATGAGGTTGCAATAAAAGTAATAGTCATATGTGTTTCTTTAGAGCACGCCTAATAATGCACTTGGAATTGGGAGCACGCTAATACGGTTTAATCACAATGCCGCACAGTATTTTAAACATCTTAAATAGCCATAATTTTTATATTTTATTATAAAAATGCACACTTTATCAAATTTGCAAAAATGTCGGCTTACTAATGTATATAAATGTATGCAGGAAATAATTTTCAATAGCCCAAAATACAATTCATGTCATATGTTTGTTTTTTATTTTGTTAGTTTTTTAGTTGTTGTTTTTTAGGTTTTGTTTTCAGATTAGTATACTTTAAGATTTTTGTACAAATTTAACATTACGCGGGGATCATGCAAGTGACTTTATTTTTTCTTGGCTAATTGTACGACATGTGTAATAAATTGCTTTTGCACGAACCTTTGCTGAGTATCACAACCGTCAATCATTACAAAGCTGATTGTCATGATTGTCGAGTTAGGGTTGGCATTTGGCTTCAACTATAGACTATATTCCGGCTATGAACTCATTTTCCGCATTTACCCAATTAAAAATGAAATCGAAAAATCGTAGCCACGAAAATGTCATGTTATTGAGTAGTTCAAAAGATAATTATCAATATTTCCGATGCACTCATAATGGCTTTTGGTTTAAATGTTTTATTTACGACAGAGAATACACGCACACAAGGAGACTGTGAGAGACGAGAGGAGACATAGGATAATAAAAAAAACATTACAAAGCGAACCATTAAAGGGAGTCTCCGGCAATCATAACATTACGCCTTACATGTTAGAAAAATAATTATCAAGTACGAATCACATGCTTTTATTTAAAACAAACTCATTGACCATAAAAACGGATAAAAACAGTCCGCTTTCAAGACGCGAATTTCAAAATCTAAAATCTATTTATGCTCAATTGTCGCCGGCCTTCATTGTATAGCTGGGAAGTCATTGCACTCGACAATTTCGGCGCCCGGGAATTTTGAATATCGCGTGTTGAGAGACTGCTGTTGTATTCGTTTTCATGGTTACTATGAGTTTCTTTTAAACAAAACCATGTGATTCGTGCTTGATAATTGTTTTCTTAAGGCATAATGATGTGATTGCCGGAGATTTCCTTTAAGACGGTTCGAAGGGGAGTATGACCTAGTTATTTTTGCACACTAATATTGAGTCAAATAAAGTAGAAGCACGTGAAGAACGGTATTGGTTCTACAAAGTTGTTACAAATGTTCTGCGCCACGTGCGTGATTTTTCTCGGGGGATGAGGAACTTTCATTTTGGAACATTATTCGTCTTACGTGAAGAACTACAGAACCTATTAATTATAAATGCCAGCATTGGTCGATCCTTCATGTAATTATTTCGTGTAAGCTAATCCTAACCTTAACCCTAACCCTAAGCCTAATCATAATCATAACCCTAATCCTAACCCTAACCCTAATCCTAACCCTAATCCCAACCCTAAACTAACCCTAACCTTAACCCTAACCCTAATTTCGTGTAAAATTACATGACCCAGTATTACCTTTCATAATACATATCCTATAAGATTGACAATGATTAATAAAGAAGTACACTGAAAGTTAAATGACTACAATTGGAACATACCTGCCAAGCTATAGAGACCCCAGGCAAAAAAATCTATGGGTATTCCCAAAATTCGCTACTGGTTGCTATGCAAATTATGCCATGAACATGTCATGTTCATGCCATGAACATATCATGAACATGGCAAGACATTCAGATTCTTTTGTTTTATACGTGGCATGAACAGGCCATAAAATCCTCTTGTCAAGGATTCATGGGTAATTAATTTTGAACCCATCAAAAAGGTAATTGATACCCTTGAATAAAGAATTCATGGCATGGAAGTAGAGAAAATTTGACATTGACCATAATTCATGCCCATGAGTTACCCATGAATAAGGATATTATGGGCATGGAAGTAGGGAGAATTTGACATTGACCGTGATTCATGCCCATGAGTTACCCATGAACATGCCCTGAACATGTCAAGGCTCTGACTAAACGCAAGACAAAAAATAGCATGCAAGGGCATGAATATTCATGTGTGAGCATGAACAACCCATCAAAAATTCCCAAATTCATGAAAATTCATGCCCGTTGCTAGCGAAAATAGGGCATGTTCATGGCATGTTCATGGCAAGATCTTGGCATGTTCGTGGGCATGACTCATGCCTAAATTTTTGCCTAGGGGGAAATAGAAGATAGAAGAGATACACTCTTAAAAGTGTCTGCACAAGTTAATCAAGTTATTTCTGGTAAGAACACGACCTCTACTCACATTTTACTACTCTTTTTTTTAATAGGAATGAACTCAAAATCGACAAAGCACTTTTAAGAATGTAGACGGAGAGGATTAAGTAGAAAAGGGTGAGAAGAGAGTAATTATATAATCAAGTTTCTTGGTCAGTTTCAATAATCAATTATATAGCACTTTTGTGATTGCAAAACTTAATTATTATTCCAAGTATGAAATTGATAACGCTTTTACAGCTGACCAGGTGATTTCTTTTTAAGGTATTGAATTCCCGGGCGAAGGACAATTGGTCTGATAATCCAAAATGACTGATAATCCACCCCTTACAAAATATAGGTGAGAACCCTGTTCTGCAATTTAGTATCATATTATATTGAAACAAGGTTTACAACAAGTATATACGTTATAATTTAAAGTCTGTCTTTTGAATTAATACAAAAATTGTATGAGCATTTACGATTCCCAAGGAATAAACGACAGACCATGGGTTGTGTAGTATATTTTAATTTGAAGATTCATTCGTCTATTATAGTCATATTTCATATTGATTACCAAACTTTCCTTCCTTATCACTAATAAAACTCCTTATTCAGCAGAATTATTAAGGTGTGTTACTACTTTCCTCCTCATAATACCAAAACGAGAATTGCACACCAAAATCCCATATTGTGTACATTCTTTATGACTTAATAATATGTTCTTGTCTTGTTTATATCCATAAAATGAACTCAGATATCATCTACAATATGATGTTATCACAATCCATTTAATAATATACCGGTCATTTGATTTACCGAGAAAAAGTTAAAGACAGTATCGGCAGACATCGGCAGACATAGGTGATGATGTCGGTGTTCAGACAAGCTATATTGATATTTTGGATGAAGATTAATGTATTTTGATGCACTGAAGTGACGTGGTTTTATTCAGTAGGTGTGTTGCGCGCACATGCAGTTTTGTAATCGAGTAATTTATATTGATCGTAATTTGGAGGTTGTGGCAGAATATTTAACATGCCAACTCATTTTTTATTTGCGATACTAATTTGAAATCTGTTGAACAGGATTTCAAAGACAACTTTATATTATTCACTATTGCAGAGATGTTTGTATTCGTTTTTTACTAATGTTCAACATAAGGTAAACCTATAATGACAAGAAACTTACCTCCATCCGAATGGACCTTTATATTACACACTATGTTTGTAGTACTAATAGTTTGAAAACATATTGAATGGCATGTAACAAGGCCAACCAGCACATCATTCACTTCAAAAATATTAAATATTAACATTGTAAATGTCTGAAGGCACATTTCATACATTGCTTCAAAACATCGTTATTCAACACCGTCACCATCCATCAGGAACATACGCAAAAGAAAATGACCGTCCTTGAGATGTTACGTCCCTTGATCCTCAGGCAACAAAACATAACATTTCTCTAATTTCCGATAACTCATTGTAATCTAGGGAGGATAAAAAACGGACATCCGTACACATTTATCATCTCCGTCGATTATAAATTATGTATTTAAAAAGAAGAAAACACTTTTCATCAGGCAAAACTTTTTTAAATACAAATTGCACAAATCCTAGTACTTCCTATGCAACTCAGGTAAGGCAATTATTATCATTATTTTAAACTTGATGAGAAATAACAATTGGCTGTAATGGAATTACGCCCACCCCTCTTACATACAAGAACACGCCCCAATGCGCTGAACAGTAAAATATCTTAAGTAAACTACAACAAATACAGCGTGTCCCAAAAGTAACTTAACATTGTGAATTTGTCATATCTCAAATATTTTCTACTTCATACCAAAATGGAGAATATATTCACATAGATTGATCTTTTAGAATTATTCTGATACCAAAAACAGCATTATTGATGACCCCTTGACCTTACTGTGCGACTATACATATGTGTGTATCAAACCCACAAAAGCAAGCTCATATATTCTTTATTCAAGCACATCAATATTGTGCTTCCCTGAACAATAGAGTTGGTTCACTCACTGCACTCACTGCACACGCTACATTTAGGTATGAACATTCATGGATTACATGGCCTAGCGTAAGCATGATTGCTGTTTTAGATTATAATTAGGATATATTGACAATATTAAACTTTACTTTAAAATAGTTGAAGTGAAGATGAATTTCCTATATAGATCAACGGATTCAGATCGTATGGTTCTTTGCCGAGGCAAAGTCGGACAAACTCATTAAAGCAAAGTTTAAGGAACATTTTAATGTAAATTATGCACCCAGCCGAAATACAATCCACAACTAGTGCAGAAATTCCTATCAACTGGATCTGTTCATGATCTATCTCGGGCAGGCCGTGGAAGAACTGGCAGATCGGCTACAAACATCGATGTCATAGGAAGAGCGGTGGCGAAAAGCCCAAGACGCCGACTTTCAATGGAGAACAACGTACCGCGCACAACTGTTCATCGAATCCGCAGAAAAGAAAAGCAGTTTCCATATAAAATCCAGATAAAACAGAAAATGAAGATTACGCATTGAAAACAAACAAACAAACAATCAAACAAACACAGCAAAATTAAACAAAACAGATTTTAAAACGATAACACGTTATATCGTGTTATCATGTCTCAAATGACGAGACTTGCATTTATAAAAGTGGGTTTTACGGTACGGTAAATATTCGTTAATTTAATGCCAAAGGGTCATGACCACATTCGCATGTTTGATATCATAACATTTCTAAAAGAATTATCTACATACTGAGCAATTTTTGTGACAACACTATTAACCCAACGCAATTTATGGCAAATTCACAATGTTAAGTTACTTTTGGGACACCCGGTATATACAAAAAGCCAAAATGCACAGAAACATAGACATTTCGCCGATTCCTCATCACAGGCGCCCTACAAAATATGCATAACAGTTAAACAAACGACTTGAGAAACAAATGAGTCCTGAGATGTTTTTAAAATTGGTCCAGTGAGGAAGCATTCCTGATGTGAGGTACGTGGGAGATTGTTCCACAGCATTGGAGCAGCATTATGAAGTAGTAAGAACGTAGACCATATGTGGAAGTATTCACTGAGTTTCGTGATGCAGATTTCGTGATGGTGATAAGATCTTGGATGTAAATTGGCGCTAGCCCAATAACGGCTTTGTATGTGATTAACAACAATTTGTAAACTATCCGTTATTTAGCTGGCAACCAATGGAGGTCGTGTAAGACAGGAGAGATATGTTGCGTGCCTTTAAGATATGCTGCATCTTAGCCAAATGATAATCTGGGTCGGGAGTCCAAACGAAAGACAGTTCGCGGAATCCAGTTGCGATACAAATACGCGTACCAACTGTTCACCACTTTCTCTGTCAAAATACTTATTCACTTGCGATGTCATTGAGAGAGTTTTATCGTCCATCGTTCTACATCTTAGAAAATAATTTGTCAGGATCGCAACACAACATGCTAGTATGTTCGTAATCATTTTATTTACCGTTATTTGAAAAGGTTGTTCCTAAATTGGGGCTCCACAAAATGCTTCAAATGTTTCCCCGAAGAAAATAAATAAATAAACAATATACCAAAATATAATACTAGGGCTGTGAACATATTAAAGCACATACATATTGATTCCTGATCATTTTGTGTAAAAAACACAGCTTTTACAGATCCTCTTGTGAAATCACTAGGCAATACGTCAAAAAGCTAGATTTGTGATTAAAACAAATCGTGGAATGAAACCTATAAAAAGCACACGATTTATGCACACACTGTATTATTCCCATAAGCTTAAATTCTTATAAACCTACTATTCTTAGCAATTTAATATTTAAACAACTTTCATCAACATAATTAACAATATCACAAACATAAAAACAGCCGGAAAAATAAGTTTGATACAACCTGTATTTAACTATAGCTTTACTTTGTAATTGCCAATTTAACCATACTTTCTTTGTGACAAAGCAACAATTATTTGCATGATTAGCAATTCAAAGACGTGCTGAATGTAATTTTGAGATGAATGCGATAAATATGTCTAATTCAATGTTTAATTGCTACTAATCATATTTCACCTGTTATGACTATCACTCCTACCAGCACACACATACGCTTTCTATGCAACGTCTGATATGTCATCGAAAGCAAATCTTATTCAAATTTCGCACCTTATTTATGAAATTCATGACAGCTCTGGGTATATTATAAAATGTAATAGTTTAAATTATTTTAGTTTATCTCGATCTATTTATAACCAGCCTAACATGAACGTAGTAGCCGAATAATAGAATTATAGTTCGATTTCTTTCCGCTTGGTTCTGTCCAGGAGATCGGAACCCTTTACTAATGTTTAGTGCTGTGGTATTTACGCTATTATGGAGCCCATATGGTAATAAATTATGACCTGATTAATGTGTAATCTTTGACGCAATAATTAAGCCACTATGACGTTTGTGGTGGATTTCAAAGAATTAAATATTTCTTCATGTGGTTAAAAATAAATAAATGGAAAGCAGTAGTTCAAATTACACTTCATGCCTTTTGGATACTACATGGATAACGGACACATACGCATAATAACTCACACTCTCATCACACATATCCCATCCACACACCCCCACATACATCCCACTCACACTCACACGCACACCCCACCACCCACACCCCCTCCCCACCCCACACATTCACATCCCCCAACCACCAGGTAACAACATTTGTAAGCAATCTGGGCACACATTACAGTTTTATATACTCCTTGTAAAAAGGAATTTGATTATTACTTTTAACTTAAAGCCCTAATGTACGATTTCCTTCAAATGTTATATTTGTTATTCTTTACTAAAAAAATGCTGAATAATACTAGTACTACTAGCAATAATTATCAGTAAGAGTTTCTGCCCATTTTGAGCTGAAATAACAACGTAAAGTGAAAGAGACACTACTGGTTGTTTTGGCCGTAGATCTGCAAATTCAAATTCAAATTTCACTAGAATCTCATTACCTCTATATTTCGTCCTTAATAAAGATTCCTATTTATCAGCAAAGTGCATTTTTGCCACTGAAAATATAAATCCTAAAAATAGCCCAAGGATGTAAATTGATTGTGACATAGACGCATGCGCGTTTTGATAATATTATAATATTTCTACTAGATGAAACCAATCACCGCCCTCAAGTCTTTTTTTATACTTGCCTTTAGGCGCAAGGAAATGGGACATACATACAGTGTAGTAAGCAAAAATGGAATGGATTCACCTATCCATGCTCGAAAATGCTCTGACCAATTTCCGAAGAACATTGGTACATTTAGGTGTATGTGTTTAATTATAGGTTGCTCTTTTTTTTATTAATAATAAGGTTTACAAAGAAAAATGAATTTTGGCCATGTGGAACAGAATTATCAATTCAACCAAGGTTTGTTTTTGTTTGTGTGTTTGTTTTTGTTAGGTTTTTTTGTATTGTTTTTCTTTTTTGTTGTTTTTTTTTTTTTTTTTTCTAAAAACAATGACCACTTGCAAATTTAAGGACATGCTGAATTTGATTTCAAAATAAATTAATAAATGATTTAAAAAATAACAACTAGTATAACAGAGAACACCGTCATTATCAGTCTTATATGCAGACATGTACTCTTTCCAACGTATCATATCAATTTCATTGACTGCAATTCATATTTTCATTTTGGCACCTAACGTACGTAATTTATGACAGCTCAGGGTATTGGTTGAAATACAATCGTGTACATTATTTTTAGTTATCACGATCTATTAATAACAAACCTAACGTGAACGTAGTTGAAGAATAATACAATTATAGTTCGATTTCTTTCCGTCTGGTTTTGTCCATAGAGATCGGAACCCTTTATTAACATTAATGTGGTATTTGCGCTATGATGGAGCACATATCGACTTGGTTTGTAACCAATGTCGACATAACAAGATTAATCTTTGATAATTAAGCCACTGTGACGTTTATGAGATTTAAAACTCTTTCTTCTGAAAAATATGTGGTCCAAATTGAAAATAAATATCAGTCGTTTAAATTGCAATTTGGCTGTACCAAATGGATAACATGGTTAGTGACATTGATATTTAATGCGCCTGTCACACTACACCGAATAGGTCTTCCGTACAAGAAACGGATGGTATTTTAGTAAATCCGTTGTTGTTCGTCAATGATCGTTTTATGTTCTTTTTATGTCCTACTATCATCCGCCAAATGCGTTTCGTGTTTGGTGATGTTCGTTAAGTCCGTCGGCAAGTTTTGTGCATGCACAAAACTTGAAACGGAGTGTACCGAATAAACATGTTCGGTATTTATCCGATGTGTGTTCGTATGGTGCTGCATATTGCCGGAGTTTGTTCGCTCTCCTTTCGTTCATGTTCGTTCTTTCAATCAATCAATCAATCTTTATTTCATTCAAAATACAACAATACAATAACAGCAAAACAACACATTTGAATGAGGAGATGCTCAGAAGGCCAAAAAGGCCTGAACAAGCACCCCCTTAACCTTAGCCTAAGTTTCTTAATTTGTCTAATAAAATACAATTACATACATACAAACACCCTCACCCTCTTCCATACATTCATGTAGAACGAACTAAGCAGGAACAAAATTATGAATAAAGAACATGCAGAATATAAGTTTAAGACAAATTAGGATTTCATAACATATGCTCACGTATATCGCAAAAGAAAGCTGACATTTTGTGAATATAGTATAAATGCTAAGAGATCAGTTAATTTTAATCGATTTTTTTGTTTTAAAAAGGAAAAAAATAAAAATAAGTAAATCAAAACTAAGAGGTATTAAGTGTACATTTCCATAAGGTTTGTTTTAATTTGGGATCTAAAGAGTTTGACTGATGTAGCCGTTTTGGCGCATCTGTCGATCGAATGCCATTTTCTTGGCCCGGCGGTTCTTATTGTTTTGTTAGCAAACTCTGTTTTTGTAAGACAGATCTTGTAATCTTCAGCGTTTCTTGTGTGATACCTGAGGTGATTCCTCTGCTCAACGAAATAACTATTGAAGGCCTTTGGTAACAGATTGGTATTATACTTGTACATGAAAGTGCTTAGTTCGAGATCATAACTATCATAAACATTAAGCAAATTGTAATTCTTGAAAATAGGGGCTGAGTGACTTAAAAAGTGACTATTCGATATCATTCTAAGGGCTTTTTTTTTGAAGTTTGAAAATCTTTTCCAAATATTTTTGACAAGTATTTCCCCATGCCAAGATACCGTAGTTTATGTAAGGAAGTATTAAAGTACTATATAGTGGTTATATTATTCGCTCGGGAACAAAATGTTTCAGTTGGTTTATTACACCAACACCTCTAGATATATTCTTTGAGATGTTGGTAATATGAAATTTCCAAGTTAGATTCTCATCAATTGTCACTCCAAGAAATTTGGTCTTATTCAACCTTTCCAGGATTACATTATCTAATATAATATTATTAGTAACATTGTACAATACGCGTGATGTTTTGTGATTTGTACCAAGCACCATATAATTAGTCTTGCTTGCATTCACTGATAGCTTATTAGCCTTAAACCAATTATTAACTTCTTTTAATTCATTGTTGATAAGATCGTATTTGGACACAATGTCCTTATGTGAATAAGTTATAGTAGTATCATCGGCAAA
The DNA here is from genome assembly GCF_039555335.1 of Amphiura filiformis. NCBI lineage: Eukaryota > Metazoa > Echinodermata > Ophiuroidea > Amphilepidida > Amphiuridae > Amphiura > Amphiura filiformis. Next base: position 51,390,737 of record NC_092647.1, read on the forward strand.
CAAGACAAATTTTAGAATGGTGGAAGTATTTATGATATCATTAACATACAAAATGAACAATAATGGGCCTAGGATGGAGCCTTGAGGTACTCCACATATTATATCTTTATATTCAGATTTACAAGAATTGTAATACACATACTGTTTTCTATTATGTAAGTAATCTTTAAACCATTTTAAAACGTTTCCTCTAAAACCATAATGTTCCAGTTTATGTAATAAAATACTATGGTCGATAGTGTCAAAGGCTTTTGACAAATCTAAGAAAATCCCAACAGTTGTCTCATTGTTTTCGACAGCATTACTAATTTTGTCAATAAATTCCAAGATAGCCATATAGGTAGAATGTTTAGATCTAAAGCCAAATTGCTTATCATTTAGAATTTCATATTTATCAATGTAATGTATGCATCTGTTGAATACCAGCCTTTCAAGTATTTTTGAAAAGCATGGCAGGACAGAAACTGGACGATAGTTGGAGAAAACGTCTGGATTTTCTTTCTTATAAATGGGAATTACCTTTGCGATCTTTAACTCATTTGGTACTACACCAGCAGTAATAGACAGGTTGAATATGATAGTTAACGGAATCGATATTTCCTTTGCAATCCTTTTTACCACGTAATTACCAATAGTATCGTGACCAGCACTCTTGTTTTGATTAAATTTATGTATTATTTTTATAACGTCTTCATTAACAATTGGTTTCATGTACATGCTACTGCTTAATGGGCTCTTTAAATAATCATAGTACTTCTTGCCATTTGTTGTAATCTTGGAAGCTAATTTAGGTCCGATGTTAACAAAATATTCATTAAATTCATTTGAAATTTTCTGGGGATCTGACACCGTTTCGCCTTCATCATTTTTGAATTTAGCTTGCATATTTCTTTTGTTGTTACGTCCAATAATACTATTTATTGTTTTCCAAGTTTTTTGTAGATTGTGTTTAACAGATTCAAATTTCTTTTTATAATACTCTCTTTTTGATTTTCGTATTAACGTGTTTAACTTGTTTCTATATGTTTTGAATGACTCAAGCGTTTCATCACATGGCTTTTGTATATACCTCTTATACATCTTATTCTTAGTTTTTATACTTTTGAGAAGACCTCTACTTATCCAAGGAAACTTTATTCAAGGAATACTACTCTACTTATCCAAGGAAACTTTATTCGTTGCACTCGGCCCGTGTTCGTTGCAAATACGTTCCTGTGAGGCCTTCACCACCGGATAGCATATTTTTGCATTCGGTGATGTACGTTGACCCAGACCGTGTTAGTGTCACACTACACCGGATCGGTCTTCCGTATAAGAAACGGATGGTATTTTAGCAAATCCGTTAGTGTTCGTCAATGTTCGTTTTATGTTCTTCATATGTCCTGCTATTATCCGCCAAATGCGTTTCGTGTTAGGTGATGTTTGTTTAGTCCGTCGACAATATGTTTCAAGTTTTGTGCATGCACAAAACTTGAAACGGAGTGTGCCGAATACACATGTTCGGAAGTTGTCCGATGTGTGTTCGTACTGTTCTGTATATATACCCTGGGTTTGTTCGTTATTCTTTCGTTTATATCGGCAGGTGTTTGCAAGGTTTCGCAGGCGCTTGTGCCGGATGTAGGCCTATGGCGAACATGTGCATCGATCATGGGGGGGGCTTTCTGAAGGGTGTGTGACGCAATATCATATTTCCCCCAGTAGGCCTATTAGTGACTGACAAGTAGAAGAAAGGGGGAAAGGAGAGAAAAAAGAAAAGAAAGTGAGAAAAATTGAAGAGAGAAGAGAAGAGAAAAAGTTAAATTGCACGTAATTTAGTGGGCCTATGCATGTAAGTAGTATTGAGGGAGGGGCACTTTCTGAAGGGTAGAGGACGCAATATCAAATTCCTACCAGTTTTAGTGATTGACAAGAAAAAAAAAGAAGAGAAAACATGGAAAAGGTTAAATTGTACGTTATTGAGTAGGCCCAGGATAGTATATAGTAAGCCTAAGTATAGGCCTGTGATTATTATAGGCAGTGCTTAAATGTGATTCCTTGGCCCAAAAGCCTGTGAAAATTACTGCCGGCCCGTCGATATGTAGGGCACGTGACATTTTGTCACCAAAATCAGTATTTAAGACGGACTAAGGTCTATTACTGACTTTAACATATCAATCCATGCATGCTTTACCTGAAATTACGAGTCTGAAGTCTTATATCTAAGTGTCAGTGGATCAGTGTAACATTTTAAATTTTGCAAATTCAGTTCGGGCCTTCTTTGTTTTTTGTTTAAGGCAATAATAGTGTCAAAATGATGCACCAAAAACAATTTTCCAAATTTTCCATTTTTAAAACTAAATTTTTACACAATAGGCCTAGGCCTAATAATGTAAATAGGCCCTACAGTCCCCATGCAAATGGCTTCAATTGGACCTTCATTTTGAAAAATTGACAAGTCTTCCTTTTTGCTTCTGCTATCATCCATCCACGTGTTATTTTTAGAACAATTGTTTATATTATACAATAATGGTGAAAACTTTTCAATGGCTTCAATTAGGCTTTCGTTTCACCAATTTGCGACTGTTTCAAACTAAAATAGTACCCAATATAGTGCTAAAATGTATCCAAAAAATGACAAATGGCTTCAATTGGGCCTTCATTGTCCAAAGGTTTCTCACCTCTATTGCCCCCGGACGCTGGTTGCCCTGATATATCAGATTTGTAGCCCTTTTGTACTTATTAGCCAATATTTGACCATTTTCGTCAAAGTTTTCCCCCTTAAAAGTTGTCTTTCCCCACTTTGTTCACCCTCTGAAAGAAGTGCTTGCTACGTCACTGCCTCTAAGGGGTCAAAAACCCTCTCAAACACCCTCTCCTCCCCCACTTTTCTGATAGGGTGGACGTCCCTGTTGGTGCCACATGCCACGGATTCGCCGGTCATTTGTCGTTGAACGATTGAATATAAAACGCCGGCAGGATTATTAGCGGCCACAACGCATAGAGAGACGAACGGGAATCGGACCCCAAATCCGGATATTTGTCGGACGTTGACCCCCCAAATCCGGTCATTTGTCGGACGTTGAACGATCGAATATAAGACGCCTGCAGGATTATTAGCGGCCATAACGCATAGAGAAACGAACGGGAATCGGACCCCCAAATCCGGTCATTTGTCGGACGTTGAACGATCGGATATAAGACGCCTGCAGGATTATTAGCGGCCACAACGCATAGAGAGACGAACGGGAATCGGACCCAAAATCCCACCGAATCTTCTGCCGGACTGGTGATTTTTCCACCGAATAAAATATTTTTGTATTCGGTGATGTACGTTGATCCAGTCCGTCGTAGTGTGACAGACCTATAACGTAATATTAATGTTAATGTGGTTTGAATGGTTAAATATTAACCCCTGGTATATAATATTATTTTGTTGAATTGTTTTCCGTGCAAGATTGTTATCATCTCTATTAAATATTAACTAACATCCGGTATTAAAACATAATTACTAAAACATAATAATTAGGGCCAGTCAAATTCTAATTTCACACTCTACATTTTAAAGAATGTCATCATTCCATGACAATACATCATAAACAAGACTTAAACATAAAGCCATCTTTGCATGTACTGCAAAGTTCTCACATTCTGTTGTTTGAGCATAGATTCCCTTTAAGTCCTTTCCTGACAACTTTTGAATTTCCAAACCATTTTAGGGCTTTTTCTGGAAGGTATATAGTATCTAGGGTAACTGGATTTTAACAGCCAATTTCAAATTACAATGCCTCAATGTGTTTTTATATAATGTGCCAAGAAAACATCATATCCTTCATTTCTGCTATTTCCTTCATTTCTGCTAGACTTTGCTTTAAATGTATTTATTTTGTTCATTTATTAATGTATCTATTTGTATGTATGCATCAGGAATTATGTCAAATACCTATTGTGAAAGCAATTGCATAAAGTAGGTTAGATGTGAGAACCCTTGGAATGCTTTTACGCATTTTTAGTATCATTTCACTTGTAAACAAACGAAATGAGAAACTCGAAAACTCCTTGCATGCATTTTACACAGGGATGAATGAATAAATAAAACAAACATGAAACATGCATCCACAGATGCCACTCTTACTGAACGTGACACTTTTGCTTCCATTTATTTCTTTTGTTAAGCTTATACTAGGCATTTGTTGATATCTTATGAGTTGCTTTTGATTATCCATATTTCTTTGTTTGCCATAACACGAGTTTTGCTAAAATTAATTTGATATCTGCTTTAGAAAATAGTATTAGGCAAATAGGTACTTCATATATTGATTGTATTTAATGTTACTTGATTGTGAAGATAATTTCTTAAGCTGCTATACATAAGCTTTGATTCAATAAAATTGGTGGTCTACAACCAAAGATATTGCCAATTGTGTAAAGCAGTCCTAAAACAGCTTGAGTCACTTTCGTGTCTTTGCCTAACAAAAGTGACTGAATTGACTGGTCGCGAAAACGAGCTGAATGTTAAAAGTTTTGTATGTATGTCCTCCTCAATCAATTATCATAATGCATGGCTTATCAAATGCTATGGAAATAAGAAAGAACATAATTGAAGATGGGTAGTTTAAAACAATGAGGCATTGTAAGTGGTATTTTAATGTATTATTTAATACAAATATCATATTATTTACTATTGCAAATTAAGTGAAAGAAAAACATGAAAAACCCTTTGCTTTTGTTCTGAGATCTTTGACGATAAGCATGAGTGTTTTAGGTGGTACACAAACTTGATGAAAAGTAGCCCAACTCGGGTGATTAAGTAAAATTGGGCATAGCGTTTGAACCTGAACTAGACAAGACTATTATTAGATTTGCCGCCAGATCATTACACAGCCTGAAGATGCACCTAGGATAAAATAAAAGTGAGCCCAGTTGATCAGTTTTATATTCCCATTAAAGTTTATAAAGCATCTCAAATTAACTTGTTAGTATGCCTACTTTGTGCAATTTCACTAGTGCTTTTAAGAATTCTACAACATCTTGACTCTATTATTTTGGCAACTCAATTATGTGTAGTATTGTACTCTATTTTTAATGCAATTTATAGTGTTTTTTAATAGCGTTTATAATATGTACTGTTTTAGTTATTTTGTTTGGTGTGTGTATGGGACCCCATTTAGTGGGCCTGCGTGTCTGTTCGGGTCGCCCTTTTGCAATACACACCGCATTTTGGGTTTTTTTTATGTGCAATGAAGGTAATAAACTAAAATAAACTATACTAAATTAAGTCAAAGTACAAACTTATATTTTGATTTTTATGACTAACTTATAAGTTTCTTCAATTCTCTTTAATATAAACGGATTTAAGAAAATCCCATCCAAGCATCCGTGCGATACGCCCTCGCATTGATTTGTTGGGAGCAAACAATACTAAATCACATAAGATTTATCTTATTTTTTTTATCATTTCATGGTATTCGGTGTATAGTCAACTGTAAAAACCGTCAATGCATAACATAACGAAGAGGAAAACTGGATAAATAAAAAATGATGAAATGTGAAGGGCCCAACTCAGATACGAGGATGGTCTGTTGAAAAAATATATATCAGAAGAAGGGTAGTGTGCGGCATGATTTTCTGGATTAAACAGAAACTGCTCACTCGTTTCCTCGGTGAAGAACATGGTGTCTTAATTTTTAATATACTTTGCCCTTAAAACATAATTTCTTATCATTTAATATTATTCGTATCTTTATTATATACGTACAGCAATGTTAAACTCGCTATTGTGCGTATCGACACACAAAACGTTCAGTTTGACACACATTCGGTTGAAGTCAACTATTGTACCAAGAAGTGTGTTTTTTAGAATTCACAATTTCTCTTGTGAGATACAAACTGCTCTACACAATCGCATTACTTCTCAATCCCGTCCATTATAAAGAGTCCTAATTATCAGCAAAGTATATTTTCATAGTAGAAAATATCAATACTGAAAACAACCCCAGGATGTTAATTCAATGTAAAATCTCCCTAGAATTGACGTTTGCGCGTTCTGATGGTCCCAGTAATGGTGTATTATATGTTCGATGAAAACAATCACCGCCCTGATTCTTTGTTATACTTGCCTTTAGGCACAAGGAAATGCGACATATATACAGTGTAATAAGCAAAATGGAATGGGGTCACCTATTCACGCTCGGTATTATATGTTCTGACCAATTTCCGAAGAATGTTATTATTATAATTATTATTATTATTATTATTATTATTATTATTATTATTATTATTATTATTATTATTATTATTATTATTATTATTATTATTATTATTATTATTATTACTACTACTAACGGGATACCCGCGCTTCGCGCGAGTCCCCGCTAGATGAGTAAATGGGAGCGTTCACTAGAACAGGTAGAATCATTGAAAATGTACATTTTATTTACCTAAATCTGTCTCTTCTTACATTTCCTTTCTGTTCTCTTTCTTTTCAGTTTCTTCTACATGGGGCTATTTTGTTCCCATTTAAAAAATATTTGCTGCTTAGGGAGTGTTCAGAAATACTTTGGTGGGTGGGCTCGTAAAAGGGAGGGGGGCCAAAAAAGTTTTGGATCTTAAAAGAGGGGGGCTAAAAAAGTTGTCCTCATCAAAACCCAAAATTTTCGCGCGCTTCGCGCGCATTGAGACCCTCAATATCACTTTCAAATTGTTTTGATTTTCAGTGCTTTTGTTTGAACAAATGATGGCACTTAGTGTACACATATCTATTAATTAACATAACATTAAAGATGATCAGCAACATTGAACATCTGGGTTGGTCTAAGAAATACTGGCTCTTTTATCACAGAATTTTATATCTCTTCAAAGTATCAAAGTAGGCTACAAATATGATTATGTACCAATCTGATCAAAATACAACTAAATCAAGTAAACTGCACAATTCAGTTTACGATTTCTCATTGCACAATTATTTTGTAAACATAGGCCCATGGGTATATTTACCATACGGCAGAGTGGGCACAGGCCCAGGTACCATGTTATTTGGGGGCCAAAACTGATACCTGTGTACAGTTGCGTGACCAAATTAATCTCATATTTGACCATTTTAGCTTTTTGCATATTAAATTTGTTCCAATTTTAACAATATTTAACCATTCAAGCCTCAACATGGCCAAATTTTTTGCGCGGTTTGCGCACATTATGCTGATGTGCCTATGAACCTCCAAATAAATCCTCTATTTCATTTATCCCTGTAAATTCAGATGAACACCCTGATTTGTGACAAATCTAAATTAAGTATAAAATGAAAATTTCCTTGTGCTTGTATTTCATGCGCAATTGTCCCACCGAGAATGTTTCAAACATTTGCCTCCCTCAATGACATGTGGCCCAGATACCGCACCACTGGAAAAACACTATTAAGTAATAAGTATGTTTGTTATACGATAAGGGGGGGTCAAAAAGTTTTGTCTGTCAAAAGAGGGGGTCAAAAAGTTTAGCGGTCCATCGAGGGGGTCAAAAAGTTTTCGAGTGAAAAATTTGAGGAAGACCAGCCCCCCTACCAAAGTATTAATGAACACTCCCTTAGCTTGTGATTTTCCGTTTCCATTTTATTAATTTATTTAACCCCGTTCCCATTATTTTCTAAATTTGTTCTTTCTTACATTTCCCTTTTAGCTTCTTTTTTATTTGCTGCTTGTGATTTCCCGTTTCTATGTTTTTTATTTAATTCTGTTCTCATTATTTTAGTTTCTTTTTTTCATACATTTCCTGATTAGTTTCTTTGCATTTTTCTGTATAGTACCGCTTCATGTTGTTTATACAACACACATCTCTTTCCCGTATTTATTACGTCCTCTCATAGCGTATCTGCGGGCGTATGACCCGTTGTCATAATCCCGTGACCCGTCCATGTACCTTTTTGTCCTTTATTTTTCCTTCTTTCCATATTATCATGTCCACTGGTCTCTGGCTCGCAAGTCGTATGGCTCTGCGCCGCGCCGTTTAAGCGCGCATTGGCGAAGCGCGCATTACGCACGCAGCGCCGACGCACTGGCTGTCAGCTGCAGTGACGCGTGATTTTCATAACAAAAACCCCGTTTTTACCCATATTTTCACTGTTTTTGCAACCAAATAAAGTGCAATGCACTCCCCGTATATTCACCAATCTCCCGTGTGAATATGGCGATGTTAGAATCCAAACTGACGGAGCCTTTCGATCTTCATACCCACATACAACATTAGCCTATTTATAGTAAGATTATTATTATTATTATTATTATTATTATTATTATTATTATTATTATTATTATTATTATTATTATTATTATTATTATTATTATTATTATTATTATTATTATTATTATTATTACAGTCATGGACAAAAGTTTTCCTTCAATTTGGTCCAGAAAGGTGTTCCATGTCAGTGCATTTCGCTCTTGTGTCAGTTGGACAACTGCTTGGTTACTGACATGTGTGTAGAGTAGAGTATTGAAGTAATCCTGTGTGCAATTTTTGTTCATTTTTATGGAGAGGATTTTAAGATATGACCTTCTGAAAAATTATAAGTTTCTTTTTGAGGCCAGTTTATTTTATTTAATGTTAGGCACTCTTTATCTTACATCAGCTGGGTGTACTCTTCGGTTGATATTGGAAATGTGAATAAAGTTTATTCACAAGGTTATAGACCACCCTCATTTTGAAAAAAAAATCTTTGAATGCACATTTTGTACTTACAAAATACATACAGTAAATGTACTTTTGCACCATTAATTGTGCATCATCTCTTAAATGCTTCTGCATCACAATAATGGTTCAGCTGCCAGGTGCCATAACTGAGGACATCACATGACACCGTCCTGAAAGTGCGTGTCAACTCAGCCTCGGGCTAGCTGCAACTCACAAAAAATAGACATAACTAGCAAACACGTCGGTACAAAAAAGTACGTTTCGGTCATTTAATAATATATTAATATCGAAAAAGCGTTGGTGTAATGTAATGTTAATAGTTAGGGGCATTTCATTGGTAAACAATTGTTTTAATTGAAAACAAATAAATTAAAGTACCGTGGCTGGTAACAGGCCAGTTTGCTTAAACCCATTCGTAAATCTACCATACCTGAAGTAATTATAAAAAGTGTTTGGTAACTAGTTTGTATTGTATTCGTGCATAAACACTCCAATTAAAGGTATCCAACACATCTAGTAGATTACATTTCTACAAAAGTGGTCTTGTGTGACAGCTAAAGTGACTATTACTAAGTAGTTCTTATCAATGATAACACCCAGGAATGTAGTGGAACCTACCATATCTAATGATACATCAGTAGTTGTGTTTTGCTGGCTTTTGCTGTTAAATAATTATTATCATTTACATAGAGTATGAAAAATACTGCTTGGGTCTGTTGCCATTTGGTCTAATACCATTTCGTCTAATAATCATTCTAGTCTTTATGTTGGTCTATTACCAGAAAGGCTAAATATCACTTAGTCTAATGATCGCAATTGTGACCTTCTCTCACAAATTGAGCATAACGTTGACTAACTAACTTGCTGAGATATTTCAGATTTCAAATCACACCAAACATGTAAGCAATCACACCAAACATGTTAGGATGGCTCCATACAGCTTTACATTACATCAAACAACCGTGATAAACCAACGTACTAAATTATATAAAATCTTATGCATTATTCCCAGGAATTCCCAGTAGAGTTATTATTGTTTATTATTGTAAGTAACATTTTGCAGGGTTATTTGTCCTTATTTTCAAGGTTAATAAATATTGTACCCGACACCAGGCGCATATGCATCACCGGATTTGCCACGAGAAGAGATGGGTACTAGACTCAAAATGGTTTTTGGACTAAATGGTTTGACACTTATCGGTCATTAGACTAAATAGTTTTTGGTCTGAATTGTGAAAGGTCCAAAATAGTTAACGGACGACATGATTATTGGACCTATCGGATATAGACCCCACGGGTTTAGAACGAACGAGTATTAGACGAAATGGTAGTTGACCGAATGTCAATTTACCATCATGGTAGATCTTAGTACGACGTAGATGTTAGTAGACGAATTGAGTATTAGACAGATACACTTTCGGACAAATAAACAATGAAAGAGGCTCTGCATAATTGGGGAGAGAATATGTATGTAACCATGTTTCTTCATAATTTTTTATGGTTGCATAAAGATTATTATTATTTGTAACATCTTACACCTGACCAGGTGGTGACATTTTCGAGTAACCTGTATGCTATTATTTTACAAGAATCCCTATTACAATCAAATAACTTACTCACATTAAAACAACGTTTAAAAACAAATAATGAGAAATACAATTAAGCTCCAGAGCAAATTAAACCACGGCGGTCCAGAGACAAAACCCTGGAAGCTCTTGGGTTTGATGCAATAATGCTTTTTCATTGGCAAAAATAAGCTGACTTGCTACGGCACTGTTGCATTTGTAGCTCAAGTATTTTTGTATAATACTGGTGTTATACTGGTGTTACCAGAAGATTTTCAGAGCCTCAGAAAAATGATAAGATCTTAAGACACTTTTCCCCTGTCTTAATGTTTTTGCCAGTCTAATTTGTTCTGGTTATAGCGATACCAGGTTACTGTGGATTGTATAGCCATGTTAGAGCTCTTTAATCTACTTAAAACTCCGAAACACTTGGTGATAAAACGCATCTTACATTTCGATATCATCAAAGATACGCATCATGCAATAAAATATCATACAACAGAACCCATCACATTCCTCAGGGGATTGTGTACCTTTAAACTATAGCCAACAACTACATCAGATCAACAGTCTTTCATCAGACTATCTACTTCCTCCCCGAGCAACATTAACAACAACAAAAAGCCAATATATATATATTGTTAAGATATGTCTGGACAATGTCACCAACACCTTTCAACGAAATGACTTTGTCATGATATCACCAATTTCCTCCGGAACCTTGACCATACCTAGAATAGCGGCGTGTTTGTCTTTACTTAGTAACAATCGATGGAAAAGCTGTCTTAAATTCTAAAGTGTTCGTATGGTGTGTTTTTTTCAGTTCAATAGAAAGAACGTTCCAAAATTCTGCCACAATGAGCAACGGAAGTAAGAGTCGGGTCACTCCCTCTTAATTTTGTAAGACAATAATTGCATACTCACAGACATTGGCTTCAATGAAATATATACAGAATTTGCCAGTTCGGCTGCTACTTTTATAGACGAATCCAAATACACGCCTTCCTACACCTGACTAGCAGCCTTTAGTTGGGTAGCCGTCGGCTACAATGCACTCAAAATGTGAAATGATTCGGCCTTGGCGGAAATTTTAAACTGCATTCCATCACCCGTTTTACACCTTCCGCGAAAACACAGGTAGACAAAAAATAACACAATACAGTTCCCTTCGACAAAACACACAGCATGGTCTATTCGTTGTTGAAGTGACATAATACACAGGGGTTGATGTACATAGACCGCTTGATCACTTGTTCAAAAAAGTTCAAAAAAAGATAACTAAGTCGAAGCCAACCAATTTGCATGTACTATATGAACGATAATTGTACAAGGATTACTTGGCGACTTCAAAATTTGAAGAAAAAATTCGCCTTCGGGTTAAAAATCCGGTAAAACTTGAAAATGTATGCAAATTCAGCCCAAAATCCAAGATGGCGGCCGTAAAGTGAAAATTGTCAGAAGAAGAAAACTAAATCGAAGCCAAGCCATTAACATGTCTCACATGATAGGTAATTGCATACAGATTAATTGGGTACTTTAAAAAATGAAGAAAAAATTGGTCTTTGGTTTCAAAATGCACAAAATGGCAAAAATCCAAAATGGCGGATATACGAACAAATGATCAGGGCCAACACCTGTGAATAATCGGATTAACTATACGCGGTATCTATGCATTGATGTACTTGCGAACAAAAGGACTATGTATATGAATAGATGCGACGGGATTATCTCCATTATATATATTATTAGCTATTATTCTATTAACCCTCCTCGTCCTTGCATCTTCTCTAGGCGTTAGGCGGCTTTTATTTGCACAATTGGACGCTCAAAACACCAGGTTGGTGCTAGCGGCTACCCAAAGATGTCCGACCAAATCCTGACCATACTTGGATTCGTCTATAGGACAAAAATGTCATAGAGAGTAATTTGGTGCAACGAAATATAATTACTATTAATGTAAGCTACCACTCAAAACCATAAGTGGCAGTAATCGGTTACATCGTTATTGAGCTGTTATAAGTCTAGCCTTGCCTAGACTTCTCCGTAGTCCACTTGCCCATTTTGCATACTCTGGCTATTACATTTAAGCATAACACTCTGATTTATATTGATTTGTGTGCAACTGATAGATTTTCACATCTGTATCTGATCTTTTCAGTCACCGCACTCCCTCTGTTTGTTAGCTTCCCAAGGATTGTCGTGTTTCGCTATCAATAAACTGGTAGATTCCAAAATCAGAATTGTTCAGTATTAAAGTGAGCCATTATAAATATGCAAGATAATGTTGCATTCAATTACTTTTATTGTCACTAATCATCTGATATTCTTAATTCTTTATGACCATTTTACTATTAAATACTTTAATTTTAATAAACATCAGTATAATTTTGAGTTCAACGAAATGGGTTCATCATGACTAATAATAACATATTTTTAATAAAATTCGACTATGGCATTGTCTAAGCCTTGCCTTGTATCTATCCATAAAATAAACTCAAATAACCTGTACTCATGATCGTGAGTATAGGTTATTCGAGTTCATTTTAATGGATTATGTAGCAATCTGTTCAATAATACCGGTCACTTGATTTATCGCGGAAAATAAGAAAATAAAAGACAGCCACGGCAGACATGTGTGCTGATGTCGGCTTTCAGGTAATCGTCTCTAACGAGCTGTATTGATATTGAGGATGAAGATGAATGTATTTGATATACCGAGGTGACGCGGTGTTATTCAGGAGGTGTGTTGTACAGGAAATTGATTTCATTCTTGTTAACGCACACAGTCAGGTAGCAATCGAACAGACAAAACCAAATTTTATAAATTGTGACAAACCTTTAACATGTTTGCCCACTCAATTGTATAATTTTCAAAAGGAAATTACACTACAATTACAAATATGACGTCTATGACTTTTGAAAACGATTTCAAAAGAAAATTTTTATTTTGATAAGGCCATTAGCTAGGTAGTTTTATTCTTCATTTTTACTGATGTTGCTGTCAAACATGAGTTTGTTAACGTGTTATAATAGTTGTTCGAATGCAAACATCTCAAAAAAAGTAACTAACCCCCTTAAATAATGACCATTATTCATAAACGGGTGATTATATTACAAATCTGTAAAATGCGTTGGAAGCAGAATATATTTCTGCACATTTTGTTACCTCATTTGTAGCAATTGACTAAATATTGACGTCACAGCGTACATTTAAATCAATGTAGCCGAAGATTTGAAAGTTGCAGTAAATTATATTGATTTTGCATTCAGTGTAATGGAAAGAAATCTGTGTAATGATATCAATGGCCATTATTTAAGTGGGGTTAGTTACTTTTTTTTGAGATGTTTAGTTTGCTACATCACTTGGACTACATTTAGTCATTTTTATACACCTCAATAAATAAAACTAAAATTGGGTTACACGTACTTTTACTCAGGGGAAAGATAATGCTATCTTGGCGTAATAAATCAATAAATCTGTGAGAATGTAAACATGGAATAGTGCGGAACAAGACCTCTGTTTCTTAAAGAAAGTGTGTGAAAAGCAGAAAGCAGCACCGTTTTGTAAATTATCATCTGTTCAACGATTCTCACAGATTTCTCGTGATGGGTGTCAATTATTGGGCTGTGAGTGTGGTCCAGGAAGCTGTTCCATATCAGTGCCTTTTTGCTGTTGTGTCGGTTGGACAAATGCTTGGTTACTGACATGTGTTTAGAATAGAGTATTGAGGCCATCCTGTGTGTAATTTTGGTTAATTTTGATGGACAGGGTTTTAAGATATGACCTTGTGAAAAAATATAAGTTTCTTTCCTGGCTTAGTGTATTTTGCAATATTGCCCCGTGTCATTGTTCAAATAGTTATGGTTATATAACTTCGCTATTCTGCGACTTCACTACCAGTAAAACGTCGTGTCTTAAACATGTTGTCGACATAGACTATGTGAGTCAGTGCACACGGAAACTAAATATAGACATATATTGCCAGTCCTTCAACATTTAACAAGTGTTCTTAAATGAAAGGTGAAGGTATACTATATCACACACTGATATGCAAATAGGTTCAATATGCACTCAAAAACGGCTTGACCCAAATAAAGGCTTGAGCCAACTAGTTTTACGAGCTGTCGATTATTGTAATAGAAACCTTAACAAGTCAAGAAGGGGACAGCCTGAAGATATATCAAGAAGGATGTGCAAATATGCTACTCTCCGGTCCGTGTATCTAGTAGGATGTAGAAACACTCAGACACTTGTCACGAAAAACACATCCTGTTGCTTGCACTGCAGATCATTGGTTCTTCATATACACAAATCAATTGCTTTATGGAACGATCACATCGTAAATAATGTTTTAATGTTTTCGTATTATTTTTGTAAAACAATACGTAAAGCAGTTATTCCTAAATGTGCTTAAGAAAGTGTTCTTGCCCATGCCAAAAATAGCCACAGCCTCTTATATGATTATATAGACTCCAAATGCGCAAACTCGACAGCAAATCAGCAAAGTTAGAATGTTAGTACATAAAATCAAAGACCAAAAGAACTTTTCATGATTAGTACTAGTTAAGCATTAAATTACAAGAAAATTATATCAGTTATTTTTGCGCTTCTTGTAGCAGATACAACTTTATTATTTTATTAATTAACACATGCTCAAGACAATTATAATTATATTTAACCATTTTTGTTCAGGGACGTACTGAATTTATTTTGAAATGAATGAAATATGAGAATAGTTCAATTCAACATGCTACTATTAATGTTACATGTATTATGATTAGAACTTTTTAATATCACCAAGCAGATACACTTTCTAACATCTGAAATCAATTTCATCGATTTCAATTCGTATTTTCATTTTGTACCTAGTTAAAGCAATTTATGACAGCTCTAGATACTCTGTGAAATATAATCGTGTAGATTATTTAATCTATCTCGATGTATTCATGCTCAACCTAACGTGAACGAAGAACCGAATAATAGAATTATAGTTCGATTTCTTTCCGCCTGGTTTTGTCCGCGGATATCGGAACCCTTTGCTAATATTGCTGTGGTATTAACACCATATCGTCATATGCTTGTAATCAATTTCGACATGACGACATGACAAGTTTATAATATTTGACGCAATAATTAAGCCACTATGACGTTTGTGATGGATTTTCGAGGAATTAAATCTATCGTCAGATAATGTGTGGTCAAAAATAAATAAATAAATGAAAATCAGTCGTTCTGATTGCACCTCATACCTTTTGATTGCGATTGCCATGTGGATAACGGACACACCCTCACACACAAAACTTACACAAAACTCCCCTCTCTGACATCCACCCACGCGGAATCACACCCACCACCAGGCAAATCCCCTCCCCCTGAAACAACATAAATTTACATGTTTTGAGGGGAAGTAGTCAAAACTATTGGTCCCGAGGTGTTGGATTATTTGACTACTTCCCGAATATTGGATTGAATAAACCAATCTGAGGTAAAATATAAATTGAGAAATTAGAGCCAATCAAAGTCCACACCGCATCTATCATTTAATATAGCACGGACGACATTATTATTTAAGTAAGACAATGAGGCGTAGCCGAGTGGTTTTACGCCAAAAACAATGATGTCGCGTGTTAAATGAGACGATTGATGCACGACAGCAGCTAAAAACAATACCTTTATTCTCATTCTTAAACACATTTATTCAAATAAATAAATTAATCATAAGTATACCAAATTTTAATCAAATTAAATCCTACATTTTACAAGGAATTTCCTAGGGCTTAGAATCGATCAGTTCCGTTGTTGCTATGCACCTCCGATTGGTTCAAGTAGCGAGTACGAGTATCGCGTCGATACGCATATCACACGGGTAAGAACCAATACGATTGCAAGAACATTCTCATCAAGTGTTTAAGAATCATGACATGGCAA
This sequence comes from Amphiura filiformis, assembly GCF_039555335.1. Lineage (NCBI taxonomy): Eukaryota > Metazoa > Echinodermata > Ophiuroidea > Amphilepidida > Amphiuridae > Amphiura > Amphiura filiformis. The sequence continues at coordinate 51,406,889 of NC_092647.1, forward strand.
CATACAGCAACATCTAGAAAAAGATTTATCCTGAAATCTTTACTATGTGTTGTTCCCTATTACAGACAACATCGTTCCCCTTATATAATCCTTGTTTTTTTGTTTTCCTTTTGGTTTTTTTTATTTATCTTTTTTTTGTGGAAAAGTTACAGTCTGGAACATCCAGATAATTCAAGGTACTAAATCCAAGGTTAGCTCAAAGGGATTTTGACAGCAAAAATTTTTTTCCATATTCAAAATTAATATTGTGTCAAGTGGGTATTTAATATTTATTGAAACTTTATGAGCAACTTGGTATTTTGTTCAGTTCCCTTATTTCGTCGAATAATAGGATTTAAAAAAAATACAATGTATATGGAAGCATGTGGGTGATATGTTTGTTGATTGATTTCTAGGGAACAACAAATAATAAATTATGATTCGGTGATTGTAATTTCTTCATTTTCAAGTTTCTTTGCATTGAAAATTGTGTAATCCTTCAATGCATAGCATTGAGAACAAAATAACACTAGAATTTGGTGAAATTTGAAGAATAAAACATATTGCGGGTAAGATGTTCTACTAATGTACGAATGTCAGAAGATTCACTGTTCTATTCTGTAAATGATTGAATCAGTATTCTGATTGTTTGCGTAGTGTCAGAAGCCTGATACAAAGCTTCACAAAATTCAAAAAGAAGTCAAAAAAGATACAAGCAATAAATATGTTGGAAAAACATATGACTATATACCAGTCCTGCTTTGTATAAGAAATAGTTTCAAGCAACTCCATTTGAAATATATTTGTTTTCAAAATTCATTTAAACTTGTCCATTCTATTCCACTCCAATGTTGGAAAGTAAGAGCTGTTCAGAAAACAATATTGATTATAAAGTCGTTTAATATTTTACCAATTTGAACATGTCAAATGAAAATAACTTCTTACAATTATGAATGTATCCCCATCATTTATTTGCTTTTTAATTTTCTTTGTACGTATAGCATAAATGTACGTGTCGCTAGACAAATCCTTCAGTTATAGACACACGATCCGATTGAAATAATCAATAAGTAGTGCGTTAAGCAACAAAACGGGAAAATGTTTCCGTCAGTACCATTACCATTTCCTTTACAACTTTCTCTACACCCGTGTATACACAATTGCATTATCCTGTTTAATATAAAAATAAATATCACTTGAAACAGCCCAAGGGTGACAATTCAATGTAAAATCTCAGTAGAATTGACATTTGCGCGTCTTGATGGTCCTAGTAATAATATATATCTGCTTGATGAAAACAATCAGCGCTCTCATTCTTTTTTATACCTGGCTTTAGGCGCAAGGAAATGAGACCATAACAACGTAATAAGCAAAATGGGATGGGGTCATCTATTCATACTTAATAGCATATGTTCTGACCAATTTCCGTAGAATGTTTTTCATCTAATTTAAACATTTTTTTATCAAATTGTTTTCTTTTATTACGCGGAATGTGAAGTTGTGGATTAAAAAATGGCAAATCATGTTGGTGTTTTTAATTTGCAGATATTTCATGAAGGGTTAAATCAATCTAGACGTTAAAGAATCGACTGTTTTATTCCTGAGGATGTTCCAAAAACAAAGAGGCAAATTAATTTATTCGAAATTATATTTTTTTTATGCATTTGGATTCATTGTAAAATGTATTTGAAATGTCAAATATGTTTTGCGGAATCAATTGCAATTTTTTTTTTAGGCTTAAGTATTCTTTATTTTCTGATAATCATTTGTTTATTAATATTTTTAATTTTAATTTGAGTCCCGTACCGTCCTCATAATTCGTGGTTTTAGGAATGATGATTATCTTGTTGTCACATTGGTTATTTTCTATTTTTATTGGTCATATTTATATTGTGCTATTGACCTTTTCGGTAAATCCCATGAGCCTTTGAGAGTACACCTGAGAACACTAGTGGAAGTTTTGGATGAGAAAACGGACATTTTGATGAGAAACGGCCAAAATGGTGAGAATTCAAATTTTCTCATTCTTTTGGATGAGAAACTTCCTGGTGTGTGTGTCAATCATTATTGTCTCATTAAAACTGGTGAGAATTGCTAATCCCCGCTGAGCTCAAAATAAACATTATCATTTTCTCATCCAAAAGAATGAGAAAATTAAATTCTCACCATTTTGGCCGTTTCTCATCAAAATGTCCGTTTTCTCATCCAAAACTTCCTCTAGTGGAACTCGTCATTTTACGTGACGCCGATCTGCGCCGATGCCACATCGTTTATAGAACATCGTTACTGCGTATTGCAAGTCGGCGTGGCGTAAAATGACGAGTTCTCAGGTGTACTCGCAAAGGCTTATGGAATTTACCGAAAAGGTGAATTAAGACGATAAACATACGTCACGACATTGTAAATGTCATCTACCGGGTCATTTATTAATAATATACCATAAGTGCACATTAAAAAAAAAAAGTCAAATTCGTTTCATGTAAGTACTATAGAGTATAGAGACATGGTATTTTAATTTTGATGAGGTTTTGTTTTTTTTCTTAAGCAAACCAAACAAAGATATGTAATAACATTGACAATGAACATCATTGAAATGGTGAGCTGCTGCATACCAAACCAATAGCAATACTGATAATGATAACAACACTAGAAATAAGCTTTTCTACCAATGCCCGTTGGGAACAGAACAATATAACTCACTGGGCATACTCAATACTTTTGTTCCGGACCTATTTTGCCTGATCGTAGAAAAACTATAATTTTATCAAGAAAAGATGATATTGTCACTAACAACAGTAGTCATAATTTGAACAAAAACATCAATAAAACTACACGTTACCTTTTATCATATTGAACCAATAAAGCAGTCACCAAATACCAAATATGGAATGACCTTATCTTACAACAATAGTGATAATAATGACCGTGGTAAGTCTGATTTTAATATTGGTACCAGATGAAGTAATTATATTTTTGTTTCAAATTACTCTTGTGAAATAGGGTTCAAAATGTTTAAGTTAATACACATTTTTATGTATATATTTGTCCCTCACATCATCAAAACAGCTAAGTGAACTCTAAGTGTGTTAGATGGGAAGTACATATTTTGTACTAAGAATAATTATATGGAAGATACACAGTAAACGTACTTTTGCACCATTAATTTTGGCCTAAAATTCTTCAGCATCACAATAATGGTACAGCTGCCAGGTGCCATAACGGTGGACATCACACGACACCGTCCTGAAAGTACGTGTTAACTCAGCTTCAGGCTTATAGCTTCAACTCTAGATAGAATTTTAGAAATAACTCGAAAATACGTCAGTGGGAAATGTACGTTTCGATATTTTAGTTCATTTCTGTACACATGGGCCTCATGGAAGAACAGATGATACCTTAAAACATCCACTGAATGAGTAACCCAGGCAAAAGAAGAAATAAAACAAAACAAACACAATTAGTGTTCCATTACTTTGGATACTGACACGACAATTCAGAAACGAGTTTTCCGTCCTTGGGTTCCGCTTGGGTAAACTTGATGTATTGGTTGACTTTATTGATGTGAATGCAAAATGCAACCAGCTGGTTTTCTTTGATCTTAGCCCAGGTATCGTCCACATAACTAAACCAATGGGATGGTGCTGCACCGACATACGACCCCAAGGCTCGGCGTTCAAAGCATTCCATTAATAAGTTCACAAAACCGGTTGACACTGGTGGTGTCTTTTTTCAGATCTTTGAGTCACTCAATTATTCACCCACTTTTTTGTCATACTCTACATACTCTACATACTTTATCCAACACAACGTCTTTGTCAGTTGATAAAATAACGATGTCCTTGTCCTTCCCAAGGGATTTAACAGCCTCCTGTTGCTCTTCATTCAGGTTAGAGTTCCAAACTTTAGCGTTAACAAAACACGATGTTATCTTTGTCCTCAACTCATCCGCTGTCGATGTATCCACATTGTTGTAGTTTATGGTTGACTCTGTTGTATTGTTTCTGTAAATTTAATATTCATTGAGACTTCATGATCAACTTTGTATTTACTTCAGTTTATTAATATTCCATTTCTTTTATTTTCATAGATTGAACGGATTTAACAAACATAGGGGGGTGCATGTCTGTCTTGAATTGTTGAGAGCAAACACAAATAAATCCAACTGGATTTATTTATTGTTTTTTATGCATTTTACATCGTAAACTGGGTAAACCATCAATGCATAACATTATAACAAATACACTGTGTTTATTTGCTGGAAGCAAACATTAGTAAATCCAGTAGAAAGTATTGATGGTCTTACCTACATTTTGTAGGTTTCAGTGCATTGCAAACTGGGTAAACCCGTCATTGCATAACAAAAGACCATAGTTATCTTTTTGTACAGTTTCTACTAGTGCCGAGTCACTTTACGTTGATAGTAGTGTGGGAATGGTTTAACGAACCCGTGTATTGGTTGAAAGTACTTCTTCTTTTTTTTGCGTTTTCTTTTCGGTTCTTTAAAGCAAAATAGAAATAAACTGAGACCGTAAGTCAGTCAACATAAAAATGAAAGGCATTGCACACATTATGCGCCAAGCTGTACAGTTGGTGATGGCAAGGATTTTGTCTAGCATGAGCATAAACATAAGCACAAAGGCATTGTCCAGAATTCATGTTTCAGTTTAATCCCAAAAACATGGCCAGACAAAACATTTAGTGAGACACGCGATCAGATTGGTGAGTTATTACTCATGTGTTTAACGACAAAGTAAGAAAACTTCTGCAATATAATTTACTATTTCTCTTGTAAGATACAAACTTCCCCACAAGTTCCAAGTTTCCTAATTATCAGCAAAGGGCGTTTTATAGTAGACAATATCAATACTGAAAACCGCCCAAGAATAAAATTCAATGTAAAATCTCAGTATAATTGACAGTTGGGGGTTTATGGTCCTAGTAATAATGTGCAGTTGCTTTGTGACAACAAAAAAAAAACAGTGTCCTCATTCTTTCTTTTATACTAGCCTTAAGGAATAGCGACCATTATTACATACATTGTAAGATGCAAAATGGAATGGGGTCACTCCTTTATGCTCAATATTAAATGTTCTGACCAAATTTCGTTTTTCATTTATGTTTAGGTATTTTTTTTTTTTTTTTTTATTAAAGCTTACTTTAAATGTAAAATTGTGGATTCAAAAATACCAATCATGTATGTTCTTTTCATTTGAGGATAAACTCGATGAAATTCTGACGCAATGTAAACGTTTTGTAAAGCTACAAATTATTTGGTTGGTGTTCCGAAAGTCGAGATTTCAGCTGATTTTTTTTTATGTATTCTCATTGTATTTATATATCCATTCCTTTACCTATATGTGTTATTATGATTGTATCAGGATTTAGTATAAACTGTTCTTCAAATGCTACATATTTATTGCAAAATCAATTGCAAAAAGTTAACTATAGATTGATTATAATATTATTAGTTTCATTTTGCTTGTATATACAAACTCTGTTATGCATTCAACGCATGAAAATATGTATTTTTTCCTCACTGTCATAATAGAAATATGAATAAAAAAAATAAAGGAATCTATCAAATGGTTAAAATTGGCTACAAATAATAATAATAAATGATACAACCATACACCGATGAATGATAACACTTAAAAATAGTCTGGCGGCTATCAATTTGGAACAACATGCGCATAAGATGAAAGGGCAACGTTTGTGTAATGTTGGCGGTAAATGTCTGGATTTTACGCACAATTAGACAATCAGTAGGCATTGCAGAGTAAAAATCTTTTCGTACTCTAAAGACAATATGTAAAGACAAAGAATACAATTTAATTTTCTGAGTAAGCCAATTACAGGACCTTTACCGTTCATGGTACTGCTGTATACTACAACCGAATATCAAATACACCTCTTAAAATCATAACACGGGTATTTGATGTAATGTAAAACTGTGTCATTTTTAGGTAAAGTTGAACAATGATGGCGCTATTTATCTTAAATCTGTTTTGCATCTTTACACGGGGTAGACACTTGTGGAGTGATATTAAAAAAGAATAACAAATGTAATGGACATTTTCAAAATAACTTTTATCATGAAATGTAAGAAATAAGTCATATAATTTTACTATTTGAAATTAAAAATATATGAAAATAGCGCCCTCAATTTTCAAATAAATGTGCAAATTAAAGAGTTACCACCAAATTACCACAAAAATGCAGAAAAAAAATGAATAATTTGATATAGAAACGAAGATCTGTCTTAAAAATAGCTTTAAAATATGTGTGTATATAACTGTATGTATTGTCCCGGTCTAGAATTATGTATGTTTTTTGATAGTAAAATTAATACATGATCACATCAAACAACCGTGATAAGCACCTGTGACCGACCTGTGTCCTTTTTGTGTTGGAAGTTCGGACTTCTTTTGCAAACCTTGCTTTCTGTCCAGTATTTTATCTATTTCGCTTTTAACCCGTAATCCATTTAATGTTTTCTAGAGAGTTTGCAACTCCAATAATTGGGCATTTGCGTGCGTCTCACTTGAGTTGAAAGCGATATTGAAAACACGTTTAAATAAATGGACTATACAAGCATCGTACTTTCAAAAGAATACATCACATCAGAAACCAGTTGTTTCTTTGACTTCCAATTATAGGAAACACAAGATGTAACTTACTTTTTTGAATTAATATCAGCTATTTGCTGGAAATTTCTTGTAATGCCCATAAGTTTTGCATTTGTGTTTCATTAATACGCCAAGTTTGAATTTTGTTTGTCCATTTTCAATCACTCAGCACATGATCCGGTGACGGATATCACCGGCATGCATAAAATGGCAAGCTACTAAGCACATTCAGTGAAATTACAAATAAAAAAGAACAAAATCAAATATTCAAACATTTAAACCTATCCACTATGTCATGATGTCATTTTCTTCGGAAGAGATTGGGTCATGAATATGTCGGTGACCGGAGTCAATTTTATGACCTCCCATATTGCGGGGTAAATTTTACCCCCCCCCCCCTCCTCTCGCGGGTCGAAATTTTTATGACCCCAACACAGACTGCTACAGACTCAAGACAAATTATTATTTGCCGGAACTAAGGCGCGGAGCGCGCAAAAACGTAAGTATAAAGAAAGTGCGCATAGCATTTTAAAATTCGGATCGTAAACGTAAATAAGGCGCGCTGAGCGCTCAAAAATTTAGCATGATATAACTTAAGATTGAGCGACATTTTGATCGTAAGTTAAAAGAATTGAGTCATCAGCCCTTAATAACTCTATAACTCCCTATTTTTGGTGTAAAAAATGTATAACCCGTCCCTATTTGTGGTCTAAAAATTCCGAAGAAAATGACAACCCCCTAAGCACAAAGAATTTGTTATACATAAACACGCGTCATTTAGCAATATTTAACCAATAATTCATCTGGTTCAAATTGAAGGTATAATCACAAAAGGGCAAACATCACATTGAATAAGGTTGTGGACAATTCATTTAATAAGCTAAAAATATTATCAATATCGAACGCAAAGTGACCATTGTATGCTGGAAAGCAAAAGCCACTGGATCATGCTCGTAAACAAATCCAAACCACGACACTCCTAACGCAACCCGCCAGGCTAATTGTGACGTATTTCTGATTAACACGTAAATGTTTTATGTAGCTTTAACACGCGATTACGTAAATCATTTTGATCGAAAAGCAGCTTGTATAACCTCAATACACCGATATCGGACTACACACTGTTATATAATTTTGCAGTTCCTTGTTCCTATTTTAGTCAAATCATATAGTCATCATAAACATAATAAAGAGCTAAATAAATAAATATGGCTGGTTTAACATTATATAAACAATAACCCAAAGAAAGGTAAACTAATCTGTATTCAGATTACAATCAATACTTGAAGACCTGAGCGCAAGAAGACCGTAAGTCCACTTGGCCCCTCAACATGTATAAACTAAAGTTGCGTATAGTTTCGTATAGTTTGGTAATGTTTTATACATGTTCAGGGGCCAAAACATATCTTTCACAACCTTTCATGATGTTATCACCCTGGAACATGTATAAAACGCTAAGAAACCATACGTGACTTTAGTGTATACATGTTGAGGGGCCAAGTGGACTTACGGTCTTCTTGCGCTCAGGTCTTCACTTATTTGGTTGCCAATAATGAATAGCGCTCCCTGCTCCCCCACACAAAATTCACGATTCTTTACTTACACTGTATAATGACGATTTTACTGTCTATCACAAGTGTCAGAAGTGTTTGTAAATTTTAGTTGATTATATGTTAATAAAATAAAATAAAACAAGACTACCATAGTAGCATTAACATTTCATATATTGTTAATATTGGTTTGATGGTTAAATAAACTTACCAGTAAAGTCTGTAAAGCTTAGTTACTGAGAAGTAGCAATTAGGGCCAATCAAAGTCCACGACTTTCAAACATCATCCTCACATCTAAGTCACGGCGATACATCAAGAAAAAAAAAACTTAAACATGAAATCGCGAATTTTACAAGCACTCAACAGTTTCCAGGTAGCATCGCCTGACTCGTCGCCCTTTATATCCTTGTTTGGCGATACTTGCATTCCCAAATCAATGTTAAAGGGTTTTTTGACAGCAAGAAATGCAATACCCAAATGTATGGTGGCTCAAAACGAGGACAATTTGAAATTATTTGCATTAACTTACAGTATGTAATGTAGTAAAAATATAGCAAATGTATGCGACCTTGTTTTTGTGAATTGAATATTTATTGAAACTTTATGATCAACTTTGTATTTACTTCAGTTTATTCATATTTCATTTCATTTCTTTTCATAGAGTAAACGGATTTAACAAACATCTATGCAAGCACATAGTTGATACGTTTCTTTGTTCAATCGTTGGGAGCAAACAATAATAAATCCAATTGGCTTTATTGGTTGTTTTTTCTGCATTTTACCTGTTTCGGTGCATCGTAAACTGGATAAACCATCAATGCATAACATTAGAACAAATACATTGCGTTGATTTATCCTAGAACTACGAAGGGAGTTTGTACCACCACCCCATAAGATTTTTTCTCCGTCATAAAAAACGCACGCGTTTACGCCCAAACGACCAAAGCTAATCGTATATCGTTCCGTTGCGCTCGTTTTAGTGATAAAATTTTTACCCCAGCACCTGCCACCAAAGATGAATATCATTGGTTTTTACAGTAAAATCGATGATTTTCATTTCATTTCGCTTTTGTGAAATTAATATAAGAGCTACTGACTTTTTACTTGTTAGGGTAAACATTTTTTTTTATATTTAGGAGAAAAATCGGTGAAAATTGCGATTTTGTAGACCTTTTAGCCAAAAATCAATTTTGCCTATACTTTTGAACATAGCCAGAATTTGCATGGGCGCCCTCACATTATGACGTCATAGCGAGATTATGTGGGAAATGTTTGTACTTGTTTTAGTAGCATTGGATAGAGGAGACCCATAATACATTGGTACCAAATATAACGGTATACCCCCCCCCGCCTCGTAGTCCGTGTTACAAAATATGGCTCAGTAGTTCTAGGGTTATTGGAAGTACATTCAATGGAATTTATTGATTGTGTTACGAGTCGTACTTGACTCAAGGCCAAAATAACCTTTTACCCGAACTCACACGTATGCACAACACAAATACACTGTTCGTTTAAGCTAACAAAATCTAAGTCTTTAATTGAAAGCAAGTTTCGTTTGGTACAATATAATGACTACAAATGCACATATACATTAATCAAATATAATGTGTCTTCCAAACTGTAGCCTATGTCATCAATTTGGTTGTCCTCAATTGTTTCTAATGAGGCTCTCTTACTCATTGCCCGTGTCACTGCACATGCAGGAAATATCTCCTTTTCCTCACTACTGTCATCCTGTAAACAGGGCTTATCTGTAACTATTGGGTCAGGAAAAACCTTCCCCCCTGCCAAATCATTTCCTAGCAACATGGACACTCCCTTGACTGGCAATTCATGTCTAACTCCTATCAGAGTCAGATGTCAAGTTAATTTTGTGGAGAGGTACATTAAGTATTTCCATCCCAATACCCTGGATCAAAGCATTACCAGCTGAACTATCCTCATTAAAGGGCAAAGTTCCTTCCAGAATCATAGACCGTGCACAACACGTATCTCGCACAATCTTAATGGGCTTTGGACTACCATTATCACCAAGTGATACTACTCCCTCTAACACAAATGGTTCAAATTCTTCACACACCTTGTCTGTTTCACCTCCCTTTTGTGGGAATTCTTGTTTTTTGATTTGACTGACTTGTTTCTTTGACTCAAGTGACACTGCACATCCTACAGTATTACTAGCAGTTTGCTGCTGTTTTTGTGCATCTTGTTTGGCTTTTAAGCTCCGACACATGGTCACTGTATGTCCTGGTTTCTTACAGAAATTGCAAACTAATTGGGATTTAAATTCAGTCCCACCTGTTGGTCTGGTAACTGAACTCCATGGGGTCCCTCTACCACCAGCACTATGCTGTGAATTAGACCAGGATCTGTGATTAGACTGAGATCTCCCTTCCTGTGTACCACCCTGATTTGCTCTAGGTTGGTTATGGCTGAACCTGTTTGAATAACTTCTGTTATGACTAAATCTACTCGCATTCAATTTGTGAGTTAAGCCATAGTCGTCCGCCATTGTCGCCGCGTCACTTAGCGTTTTAATTTTGCTAGCGCTTTCATCCAAGTGGGTTTTAATGTCAGCGTGGACACATTTTTTGAACTCTTCTATAAGAACCAATTGCTTAAGTTGGCCGAAATCATCTTTGACTTCTTTTGAACCAAGCCACCTGTCAAACATGTGTTCTTTTACTCTAGCAAATTCTACATGGGTTTGATCTGCTTGCTTTCTTGAATCTCTGAACTTTTGTCTGTATGCTTCAGGCACCAGTTCATAGGCCTTAAGGACTGCCTGTTTGACTTCTTCATAATCATTACACTTCTCTATTGGTAGAGCTGAGTAAGTTTCCCTGGCCTTCCCCACAAAACTACTTTGTAACAGTAGGGTCCAATGCTCTGGAGGCCATTTCAAATTTGTAGCTACCTTTTCAAAATGTTGGAAATACTCGTCAACATCTTTCTCTTTGAATTTAGGCACCAGCTTTACATACTTTGTAACATCAAACCCTGACTTTGAGGAGAAACTTGATGAGTATTTGTCACCTAGCTTTGCCAACTTCTCTTGTTCAAACTTGTACTTTTCTTCAATTTCTTTTTGTTTCAAATTTTCTTCCATTTCCAACTTTTGTTTTTCAAGTTCCAATTTTGCTACCTTTTCCTTTTCTTCTGTTTCTAATTTGTGGTGCTCAAGCGCCATCTTTTCTTGGCGTGCTTTTTCTTCCATTTCTAATTTCTTGTTTTCCATGTCTAATCTTTCTTGTTTTTCTTTATTTTGCATATCTAGCTTTTGCATGTCCAACTGCAATTGCATTTTCATTTTTTCCATTTCCACCTGAACTTCTAGTTCTTTCAACTTAACTGCATCCCCGATTTCAGTTTTGACCTCTTTTCTCTTGTCCAAAATGGATTCTTCAAAATACTCTTCATCAACCAAAACATCAATTAAGGCATTTTGATTATTTGTTTTCTGTTGGCTTGCTTTACATCCAATTCATAGTATTTTGCAAATGCTAATAAATCAGGTTTCTTCAACTTATCAAACTTCTCCCAATCTATAGTTTCAAGAAACTCTTCTGCTTTGAACTCTGTCATACTGTACTTTCACTTTCAAGACTCAGTATAATAATGTCAACTTTTTACAGTGTATTTCCCGGACGAGCCCCCAATTTTGTTACGAGTCGTACTTGACTCAAGGCCAAAATCACCTTTTACCCGAACTCACACGAATGCACAACACAAATACACTGTTCGTTTAAGCTAACAAAATCTAAGTCTTTAATTGAAAGCAAGTTTCGTTTGGTACAATATAATGACTACAAATGCACATATACATTAATCAAATATAATCACTCTTTATCTATTTTGTACTTAGCCAGCATTCTTCTTCTTGGTGATCATAAAGTTCTTGTAATGTTCTGGACGACTGATGTAATATATCCCTATTCACTTGTCCTGCGACAATCAGCGAAGTCCTTTGTACACTTGCATTGATAACTCCTTGCGTATAAAATCCTTACAGGAAAATGGTGTTCTCCAAACACGTTTACAACTCCTTGCGCAATTCTCCTATACTAAACTCCTTGCGCCGTCCTCCTATGCTAAACTCCTTGCGCCGTTCTCCTATGCTAAACTCCTTGCGCAGTTCTCCAAGTTTAACTCCTTGCGCTGCTTTCTCCCAAACTTGGTGCTATTTCCACCTTTCACACAATATCTTCAGGAAGCAGGACTGCGATGCAGTTGTCCCCACTTATTTTGACAGTTGCGTTGAATCAAAATACCAGACTTCAGCAAGTCGACAGAAGAATATATTTCCTTTCTTGGAAGAATAACGTTCTTTGACGTATTCTAGATCTTCTCCGACAACACTGGTAAATAGTAGTACTTTGACTACATAAAATATTTCTGGTTTGTAATTTCCTTTCTTTCAAGGAATTGGACTGTAAGCATAGCCCAGATCAACACTATCAACTGTGAATCATTGTTTACATTTTCTTATTATATACCAAGCTTGGGAAAAAACCCATTCTATTCTGGGCCATTTACTGCCTTCACATTATGCTCAATCTGGGAATTCCAAAGTCTTAATTATAACATTAACCTTTCACATGACATCACTTCCTGAGGGGAAATCCCATTACATCACTTCCTGAGGGGAAATCCCATTACATCATCTTTCTTTACAGTCTCAGGGATTTCCCCTTGACATAAATAGTCTTGATAAATGATGTTGTTATTGCATTCATCTGGGTTTTCCCCTAGATGTAATAATAAACAAACTATTGCATGATTAGAAAGGTAACTTCCCCTATTTCATGACACACAATTATACAGGGTACATCACAATTGTCTTTTCAACATTTTGTAGGTTTTGAGTACAAAGCAAATTGGGGGAACCCATCAATGCAATGCACAACATTATAAGAACAAATGCATTGGATACATAAAGTTTGATAACATAGTAATTGTTTTGTACTTTTAATTAGGACCAGCGTCACTTTATGTTGAAAAACGTGTGGGAAATGATCGGACGAGCCAGTACACTGAGAACTTAGTAAATAATTAGTAGTATTCCATGATTCATCGGTTTATTATTGATTGATTGATTGATTGATTGTTGATAACTGGAAAACTTGATTGATTGATCGATTGATAGTCATTTAACATTATATTCCTAGTTTATATGCCCTATGGAACGTCTATTAATTTTGAATAGCACATACATTAGATAAAATAGGCCTATCAGTATGGATTTATTCTATTCAGCAATATCAAGGATTACTATCAAACTTCTCATAGCTAATTGTCATTTGCCTCAGTGGTAACGCACTGAATTTTACAACAGGGAGGTCCCGGGTTCGAATCCCAGCTCTGCCTATTTTTTTCAAGGCTGAGAAAAAAAAATGAAATTTCTGAACTGCAAACTTATTTGGCGCACGATCTGAGCTGGTCCTTTTCTGGTGGCTGTGTCTGTTACAGGCACACTCCCAAAAGGTTCAATTGATATTATGACAATAATATTATTAGTTTAATTACGCAAGCATATCTACCAGGGGCTGTTATGGCGTGTGACATGAAACCGTCGTGAGTGCTGGTTCGAATCCGAACGGTTCAGATTTTTTTCTTTCCTTTATTACATTGCCAATTCCCTTGAGCTTCACTTCTTAAAAAAAATATATGTGTTGAAATTGCCTAATATTAGTGTTAAACAAATTCAAAGTATAGACCTGGAAAAGGCATCCGTTACTACCATGCCCTCACTTACGATCATTGGGTATAACGATCATCAGACGTTAATATTAGTGTTATAAATATCTCTAAAGTAACAGTTTAGATGAATTTCATCGCCTTAAGTTCATCTTTACCTAAGACTTTATTCATTTAAACATTAAACGGTGTTTTGCTTTTATTAAAAATATTAAATGATATAACCAAACAGCGATTAATAATAACATTTAAAATAGTCTGGCAGCTATCAATTTGGCGCAAGGAAACAACATGTGCATGCTGTGTATTCATTCATTTCTGATGAAAGAGCAACATTTGTATAATGTCTGGATTTTACGCACAATTAGACAATCAGTGGGCAATGCGGGGTGAAGACCTTTTCCTACTTCCATTTTGGCCGAGCGTTTCCCTAAAATATCAGCTGTTGTAAATACAATTTAATTTTCTGCAGAACTCAATCACAGCACCTTTACCGTTCTTGGTACCGTTGTTCACGAGAATATTACAAATTAATGTCAAATATACCTCGTATAAGCACCGACTGGTGTTCTTTATTTCATTATATTTTTGAAGTATAGCCTCCTTTTGATAACAAACATTGCATTCTTTCCCGTATTCTATTTGTTTCTCATTCAACCCTTAATACATTTAATGATTTCTAGAGGGTTTGCAACTCTGTTTAAAATATCAATGATTAAGCATTTGCATCTAAATTCAGTTAAAAACGATATTGAAAATACGTCTAATTAGATGACTGTGCATCCATACTTTCACAAGAACAGATCACATCAAATATCAGCTACGACGAATGATTCTTTGACTTCCATTGTGAAATACAAGAGGCAACCTAAGTTTTCCTATTTAAGATGTTTTAATCATATTTGAGAGATATTTGTTACATTTCTTCTGTTATTTGCTCTTGTGTTTACATAAATGCATGAAATAACAAGCTACCAAGCACACATTCAGTGGAGTTACAAACAAAATTACAAACACAAGAACAAAATCAAATATTTCAACATTTTGACCTGCCCAATGTACCATAAGCGCAAATAATGTGTACTATATAAACACGACGTCATTCAGTAATATTTGACCAATAACAATTCTAAGATATGATATTGAAGGTATGATCACATCAGGTAAAAATGACCTTTAATAAGGTTGTGGACCTCGATTTAATAAGCTGAAAATGTTATCAATATCGAACATAAAGTGACCGCTGCATGCCAGAGATCACAAAGCCACTGGTGCATGCTCGTAAACATTTCCAAAAATAGGACACTCCTAACTTCATGAACTTAAATCAAATCTCTGCGAAATGCGTAGAAAACACAATAAGCAACGTGTCGCATTTGTTTGTCTTGGTATTTGTTTCTTGTTCTGTTTTATTGTAAATAACTACTTTATACAACACGTAAATATAGCTTTAACACGCGATTACGTAAATCGGTTTGATCGAAAGCAAGTTTATATTAATGCTCTGGGATATAAACATTGCTATACTGATATTGGACTGCACACTGATAAATAACATTGCAGGTCCTCATTCCTTATAATAATACCTTAATAATGTATCATATACTAGAGCTAAATAAGTACATAAATGTATCTGGTTTAGTATTATTGAAACAATAGCCCTGAATAAAGTAAACTAATCTGTATTGAGATTACAATCAGCGATGTCCGGACTTAAACAAACACGAGTTTTTACTGTATTATATGAAAACATAAGATCAGTTGATACTTCATGGAATTGAATAACGAGGGTAATAATTCATTTCGTGCGTGGCACAGCCATCTTTACTTCTTTTCTTATGCTTGATATGAAATTACAAGGTAAATATGGACTTTGCAATAATGAATAAATCTTAACATATAAATATAATTGTTTTGTTTAGTACCGTGGTTTGCCAGACTATTATGTATAAGTTCAATAAAAAGATAATTTTATGACAATAAAGCATCCGTAATTTAGTGTCAGTTGCGGGTTGGGCATTCGGAGGAAAGGATAGAGAATGGCGTGCGGAGTGCGAGAAAATGTACATAAAATACTACTTATTTTGGTATAATCAAGTTGGGGTTTGGTATTAAAATGGTCTTTCAAATGGCTATTTATGTTCAATGCTCTTTACCGAAACAAAGTTGATTTGCCCCGCTTGAATGGGCGTAGAATTGACCCAGTGGCGCTAAAATGGTCGATTCTGCACCCCTTGAATGTACAGGACACGTGCCCTCCCTAATTCCTAGCTTATGTACTATTGGGATTGGGTTTTCGCCTGGTCTTTTGTCCGAATTGTTATGAATTAACATAAATATTAATATATTTAAAGGTCCATTATTATTTAGGGGTTCATTCATAAGATTGAGGGCATGATCGCTGTTTATGCCCGAGGCGTGAGCCGAGGGCATAAACAGCGATCATGCCCTAAATCCTATGAATGAACCCCGTTCATACATAGGCCCTACCCAACATTCTTAGCAATTCAATACAGATGAAAATAATAAGGATTTACAAGTTTAAATAACATTTCCATACCGTTTTCCTTCATAAATTGGAAGAAAATGAGTAGGCCTACTTGCAGGAAGCAGCTCGGCTCATGGGGTCAACGGCCGGGAGTCAACGCGTGATACGCGTCATCTTTTGCGCTCCGCGTGAGATGGGCGCGGTGACATGCGCGTGTACGCAACACTAGCAAATCGTGGATCGTGTTAATTGGGTTCCAACGCTGCGTGACGCAGCTTGTTTATAACCTGCGTACTGGTCATAAACGGTATTTATGACCAGCAAAAAAGTGTGCAAATCCAATCAGAAACGTCGTTATATCGTGAGTATGTATGAATGATTCTTAATTACACACTTCACAGTGCAAATGTTAATTAATAAGTCTTTGACGGTACCTGGTGACCTGAATGTATGCTATCAATAAACTGATGACTGTAGTTATTATTTTCATGACAAATCGTGATTACGAAGGGATTCAGAACGTTGTTCACAGGTATAATTTGGGTCACATTGACATTTTATGCAATTATAAACCAGTTTGTTCTAGGCAAAAAATGTGATGTGATCAAGCAAAATCAGTCTAAAGTCGGAAATATACAATTTTTAGTTTCTTATTGGATTTTAGCAAGCATTTACAAAGCTACATTTTGCAGGAAATCCGTTCAACAGATATGAGCAGCTAAAGAGTCTCAAAAACAATAGGACACAAAAGGAAAATAAATCTTTGTTTGGCTATATCTTAAAATCAATATTTCCGCCTTCCGACTGATTTTTCTTGATCACATCACAAATGATCCTATAATCATGTGTGTAGCCACGCGAATTATTCCAGATATTGAGGTGTGGCATAAGCTATTGTTTTCTTATTAATGTTTTATTACGTTCAACCAATCACAGACCAGGTATAGAGTGAAGGCCGAAGTTGTTTTCTGTATAGACGAATCCAATTTCACGCATTCCTACACCTCAATGCCAGCCATTAGCTGGGTCCCCGTCGGCTCTATCTCACCTAAAATGTGAAATGATGCGGCTTTGGAGGGTATTTTAAACTGCATTCTATCACCCGTGTTACACGTAGACAAAAGAATGATGGCAGTTTACAACACAAAAGAATCTAACATCGAATTTCAAGCGGGTTTAATCCACCCAATTGGGCACTCACAACACCTGTTTGGTGCATGCGGGGACCCAAATATGGGCGACCAAATCCTGACCATGACTTGGCTCGTTGGATTCGTCTTTAGCGGGCTGGACATTACATGTCTTGAGTAGTTACACACTCACCAACCACACTCGTGAATTTAGGAATGCGAAACCAAACGAATAAAGTTGCGCAAAATTGAAGATATGGGTTTTTAGTCATTATACAGATATAGCAAATAAACAATCCTGAAAACATAGAACATATGTTGTATTGATATTTGAATATTTATAATTCTGGTAGCCGGTCCGTAACCACAATAAGTCAATCATGCGGCGGGGTTTTCGGCTTCCAATGATAATTCTCTACTAATGGTATGCATTTATGATCAATCATTACAAATTATAAGGCCATTAATTAAAGACGGATATCGTTCTTAATAGAATGCTTATGGCGATACAAAAGCATCGCTAGCTAGATTGTGTTCCTCTCTAGCAATTGGTGTGCCCAAGACAAGCTTAATAAATAAGTAAGTTTAAATTCTTATATAAGTAGTTGCTTTGTGAAATTTCCCCGGGGGAAATTTCTGATTTGGTTCCTTTCTGGAAAATAGGCTTGAACGTCTTCCTCCGTTCTCATGATACATAATATATCCAGGGAAATTCCCTTATTATTTATGTTCTGTTTGGAATATAATATGGTTATAATCTTACTTCATTTTTGGGAGGAAAATTATGTGAAGAAAAACTTCAAGATTATGTTCCTGTCTAGAATAAAGGTTTAAGATGCTTTGTATATATTGTTTTATATTACATTATGATAATGACGTAATTTTGACGTACGGTTTTCGAATGTTCACGTAATGCGTCTATAATAAAGAAAAACTAATCCTTTCAAATATTAAGTCACATATAATGCGTGTGTGCCTTAACCGCTATTTTGTTAAGTAAATCATTAGTTTCTCTTTTCTAAAGCATTGATTGCGGAATTCTGTCGACCAGCATAAGGGAGACAGTTGTGTACAGCAGAACACAACAAAGTTGCGAGAAACGATCATTGCAGCCAACCTACATTTAATGTATGTACTGTTAGGGGCGCACCATTAGATTTCAGGGGGCATGGGAGTTTTTGAAAAAAAAACTTTGCCCACTAGTGAGACGAAAAAAAAAACTTTGCCCACTAGTGAGACGAAAAAAAAATTTTTGCCTCACTGATAAGTAAAAAAAAAATTTCCCCCATCCAACTTTGTATAAAAATTTACATTAAAATTGAAAAAAAAAATTTGGTGCTCTCGGAGGCAAAAAAAAAAATTCCGCCGCCTTCGGCGTCGAAAAAAAAAAATTCTGCCTGACCCAAACTCCCATGCCCCCCTGAGAATCTAATGGTGCGTCCCTTATTGTAATCAAAATAGTTATAAGTAACACGCAGTCCTCTTCTATTTTCGTTACAAAGCCGTGTCACCAAGTCAACTCATTAACAGTGAAATCATGCCATGTTGCATTGTGCTTCAGAAAATAAAACATGAAAAGAATATTGGCAAACAATGGCCATAACAATAACAACCCTTAAGCAACTTAATTTCACTATACCATTATTCTACACCATTATTTAATGTGAAATTTGTATGAGCTAAGTTAAATCTAAAATCAAATTGACACAATAAAGTTGCAAGAAATGATCAATGCATCCAACCTAATCAAAATACTATAACCTTCACGCAGTCCTCTTCTATTTTCGTTACCAAAACGTGTCACTAAGTCAACTCATTAACAATTTTGACATTATTTAATGTGAAATTTGTATGAACCAAGGTGAATCTAAAATCACATTGACACAAAGTTGCGAGAAACGATCATTGCAGCCAGCCTACATTTAATGTATGTACTGTTATTCTAATCAAAATACGACGTAGTTATAACCATCACGCAGTCCTCTTCTATTTTCGCTACAAAGTCACCAACTCAACTCATTAACAGTGAAATCATGCCATGTTGCATTGTGTTTTAGGAAATAAAACATTAAAAGAAATGACAAACATACATTGTCCATAACAATAACAAAACGTATGCAACTTAATTTCATTATACTGTTATTCCTAGTAAAGACATTATGGCAGTATTTAATGTAAATTTGTATGAGCCAAAGTGAATCTAAAATCAAATTGACACAAAACAAGTTGCGAGAAATGATCATTGCAGCCAACTTACATTAATGTATGTACTGTTATTCTAATCAAAATAGTTATACAGTCCTCTTCTATTTTTGCTACAAAGTCGTATCACCAACGCAACTCATTATCCATGTTGCATTGTGTTTTAGAAAATAAAACATGAGAAGAAAAGACAAACAATGTCCATAATAATAACAGCCCTTATGCAACTTAATTTCATTATACTGTTCTTCCTGTAGGGAATTGTAGCAAAGTTGTAACTACGATAATGAGGTCTTATTACGATATGCATCGTATTGCGATTAACTAACTGTAATAGAAATTCATATTATAGAAGCATTCGTATGAGCCAAAGTGAATCTAAAATCAAATTGACACAAAACAAGTTGCGAGAAATGATCATTGCAGCCAACTTACATTAATGTATGTACTGTTATTCTAATCAAAATAGTTATACAGTCCTCTTCTATTTTTGCTACAAAGTCGTATCACCAACGCAACTCATTATCCATGTTGCATTGTGTTTTAGAAAATAAAACATGAGAAGAAAAGACAAACAATGTCCATAATAATAACAGCCCTTATGCAACTTAATTTCATTATACTGTTCTTCCTGTAGGGAATTGTAGCAAAGTTGTAACTACGATAATGAGGTCTTATTACGATATGCATCGTATTGCGATTAACTAACTGTAATAGAAATTCATATTATAGAAGCATTTGAGTGGTAATTTTACACAGCGTGAGTATGTTTTAAGATGTACGTCCCCAAACCAAATACACTATTTCAGTTCCGATGCCTTGCGTCATATCATTCTGTAAGACGATTAGCATATTGATTATGTGCCCAAGATAAGTACGTTTTTATTGTTGTTGTTTTTTTCTGTATTTCAGCGTTGCTTAAGGGATCTAGAATGAGCGTTTACTGCGTTTCGACAGTATTATTTGTGGGACATGAGAGCACCTCAGACCTATCGAATTGCATTATGAATACGAAGCATGTCTTTGTGATATCAAATAATTTTCATTTTTGAAAATCACGATATAATACAAATTTTATGACAAATTATAAAAATTTGATATTTTTCAAATTTTGATATATAACAGTCCTCGAAGTAAATTATATAAATCTAATGATATATTCTTAAAGTGTATGTAGCTGGGAGGAAAAGCCGACGGTCAATTGAAAATTTTGACCTTTCATATTGAAGATATGGATTTTTTCCCAAAAGACCTAATTTTTTTGGTGTTTTTGGAAAAAATCCATATATTCAATACGAAAGGTCAAAATTTTCAATTGATCGTCGGCTTTTCATCCCACCTACATACACTTTAAGTATAAATCATCAGATTTATAAAGTTTACTTCGAGTACTGTTAAATATCAAAAATATCAATTTTAATGATTTGCCATAAAATGTGTATTAAATTGCGAATTTCAAAAATCAAAATTATTTGATATCAGAATGACATTCTTCGTATTCAGAATGCAATTCGATATGTCTGATGTGTTCTAATGTCCCAAAATAAATACTGTCCAAACGTTCATACCCCAGCCCTTAAATAAGATAAATCGCTTTTGTTGAAAAACAATTTATCCAATGTGTTATCCTTTACAATACCCTACTGTTTATTCTGTTAACAAAACGGTCCGCATTAAAAACCTACATGTGAAGAAGGGTATTTTAATAGACTTTTGTTTGATTTGTAAATACAGATTGTATTATAGATATTTCATTTTAGCTTTATCACATCCCAATTGATATATATTTTAGGAGCCAAGGCCAAATTGTCATTTATTTATATTTATCAATTTTTAATATTTACAGATATGTATCACGTTCTGTCACGAAGGCTGAAAATTCTTGAAAATCAGATGACTGAATATATTTTCAGGATACGATATGTTATACAACGAGCTTTAAAAGCTAATAATAAGATAATTTGACGACATTGTTTTATTGCAACTTTCTTCTGCCAAAGCGGATTAAGTGTTCGCTCTTTTGTTGCAAAACCTACGATACCCATGACTGTGTGAAAGAGTTCAACAACGTTCTACCTTCCATTGGTATCACGGAAGGTGCTTGGTCTAGCTTTGTGAAATACTAGAGAGGTTGCGAAATTTACGTGAAACGTGATACAGGAACGCCAACGGCAAGCTACATTAGTCGAAAATCGGTTAGTATGCCCTCTAGAGGGTGAAATCTATTGTGAATTGGTCAATCGTGGAATTACCGTAAGGCGATTACGTTGCGGTTGGTAGCAAAAATGACGTTCCAAAATGACCAAAAAACGCATTATAAAATGCAGAAAATTGTTATGTTTGTCGTGGTATGAAGCAAATCAAAGTATCCAAATAGAACAAGTAGAATCCGACATGTAATATAATCCATTTTGGGGGTAACAATTTGACCTAGTATAGACAAGAAGAAGTGACTCAATTTAGATTTTTTGGCGCGAATTCGAACGGGAAGATTGCCTATTCATTTGTGTGTGGAAAATGCCGTCCAAAAATCAGCTTGCGAAGAGGCGTTTTAGGCAAGATTGTGACGTCTTACGACATAATGCGGCAGAATTGTCTGTTTGGGACGGGTGACAGCAGTTCGTGCAACGTCATTTTTCGCCATTGTTATTTCGTTGCATTAAACAACTGTCAAAGTGTTTTGCTTATGGATACTATTCAGCAAACACCAAAATGTTTTTAAAACATGATAATGCATTATGTTTTTGGTTTTAGTTTAAACAGTTTGATAACATATCAATATCGGTTTATATAAAAATCATGAAAACTCTTTTTTAAAACGTGTTATACTGACAAAATAATACAACAACATTTTAAACCAAAATTCAAAATGTTATAGTAAAATATCGTTCGGGAAACATTTTGTGTACTTTTTTCCAACAAGTTTTGAAGAAAATGTTTTTTGAATGTTAAAAGGGTCTGTTGTTTTATTGTGTCCGATTTGAGCGCTGACATATTGGAAAATGTTGCCAATCAATATTCATGAAGTCGTGCGATCGACACCTACAGTTGTTCAATTGGGCGACTTTATTGTTAGGTGCTTTTATTCATACATTGGGCGTATCGAGCTGCATCGGTTGGTCCGCAATTATATTTAATATAGTATTATAGGCCTACAAGTATTATTTGCTTTGCTTTATTGATTGATTCAGAAATAGTATGGCTATATGCTTCTCGAGTTATTAGCAAATATATCACATTTGAGGTCCAGGGTAGACTCGCTTGCCAGTCCTATATACGCGGTGCTTATGTAAATTATTATGGTAGGCCTATATATGATAAAACGCGATGTGGACCGCGGCTAATGTCCTTAAAAATACTACAGTAGGAGCGATATCACCGGGCGATATCATAATTACTTCAAATCCTTATATGTAGGCCTATTGGTAAACATTGTGCAGATTCTTATATCCGCCACACAGATCGCACACTTTGCCCACATATATGTGTTCCAATAGCTGTGCTTTGCCTATGCTGCTGAACTGTCCGTAGCGAAATGGTAGAGCAAAGCGTGTTCACTGAGTATAATCAAATGAGCGCACAAACCAATTTGGGCGCTGCAATAGGTTTGTATTGTAGGCGAACCTCTGTTTTGTGTGCATGCGACAACTCAACCACACCCTTGGGTTGGATTACAACAAAGGGTACCTCTCGCTTGTGTAGACGCTTTCACTTGACTTTCGTTTCATCACTTATTGACAGTAGCCTGCCTATTATAGCGTTAATACGCTGTCAGGTCAGTTACCGATTTAATGGTGGAAGCCCTTTGTCTCAACCAAAAGGTACCTCTCGATGAATAGCGTTTCGGAAACTCAAATAGGCACAAAGGAACAATAGGCGTTACGTAATCTATTTCCTCACCTTTCTCTATTAGCTCCATGGTTAAAACCTTTTTATACCCTTGACCCCCACATACCGTTTAACCCGACATTTAACGTGTTCTGTAATATATTTGTGTTTGCTGGGTAGTAATCGAACAAGGCACATTAGCTTATCAATTTTCATTGTGCTTTAAAAAGTAAACAGGGTACTATTTATATGATAATGGAGTTTCTTTTTATTCGAATATATACACCATAACGACTTCCTAGGCATCCAACACCAAACTCTGTTTAGGTTATTTAGACAAATATCATACACGTGTGAACATATGCCTAGACTCATTTTCCAATAGCCTCAAAACTCAAATATCGCTAATCTGGACTGAATGCTCAGAGCAACAATTATAGACACAGCCAGTCGTATTTGCATATCAATAGGGCCTACCGAGGAAAGTGGGTTTGATAATCTTCTCTGGTTCGATGCACCCAAGGTGAATCAATGTGTGCTCCCTATATCTTTAGATATATTTGTCTCAGCATAGCGCCACCATGTGCTTCTATGCGGCTATCACAAACATACTACGAACGACGAGCGTTAGGACCGACACAAACTGGCTGTGTAGGAGGCTAGTTTGGATGTGAACGGCATTATCACGTTCTACCGCATAATGCCGTAATCCGTATCCCGTATGGCGTTTGCAGTGAACGCCTCTTCACAATCTCTCTAGTAGCGAGATACATACGCCCGCGTGTGATACACGTGCAATCAAATGCGATATTAAATGTCACTTCGCGCGTCATCGCTCAACCACACAGTCATGATCGCGCGTATATCATACGCGAGTGCTACTATATTGAGAAAGCAAAACATACTTTATCATGCCCATATCATTGGATAGACTCGAAAGAGATGTTTCAGTGTCTACTCTGCTTTGTGCTTTTGAACCGATATTTTAACACACTTTCTCTCAATTGGATCTGATGGACATGTCAAATAAATGGGCTATGATAATTAGTGAATTGAAATCAACATTTTCATTTTACTTAGCCGTTGAACTGCGTGTACATCATGAAGTATACTTGATTAGGTTCTGTACACGGTTGTTTGATGCATATAGAATTGGCGTCATTATTAACTAATTGCAACCTATAGATGGCGCTATTTATCCTAAATCTTATTTCTTTATTTGCAAAGGGTAGGTGATTAATACTGCCATTAAAACAGTTGGAATAGGTGAAACAAGCAACAAGGAAATTTTATAAACATAATTCATCAAACAATAAAAGGAAATATCTGTATTAAAAGCTTGTAATTTCCAGTAATTAAATTGCGCCACCAATTTTGTCATTAATAGATATAATATTTTATATCCGAAAAAGCAATAAAAATGCTATAAAAGTGAATAATTTTGTAAAAGAAGGGAAATCAAATTTGAGAATGAATCAAAAGCATCTGTATACATTAGCATGATATCACATTTAGCTGTTTAAGCCTAAAATTTGGTTGTACATGGTGGTTTGTTTGAAAAACTAAATTAAATGATCCCATCAAACAACTGTGTGTATTGAACATTCGTCATGGTGTTACCTCTTCTGTCTGTCTCAGAATATTTCAGTATCACAACGGTGCGCTCTACTGTTGGAAATGTCTTGAATAATTGACCCGTTTGAAAACAGTAAAGAAGCAAGGTAGCGCTGTCCGCCGTGAATTGTTTACATCCCTTTTATTTAGATAATCGTACCGGAAGTAGAAGTATCTAAATGCATCAGGGGAAAGTTTCCAATCGGCAAAACGAGGATTCAAACTGACGACCACAATACACTAATGAGTTTTGTCTCCCCACTTTATTATTTGCACTGTTTACTGACACGTGGGAATAAATGAGAATGATGTTATTTCTTGCTATTTGCTGACCCTGACCCAATAAGTAATTTATTGTGTCCAGATCCTTGTGTCAAATGTAAGTATCAAGCTCGATATCAAAGCTAATAATATAAAATCCGGTCGAGCATTTAGTATGTAAAACTGCTTATACAGCAAATCTCAAAATTAAAGTATAAAACTATTTTGACATAATGTGCAATAAATAAAACAATTGCATTTATGCTGACAAACATATAGATTAATATTGGCACAATTTTCATTGAAAAATCACTAGGAGACCAAAATCAATTCATATGTTGAAAAATAAGTAAAAATTTGTTACCTAACACAGATTGTTGACGGATTTTTCAAGCAGTCAAAGATTTGTCACAGAAAAATATTTGCTAGTGAAATCAAGCTTTAAAAGTGCACTGTGGTACTTTTCTGTATTAATGGCATTTTCGAGACATGTATGTTAGGATACATAATAACAATAAAAACTGTGTCGCCTGGATTATTACAAAACATCGTGTTGTGAATTGTGGATGTGAATGCTTAATAGTGACAAAAGAGAATGTGAAATAATGTTTCTATATTTGTTATCGGGGTGAGTGAAAGATATGTATTAGTATATGAGACGTTTCATTTTTATGTCCTTGAAATGTTGCATTGCGACCTTATTTTATTGTATGTAAGGAGCACGCACACTTTGGTTGGCGTCACGTTTACTTGGGAGAAGTAATACAACTTATTTTTGTCAACGTCACTGGATAAAAGCCGAACACATAACATTATTAAATTACAGTAGCAGTATCCTCAATGCCCAGGCCTATGCAATCATGGTAATGTGGAGATTATTATTGTCAAGAAAGTGATTTAGGTCTACCTTAGTAGAAGCTCTCATTGCCAAGCAAATGATTTAGCTTCTTCTTCACTGTTGGAAACAATGTAGTCGAAATAATAGGCGTCT
Organism: Amphiura filiformis; assembly: GCF_039555335.1. Classification (NCBI taxonomy): domain Eukaryota; kingdom Metazoa; phylum Echinodermata; class Ophiuroidea; order Amphilepidida; family Amphiuridae; genus Amphiura; species Amphiura filiformis. The sequence continues at coordinate 51,433,256 of NC_092647.1, forward strand.
GTTTTCCATTATAATCTTATACAGAATAAAAAGACTACTTTTCGCTATGGATCCCCAACATTTTTTAAAAGCTGGGCTGGAGGTGTCCCGTCACTAACTTATAACGCAATAACATACTGATAAACTTGAACCTACATACGCGCCTTTTGACATTTTAAAAACAAAGACGAAGACAAAGACAAGGCTATTACACTGTACTTGCTTCAGTCGAGTTGAGTTTATCCTTCAATGTCCATGGCCATGAACTACTCGGTAGGATAAAATCGTACAATGATGTGGGTGTAATTTACCTACAGGGTGTTTTAAGAGGATGTTTCACCAAGATGCCAAGTACCATGTGCAATTGACCATATTAATGAAACCGACAAATCGCAAGGTTAGTGTCTTCTCTACTACAAAAGTAATTTCTAATGTATAACTGTACTTTGTATATCTGTCGGCAGAAGTAGTGCACAAAGCTATTGTAAGTAAATTATGGTAGAAGTAAAATAAATAAAGAGGATTGCTATTACTGGAGTAGAGAAATATACTGATGTTTTTAAACAAACGATGATATGGTTAAAGGTGACATAATGTGATCGGCATACTTTTTATTGCTTGCTTTACCGTCTGCATTGTATTGAAATTAAATAAAGTATAGCTATAAAAGTGAGCGTTAAAGAACATCATTAGCTTTTGACAACAATTTAAGTTGACTGGTTTGCAACAAGTGTATTTTGAAATCGGCATGCATGTTTGCGTTGCACAGAATTGCTGTCAATTCTGATTTTGGTCTATGAGACATAGAAGTTTACAGTTGAACAACTGAACTTTTAAAGCTTGTAATCTAGCTATCTGTGACAATAATCGGTTGTTTCCAGAAAGTGGGTAAACAATAATGATCAAATAATGTATCGTAAGGATGATATTTCGAAGAGTCAATTTCACATATCAATAACTCTTGAATTAAAAAGATGCTTACCGGTTTAATTAGGCTATATATAGGCGGGCTATGGCTCGACATTTTCTAAAGTAGAATTTCCAAACATAAGTCTTGTCCGCCTTTTCCGCCCCTAAAAAGATTTCTGCATTGAAGACTCTCAACATCTTGACTACTTGGATGTAGTGTGAGGTAATGACGGCTAAAACTTACCTGGACAGAAATCAAACTACCACTGGTAAAATTATCCGGATCCTTCTTCGTAGTTATTCTTCCAATCTCTCACTCAATATACCTTTACTCTGCAAAAGCTTTAAGAGTGTCGCAAACTCCCCCAAACATTACCAGGTAATGGTGCGTCTGCCAAGAGAACACTCACCTCTATTGGGTTTTTTTTATCCTGTAACTAACTACCAGCTGCTTCCTAAACACTCCTGTCATTGTCAGCCATTGTCGGTCATTTTAAATATTTGTGTAGCAGGTCCACACTGCTTAATATTGAAGTTCAATATTTATGTTTTTATGTGGATCACCTGCTCTAGCTTGGCTATAGTTTTAATAACATTTGCATTTTCATTTTTTTTTATCATAATTATGTCTGTACATGTATTTAATTTTTAATACTACATGTGCGTATCTGTATTGTTATTATTGTATTGGTGTATTTTGCCTCCAAGCCCAAACTGAAAAACAGTTGTTAAGCCAGGATATAGAAGTTTAATATTTAATAAACACAATAAATCAATAAATATTCTCATATCTCAACTTCTGCATAAAGTAGTCCTTTCATATTTTCACTGATTGTAACCCAGAGTCTTAGCTTAGACGTGAGAACGTCATTTTCTATTTGTTGTAGGCGAAGTAAAAATGAAATCAGAATTCGGTGTCGCGAAAATAGAAAATCTGTACATATATCTACACAGCGGATATAAGTAGACCAAATTGAAGTGACCATAAGATACTATAAAATTCACTTGGATTTTTCAGGCAACAAAAAATCCCATTTCGTTTACAAAGAAGTCAGACAAGAATACGTACTTTCTGAATCCTTTTTGAGGTTGGTGGAAAACAGCACTTTAGTAATTTATTACTTTAGTGAACTTACTTTCAATGAGTTTAGTGCACTTGCTTTCATTGAGTTAAGACACCGCTCTGAGTTTCTTGTCTTGTTCTATTTAAATTTGCCTTCAGTTTTTGACTTGAATTTGTTTTTAAACTACAGCACGTAGTTTTCGTTGTTTGTTTTTATATTTTGTTGTTTGTCCCTGAAGAATTTTTTTTTTTTTTGTTGTGTTGGTTTTTTTTCTGTTTGGTTTTGTAGGTCTGGTATGTGCACAATATAATTTCCATCACATCCAGTGTAATTTTGTACTGTTTTCTTGACACTTCTGTGGGCTCTGAAATTGGCAATTTTGTGCCATCGAACTTTGCCTGTTTTGGATCTATATTGGTTGTTTGGTTTATCGTGTCTGTTTATATGCACAGTGATTTTCATCACTTGTTCTAGTGTACTTTTGTATTACCATTGATCTTTGTTGTTTTTGCAGGTTTAGCACTGTTGTTGGCCTTGGTAAATTTTTTCTAATGCCTACAGTTGCTGTTTTATCCCCCTCTAAGTACTGTCTTGTCTGTAGTGTGCTTGTTTCACCATGTCAAGTTGGTGCACCTTGCTCTTTTTTCTTTCAAGGTATCCTCTTGTATTATTTATAGATCCCCGATGTGCTTTGTGTCCTCGTGCGTTGGATTCACCATTACCCACTTTAACACTTAAGTAACTTATTATATTTTTAATTAGAATATGCATTTTCTTATAAGCCTAATAATTGTATGATGCTATTTACTTCTGCTCTTTCCTGGCGACATTGTTCTTATAAATAAGCTGTACTGAGAAGGGTTACTTTTAAAATAATGGTAGAAAGCTGACATTTTGAGAAAAAAAGTGCAGAAGACTGACATTCTTTCTTCGAAGGCAAGCACATTGTGAAAGACAAAAATAGACTCCATCAACGTTTGGTCGTACACTCTTTGGTGATTTACTACATCCACAAACCTTGAATGTGTAGTGTTAAGGGGACGGAAAGATACAACGGCGTTATAGAGTGTTGGAATATAAAGCTACGTAAACACACGCAAATATAATACAATATGATGTTCAATTGATGGCACAAAAAGAATCTACTTTAAAATAATAAAATTAAAGATACGAAGATAGCACTTACTACAGCTATTATAAATACATTTCAGATATAGGCGTAAAATTACATTATTCATACTAAATATATCAAGAAAAAAAGAAAGAGATGTTTTCTAGCGTCGCAAACTACCACGATGATATAAAGCATTCTTAATGCATCAAACAAACGATTAAGGGATGTAGTGCAAACTTGATACAACTAGGCCAAAACCTTGAAGCGATTCATGCATAAACAAGGACCCCTTTTTCAGTTTGATTTGATGTATTAAATCTTAGATAAATCTTAGTATATTATGTTGAATCCATAAAATTGTACTGGGTTTTTGTATTCAAATTAATCACATAATCCCATTCATATGCTTGTCTCGGCCCGGTAGTGCATATTGTATTGAGATTTTACATACAGTAATATTTTGACTAAAGCTCGCTGCAGACTCCAAGTGTTCGAGGTGGAACATTTGATAGGGTATGTCTCCTTTTTTTGGTATATTGGCGTTGCGTCTTCGGGGATGTTTGGTGGTGGCGGGTGCTTGGCGGCGTAGATTCGATGATGTATGAAAATATTTTTTATCGAATTTGTATCTGCTTGGACGTTGCTGTGGTGTAATGTGGATTGATTGAATAGCGGGGGCGTGTGGAATAAGGTGTTCTGTGTCGAGCCTGAAGTCTGTAGAGCCCGTTAGTGTCTCCCTCTGGCATTTGTCTGTATTTGTATTGTACGTATTTTGTGTTTGTATTCTTTTTTGTGCTTGTATTATTATTGTACTGTTTTATTTGCAACGAATGAAATGATTTGAATAAAAGCTCGTTTTTCCGGCATGGAATATAAAAAGCCATATTAAAGAAATAAAAGAAAGCTACGGATTTATATAGCTCATAAGCTCAATTAAACATACAAGGAAAGCGGCTCAAGCTAATAACTATTACTGCATTTCATGATATTGTTGAATCGTGATGTTGTAATCAAAACATAAATATCCTATACGGCACAAATAACAATATTGCCCGCGCAATTTGGATATTGGTTTGAAATTCAAACTCCCTTTTTACTATATCTTCGCATAATGTTCAATTTGTAAGGGGATAACATTGGACCAAGGTATCCATTTTAATATTAAATGCAAAGTCGTGCCGGATCATTTGTCACAGGCCGTCAAGTGCCCGTCTCCCTTTTCTTGGCATTTTGGGCCAGACTACCCATGTCCGAAGTTTGTCACTCCTCCGGCAACGAGTTTGCTCTATCTTCCCAACAATCTACCAGTGTCCATTTATACACCTGGTTGTAGAGAGACAATGGGTGTTACTAAAGCCCTTATCTATGTGCATAGCATGACAGCACGTGTGCCGGGGTTCGAAACTGCAACTGCAAGAGTCAGAGCGTGACTTACCCGGGTGAAAACGCTAAATACGGTGCCTCCGCCTAATGTTAGCAATGTAAAATCAACCATTTTGTGTCACAAAATATGCTGACTAATAACGTTTTGCCGAAATTGTCATCTGACAGCATACAGTAGTTACCGTAAACTCAACTTATCTATTAAAACATTTTATTGCAGAAAGAAAGTCCAGAGCATCATCAAGTGTATGTTTTATTGCTGTTAGAGACCATAATTGAAAGGAAATCTTGGCATGATGATTTACCCACTCGTATTCTGTTCTTTCATTCACACATCCCACGTATATTTTGTCAATGTCATATATGTCCGTTATCACTTGTATCCATATCAATTCATAATTCGTTTCAATGTTTCATTCTGTTGTCCTTTACTACTGTGTAAAGGAGAAAACATTAATCTCTTCTTTGACAACAAGATTGTCAGCAGCTTTGATTGAATTGACCACAGATCCTATGACAAACGTCCTTTGGCATTAGCATTAAGTAATATTAACCAAATACTCGCTTGAAAAGTTGAAATGACCAAGTGTTATAATTTATTGTACGTATTTGGCTTGATGATTTATCATCAGCCGATCACTGGCATGTGTACTTAGTAAGATAAGAGCAGGGCATGACTTTCTAGTAGCCAAAGAAAGCTATTAATTTCTGATGAATGAGTGATTCCGGCTATTGACATAATATTATGTCCCGTGGTTCTTTTCGACCTTGAAAGTGTTGTATAGATGTGAGTGTGACGTTGCGAGCCGTGGGAGATGTAGTGAGGGTGAGGGTGAGCAGGGAAGTGTACTCGGGGAATCACTTCAAACGAGACACAAACATGAAAGCTTATGTTCCAACTGTACTGGGACATAAGTTAAATGAATTCCAATAATACAATGCATTGTAAATTTCATACATGTGAATAAAAATTTATATAAACATGTAGAAGAAATAGATTACGTAACGCATTGTTCTTTTGATGCCGAATCGATTTGCCGACAAGCTATTCATAGAGTGGTACCTTTTGTTTCAGAAAAAAAAGGTGCGCCATTATCGGGCAGGCTAATGTCAATTAGCGATCAAAAGAGAGTCGCGTGAAAGCGCACACTTACGAGAGTTTTACCTTTTGTTCTCATACAGCCCAAACATGTGTTTGAGTTGACGCCAGCACAAAAAAACTATACTTTAGCAGATGAAAGAAAGGAATGAATAAATAATTGACATTAATATAGAAATTAATCTCATACCACTACGTAGCCAGTCGGTGAAGTCAAAGCCAAAGCCTTAATGCATGTTAGATGTATCACTACCGAACACAATTGCGAAAAAATGGACGTTGACTGTATAGACATTTTCCAACAATTTCCAATATTTCAGCGCTCAAATCGGACACAATAGATGAAAAGAAGGTTCAGTCCGTTACAACAGCCAGTGCACATAACGGTTGAAAACTCCTGTGCATTTGGCCGGATTCAAACTGGCGTATTTACCAATACAGTTGAGCAACAGAGGCACATTGGAAAATATATTAGGTTCAAATGATGTTCGTCACATTCTTAGCGGAATGTAAACGGGCTATTCTGGATAAAGATTAAAAATGTGTTCATCATATAAACCCAGAGAAAAAAGTATATCTTCATCCCCTGTGACTTCGTGTATTTATCAATTTGAGATCTGATACTTGTTTAGTTGGTGCAAACGTTACAATAAGATTACGCATGGTTCTGCTTTCTTGCCGTGCGGGACTACAATATAGTGGATCTCCATTATTTGGATATCCTCACTATAACAGTCTCCGGCCTCAGCCCTACCGGGTTTGTGGGCATAATGACGCCTTGCAACTAATAAAGTTCCAATATATAATAGCCCCGCACAGGAGCAAGGAAATGCTTAACCTGAATGAAATGGGACAAAACTCCTCTGTGAAAGCACCAAGAGAGCAACCTAGTCTGTAGAATAACGTTATAAAAGGTCAAATCAATTCTGAGAATTTGATAAAATTGATAAATCAATGTTGCATTTAAAAGAATCAGGGGTTTTAATAAACATGAAAAATGATGGGTAACAATCGTGAAATGCAATTCGTTGTCTATCAGTAATTTATATTACTGTCCATTTCATTATTAAATTTATTTGTATTAGACTTGACATCCCAGGAGCATTGATTTCAAGATAATCGGTATGCTTTCAATTTGGACAAGTCATTGCTGAAGACCGTGTACCTTTAATATTGGATTGCAACATAGAATGAAACATTTAGATTTGTTTTCATTTTTCAATTCGAATACAAAATATATATTTGCAATATCATATGTCATGCTTGTCATGTAGTGAAAACTGTAACATAATTAACCCGAATTTGCTTATTATGAGGTTTAATAATTTCGAGATTCCTGGCTTAATCTGGTTGATTATTGATGCGCAGTATTTTATACAACCTGTCACTTTAAAGAATTAATTTATTTCTATGCATTCAGCTTCATATAACCAGCTTTTTGCTAATACAAAAATGATAATATATCTTTTGAAAAGATATATTATCATTTTGCCGAGGATATTGGCGAATGGAAGTAGATGCTCACTGATCTCATATGCAGAATTTTATATTTTTGCTGATTGTATCGAGAAGGTTAAACCAATAAAAGAATTATTCAAATATTCACACAGAATGCATCGTTGTTGAAGTTTCTTCGACCCTTCCATTCACACGTGATATAACACATGCTTCTAATACAAAGTATTTTAAAGATTCTTTTCATTTCATATGTTAATTTTTAATTGAAAAGGGTCAAAATTGGTTAACTTGATTTGGCTGAAAAATACACTTTTCAGACCTTCATGAAAGAAATACAGCATAGCAAAAAATAGTATCAAAATTGTCATATATTATTGCTGATTACAATAAAATAACATCTTACTTTTAATATTTCACTCAAAAGACGGTTTTGTGTTTTTATTCTTCATATTCGTTGGTATTTATAAATATCGTGTATGTTTGACCACATGAACATCTCAAATAATAATGTATAAGTATAAGTAAGCGAGATGTATAAGATATCTTTACTGATTAAGACCTATATACTATTGAATCCAAAAAGGGGTTTTTCGGCGTTATTTTGAGAATTAAAAATCATTATTAAATTATCCATCTGGTAGTCAGGATCACTCAAAATATTCAAGTACAAGCGACTTGTGGTTGCGGAGTTATATGCCAGAAAGGGTCAAATATCAACTTTTTGTTGTACAGGGTCAAACATGAAAGTTACTGCGAGGTTTTTTTTTTAAATAGACTAAATTAAGGCAATGAGAAAATGAGAAGTTGCCACATTTACGCGGTTATTATTCATTAAAAAACAAAAATTTTTTAAACATTTACATTATATCATCTTAAATAGCTATAGACATAATCTAACATAACCCAGGTGCAACGCTTAAGATAATGTTTACATAACATCCACTTACGATAACTATAACAGGTGCACTGGGGATTCCATAAACATCAACAAGGATTCGACGTCTAGTCATCGCCAGTTAATATACAAGTTTGAAAAAATTAATTTCTCACCCGTTATAGTGACAAGGAAATCCAACACAGACTCCCTATAGTCATGTTTATGCGAACACGTGCATATTATAGTATGTCAAATCCTCATAACCTTGTATTGTCGTTATTTGTCAGGGCAAATCCAGATATATACATTTATCTGTCACTTATAATGGTACTCAAATACAATAAACCTTTAGATTTGTATCAACGAAATGAAAAGTTCACAAGTTCAGACAATGATGACTAAGAGTCACCTAGTACTCGAGGTTAATGGTATGGTCATCTTTTCTTTTTTTTCTTTTTTATTCCATATACTTGGGACTGGTGGGGAAACACGACAGAAATGTAAGCCACGCAAAAAATCTCCTGTGAAATGCATGAAAATGCCCGACCAGCCCCCTGCTCTTAATCAACTACTGTTCATACAATCAAATAACACATCGTGGAAGTTATCTAACATTAAAATAGATATTATTTAGATAATCTGTGTCCAGAAGAAAGGGAATGCAAATGGCAACAAGCATGGGCAGCCAAAAAGCGGGGAAATGACAGACACATATCAACCCATTAGTTGCATTGACATAATAAACAACAAAATCACGATGAAGAAGAATTATTAACAATAGAAAACAACACAAAATTAATTGTACAACTGTTGTAAAAAAAGAAGTGAAGCCTCTAATATCAGGGAAAGAAAACAAACCCAAACCCGCCCACCCCAACACACCCACCCCAACACAAACAAGACAAAACAGGAGACACAAAAACACATACTCAAACCATAAAAACAACAAGCGCAACACAACATACAAAACAAACAAACAAAAACAAAAAAGGATGGTGCAATGAAATGGCGTAAAACCAATATTAAAGGGGTAAAACAAATAAAGAGGCTTCAAGATCATGGGTCCATTTCTTGAAATGCTTATTAAGCTTTCCTTTGCTCTCAGCAATTTTATATTCTGTGTTTCTCTTAATTTTAACCAAATTTTAAAAAGCAATCAAATTCGGCTGAGTTTGTTGAAATTTACAGCTGTGCAAATAATATTTCAAACATAAAAAAAAGAAAATTGATACAACTATCATGTTCGGACATTTTGGTAACACCAAACATTTGTTCAAAATTGGTAAATGTAAAAGACTCCCCAGACACACTATAAATTTAAAAAGCATACTTCATCCCAAATAGGGGTAACCTTAACACATTCACAAAATAACTGCACAAGTATTTCAGGCATAATGTTGCAAAAATAACAGCTTGTCGAGTCAGCTCTACCGATTATATGAAGAAATTTGTTAGTACAGATTGCCCTATAAAATAATTTAAGATAGAAGAAAGTCAACTGAGTTTTAATGGTACAGGGTGTCCCAAAAAAAGAGGCCCCTCATTGCGCCCTCTTTTTCGCCTATTTGTGAAAAGTTGATCAAATATATTTTGGTATGTAAAGAAACCTTTAATTGTTAGCTTTAATAAACCGAAGCAGTTATTTCAATCGGCTCACAACTTTTAAAGATATGTCCTTTTAAAGACAAGTACCGTTTTAACTCTGTCCACGGATAGCAAACAGGGTGGTTGGGATGGGTCATGCTTTGGAGTGGCCTGTAAGATCACCAGACCTCACACCACTTGATTTCTTCATTTGTGGCAAAATCCAAGATCTTTGCAATTAACGTATTACTGCTATATTCGCAAGTATCCGGCGCACAAGGTTGGTACGCAACGCAGTTGATGCAATGAGGACTGGGGCTGAAACCTGTATTCGTCAAGGAGGCAACCAGGTAGAGGGCAGAGCAGCACAGTAAACTCACTTCAAAAGAACCAAAGACAAACTAAACAGTCCTTTTTAGGGCTACCTTTTATTCCAAAAAGAGAAATGACTTATGTTGTCAATAAAAAGAAAGCAAGAAACAATAAAGTAAGAAAGTAACAACATAATAAAACAAAAAGGCATAAAACAACCAAGAACTAGATATATTGCATCCTCAGAAGGCTGCGAAGTCCAGCCGTGACCTTGAAGTGACCTCTTATGACCTTGAAATGATTTGGAACACAATTGCCTTTTCGTAAAAAATGTTGGCATTACGTTTAATAACAATCTATCTAATAAAATAATTTGACCTTTGTTGACCTCTGATGACCTTGAAATGACCTCCATTTTGTTTTAAATCATATCAATATTACATATTCTAACTTAGATTTAAATTGGACGAATTTTAGAACTTGACCCATTTTGACCTTTGGTTGACCTCTGGTGACCTTGAAATGACCTCCATCATATTTTGAATCCTACCGTGATTACATATACTAATTATCATTTGAATTGGGCAAATTTCAAAATTGGGCAAATTTCAACCCCTTTTGACCCCAAAACAGACCCCTCCCCGTGTTTAAGCCAAATCTGATTATAACCCTATATGCACCCAATGCTATAGTCATTTTGGCATTATTCTGATGATCACAGCACTTAATATGCAGGAAAAAGTGAACTTTAAGGTGATTTTCAGTAATCAACCCTATTTTACCCCTTCATGACCTTGAACTCAAAATCCGTGTTTACCCTATAGACACCAGCTAATGTCAGTGCATATGTGTCAATCTCATCTCTGTACTATGTAATCTGTAGGAAAGGAAGCATTTTGAAAGTATTTGATTATGTGCAGAAAAAATCCCCTAAATGACCTTTGACCCCAAATCTGTGTTTACCCCATAGACTCCAACTATAGTCGATGCCGATGACCAAGTTTCATTGCGCTACCATGTAATCTGTAAAAGAAGAAGCATTTTTGATAAAATTCGCATTTTTAGCCAAAATTACTCATGCGTGACATTTGACCCCAAATGGGTCATGTCAAATGTAAAGGCTGGGGTAGTGGAGCCTTTGCCCAAGTTTGGTTAGAATCGGTCAAATAATTAGGGAGCTAGAGCCAATTATGTCAAATGTTGACAGAAAGAAAGAAAGAAGCAGAAACCACTGGGATGCAAGAGTCCAGCCGTTGCTCGGCTGGACTAAGAAGAAACCGCTGAAAAACAGGAGTCCAGCCGTTACTCGGCTGGACTAAAGACATAAGTAATTGTAAGTACAGGTAAAGAAGTCCATCCCACATCAATTTCGCCAAAATTAACAAAATCCATAACCCATAAAGCCCACCGGTAAAGTCCATTCCCTAAAATAAAGTTGTTATTTTATAAAGTTATCATCGAGGAATGTTTTATATTCATGCATGGTATATGCACTTTTCAATCTTTGAAGCAGCCAAACTTCCTCAGTGGACAGAGTGAAAAACGGATACATTTCTTTAAAATAGCATATCTTCAAAAGTTATGAGCCGATTGAAATAATTGTTTCGGTTTATTAAAGCTAACCGGTAAAGACTTCTTTACATATCAACATATACTTGATAAACTTTTCTAAAATAGGAGAAAAAGAGGGCGCAATGTGGGGCCTCTTTTTTTTGGGACACCCTGTACAATTAAAATTAGCACTATTCCACTTCATCCAAAATATCCAAATAATCCACCCAGTTATTTTCAACCACCACTGCAGCACATTTCCTCATTATAGAGTAAACATGTTTGGGAACTTTGGACTCACCCACAAGACCAGCAGAGATTTTAGTTAAAACATGTTTTCTGAATATTCTTGTAATTCTGAAACCAGTTCAAATAAATCCCATTCATTAAAGAAAAATATATTTGCTCCTATTCCTAATATGAATATCAAATTCAACAACTAAATTTTCAAATATTTTGACCAAATTGTTACCATAATAAAGATCTGAAATATGATGAATACCCTTTTCATCCCACTCAGGGTAAAAGAAAAACTTTTTTGTTTTCAGCCGAACATTTTTATTCTAACAGATTGGGTCCTGGAGGTGAAATTCAGAGAAGTCTAAATTCTCCTTGATTTTTTTCCTATATAAATACCAAAATTTAATATTTTCCACAAGCTGGCAGTTAGATAAAGTATTCAAAACACAATCAGGTGTATCAATATGGTATGGTCATCTTCTCTCTTGTAGGCCAAGGAAGAAAAATTACTTCAGACACTATTCGCTTCACTGTGATACTTAAGCTGAACCAGCCGCTTTAAATCAGCTGCCGACAAACGCATTTTCCGAAGCGCCTTGACCAAAACTCTGGAATAGGTTAGCAACTGCTGAATGCGCTGCTAACTGGTGTTTAACTAAACTGTTTAACTAATGAAATTTGACAATCTTTGCCATTTGCCATTCATTAAACTAGGATTTGTTATCCGTCACAAAAAAACGCACTTGTTTACGCCCAAACGACCTAAGCTAATCGTAGATCCATCCTTTGCACTAATATTAGTGATAAAAAAGGGCCTTAACGGGGTAGATCCAGCCATCAAAGATGAGCATAGAGGAGGGTTGGTGAGGCCCACAATTGGTTTCTACAGTAAAATCAATGATGTTCATTTCCCCCTGGTGAAATTATTCCAAGAGCTACTGACTTTTTACTTCTTAGTTAGATTGAAATATTCATTTCCTTTTATATTGAGGAAAAAATTGCATTTTTGTAGCATTTTTAGTCGAAAATTAGTTTTGCCTATACTTTTTTACATTGCCAGAATTTCCCAAATTTGCATGGGCGCAATTATTTGACATTTTTGACAGTTTTCCTGAAATATTACCAAAATTATTCCATGCTTCAAACGATGGGTGGGAGGTCATAAAGCTCAAAGATAGTCATACGATGTTGTAATGCATCTCCAATTGATTCTCTAGGAATAAAGAGTAAACTGTCATATTGTTCTACGTGGCTTAGTTAAGCGGTCATAACGTCGAATATGTCATTATGTCAAAATTTCATATACAGAGGTCAAATTTTAAAAATGGTCCAAAATGCAATTTGATCTATTATGACAGAACCAATAATGCCGATTGCGCGTTTTGTTACAAAAGTAAGTTTTTCATATGTATTCAAATATAGCGTCATGTGATATCCATGCATCAAGAACCCAAAATCTTTACAGCAGTAGATTTGACTGAAAACTTAATTGGAACTTTCATTCAATATAGACGAATTTTAAACTCTAATATAAATACAAGTATATAAGTCTCTATATGATTTCATATTCTCAATCTGTTTAGAAAGTCAACATTCTAAATGACAGAATACTCGGTGAATCATCATCATAGTAATAGTTTATAACGCGATTTCAATAAGACTCTACTGCCAAAGTAATACTATTTAATGCAAGCTATTGTCCTTGACATCGCATACGGTTAATCTTATTTAAAAGGGCATATCGTATTCCGCAGCCTCATCCCCTCACTCTTCTAAAAAAGTTGAGATTTTTATACCATTTTGTTTGTTTGTTTTTTGTTTTTTGTTTTTTGTTTTTTGTTTTTTTGTTTTTATTTTGTTTTTGTTTTTTGCAGATCATTTGTCATAAAATGTTTATTATATCGCGAATTTCAAAAAATCAAAATCATTTGATATCGGAAGGACATTCTTCGTATTCAGAATGCAATTCGATATGTCGGATTTGCTCCCATGTCCCACAAAAATACTGCCCAAACGCTCATACGAGAGCCCTTAACCCAAAGAAAAAACATAACAGGTCATTTACACATTTACAATGCTGGGCTTTTTCATTAATTTGCCGTTAGCAGATATTAGACCAGTTGCGGGTTGCTTAGTATATAATATTGGAATTTAATGTATGTTTATTATACATATAACCCTCACAAAATGAAATTGCACATCTGCGTAATTGTTTACAACTTACAATATTGTCAATGGTCTATTTTAGATCCAAGCCATGACACACACTCAGTCCTCCTACTAAAGTTGTCACCGGACAAAGGAAAATGTCCATTGTACTCGAAAAAGAATAAGATACTGTCTGCTCCACCGCTGATTGGTCAATGTATAAGTCGTATTAACTAAATGAGAACACTGAGGGCGCTATTTATTGTTTGCAAGTGGGAATAACTTGTGTACAACAGATTAAATCAAAGGGCAAATAAATAATAAAAAGAACATATTTAGATGACCGAATCATGAGAGTAAATAGCGCCCTTTATTTTCGACAAAACACAAAATATAAAACAGAGAATAATAAGTAGTTCAGTAAATGAATTTAAAGATAAGCATGTCAATAAGTTTAAGTATTACAAATAGCTCAAAAGCTTTAAATGGTTTAAATGAATTTGATAGCAATCATTATAACCCGAGGCTAACGTTGAAGATTGTGTCGTGTTTTGTTTTTAAAAAATAATAATGCCTTTGAGTATTTAATAGTATGAATTACTAAGAATCTGAGTGCATTCACAAGGTATGGCTCAGAATCACAGATCAAAGAAAAACGGAAGTTTACTCTGGTGATAATTGTGTATTAATATAGAAATATATTTTTGTAATGACGTGCAACATGCACCTACTAAATAAGCAGGTTCGTGCATATATCAACCTTTCGTAGTCGGTGTGCCGTCATTACACGTAAATGACGTCATCAAAAAGATATGAAATCAATAAGTTTCCCTTGGCCTTTAGGCTACCATTTTATCAACACACAACAGGAAGATAGATATTTAAATGAGGTCTGGAAAAATGGAATTTTGCTCCATTCACAGAGAGAATCTGGTAATAATTTACCAATGTCAAACTGTAAGGCAAACACCTAATTAGTGTTTTGCTATTTATAGCACTGAACGTCCTTCAAACTCCTTCACAAAGTTTGCAGTAAATATTTAAGTCACCACTCTAAATAAAACATGCACACATAGGTTTTATAAAAAGAGCCTCATTATTCTGCGCACTTTCCCTTCGGATTATTGTTTGCACGTAGTCGTTTCAGGTGTCGCACTCAAATTAGATTAAATGAATGAAGGTAGCTTTTGAGTAGATCATTAGCCACTTCTATCAACTTATCCCTCCTCAATAACCACTTCATATTCGATGTGCAGAACCAGTGCCACTATTTTAATATTTTAAGTAAAATACAATACAAGTTATTTGAACATGCTTTATTTCATAATGAGTGTACTATAACAGCCATTTACCTAGTGACTGCATAGGAACAAACTTTGATTAAAAAAGAATATGTCCTGGCGACTTTGTCGCATCTCAAATTTCCACTGTTCTTTTTAACATAATTATGTTCATAGTAATAGATAAAGTAATAAATAAAGAAGGGGTCACTCCTTTGTGCAAGTCAACCCATAGTGGCTATGGCATGACTAGCGTAAATAGAGCCACCTTCAATGAAGAGGAACATAATATAAAAACCGATGTCTTTTTTCGACGGGAATAAGCAAACTATGATGAAATTTTATCAGTTTCGCCCTCGAGCCATGATTAAAGGAGGAAATAGGAAAAGTGATCCGCCCGGGAATTGAACCCAGGACCTCTGGTTTACGAGACCAGCGCCTTAATCACTTGGCCACGTGAGCTTGTAACTTGCACAGTATGTGTACAACATCCAGTATTGCCAAAAGTGATTGTCGAGGATATCTAGGCATTAACAGTTGAAACCTAGAAGATAACGCTGACCAAACTTCGGGCAGTCACAAGTGACCTGGTGAAGGGGGTCGCCGTAAATAGCTGGACGGGGTATTTTTACACGACAGGCAAGTGTATGCTGCATTCGGGCGTTACCCTGATCGGAACCGACTGTAACGAGGTCTTTCATCATGAATCATCTGCTCCGCCATTACCAGATGATCCACGGGGAGAGCGGATATATTTGGGGGGGGGGGTCCTGCGGGGAATTGAACCCAGGACCATTATGCCGTTTCTGATCCTTAGACTTGTACCAATTTTGTCGAGGATCCAGAAATTTGTTCTCCTGTCTTTCCATTTGCATTAGCCTCCTGTAACACCACATCTCAAAGGCATCAACTCTTTTCCTGTCATTCTTGGTCATAGCCCAAGACTCGCATCCGTAAGTAGCAATGGAAAACACAGTTGCACGAAGTAGGCATACCTTGAGGTCAATGGATATGTCTTGTCTTTTCCATATGTTTGACATGCCTTGCACAGTTGTCCTTGAGGTGAATTTGGACATTGCTCCCGTCATAGCCTGCAATTTCAATTTATAGGGCCTATGGATTCCGTGATTATGAAAACCATTTTGTCTGTTTGTTTGTTTGTTTGTTTGTTTGTTTGGACAACTGTGCCAGTCTTCTCTTCATTTTAATTGTGCTGTCACCGATATTGTTAATCATTGAACCCATTTATTGAAATTGCCTCACCTCGCAATCTGCTGTCCATCTAGCACAAACTCATCACTTTTTCGCTTTCTCTCAACAACCATTATTTTTGTCTTCTTTGTGTTCAGGAGACGGGTTTTTTCGTCGCTGGCCTCTTTGATGCGCTTTAAAAGATCAATAAGCTCTACTCTGCTGCTACACATAAGAGTGGTATCTTCAAACCCCTTCAAAGCTGTCCTCATGTCTTCAGAGTAAATGTTAAATATGTTTGGTGATAGTACACACCCATGTCGTAAGCCTCTTCCAATCTTAAACTAATCTGTGTACCGATTACTTGTTCTGACTGCAGATTCTTGGTCTTCATATGAGCGGCTGATCAGGTCCACAAGAAGACTTGGGAAACCCGTCTTTTCATAGTTTCCCACATCTGCGGATGGCTAACACATTCAAAAAATTTACTGTAATCTACGAAGCACATGTAAAGAGGAAGTCTATGCTTTCTGCATTTCTCAATCACATTCCTGATATTAACAATTTGGTCCCTAGTGCCCCTTCCTTCACGAAATTCTGCCTGCTCATCAGCTATTTCTTGCTCCATTTTATTCTTCATACAACAGAAAGATAACCATTAAAATGAGAGCTAGCTTTATCATACAATCATTTTTTATCACCATTGTCATACTATAAAGCAAGTGTTTCGCTATTTATAGCACTGAAAGTCCTCCAGACTCCTTCAAAAGAGTTTGCAGTCAACATTTAAGCTGCCATTCTAAATAATACAGGTACCGTACACATTATGTTTTATATACAAAGGGGCATATTATTTGGCGCACTTTCCCTTTCAAGTGTCGCACTCAAATTAGATTAAATGAATAAAGCCAACCTTTGAGTAGATCATTAGCCACTCCTATTCCTCCTCAATAACCACTATTCTCAATATGTAGGAGTCAGATGCAACTATTATAATACATCAAGTTCAAAATGCTTGATTTCATTTATATATAAGTTTAATATAGCCAAGCCAATAATAACCAAGTGACGGCATACGAATAAACTACAATTTAATTTAAATTAATTTCTTTTAATGCGTGTCGCCTTTTTTTTTCAATAATTTGAAGAAAAATAAAAGGCCTTTTCAATATACAGACTTGACATTTAATATGGACTATTTTTTTCACAATATTCCAAAACTGATCTGGAAGGTGTCTGCATAAACTGCACGGGCTTAATATTAATTGGGGTGGGAGAATATGTAAAATAGTTATTTGATAGAAAATGTGCTTTCCATGAGTTTACATTATGGCGTTCATAATGAAATGAATTAGCCTAAAATGGCGGATTTAAGGAGACTGGAATTGAGATTTGTGGGGGTAATATTTCTGAATTTGAGCAACATTATTCTGATTACATTTATTGTTTGAGGTGATATTTTCTGAATCTAAATACCGTTAAGTGTTCGTCAGAACAGAAATGTACTTGCAATCTATCAGTTTTGAAAGTGGGAGGAGCGTTATTTAGAAATGGCTCTTAAAAGTGGTACGCACTCAAAAAGTTTGAATGACCTCCAGGGGCCAAATGTTTTAAACTTACTGTACACAAAGAAACAGTGTGAGTTCATTGGACAACCAGGAATTCGTGCAGTTGTTTTTACCCTAAGTTTATAACATTTGACACCCGTGGGGCATTCAAACTTTATGAGTATGTACTACTTTAAAGTTCCTCCCATTTCCAAGAAATTCGTACATTGCCATTGTATTTCAGGTGTGACAAATGCCAATTGCTGACGACGTTTAGGAAATATCACCTCAAATCCCAGTACAAAGTCTGTGTCCCTCCCACAAAGCTCAAATCAGCCTTCCTAAGATTTCACTACATTATGAGCACATTTATGTAAACTCATGGAAAGCTACTTTTCTATCAAACAGTTATTTTACACCATTTCCCAACACACCCGAATTATATTTAGCCCGTGCAGTTTATGCAGACCCCTTCCAGACCAGTCGTAAAATTTTGCGAAAAAAATTTCATACTTAATGTCAAGTCTGTATTACAATAACGTCTTCGGAATGGACCATATAAACCGTTTGTGTGTTATGAGGTCTTCGTTATTCATTAGTGTGCTTACGAATCCAGTTTAAAAATACATGTATTTCAATAGATGTTAATATTGATGTTCTTATTCCCACAAGCCTAATCCTTCTGAAGTGTGCTCTTGACCACCTAATTAAATGAAGTAGTCATCATTATTTCACTAATATGCATTTCCATGGTATACCAAACTTTCCATTTATATGTGATATTGAGTTCGTATGCTATGCTAATATTATAACATTGGAAATTGAGATGCAAGTCTTTAAACATATTATTTACAATTTTGAGAGTAGGAATGACCTTAAAAAATGACTGAAAAAATACAAGATGCCAGTCTGAATTTATCAGACAATATTTTACTTATTAGCATCACAAATTTTCAAAAAAAACCTCAAATTGTGAAAAAATCACCCCCGGGCAGATTTTTGGCTATTTCTCCATTTACGATCCTGCCCAAAAGTATCAGCTTTCGATATACCACGTCACATAATGTCTTTAAACTAACTGCTGATGTTCACGTGTAATTAATTAATAAGACCCTCAGGAATAAAAACATTATGTTCAATTCATTAGTTACGAGAGTTTGCTTGCAACACTACGCAGATCTTATTCTACCATAATGTGTGGTATGCTATAAAAGTATTGATTTCCATTCTTATTGAAGACATTGGAAAATGCACCTTAGCATTGCATTTGTGCGTATGAATGCTCACTCATCATGGCCACTTATTATGTCTGTTATTTTGATTGGTTCTGAGATATCCCATAAAGTTGCGAGCAATTGTACAGAAATATTATTACTGCTTTTAATAGAACATATCTGTTATTATGATCATCAAACTGGGTAAATTATGCATCTGAAGGTAGGCTATATCATAACCTTGAACATATATCATTGCTAGTTGATGTAAAAGGGCATTTCGTGATCCATAGCATCATCCCCCAACTTTTCTATTAAAAAAATGATGCGATACTTTTTCAGCATTCAAGTGCACGCAAAGTAAAATCCCTTCAACCGTAATGACATATTTATACCTGTTAGGGACCGTTCATTATTTCTACCGGAGGGGGGGGCCGGGAGCAGAGAGAAAGTCACTGCCGAAAACTATATGCCCCCCCCCCCCTTCTCCGATAATAAAAACCATATGACCCCCCCCTCCGAGCTACATGAAAATCATATGACCCCCCCCCCCCCCCACCAACCAAAATAGAAAGTATTGGATCAGCTGCCTCAACGCATCACATCACATCAGGCTGAAAAATAATGCCTTTAGTGTGTTTGCCACCCGGTACCAATTTTTCATAAAAGCACCTAAATTTTATACCCTAATTGCAGTATTGGTCAAATATTGGTCAAAAACCAAATATTGGTCTTTACTGAATAGCCACCCATCAATATACCAAAATCGCTGAAAAGGACCCCAAAATCGTGGCACATCCTCATATACCTTCAACTTGGTAGAACCCCACAGGGTATTTTAACTTGTTTTATTTATTTTTCTAAAATATTGTACACAGTTTTTGGTTCAAACTGCCACCCTGTGCTCCAGCTAGTACATGTACTTCAATACCACAGGTCCCTGAACAAACCACAGTGATATTATCCAGTACAGTTTTTTTGCACCAAGAACAATCTTTCAAGTGGCAGGTTTGGAAACTTGGGGTCAAAATTATTATAATTCATTAGTTTTAGATAATTAGGCTAAAATGGCTGTAAAACGAATTTATTTCATTTTTTAAGTTGTAATTTAATTCAATCATACAGAATATAAAAAAATCCAGCTGATTTATTAATTTTTAAGTATGCATCAACTTCTCATACATGTTGATACTGGGTGCAGTACATACATGTAGCCCCCTTTGGTGTAAAATGAATGAGTTGCAAAATCTTCTTCATCAGTATATAAAAAGGAATAAAAACTAGTTTGTGACATCTTATCATAAATCAGTGATGTATAGTGGCGTAGATTTCTTTTTGACATTGGAGGGGGGATGGGGTTGGAAAAAAATTCTTGAAGTATAGTGAATCCAGCACCTTTTGGCGACAAAATAAGTCTATGGTACAAATATGCGTGAAGCGCGCGAATATTTTTGATATTTTGAAGCTAAACTGATGAAATATGGTGCGAAAGTGGAATAAATGTGTGCGAAGCGCGCAGAAATTTGCACTTTTGGGGTTAAAATGGGCAAATATGTGGTCAGAAACCTATATTCAGGGGTCAACATTGGGGGTTGTATGGAGCATCCCCCCCCTGGCAAAATATTGGGGGGGATCTACGCCTATGGTGATGTATCGATCGGACTCAAGTCCACTTTTTGCCGGACTCGGACACAAACAGACTCGGTTCGGCTCAAACTTGGACACAGAAAGTCCAATTAGATCCATGTAAAATGTGAAATGATTATCTAAAAATGTCAAAATAGATCTCAAATTTGATTCAAAATTTGTTGTCATAATATCCAACATATCCACAAAATTATTTAGATTTATCTGTCAATTCCCAGAATCATTACTGTTATCGTTAATGAAATAATTGATAATTATACATATTTTAATTAATATTTTGACTATATAAAAATATCTAAAATTTCTTTCATGGAACTCTCTAATTCATTAAACTCTTGAAAGAGAGAAAACATGCACACAGACATGTACACCCCATCCATAGGGCTAGGGTGGCTGTGGTTTGTGTGTGTTCACTACTCAGTGGCAGTCACTGCACATTTGTCCGGAACATTTGTCCATCACACAACCATAATATAATTTCTAAAAGGGTGAATTTCTATTAGTATTATTATGATGACGACGACGACGACGACGATGATGTTATTTTTCTATAATGTATTTGAATACATTGCCCAAGTTTACTGTCATGGTAAGTCTTTTAACTAGGGTATGGAAATGACACCTGTGTGGGGTGGGGTTTGATAGTTGAGCGGTTTGGGGTAGTGAAGTTGTCTCTTTTCATTGTAAATGTTTTACCCAATGACCCATTTTTTCAAAATGTTATAATAAATTACTTACTTTTGGTGCAAATATAATTATGTCAATTCACACTGTGGCAGGTGAAAAACAGGTGAGGCCTCACTTAAGTCCGGACTAGGACCAAAGTGTCGGCCAACATGCAAAGCGCAAATCTAATGGTCAGGGTCCAGGGGCAATGTACCAGATGGGGGTCCAGGGGCGAAGCCCCCGGAAGCTCCAGGATTTTTGAGATGCAAAACCATCTGACCCCCCCTTTCAATAACTAAAAAACCATCTGACCCCCCCCTTTTTGCCTGACAAAACCATCTGACCCCCCCATGTATTCTCCCGGCCCCCCCTCCGGTGGAAATAATGAACGGTCCCTTAGAGTCACATCTTTACACCGGGCAAATGAACATGTACATTGTACTCTAAAAACAACGAGATACTGATACCAAAAATATTTCGTAGTCGGTGATGCGTCATTATACATAATGACGTCATCAAAAACGATATGAAGATCAATAGGATTCCCTTATAATTGGCCTTGTGCGAAAATATTTTAATAGCATCAAAAAGATAAACATTAAAATGAGGGCTGCAAAAACGTGAGTTTTGCATATGTCATCATTCAACCTGTAAGGTTAAGCTTGATTAGTGTGTCGCTATTTATCATGTTTATAGCACCAAAAGTCCTTTAAAGTCCTTCACATACTTTGTAGTAAACATTTAAGTCGCAGTTCTAAATAAAACAGCATCATCGGGGATCACAATTTTGCAAACAGTTCAGTTCAGTTTATTTTTCATTTATTTATTTATTTAAGTACATGGTGGTGAACAAATATTTGCCAAAATGCCATAAAACCAGAATATCAAAAAAAATATTTTGCGTCTTATCACTTTTGTCTAATATAACGTTTATTACACCTGCCTAAGCATTTGTATATTGGCACGTATAGAAACTAAGGCGAGTCCCCACTATAATTAAGCTGTAACAATAGCATAAACATCTCAAAAAAAGTAACTAACCGCCCTTAAATAATGGCCATTATTCAAAAAGGGGCTATTCTATTACGAATCTGTTAAATGTGTTGGAAGCAGAATTCGTTTCTGCTCATTTTGACACCTTATTTGATACAATAGCCCAGAAAACAATAAAACACCTGTCAATTTAATGTAGTGAGGTCCAGATTTGAAAGTTGCACTTACATACAATTCAAAAACACTAAGATATCATTACGCAGATTTCCTTCCATTATACTTTATGAATTTATTAATTAAAAACGAAATCAGATAAAGGCACCATTATATACCCGACAGTTTTATGTAGTGGTGCCGCTTTTATTCAAGAATTTGGTCTCGCCTTTCAGATGTAAGACTGCATACGTTTTATACAAAGGAGCTTTCGGATTATTGTTCGCACGTAGTCGTTTCAGGTGTCGCCCTCAAATTAGATTATATGAATGAAGGTAGCCTTTGAGTAGATCATTAGCCACTTCTATCAACTTATCCCTCCTCCACAACCACTTAACATTCATTATGTAGGATCAATACCAGTTGTATGCAACTATTATAAGTAAGTTGAAAATACTTGATTTAATAATGCGTGCACTATAGCCATTTGTCTGGTGACAGCATTGTAATAAACTATAACATAAAATAGAAATATCCTGACGACTTTGTCGAATATCGATATTTCAATGTTAATGCTTGCACTACTTTTCCTCCCATTAACTTGTAGGATAAAAAACATTTGAAATATAATTGCATTACGATAATGGACCGTATAAACATTATGTGTGTGGTATAAGGTGTACATTTGACATTAATAGTAGAACAATATATTAGGTTAAGGTATTAAAGTGTGATTACGAATCTAGTGGCTTTAATACAAAATTTGGTATTTCAAATAGATGTTAATGTTGATGTTCTTTTCCATCACTTGATCCTTTAGTAGTGTGCACTTGAACACAGAATTAAATAAGGTAGTCATTAGTATTGCACTAACAGGCATTCCATGGCATATCATATTTTCCATTTGCTTATGCGGGGTAATAAGTAGACACGACAGTGGCAATGTGCCTTGGGACTACTACCGATGTTCACGCAAAATTAATTAACAACACCCACGGGAGTAAATGCATTTTGTTCTATTCATTAGTTACGAGAATCAATTGCAACACTACGCAGACATTGTTCATAATGTGTGGTATGCTATATATGTCCAGGAAAAGGATTCCATCCTTTATTGAAGACGTATAACTCTAAAACGGCACCAGAGCATTACATGTGTATTTGTATTAGTATTACATGTGTAGGGGTGTGGCGTTCCTGGGTGTGTGTCGTGATGGTAACGAATTATTACTGCTGATTTTATTATTATAATATTTTTGTTTCATGACTCCAATATTTATTTACTTTGTTTTAATTCGTTTATGTAATGTATGGTGATTATATTGGTTTAGTCGTACTTTTAATCATAGAAAAGAACATTATAAACGTCAATGGCTTTTTAAAGGTTAAAAATTTAAGTATTAAATATGCCGCAAAATAACCCGATTGAGGGAGGATTTTGATATTATAACATATATAAAAATCTCAACGTAATAAATGCGAATAATATATAATATACTTTTGTAATAATCATTGTTTGCCGTACACTTGGTTGGAGGTTTAAAGTAAAAAAAGTGCTGGATTCCGTTTGACCCGTAGCTATCAATCTAACCATGAATGGGAGAGGATTAGAAATAAGTACCTATATATTCGGCGATTTAGTTGTCACTAACAGTAACAAATAAACAAGCAGTTTTGTATCTAAATATCGTCCATTTGCATCGCGTTCTTGGCTCCTTCTCGCCCACTCTCGATCTGCCCAAAATCGCCCATCACCCTTTTTGGCCTAACGAAAAACCTATATCCAACGCAAGGAGGGTACACATAGGGTTGGGTGGGACTTGTGAAGTATTCGTAAGTTTTTTTCATTTTATAGACAATGCAAAGAGTTGCAACAATCCGGATTTCGTAATTCGTGTAACAAAATATTGCTCAGTAGGATAGAGAGGTAAAATCAAACAATGAATTTTAGAACGCATCAAAAAATAAAAATAAAAAACGATAGAAGTTCGCACATTGGAATGATGTAGCAGAAATTAGGTAAAGTATGCATTTTAATGCCATGGTATAGCACTGTATTGATACTATATCATTCTTCATTAAATTCGACGTGATACTTCATCAACATTCCGTGTCTCCTTATGAGTACACGCAAAAAAATGTAACGATGTCTGATTATATTGATATTCTGTTAATGCTCCCCCACGTTCCTCTTTATAATCGAAAAAATATGGTATATTGACATTATTCTTAACCAGATTTTAATCGACAATAATGATTTAATGAAGATTATACAGCAAATGAAAATTGCTCAATTTTAAAATTCGATTTTCTCGAAATGCGTATTTTGCAAGTACGTCAGTATGTGATACGGCCGATGAATTTTAGACTAACTTTCGTTGAAATTGAGTCACTTTCAGTTTCTGACAATCTGATGACCACACACACACACACTCGGCTATGATATTTTTGCTTGTAACTCAAAAACGGTATCAGGCAGATAAGTCAAACTATGTTTTTTGAAGGAGGAATGTTTTTGCATGGCTTTAGACTAAATCTGTACCAGTTTACCCCTGTGTTTCGAATTTCACCCCATTGATGACTTCCTTCTAAGCGCTTAGGGCCACTGTTTACATTTGGGAACATCTTGAATGTGTTTTGGACCATCTAAAGAACCCAAAAATAAGTTGGTCTGATTTAGTCCTGCTGGATGCAAAGACGGTGGTGCTACATTGTAGCCGCCAGTCTAATTTTATTCTAGATTTTAATCGTACTTACCTCAAGCAGGAAATAATATTGGAAAAGGCAGTGACCTTTTAAATGCCATCAAACATTTTAAAGTAGGGTCAATACGCCTATTCTCGGTCACACGCCTATTCTCGGTCAGGTAGTGATTTGAACAACCGCTGACGATCGTTGCTTTAATTTCAGCCGTGTCTTCCGAACGAATCATTTAGCCGTACCGGTGCTGCAGGTTTTGGTGACTTTTTAATATCACGGCAGCACAGTTCACCTCAAATTATAGATTTTGAGATTGTATGGTGACCTGAAATATCGGCATTTAAAAAAAATAATGACGTCATTTAAGAGGGGATATTGTAATATAATCAGTGATGCGAAATTGTACATGCATTTTAAAGCTGTAATTTTAACAAGTTGATCCACCTGCATCGTAAATAACACTATAGCAAATGATTGGTGTTGTGTTTATGTAAATTCCCATAGAAACAGGGGTGTCCGAGAATAGGCATACGAATTCCGTTGGCATTCCTATTCTCGGTCAGTGTTCCCAAGTATGAGCTATGTTGACATTGTTGTTGCCATGTGTCCTACAAATGATCATGCATGAGCACATGAGAAGTGTTGCATTTTGCTCTGCAGGCTTAAATTAGGCCTATAGGCATTTGTCGAATACAAATGAGCGAGTAGAAATTATTTGTGACCGCCCGCCCCTCCGCCCCTCCCCTCCTCTACCCCTTAAACCATCCCCTAACCTGTCGTATTTTCGAGCTTTTTCGGTCGGAAAATTGGGTCAACAATGTCACATTTCTGGCGGCCAAAATGGTTCCTGCCCTGGACCGAGAAAGGCGCTATAACTGACTTGCGCAGATTACATACACTATCTCCTCGGGCCTACACGTGCTATTAGCGCAATTTTGTCATTACTTTATATACATGTTAGCACAAATAGCACCGCTATTTTCATGGATATGCTATCTGTGCAATTGACAGTGTTATTTTTTGAGGACTTAGAAAAAAACCATTAGGGACATTAAAAATAGCTTTAAATGTTAATTTTAGCCCAGTTATCATGGTTATGCTATTTTTTAGTTCTCCTATTACTTGGAGGGGTGTTATTAGCGCTGTTGTGCTATTCTTATGGTTAGACCTTATAGCGTGCTATTAGCGCTATGGTGCTATTCTTAAAATGGTTAGGTCTTATAGCGTGCTATTGTGCTATTGTGCTCTGGAAATTGTTTTGGCCTTAGGCGGCATATAGCGCCTTATTATCGCAATAATGTTATTTATTATCGCAATAATAATTCTTGTATACTTGGAGGGGTGCTATTAGAGCTATTGTGCTATTCTTAAAATGACCTAGACCTTATAGCGTGCTATTAGCGCTATTGTGCTATTCTTCAAGGGGGCACAACACTAAATCCTTGTAAAGGTTGAGTTATGGTGGTTTTTATTTCCCCTAACCCTTAATAATACCATATTTGACATGGTTATACATGAAAAATTAACCTTTTCTCACATTTTATGTCTATCTACCTGACAAATAATGTTTGTTTTGCTTTAAAATAATACTAAAACATTTGAACAATCAATTAGCTACATATTAATTCCAAAATGAATTCATTATCATGAGTTGAAGTTGAGTTATGATGGTTTATATTTCTCCTACCCCTTAATATTGTTACACACGCTGCTACATGTGGAAAAGTAACTATTTTTTACATTTTCAGTCTATTTTCCTGACAAGCAGTGGTTGATCTCACCCCGCACATATAAATATTCAAAATATTATATGAATGGTAACTTACCAAACAAATTTTGTTAATGGAACTTATATAGTTCAGCTGAGTGACATATTTTAATATGTTGGGGTGTTTTACGTGTCTTAAAAGACACGTAAAACACCCCAACCCCGAACCCTATACACATCGACACCCACATACACACCCTACCTACACAACACAAACCAACATGCACGCAAACATGCACTTATATAAATATTTGAACCAGAACATCAATGTTTGCCTAGACATGCTAGATATGCTTGATATTAAAAACAAAATTAAAAAATGGAGCTTAATTAATTTTGAAAATAGAAATTGGCACAATAGTAAAATTTGAAGCCAGTGCCATAAAAACACCCACCCTACGCATTGTTGTGATTTTCCACTAGTGTATGGACTGGCCACTTCCAATCATGATCTAATGAAACCTAGGTTTACTTTCAAATAATATTAGAAAGTTAGAACAATCAATTAGCTACATAGTCATACCAAAATAAATTCATTATTATAAGTAAAAGTTGAGTTATGGGTATTTATATCTCCCCTACCCCTTAATTTTGCCATATTTTTTGTGATTTTATGTGATTATACGTCCATATATAAAAGGACCTGTAAAAAAAGTGTTACCACAATTTGAGACCACTGCCTACCTAGCAGTGATCTAGAGGGTCCATACTAACTACCTATGGTGTCAAACCTTGTATGTAGAGGGGGTGAACGAACTCCTTATTTAGGGCCCTGTGTGATCTTGCTCCTGGACTAGCCGGGAGTGCCACCGCATTCCGCTGTGCGCTCCCACAAAATAGGACCACCTCGGACCCCGATCGGATGGTACGAAATTTTTTGCCAAAAAACCTTGTCAATATATCTGAGAATACTGCACGCGTATTTTTATTATGCGTTTAAGTTATCAAAACCGCATCATACCGATCAACCAGGCTTCCAAAGAGAATGACCGAGAATAGGTATAGAAAAACTATACGGTGACCGAGAATAGGAGTTTAGTGACCGAGAATAGGCGTTGTCGTCAACTTTGACCTTTTGACCTTGTACTTCCAATACAAGTTCAATGGAAGATGTCATGCAGGGTATGTTAAACCGGATGTTGTGGGGAATACACGTTCCCATATAGCTAACTTTTATAATTATTTACACAAGAAATAGAGCGGGTTGTTTCTTAAGTGACCGAGAATAGGCGTATTTACCCTAAGTATACAGCTAAGTAAGATAAACCGATTGTGGGAAAAATATTGATTCAATATTAAAATTTGAACGTAATAGAAATTGTGTAAATCATCGATTGCCATATACGTAAGAATAATATATTCCGTTGTCATATAACTAACCATAAATGTAAGCAATCCTGATTATCACACTTGAATGACACAACGACAATCACCGCATACACAGACACAAGTCTTATTCTGTAAATTAATTTTATGACACCCTTAGGTGTTGCATGCGTGTTGTTATGTGGCTCATCACCTGAACCTCGTAATTTCAGTTTATTCCCATTGAAAGTCGATAAAGTGCATTAAAAGGTATAGAGACATGTATCTGGCATTCCAGTAGAGCAGCCCAGACCACCTGTTCCGTGTCTAGTAAGCTTTAACGGTCACTACTTGATTGATTATGATGTAATCAGAAAAGAACACCATGTTTACCCCTGAGCAAGACGATAATCTATACCTTGAGATTTCCTAGTAAGCAATAATTGTTTAATTAAGACTAGTGCCATCAAAAAGACGTCGCAATTTATCTGTCATCAGATGCACAAAATATGTAAGGTGATAATTTTGCTGTCTTTATAGATACATCAACTTGGTAAATAACGAGTGAATATAAAATGGGTCGGTTTGAACAGCCTGTGGTTTAAACCAAAGCAGCGGGGTTATACCGTGGCAATAGTGGGATTAAAACCTTAGGCTCAACTGCCTGCCAGTTTACCTTCGGAATGGGAAATGGTCAATCTGGAAAACGGGGACCCTAAAAACGGGGACCCCAAAGTTTTGTATGTTAGACAAATAATAGAGAAGTCCTTACTACTTTCATAAGTAAAATTGTAATATTAGTATATTCATGCTGAATTATATTGGCGAGATTTTTTGAGACTCATCAGACCTAAAATAGAGATTCAAAAATAGGGGTCCCCGTTTTTGGGGTCCCCGTTTTTCAGATTACCCTAGGTCAATCTGGAAAACGGGGACCCCCCAAAACGGGGACAAAAGTTGAGAAACAGGAACCCCTAGAAATTTGTCAGTAGCTTTATGGGGTGATTTTAAGGGTCCTCGTTTTCCTGACTCCCAAATACTCAAGACGTTTCCGACGATACTGTATATAATGTAGTCACCATTCCCAGGTATAAATTTAGTTATTTAGCATATGTACTCCACGACCACGACTATACGAGTTCCTTCAAGATGTATTGTGGTCAGTAAGTATGTTACTATAACATAACAAGATTAGCATCAAGCTGTAAAGGTTTAAAAAATATACAGTTCGATGAGATTCAAGAGCAGATTTGGCCGTCACATGATTCTCCATATCGCGTACGAAGAAAGAACACCAGTACCGTCGATATTTAGAATGGTGCAACTTAATTAAAATATATAGATTATAATGAATCATTTAGGAGAAACTGGGTATACATTTTAATGTCAAGGTGTACCATGATAAATTTACATTGATAACAATTGTGTTATTACACTGACATTGAATTAAGTACGATACAGCAGTGTTTGACATTTTGAAGTTTGCTACACTGAGTACGTACGATATGATACTTTTTGTTTAATTGTCTTTATGGGTGCAATCAAGTACACGCAAAGTAAAATTCCTTTAACCGCATAAATGACAAATAGTCTAGTCACATCTTTGTTTGAAAAGAATACATAACGATGCATTGCGTCGACTTCATGATATTGGTATTCCGTTGAATGCCCCAACACGTTCATCTTATAAAACCAATATGTTTATGGATATGTATGATGATTGTATTCTAGATCTTAGTCGTAGTTACTTCAAGCAGGAAAGAATATTAAAAAAGTCAGAGACCGTTTAAATGTCATCAGATATTTTAAAGTAAGTGATATGCCCTGCGTAATTTAATTCGATCATTTCACTTTTGTTACAATTTAAAACTATTTCATGAGATATGGGAATCCCCTTTCAAGTAATTATGCAAGAGTTTGTGTATAAAGACATTTTAGGGGAATCCTCTTTTGATCAGAGAAACAACTTCAATTACATCTATTTTGGATCTTGGAAATACCCATATGGGTCAGTGTGACCATTGTATTGCATGATGTAGGATGGTTCGCGTGGGTCTAATAATGTGAAGGTCGCAGTATGAATTATTAATAGCTGGGGAATTTTCAGTTTTACTACTAGTACTTTGGTATAAAAAGTGAAAGCAATAGTTTTCTCGTCGGCGAGAGAGTTAGACTCTTATGTGTTGGAAGTCCATGTGCCTTCAAGGATGAGCCAGTCATTTTGCATAGCTAGTAATGTGCTATTAATACAGCAATAAGGAAGGAGATCTTGAGTACACAAAAGTGCTCCTCCTCCCCGAGGGATTACTATATTTCGGTTAACTTCTTGGAGTCTGGTTTATAAAACAACACATCTGTCAATAAAGTAGATCAGTGCAGAAAAGCATGTGTCCTGGAGAAAGTGAGTGGAAGCAGCACTATTTTGGAAATTTTCATCTGTGCAGGTTTTTCTACGCGAAGGATATAGAAATTCAAGCCAATGATGGGCTCCGCTCAACAGAGATCTTCGTAGGACAAGTGAACCAGGATATACAGCAGTCGTCCAGAACATGGA
Organism: Amphiura filiformis; assembly: GCF_039555335.1. Taxonomy (NCBI): domain Eukaryota; kingdom Metazoa; phylum Echinodermata; class Ophiuroidea; order Amphilepidida; family Amphiuridae; genus Amphiura; species Amphiura filiformis. The sequence continues at coordinate 51,463,992 of NC_092647.1, forward strand.
GTGCAACAGAACCGTGTAATAAAAAACAAGAAGAAGGCTGCTGGATAAGTAACAGTCTTAAACAGTGTACTTTTAATTGATTCTTAACTTAATCAGTGTGTTGTTGTTGTGCATTCGTGTAAGAATTAGGAAAAGATGACGTTGGCCTTGAGTAATTACAGCTCGTTACAGTATACATCTAAGTAAGATAAATCGATTGTGGAAAGAATATGCAATACTAGTATTAAAACTCTTAAGGGGGTACTACACCCCTGTGGTAAATTTGTGACTATTTTTGTATTTTTCTTAAAAAAATAATAACACACTGGTAACAAAAGTTATGTTGGGGCAAGGAATCCAATTACTACACTGAAATTTCAGTGATTCGAGACAAGCGGTTCGTTATTTATGATAAGAAATGAGGTACATCCTATCGGTACCTTATTTCTTATCATAAATAACGAACCGCTTGTCTTGGGTCACTGAAATTCCAGTGTAGTAATTGGATTCCTTACCCCAATAATAATACATAAATTTTGTTACCACTGTGTTATTAGTTTTTGAGAAATATGCAAAAATAGACACAAATTTATCGAGGGGTGTAGTACCTCCTTAACCTAATTGAAATATCTAATGTTTTGTTTGTTAAGGTTCTTTAATCTTTATGAAATTGATATAAGTTAAGATTATTTAATTCTGTACACATGTACCATATCTAATCATGAATGAGATTATAAATCGATACGCGTTTGGGACACTTTACTTGTCACTAAAATGCAAACAAATCATCGCATTTGAATGACACCAAATTGATAACATGCGTTGAAGTGACAGGTGCGCGGACTAACATGTTATTCTATAAAGTCCACATTATGCTCCTCTTAGCGCACATAAAGCGATGGTATGCGGTGATCCTCTATGGTATGCGGTGAACCTCACTTCTATTGGAAGCTTTAACGGTCACTACTTGATGGATTATAATGTAATCAGAAAATAACACTATGTTTATCCATGCACAAGACGGTTATTTACCTGGTGTAGGATAAGATCCATTTAAAAGACGTAGCAGGTTTCTCTGCACTAAAATGTTACATGTAGACGATAATTTGTGTGCCTTAAGGCAACTTCTAGCCGGTTGACCTTCCGGAGATAAAAGTTGCGCCAAGGTTGCCACTCGCCTAGTTCAGTATTTTCTTCTGTTAATTTCATATAATCTTCTTGTAAATGTTCTATTGACCTCATATGTTATTTTAATTAGGATTGCATCAAAAGATTCAACTCATCGTCAGTCAATGGTTATAATTGAAGACGCAAAACCTGAAAAAACACAATAGCACTCAAAGGCTTGTTTGAAGTCAACAAGCAAACAATTATATGTTCAGGGATTTAATTGTTTTGATCAAACCAATCAGCAAGTCTTGTATTGAAAATTAAAGGTTAAAATTATACCAAATGCATCTAACAATGGAGTGGTCTATAATTGTCACCTTAAAAATGAAAAAAAAAATCACAAACAGATTCGACCGATTTTACTCTATGATCTGTAAAAACATACATAAGTCTTTTTTACTGATACAAATCTTGAATTATAATAACAATGTATGCAAACACATCATTGAAACATTGTTTGGGGGTTACAGGGTTCGCCAGGACACGGTAAGCTGTTGACTTTTTTTAAGGGATTGTGTATTGGCTTGGGTTGAAGTAAGTATGTGTGGAATGTATATGAGTATATATACAGGGTGTCCCAGAGTGATTTATACCGGAAAAGTAGAAGTTACAGGATATTGCGTAAAAATGGTGAATTCTAAGTTTTGACAAAGCTACCTATTTTGAAAACCTGTAAAACTACTAACCGTTCAGCACACAGTTATTTGGAAAATGTTATGCAGTATATTTGTTGTGTCCTGTTCTTACTTCTACTAAATAGTCGATATCTATCGATTACTTATGACGTTACGAAGCAATCCAACTATTCTTTCTTTGGCGGCAGTTTTGAAGACAATTATTGCGGTGTGTGAGTTTCATCATTTGAAACGCCGGCAGAGATGGAATTTTTCATTAAAGTATATAGAAGGTTCTTCCTTAGTCTCACAGCATGTATTTATGTCCACAGTATATTGGCAAACCCACAGCTACGTAACGGAGAAGATTTAAATTTACTGCGGAGGATCCTTAAGGAAGTTATATCCTCTGTAATAATGACATTTTTGTGTAAAAATTGTGGTAAAAATCACATAAAAAGCATGTTTTTCTACCTAAACATCTGAAGTCATATTGAAATGTTTCACTTAATCCCATATCAAAAATTATGCAGCGTTGTAATCTCTACATCAGTGCCAAATGTGGTGTATTTTCTATAAAAGAATGTAGGATTTCTCCAATATATTGCGCAGTGCGTCTGGACGCGACGATGGTGATAAAGGATCCATGTGTTATGATGCCTTTGCGCTGTAAATTACACACATGCAGTTTTCGTCCATTTTTAATAATAGCAATGTCACGCCAAAACGAATTATGCTAGTTCCATTAAAGTCACAGAATAAAGTAGGAGACGTGTGTGTCATTGTATTGCACTTATTAAAATTAGATACACTGTTGACTATATATTTGTGATATTTTGTTCAAACACGGTATAAATCATTCTGAGACACCCTGTATATGTGTCTGCAGCGTAATGTACTGTTTCGAATAAGTGCAAAACATAGAAGCAATCTGCAGCTTATTTCATATCCTAGGGTATGAATGTTTGAAGTTGTTTTAACCTGAATGACCTAAATCCCAACTCTTTTGCAAAACAATCTGCATTTTACTAGCAGGGCTGATGTGAGAGTACGGCTAGAAAACTAAATTGTAATTAATTTGTGTTTTTGGATAGGATACCAGAAAATAAAGGACTAAATAGAAAAGGTATATTCTTTAGACATGAGTCAATACTACAAGTTACTTATCTCATCTTACATAATGTATAGAACAAAATTGTTGTACATGCGTTACACGTGAAACTAGTGTATGTTTTATTTTCTCTGAAAGGAAGAGTTTGGAGCCACAAGGGATGGCCATTACAGGAACGTCCATCTTTTCCTGTCTCACTAGACAATGTATCAATTTAGCGTGACAGGCTCTTGAAACTGTAATAACATACTTGAAGTAAGTGTATTCGGGTCAAAGTTTTATATATCAAGTACATCTCACACTGGTAACATACTACCGTACTACATTAGTACATATCAAATTTCTCACTCATGTTGCTCAAAAAGTAATGCAGTGCATATTATTTGTAGACAGAAAGAGACAGATTGCTTCCTTAAATCTAAACTCAGAAAAATATATTTCTTAATATTACACTGTTTACGTTACACTTTCTTGATTTAATATTATTTTGACTCAAAGGGCGAATTTCTCGATAGGAGTCTTAGTAAGCCTTTGGCTTAAGGTGGCCTTGAGGCTACTAAGCCTAGCCCGCTCTCGAAGCCCGAGTCTTAACAGTAGCCGGATTTCTTGAACGCAAATTCAACCTGGTCTTAGTGGCCTTGCCGGCTTAACGCTTGACAACCTCGTCCCTTTTTACCAGCGACTTAATTGTATAGGCAGTTGGAGGTAGATGTGCATAAGCTGTTGTCCTTCACGGTTTACCGTACTAACATGTTTAGCAGCTCAAAGACTAGCCTAGACCGGCGGTCTTGTGCTTGGGCTTACACCACTGTACACAACTTGATATGCAAGACTAGTATTTTTTCTTTTTTTGTGTCTTTTATGTATTATTTTATTTCCACTTTTCTTTATTATGAGTCCTGCTTGCATGAATGATACTTCTATACTTTTTACTCGACTCATTAATTTTTTTTTTTTTATTTGCTTTTCAAAAAGGGTCAAACTGCAAGCCTACAGAAAAGGAAACTTCGATTCCCCTAAAAGTAGGCCTAAAGCAAAAATTGTTTCACACTTCAAACAAATCATACGCATGTTTGTCAAAAGTAAATCATTATTTAAGGATAATGTTGGTGCAAAAACAAAAACATAACCAAGCATTTGACCACCATCGCGTGTGCTATCTATACTGCTGATATTTTCATGTTCTATTTGCGAATTTAGCATGAGTGCATAGTTTATGATGATGATGATGATGATGATGATGATAAAAAAAGTTTTGTTTTTTGATCATTCAAACGTTTCAAGAACTGTTCCTTCGGGTATGTTAACGAAACGACTCCGTTCACAAATATAATCATTATTACCATGATTACTTTCAGCATGCCTCCGAAGTGAAGTCGAACTCAGGCAACAAATGTACATGTTTACAGAATAATAAATCTCCGGCAAAAAAGAGGAAAGCATGGGAGCAAGTTCATGTGGAAGGTCAAGGTTTTAGGACATGTCAAACATGGGGGGGGGGCACTTCTATTTGTTGACCGTTACAAGTTAGGTTCAAGCACATCAGTAAGCCTTAAAACATTGCCTTTACTGAAACGGCAGCGCGATTTAAATTTGGTATCCGAATACTTCAGAAAAGGATCCTTCCTCTCCTGAAGACGTTCACGACAGCAAGTTGACGTCGAAGATTGCGTCTTGCTTTAATTGCACCCCTTTGGCACCGTTGCTCCAAAAGAAAGTCCATATTCAAAATGAGTAGGCCTTTATATATCACAGCAGGTTTAACTGATTCGAATGAACACTAAAATAAAATGGTGAAATGTTCAACTAACAGCAGGTTTAACTGACTCGAATGTACACTAAAATAAAATGTTTTAATAAATAAAAAGTGTTTTAATAAATAAAATAAATAAAAGGTGATATGTATTTTAATATGTATTGGTTATTTTTGATGTTTTAAGTTTGACCCTGGGCCAAACTGAAAAACAGTGTTTACACTGAGTTTTGTTACCCAGGCAAAAGAAGTTTGAATAAATAAATAAATAAATAAATAAATAAATAAATAAATAAATAAATAAATAAATAAATAAATAAATAAATAAATAAATAAATAAATAAATAAATAAATAAATAAATAAATAAATAAATAAATAAAAAAAAAAAAAAAAAAAAAAAAAAAAAAAAAAAAAAAGTTAAATGTTCAACTAAATCGAACAATGATTATTACTTAGGGGTAGGGCCTACTCTATGTTGATTGAAAGACAGCATCTGTTTTGGTTCAAAAATATGAAAGAAAAACCATGAAAACTTTGCATTACAATTTAAGCAATTTGTCAATTGAAATAGACCAAGGCTTACGACCTAAGACCTGCTCTGAGGCAGGGCCAAGAAAAGCCGCTGTAAGCCTGGCCTAACAGGCTTGCGTAGACTACGGCTACAGAAGACTGATTTCGAGAAATGCAAATTTTACCGAAGCCTGGGGCTAATCCTACAAGCCTGGCCCACAGGCTAACGAAGCCTCGAGGCTATGGTAGCCGTGTTTCGGGGAACGTGTTTTCAGTTAAGCCTGGTCTTACGACCTCTGAAGCCTTCAGGCTAGACTAGCCAACTGCTAAGACACCCGTCGAGAAATTCGCCCAAAAAGGCTTCTTTTGGTTGGATTTAAAGCGGAGTAAGAAATTCAATGCTTACCATGTGCTTACGGGTATAGCAATTTAACTTGGCAAATAATAATTGACGTATGTAATTCTGTATAATACGTTTAAAAAAACAGATGTTTCAGCACTCAAGGCTATTTAAACTAACGTTCTTTTTCCATATATTTCCAAACTTGCAACAGTGGTTGTATCTTGGGGTTTTGATATATCTGTGTGATTATTACTACTAGGAAAACATAACGTATTACTATTTGTTTTGAAATTGTGTGTCAGTGTGTGGAAAACGTGTGCGCTAAAATCAAAGTACACTGAAAGCAAACATTATAGAGCTTGCTTCATCTCGAGGTGTCAGTGGTGTTATAGTCAACCTGTTTACAGGTTTCATGAAATCCTTATTATTATTATTAATGTCTCATTTCCTCATTCATACATTTGGTATTCATTTCACTAAATGCCACCAATACAAATGTTATTGTAATGAATTTGTATTAATTTTGATTGACGGTATTATCGTACGAGGGGAATAACCTTGGCATGCAGTGGTAACTTTGTCGGCCTTTTACAGGTCACTTTAAACAATGTAACAGATAACTATTTTCTTTCAAAAATTCTTCCCTTTCAAAGAAAGTCAATTTTTATATAGTTCAGCTATAAAATTTAACCTGCAAAATGTTACCCTTTTACGGTATATAACCGATTGACGTACGTAATACATGGATATTTATAGCAAAAACAGACGAAAGTGATGTTTTCTTTCTTTCGAAGATGAAACAACTTAATTCAAGGTGAGCAAAGACGATATTTTATTTTCATCCATCAGAAGTCCTATCAATAATAATAATAATAATAATAATAATAATAATAATAATAATAATAATAATAATAATAATAATAATAATAATAATAATAATAATAATAATAATAATAATAATAAAATGTTTGAACGAGGTTCGCAGAGAATTGATTTAAGATGGTTATATGGTTACAGGAGACATTTGATGTATTCTGGCGCCATATCATTTAGTGACTTAAAAACTATGAGCAACAGTTTGTACACAATCAAACTCAAACTGTTATCACAACTATTTTAGGTTATGGCATTAATCAGAGTTTTCGTCTGCAAATAAAGCCCCAGGCTATTATTTGGAGTGTGTCTTTTATAACCTCCTGACTAGAGTAGACAATAGACTTGAACAGGAATGACTGTTGACATGGTTTACAGTGTCGTCCAAAGGCTTCGTAATCTGAGTAGGAGATCGGTTAATCGTGTCTAACGTAAGCTGCAACACACATTCAATGGAATTACAAATAAAAGAAAAGAATATGACGATAGAAACATCTCAATAAGTCATATTAATCAAATCGTTATTTTTTCACATAGCTCCAAACAAGTTTGCTCGTTATTTTACCATGTTCATGTCAAAAATGATTGCATAACACGATCTTTTGAAGCACACCGGTTTAAGATTTTTTATTAAAATATCAAAAATATTTTTCTTTTTCTTTTTTCTGAACATTGTTGTGATTATCAGCTTACCCGAAATCTCATACAGTAAAAACAAATTCTAAGTAGCTCTTAATCAGCTTGTAATATGACATAAGTTCAATCTAGTGACTGGGACATGCGCCGTCAAACCCCATGATCCAGAGAGGTCCTGAGACTGCCCCTTAAATCCGATCGCGAAATATTTAGTGACCGTAGAGCCCAGGGGTGTAGCCAGCTTTCTTGGTCGGTGGGGGGGATACAATTTCGGGGGCACAGACGAACAAAAATGCAGTTACATCATACAATACATAAAGACTGCATGTCTTTGAGCTTTCTAAATAAACGGGATGTACCAAACTATATACCCCATAGCTAAAAACACATTTATAACTATGTTTTAATAGACACATATTTATTATACATGTAGCTGTAATGTAGAGCTTAAAATTTGAGCTGAACTTGAATACAGATGCGCAACTTCTTTAACTGACAACGGCGGTATCCAAACAAGGTTTATTTAGAGAATAAAGGTATTGTTTTTAACCACTGCCATACTTACAATAATGATGTCGCACGTGTTATATGAGACGATAGAGGCTAAAAGCAATACCTTTATTCTCTGCTTGTTTATACTTTTCTTTTATTTGTTATTTGCTTTATAAGGTTAGTCTTGCTGATTGAAGTGACTCAAGTCAAGTTGTGTTGCCCTTTTATCGTCAATAATTCGTTGAGACATTGTTAAAGCACGCCCATAACACAGCGACAAAAGCAATGGAGTAATAATCTAGTAATTTCAAAAAATAGGAACAACGGGCTTTGTCAATTTTATGCTGATTGCACTTTTAAGGAAAATGATGTTTCCCTTGAATTTGCTATATTAATGTACATTCACACAACATATCTTTTCATGCGCGACTCGTAATGTTGAATTAGATTATAATTGACCAGGTTCTAATTCAACTCTCATTTGTAAACAAGGAGTTCCAAATTTGAGCATTGTGGTCAACCCTAGCCACTGTCCGGTTTGCGTTTTGGTATTTTGTACACATTACCTTCGAGCTGGCTAAAATTTGATAAAGTATATTCGTCAAATATGGCTAAAAAATACACAGAAAGAAACAAACAAACACGATATTTATTTATTTTTAAATAATACACAGGGGATTCAGCCGTCATATAAATCCGTCATAATCATCAATTTAGATGATTATGTAGTTCTTAATGGTATAAACAAAGACCGTCCTACCACCAGATTTTTCTCTGATCCTTTGTTATTAGTATTATAAGATCCAAACATTTTAGTTATACGTTCGGTCAGTAATATTCAGTGATTAAAATCTTAGTTTAGTTAGGAACACAGCTGCCTTTATGTACAAAATACCAGTAGTTTAGGCACTTTTAGAAATTGTTTACTTGAGCACATAATTGAATAATGAAGTCATCATTCTTTCTGTTACGGGCATCCCATCGTATAAAGTATTTAATTTTATATCAGGTCTAACAAATGAGACACGGCAGTGGCAATGTGCCTATTGCATGCAGACGTCTGCCGATATTCACGAGTAATTAATTAACAAGAACTATGGGAATATGCCGTCATGTGTGCGTTTATATCCTGACTGAAGAAGCAGAACTTGGCAAGCACACCATAATTTTGTTTGTTTTGGGTATGTGTGGTGATGGGGTATATGGTTGGTGTGGGGTGGGTATGTGGTTGAGTTTTTTTAGGTTTCTTCCGTGTCCGTTATTACTTTGCTTCGAAAATAAATTTAAAATGGTTAAGAATGCTTTGACGGTTATCTAATTAGACACTTTTGCACAACCGCGATACTACCCTATAATGGCTAGTGACTTCATGAAAAACGTTATATTTATAATAATATAATGTAATGCTATTAAGGGTTATTCTTATATGTATGCAGAATATGTGTAAAGTAGGTATATGCTACAACTTTACCGCAGACATTCCTGAGTTGAACTGGCCAACGATCATGGGACCACTAATCGACTTAAGCGACAGCGACGATCCCGGAGACTTTCGTAGTAAAGTTTAACTTTTGATGTGGGTCAAACTCAAGAGCCACACAAGTCAAATTGCTAGCCCCGTGGGTCAAGCTGTTAGGATGTTCGTATTTATATGGCTGTTGTTGGCGCTTAATTTTAGTTTAATCTTGTAGGATTTCCATATATCTATATGGCTGTTGTTAGCACATTTTGTGGGCCTCCTGCATTGCTACGAGGACCACTTAGCAATAATTTTACGTGTGTGTATCTTTGGGGGTGTATGTCTGTGGCAACATAGAAGATAGGCGATTTTGATAAATAAAAATATGTTATTAATCATGATGACGGCATTCCATGGAGCTCGAAATTATGCTGATGTTTATCAATAAGATCATAAAAGTATTATAGAATTAGTGACAGCAAAAGTAAAGTATGCTATGTTATTATATGCAACATAATTATCTAGGCATAATGAAGGCTCACTTACGGAACAATTCTGATCGCGAAAGCCGTAGTAAAAATATCACTAGGGAAGCTAACAAACAGGGAGTATGGTGACTAAAAGGATCAGATGTAAAAATCTATCGATTGTACACAAATAAATACAAATGGGAGTTTTATGCATACATGTTATAGCCAGAGTGTGCACAGCACAATTGGCAAGTGGACTACGGAGAAGTTTAGTGACAACACTGTTAACCCTCAAAGATATTAATACTGTTACGAGACGTGATGAATCAAGGCTAAAATCACCTTTTACCCAGAATTCACACGAATGCACAACAATAATACACTGTTTAATTAAAAGTAAAATATGATTAAACAATATCTGATCTTTAATTAAAAGTAAAATATGATTGATACATAAATGCACATACAATATAATCACGCAATCACAATTTTAACTAATTAGTATAGTACTTAACCAGCCGTCTTTATTTTTTTGTAGATTATAATGTTCTGTTACAATGTTCTGGCTGCCTTATGTATATATCATTGTTCGCTTATCCTGCGAAAATCACTAGTCAGCGAAGTCCATTGTACACTTGCATTTATATATCCTTTGCGTATAAAATCCTCGCATAGAAATGCTTCTGCTTCTTTCTCCAAATACTCAACTCCTTGCACAGATGACGATCTACAAAACTGATACCTCTTTTACCAATCACTCCCAGGAAACATGCTTCTTTCTGCACTGATCCACTTTATTGACAGATGTGTAACCAGAATCCAGCAAGACGAATGTTAATCCTTTGGGGGAGGAGGATCACCTTCGTGAACTCAGAATCTCCTTCATTGCTAATTAATATAGCACAATATTGACTGTACAATCTGGTTCAAATGTACCTCTTTTTGAAGCACAACGACGATCAACACACAGAGAGCTATACAAACTCTCTTCATATTCTGCAAAGAGCAAATTAAATTGCTTTCAACTTGTATACTCACAAAAACCCACAATCTATTAATAGATCATTCTAAGACATTCACTTATTTTAGCATTGGGGTTTTCAAAAATAACATTAGGCAACGCACTGAACATTCTGGCATATAGCGGGGATTTTCAAAGATTATAAGTAACTCTGATTGAGTTTCCCCTAAAACATGTCATAACACAAAAACCTTTGCATGATTACTTCCAAGTGTTTTCCCCTTGTCTCACATCTCTCATGGCATATCAGAGGCACATCACAATACTCATAACTCTGACTTTAACATACTCAACATAAGTTGGCGGACTTCAGTTTGAGGAGCAGGGGAACATGATAAAAATTAAGCGGATGTTATGGGTACTAACCAATATCTGCCTCTGTGGATAGATGTGGATAGGGGTACGTGGTTGAGGTGCTTGTGGAATGTTTCTAGTATTTGTACTGCAGTGACTTTAAGTTCCTTGTGTATTGTGGCCATTGAGTATGTTTATAAAACATAACAAGATTAGCATTTAGCTGCAAACTTAAAATAGTAATCAGTTCGGTGATATTCAAGAACAGATTTGGCCGTCACATGTTCCTCCCCATCGCGTGTGAAAAAAGAACACTAGTAAAAAAAAAGTTATTTAGAAATTTATAACCTCAGTAGAATAATTTATATAGATTATAATTCAATTATTTGCATATTGATAACAATCATGTCATTCCATATTGAATTAAATTGGATATAGTAATGCTTGACATTATTTTGCTAGAGAAAGTGCAATGCAATACTTGTTCCACATTCTGTTTATCTTTGTATGAGCACTCATGTGTACGCAAAGTATAAAATTCCTTCAACCGCAAACTGACAAATTCCTGTTTTAGTCACAGATTTGTTTACAAAGAATGTAACGATGTCAAATTTCGCCTTACTTCGAGTTCATGATACTGATGTTGTGTTAATGCCCCAACACGTTGTTCTTTATATAACCAGTATAAACGCTATAAATCTGTATGATGTATTCTAGATTTTAATCGTGCTTACTTCAAGCAGGAAAGAACATTAAAAAGGTCAGTGACCTTTTAAATGTCATATCAGACATTTTAAGGTCAGTATGCATCTAAGTAAGATAAACGACAGATCTAGATAAACTGATTGTGGGAAGAATATCGATCAATATATTAAAATTATCAACGTAAAGGAAATACTTTCTTTCTTTTTAAAATAAGTTTCTCTTGCCATACAATGCTATACACGTAAGTTAAGAATATTGAATTCCGTACACATAACCATGAATGAGATGGCATGCAAACAATCATTGACCTTGAATGACATTAAATTGTCATCACTCGTATAGATGCCGGGTACACGGACTAACCTAATGTTATTCTATAAACTTGTCATATATAGCTTATTTATTACCATAGAAAGTTGCTAAATTGCATAAAAGCTATGGTCACATTCATGTGACGTCCCAGTAGAGCACCTAAGGTCACCTTTTCTGTGTCCTGTAAGCTTTAACAGTCGTCATGATTGATTAAGATATAATCAGAAAAGAACCGTATGTTTACCCCTGCGCAAGACGATAAGTAAAGTTACACCTTAAGTGAAATGTCCTTAAATTTAATTATACCTTGTGTAAGATAAGGTCCATAAAAACACGTAGCAGGATTTATTTCCTATTATAGGCTGTACTACTAAATGGCAATTTTATTGCATTCATGCAACTTCCGAGTCACCGGTCGAGATAATAGTCACCTAGTCAATTAAGGTTGCCGTTCATTTAATAGCCTAATTTTCAGCAAAAAACATTTCCATTCAGTACGTTATGTGAAATCAACAGAATATATTGGATTAATGTTCAACTAACAGTTTGCAAAATTCTTCTTTTTTCAGCAATATTGCAATACGTTTGTGTAGTATGTGTATGTGATGCGATCAAGCAAAATCAGTCGGAACTCGTAAATATTAAATATTCAGTTCCTTATAGGATAGTAAAAAGCCTTTACAAATCTGGATTTTGCAGAACAGTCCATTGAAATTGAACAACCAAATCCAAAGATATCAGCAATTAAAAGAGTTTCCAAAACAACAACAAAGGGAAATATTTTCTTTGCTTGGCTATATCTCAAAATCAATATTTCCGAGTTCCAACTGATTTTGCAATACGTCTGCATTTTAATAGCAGTGTTGATGTGCGAATGAGGTTATAAATGAACATGGTTATCTGTATTTATACTACCAGAAAATAAACGATTACATTATTTTTAGACATGGGTCAAACATGTTTCCTTCCCAACAAATTACTCAACTCATCTGCCAAGAGCAAAAATGTTGTACATGTGTATTAGTGTGTATGTAACGTGAATGATACCTGAAAAACAAGATTCGAGCCACAAGAGATGGTCATAACAAGAATGACCGTCTTTCCTGTCTCTCTTGACAACATATCACTTTAGCGTGGCAGGCTTTTGGTCAGTTTTGGAACTATAATAACATACTTAAAGTAAGTGAATTCGGGTCAAAGTTTTAATATCAAGTACGTCTTGCACTGGTAATATATAGTATTTCATTCAGTAATATCATATTCCTCACTCAAATTGCTCAAAAAGCGATGCATGTATCTATCGAATGCAGTAAAATATATATCTGAACGCACACTGTTTATATTACCCTTTCTCGATATAGAAAAAAAACTTGTAGTATGAAATAGGGGAGTGTAATCGAGGCGTCATACCCGCCGTGTCACAGGTCAATAATTAAGTGCCAAATCAGTCAGTCTGATGATACGAGATACGTCGTGGATAAGGCGTGATACCACCCCGTTGTCACACTTTACCACGCTTCGTAGCGATCGATAGGTGTTTTTGGATTCGCTTCGTAGCGTCGATTAGGTACCTATTTTGCTTAATGAAATATGCGCAGTACCTATTCAGCCTATTTAGGGTTAGGGTTAGAGTTTAGAGTTAGGGTTCATTGTTGATTGTAGATTATATGTGACACGATCAAGGGAAATGAGTCGGATGTCGCTAATATTGATTTTGAAATATTGGCAAAGAAAGTGTTACAATTCTTTTGTTTTATATTGTTTTCAGCGATTGATAAATTGACGTAATTTTGCAACGAAAAGTCGTATCAACATGGGGTTTTCAGTTTCTGAAAGCTCTAATTGTCCTCTTTAGAAACATATGTAAACCTCATATTTTCGACCAATAAGTATGATAAATAGACTACTTTCTGGCAGAGTGACTCGTATCACAGTGGTATAGTGTCTCGAACCCCGGTCGATACTTGGTAGAATTTTAGATCTAACATGTTTCGTTTCTTTTTGTTAAATAAGAGGAAATAATACTAAGAGGCACGCTTCGTAGCGCTTGTTAGGTACCTAATCGCCTATCGTGAAAGTGTGACAAGAGGCTGTCAAAACTAGCAAGTCCAGAAGAACGGATTAATAATTTATTGTCCTTTCTTTTCTACTTTTGACTATAAAGAGTGTCTTCTGGCTGTATTAAAAGGGGAGTGTAAAAGTCAAAGCTTGCGGATATAGCGATATATGGAATGCCAATTTGGAGCCATGGAAGATTGTAGCCACCCTTCGTCACACCCCTGTTTCCATTCCGGTATTTTTTGTTGAGAAAAAATAAACTTGAAAATGATAATCTTTGATCATCATTTACTCGTTACTTGTTTATTATCTGGCTTATCATGACTGGTTTCATTAAAAAAAAGTACGGTCGTCAAATATGTTTCAGAAACACCAAGCAAAGAACAGCAAAATTTGGCAATAATACGCTTTTGTAATCAAGTGCAAGACGTGGACCTACTTCCATGCTATTTGGAAATTGTGGATAATTAGCCACTTTTACTTCCCCTACAGTTAGATGCAACTTTATAGGGTGACGGAATTTAAATTAACTAGGGTTCGGAAGATAAGTATCTGGACGACTTTCCTGAATTTTATATTCTTGTAACACTACTTCATGTTATTCTATCAATTACTTTGACAAAAGCAATGTATTGTTTTTGGCATTACGATAAAGTAAAGTTTAAGGGAACCCTATGAAATTTTCCCGTGTTATTAATAATATTGATAAATATTAGGTTGTAAGTTTCAGATCTTAGGCTAAATTAAGAATTCAACTTGACTTACTTACAAAATACCAATGTTTCAATAGTTGTTGCCATGTTCATGTGTTTTACCAGTGCTACCAAAGATAATCAATTAGAAGTATGCACGTGATGCATCTGAGCACATACATTGAATATTGAAGTCATCATTCTTTCAATTCGAGTATCCAATGGTTTGTCATCTGCGTAGTATGGACTACGATACAGGTAGTAGTCCTATTACACTGGAGTGATGTTCACACGCAATTAATTACCTAAACCTATGGGAATAAGTGTATAAACAATTTGTTGCATACATTAGTTGGACAAGAGTCAATTAAAACGCTACACATACTTCCTTTCACCCCTATTTACCATAATTTGTCATGATAATGTCATGTGTGAATTTCCATCTTTACTGTAGAAGCAGAACTTGGAAAATACACCTTAGTATTTTGTTTGTGGAGTTGGACGATAATAGTCTTTGTAGGGGGAAAATATTAACAAATGAGACAGAACAGTGGTAAGGCACAACGGCTAATTTGGTCCTATAGTGCTATCGGTGCCCCGATAAGTACCGATGGCTCTTTCTACATACATTAACCTGTACACGGTGCGCTTTTAATATAACTGATATATTAATAAGTGAAGAACGATAACACAAATGTTAATGATTGACACAATTTCTTACACCACCAGGGCATGATAGAAAATAATCATCGGTACCTTACCCAGCACCGATCGCGCTGTAAGACCAAAATCTTTGTGGTGCCTAATGTGTCTATTGTATTAGGAATAATGGCGACATTCAAGAATAATTATATTTCATATTTTCATATTTATTTATTCATATTTATTTATTCATAATTATTGATTATTTGCTACTGGAAGAAATGAATAGACAATTTGATGTATTCATCAAATGGGACACTACACAGAGTTCGTTTCACAGGTGTTTGTGTGTGTTTCAATCATACTTATGTAGAGCTTAGAAAGCCCACTTCAGTGGGGCTGTGCATGTGAAGGATTGGAAGGATTGGGATATGTGCGTGTGTAATTGGGAGTGGGGGCGTTGGCATTGTTTGTATCAGTTGTATGAGTTACAAGTATAACATAAATATAAGTCGCATTTGTAAGTCCAAAATATCCCTAGAATGTCATTATATAATTGATTCAAAGCTACAGCATTGCCCATTGTAAAGAATGCACAGTTACTAGACTATATATGTACAGGTTATTGACCTTCCGAGAATCGTTGTTACTGTAATATATATTTCATAATGTATTTTAAAGCGTTATTTGTAGTGTTTGTTACATTTACAAGTGTGGGTGAAGGCAGTGCGGGGGGCATAGGTGCATAGGGTGAATTATTGTGGTGCTTGTGTGATGTATGTTTTTCAAGCAATAGTAATTCGAAGAACTGCAAGTTCATAGTATCAACTGTTATGTTGGTGTAGCAAAGATCAATCAATAATAAACAGTTCGATGATGTTCAATATTAGCTTTTGGCCTCACCTCCATATTGCGTAAGAAGAAAGAATATAAGTAAAAGATATTTTGAATAGTTTATAGCAGAAAGTGGGTAAAATGTGCATTCGAATATCAAGTAATGGCATTCATCTTTGAATTAAGTTAAGCATAGTTATACTTGACAGTGACAGTTAACTACTGCAAGCACATACGATGCGATACTTGTACATCATTCAATGTATTCATATGAGTGTATTCAATTACACGAAAGTAAAATGCGTTCAACCGCAATGGCAAACCTGTTTTAGTCACATATTTGATCGCAAAGAATGTAAGGATGTCTCATTCGAATTCATGACATTGATATTTCGTCAATGTCCCAGCACGTTCATTTTATAAACACCTCAAAAAAGTAACTGACCCCCCCCCCCCCCTTAAATAATGACCATTGTTCAAATCTGTAAAATGCGTTGAAAGCAGAATTTATTTCTGCACATTTTGACACCTCATTTGTAGCAATTGGCTAAATATTGACGTTTAATTTTGCATTCAGTGTGATGGAAGGAAATCTGTGTAATGATATCTGAGCGTTTTTGTATTGTAAAAATTTGTATGTAAGTGCAACTTTCAAATCTGGACCTCACTGCATTAAATTGACCGGTATGTTATTGTTTTCTGGGCTATTGTAACAAATGAGGTGTCAAAATGCGCAGAAATAAATTCTGCTTCCAACGCATTTGACAGATTTGCAATACAATAGCCCCTTTTTGAATAATGGCCATTATTTAAGGGGGGTTAGTTACTTTTTTTGAGATGTTTATAACCAATACGCTCGTATAATATGTTATAATACGGTGATTGTGTTTTACTTTTTTATCGCACTTACTACAAGTGGAACAAATATTCAAAAGCCATGACCTTTCAAATGTTATCAAGAATGTCGTTGTATGCAGCTAAGTAAGATAAACCGATTGTGTGAAGCATACATCAGAAATATATTATCGAAATGGAAATTTCAAATGTTCTTATAATCAACGATTGCCTTATACTGGGTATACGTTAACATATTCAATTCCGTACGACCCGTATCTATAACATGTAACCAAGCGGAACTGGTCAGTAAAATAATTGTGCATTGAACAATCAACATACTTGAATGAAAAAAAATTGACGTCAAACGTAGAGCTACCGCATACACTGACAACAATTTGATTCTATAAAGTATCTCTAGACTTTATGACACTTTATGACACCAGTCAACCTTAGCTATTAAACATGTGTTGGCATGCGATTTATCACGCAAGCATCGCAGCTTTATTTTCGTATGGTGACATTTATCTGACATCTCAGTAGAGCAACCTATATCACCTGCTCCGTGTCTAGTTAGCTTTAATGATCAGGACTTGGTGGATTATGATGTAATCAGGAAAGAACACCATGTTTACCTTTGAGCAAGACCATTACTTGTGCCTTGAAAGTTCCTATAAACAGCCATATTTAACAACTTTATCATAATTATTATTCAAAACCAGCGCTAAATTGTTCAAACTAATGCAATTTAGTGAAATGGATTTGCCGGCTTGTTTTCTGAAGATAACCCAATACTGTGTCAAAGTACAAAGGGGGTAAAATTACAACTTACATGGGTCCGGGTCTTCAGTCAAATTCCTACCGCTTTACCATCTGGAGATAGTTTTATCATTTTTTTAACATGTTAAATATTATGCAATATTCATGTACCGGTATTGCCCTTTGGTGGCCTATATTGATTTTCTTGAACAATTATGATAGCTAGGTGTAAGGTTAGTTATGATTGAAGACGTACATCCTGGAATATAAAACACACCGGATTTGTTCTTATGGATACTGCCGGACATTAGGCGACACAGATCATCCCAAACACCTGAATCACACCGTATTATCAAGTGGCGTGGTGACACTGCTGTTTTATGTTTTGAGAATGGAAACTAAAATACATATTTTTAGAACACTTAACTTAAACAATGTATTTGCATTGTAATGGATCATGCCTGCCTGAAATCCACTACAAATTCATTTGCATTGTTCAAAATCTGTTTCATTCACAGTATTCTAAATTGTCCAGGATACTTGACGAACAAACCATACCTTAAAACAATATTGGCTTTAATTGTCACTTGTAGTAACCTACTGGAAGGAAACTAATGCTTACAACTGAGCAAAGCAGATGGACCCGGCGGGTATTAAATAAATTTATATATTTATAGCAACTACTGATTAACAAGTACAACCAAGTACGGCTCCAATTAAACCGATTAATAATGTATCAACACAGTATAAAAACGACTCGTAATTGAATATAGGTCTAGTTTGTCAGGACTTGTATAGAAAAAGTAGAGCACAGTTAGTCAATTTATTATCAAGATTGCTGGTGTATAATGTACTATTAGTAACCAAAGTCTTAATCTCGATTAACAGAATGTGGAGAAGAGCTAAAGAAATAAAGTGAAATAAATTAAAAAAACACATTTTGATATAAAACAATTTGTGATTTGAAAGACTTCAAATAAGGTGAGGTTTGATAAGTAAGCAGATAAAATGTTACGTCATTTTATCTTCTCTGACAAATGCCGAGGCAAGCAAACTGGGAATTGGTGACAGGTTCTGTCCAGGTCAGCACCACATCAACTAAGCTATTATATTTACTCACTAGTAACGATGTGGATATTGCTCCACAGATATGCGAAAAAGATAATGAAATTAGGTTTGAATAAAAGGTAAAGACGAAGTGTTCCAATAATGATGCGATGATAATCCCCTTAAAATATTTGGTAATAAGCCACACAATTGCGCAGCCAAGGTGGAAAAGGCAGGGGGTTATGTAGCTGCCCCTTGCTCCACCATGGGTTGCTGGCCGCCCTGATATATGTTTTTTTTTTGCGACATATTTTGTTCCCTTGACCCTTGAAAGTTGCTTTACCATCCCTCCCCGAAAAGACACTGAATCACACACATGATGTTATTCGACCAAATTGACTACTAAATCACAACATGATACTTAAAGTATCGATCAGACACGGTAAGGCAAAATTGCCTTCGATTTTGTCAATGTCATGTGTTAATTGTCTATCTGTGATACGTAACTCTGTGCCTATATGGAGGTTCTAATAGTGTTTGCGATGTTATTTTTAATTCAATTATGTATAGCAAAGCAATATTTATGATTTTATATGATTATGTTTTTAAAGGAATGTTTGTTTGAACCTTAATTGAATGACTTCGACACCAACCACAAAAAGACATTTTACAGTGACCGGTTGAGATATCTGTGAAATATCTATGTTGGATTACAGATTTTTAACGGATTTTTTAACAGATCTCAGATTTGTGTCTCTAGTGAACCATCTTCACGATATCACAATGCCCATGATCGATTCCCTCCTGATTTAGGGGTCAAATGAGGCTATCCGAATGGAATTGGCTAACCCAGGCCCTCATTGTGCCATATATTATCATTACATTCATTATTATGTTTTGATGAATTCAAGTGTGTGAAAATATTGGGTTCAAAACATAATAATGGTAAAATTAGATGCTTTACGCCCAGTTATTAGGCCGAGTTCAATATTTTAAAATGCATAGCTCGATCAATACATACGAGCTCAGATCATCCAATTTTATATTAAACAAAAGACATTTTAACTCATATTTTTAACTTGTTCGTATTATGTCAGTATTTAAGGCAACGACATTCCTTCATTTATTGTCTTCAAATAGTTAGTACCATTCCTGGAGTCCCCTTATCTTGCTACAAAGAAATATATATAACAGTGCTACTGGTGTCAAAATCTGCATTTATGATACCGAAATTGAAATGAAATGGGTGGCTTTTTTATGGGCGTCTCAGAAATGACCGTCTCCTGTCTCACTTAATAATATATCATTTTAGCGTGGCATGTTCTTGAAACTATTATACGTTCTTCAAGTAGTTTAACTCGGATCAAATAAATAATATTACCTACATCTTGCACTGATACCATACTTTTACGTGCATTAATATCAAGCCGCCTACTTTCAATAAGCACTAGGGTATTATTATCATACAGAGTGAACTATATAACTGAAATCACAGATTCATCAGGGTTGTAGATAAATAGATAAAACAATTTCATGTAAACAAATCCAAATTTTACTCACTAGTTTGACGGTTTCGCTTTTCATAGACAAAAAGCATCATCAGAATATTGATTGATGATCACTTCTTCCGGTTGGACGAATTCCGACCACAGAGGGTGTAGAACTGTCACTCAGTAGAGGATCCTATACGTGACTTAGATGGTGGGCCCCGTCGTCCCTGTTCATGACGACGGGGCCCACCATCTAAGTCACGTATATGATCACGTCCATGAAAAGCAAAACCGTCAAACTAGTGAGTCAAAATTGGTTTTGTTTACATGAAATTGTTTTATCTATTATCACTGAAAATCACATTATTTACATTACCCTATGGTTGCTTGACACAATAGTATGAAAGTCAATGCTTGCGGGTATTGCGATATCACATGGCAAATTGACGCATGTAATTCTGTATGTGTGGTTAAAAGAAAACAGATGTTTCTACACCCACGGCTGCGTAAATTATGCTCTTTATCCACTCGAGTGTTTACAGCTTGTAACATTGGTTTTATCTTGTGGTTTCAAGTCTATCTGGGTGATTATTACATGGTGAACCGGTTTTGTTACTAGTTATGTGTCAGTATATAGGAACCGCGCGATACCAATTTGCCAATAAAAACAATAAAATGACGTTAAATCCAGACGATGTTGGCCAAGCCGGAAACCCTAGTCAATGTGGCAACATCCCAGATCTGGTCGACTTTGTATTTTAACTGATAGTCCCCCTTGATATCTTTAGAAGCATTTTTACCAAGTTCTATGGTTCCGCGACTGCTGCAGTGCAAACAATCTTTTGATAATAAATGTGGCGTTTTCTTGTAGTTAATGGATTTATCTTCAAATATCACCATTCCTGGAATCCCCTTATCTTGCTTCAAAGAAATACATAACAGTGCTACTCGTGTCAAAATCTGCATTATAATATGTCAGTATATAGGAACCACGCAATACCAATTTTCCAATAAAAACAATAAAATGACGTTAAATCCAGACGATGTTGGCCAAGCCGGAAACCCTAGTCAATGTGGCAACATCCCAGATCTGGTCGACTTTGTATTTTAACTGATAGTCCCCCTTGATATCTTTAGAAGCATTTTTACCAAGTTCTATGGTTCCGCGACTGCTGCAGTGCAAACAATCTTTTGATAATAAATGTGGCGTTTTCTTGTAGTTAATGGCTTTATCTTCAAATATCACCATTCCTGGAATCCCCTTATCTTGCTTCAAAAAAATACATAACAGTGCTAATCGTGTCAAAATCTGCATTATGATACTGAAATTGAAATCAAGAGCATTTGATACATGTGAGAAGTGGTGTTTTGCTTTCAAAATTAAAGAAGGGGCACTTAGACTGCTGCCCTCAGTCGTCAACCGTCTGGATTGACGACTGAGAAAACTACGTGGAAAAAAAGTGACGGATTTTGCAACAGGATTCCTGTGGCATAGAGCGTGCGCAGTTGTGTCCAAATTGACCTTTTGACCGAGTTTGTTGTTTTTAGAAGTTCAGAGCGCGATCTTGTCACAGCGGCGCGGTACAGCGACGCGGTACGCGGGCGCCGCTAGTCAATCGCGCTACGGCGCACAACTGAAGTCGCATTGAATAGTTTTCAGAAGTCCGTCATGATATTGGCTGTAAGATAATCAGTCGTCACTACGAAGCATACACAGTACATGCGAAGTGTAGACGGCTGATTGGAATTAGTCTAAGGGGCACTATGGATGATCATCTCAGAAACGACCTTCTCCTAAAACGTTACATGTTCTTGAAACTATAATAACATACTTACATATCTCGGATCAAATAATATTACGTACATCTTGCACTGATTCCATAATTTTACGTACATTTATATCAAACCGCCTACTTTCAGTAAGCACTAGGGTACTATTTATCATACAGACGGTAAGATAATGTCCTTTAATTTGAGCAGAGTGAACTATATCACTGAAAATCACATTATTTACATTACCCTATGGTTGCTTGACACAGTTTTGTTTCTTTAAAAATGCACAAGGGCGTCTCTTGATTGGATATAAAAGGAAGAAGTATGAAAGTCAATGCTTGCGGGTATTGCGATATCACATGGCAAATTGACGCATGTAATTCTGTATGTGTGGTTAAAAGAAAACAGATGTTTTTACACCCACGGCTGCGTAAATTATGCTCTTTTTCCACTCGAGTGTCTACAACTTGTAACATTGGTTTTATCTTGTGGTTTCAAGTATATCTGGGTGATTATTACATGGTGAACCGGTTTTGCTACTAGTTGTGTATTAGTATATAGGAACCGCGCGATACCAATTTGCCAATAAAAACAATTAAATCCAGACGACGTAGGCCAAGCCGTAAACCAAATCAATGTGGCAACATCCCAGATCTGGTCGACTTTGTATTTGAACTGATAGTCCCCCTTGATATCTTTAGAAGCATTTTTGCCCAATTCTATGGTTCTGCGACTGCTGCAGTATAAAACGATCTCTTGATAATAAATGTGGCGTTTTCTCGTAGTTACTAGATTTATCTACCGCCTTTGACACCATAGACAATTGAATTGAGGCAATTGGTCTTTTCGGTAAATCCCATAAGCCTTTGCGAGTACACCTGAGAACTCGTCATTTGATGTCACGCCGATCTGCGCCGATGCGCACATCGTTTATCGACATTGTTTCTGCGAATTGTAAGTCGGCGTGACGTGAAATGACGAGTTCTCAGGTTTATGGGATTTACCGAAAAGGTCAATTAGTGTAAATTGTATGTTCTTAATCGGATCAACTTATACTTTACCTCTTATCTATATATTCAAGCCCTATTGCATAAACAGCTCTATGCAGGCGGCACACAACTTTATTATGGCTAAGCATATCCAATGAAGGACGCATTATGCGGAGAAATTTGACTCTTGTGTTGCTCAAATTAGGCCATGGATGACAGCAAATAAATTATGTGTGCTGAAAGATCAGCAAACTGAACTACCTATGTTTATAACCAAACAACTGTCATTCATTTGCTGAAGGGCTTCATCTTCATCTTCATTAGATACAGTGCATCCCTCAGAATTGAGTATTGCTGCACCTTGAATATTAACATGGCGAGGCGAACAAAAGTGCTAGTGATGACCGTGAAGACAGTTTATTATATACAGTGCTTCGTGCGAGTAAAAATAGCGTCAGCAATCATGGAAGCTGGATGCTAGCAAGTCCGTGCCGAAATGCTTCTACGGACGGAGCTGCAATGAGGGACGGAGGAAGATCATTACATAGCTTGATGGTATATGGAAAGAACGAGTACTGGAAAGCTAAAACGTGGTTGGATGAACTTATGACTGTAGCCTCTCAGTGAGTCAATGTTCCTGCCACTTCTGATGGTAAGGTAGTCAGCAGCTGGAATATCCACAATGGATGCTACAATTTTGTAACACGTCACCACCTCCTATCAACCAATGCTCGTACTAGTCATCTCATTCCCCCACTAGGTTTGAAGCCCATGGTAGAAATCTTCGCAATTCAAGTGCAATATTAAAAATTCTAGTCAGAACATCCAGGTTTGCTAATAGTCCAGTGCCATATTTTATTAATTTGTTGAATCAGTAGTTACCCTTTTACACTTGTCATTTTTAATGCTTTTAAACACTTTTGATGTATTACATGTATGCAGGTGTCATTATTATTTATATAATTTATACATGTTCTCTTTATTTGTATGCGTGAGTGGGAGCATGAGGGTGTACCTGGTGTTTTGGAGTATGTTTGAGCTCAGTGATATGTGTGGTGTGGCTGTGGTGTGAATTACATGTAGGTGTGTGTATGTGTTTGTGGGGTGGTGGGTGTTTGGGTGTTGTATGTGTTCAGAGGTGATGGGACCATGTGTGCTGGGCATGATGTTGTTTGTGCATCTGTATGCATGGCGATGTCTGCACTCATGCTCCCTTCACCTGTGTGCCCCTTTTCCACCCACACCCGATTCACACCTGCATGCTGATGTTTTAATATGTGACAATATCCATTTATGCTTTTATGTGCAATATTTTTCATCTTTTATCTTGCATTATTTGAATTTAAATTTGTTGTTTATATATTTTGTATTTGTAATTTTGTAATATTTTGATGTCTTTTAATGTAAAAATTGCTCAATTTGGCCTTAGGAGTGCACACCAGTAAATAGGAATCTCCTATGTCCTTTTTGAAAAGTTACAGTGTTTAAAACGAGGAAACGTGCAAGAAGACTGAATAGAATAGATTAGGAAAGGCTTAAAAACAAACCATTAGGCCCTGATTCATATTAAATCCTAATTTAGGCCTGGGAAATATATTGTCTGTGAAAAATGAGCAGGATCCGACCTTTTATGAAGATTTGGCTAAGCTTTCAAAATGTGTTACATTTCAGAAACACCAAGCTATTTGTGAGTCGCCGTAAGCTGTATTTTATATAGGGTGATCTAGTGGGCAATTTCCTGAAAAAAAACGCTGGACTCCGTATGATTTCTCTGGACTAGATGTCTTCAGCTGACCTTCAACTTGCAGAAAGAGTAAGTTTTGAAGAGCTGAGTCGCTCTGAAGTCAAAAAAAAATGACGTTTTCCCGGACCCTGTTTGTACAGAAAGTCAATGTAGGCTATTTACTGGTGTGCACCCTGTACATTTTGACCTTTTGACCTACTATCACGAACTTTTCGTGATTTAAAATCTGTTATCGATAAGATTCTTCAAAATTAAGCTACAAGTGACTGTCTGGACAGTCTGGCATATCAATTTGGTGATAGTTTGGCTGTTTAGCATATAAACCTGGTGATTTATTACTATTGGGGTAGTATCGAGGTAAGTTTTGTGTACAAATAAGGCATCCTGGCCTGGGATCATTTGGTGCCAGATCTGTCATTCTATGCGAGCCGATCGTACACAGGCAATGCCATGCAATTGCAAGGCAAGGCTTCCAAATCTGGCACAGCAGGCATGGCTGCGCTAGCATAGAACAGCAAAAGCTTGAGAAAATCAATTCCACCTTTGTGTATTCCGAGCATGTGTAGGGGTGCGTCTGTGTGATTTGGAAGTTGTTATCGCATGGGAATTAGGAAAGCTTAAAATTACATGACCATTTTGGTAAGCTTTAACATGTTCCGTCCGATCTTATAAAACCCTGATCCTAAATCCAACCCTGATCCTAAAACCTTATCCTAACCCTAATCCTAATCCTAACCCTGGCCTAATCCTAACCCTAATCCTGATCCTAATCCCTAATCCTAAACCCTAAATCTCTATTCAAAAGCATGTAAAAATGATTTGTTCCCTGCATTTTGACGACTAAATATACTTCGTGTATTTTCTGCTTACATGCTTATGCAATTTGTTTGTTTTCATGTTTGTTTGCACGTAGAGATATTGACATGGGCAAGGAAATCAACGTCCCTGCACTCTTCTTTGAGAATCTGCAACAGAGGATTGAGCGGCAAATTCAAAACAAGAATGCGTTCGGAAAAGGTTGCTGGGAATGGGATGGGTGCACCAATGCATGTGGTTATGGCAGAGTCCATTTGACAATTGGAGTGGACAGTGTCTGGGTGAGTGCACACAGAGCTTCTTACATGGCTTTCAAAAGAAAGAGAGAGTCTGAACTGTCGAACGAAATTTCTCACCGTTGTCATCAGAGGCTCTGTGTCAACCCCGGACATCTGTCCCACGAACCACACCATGTAAATCTGCGAAGGAATCGCTGTCGTAAGGAGGAGAAATGCTTGGGACATGGTGTGTACAAACATTGTATTTTATGAAGGTGAGAGTCTCACTCAGTGGCTATGTGAAGCACTTGCAGCCAACTACACTGCATCCAGTAACAATTTGAAAAATGATGTACTTTTTTGCAACTCTCTTATACATGCATGTAGGCCTATAAAATGCTCTTTAGTTATGCTGCAAGTGCTTCTCTAACACAATTTAAAAATCCCACTCTCAATGTCGGCCTAATTTCACAAGCAATGTATATTGGGGAGATAGTAGGCGTACAATATACTGCATTCTTTCCATTAACCGCCTGTGGCGCTTAACAAAGTCATTGGGATGGCGCTTATTTTTACATTGTTTACATATTTTGCGTAAATAAAAAATGGCCAAAATTTTCAACCATCCATCCATCATCATCATCATCAGTGCACCATGATATGTTTCGGACCATGTTCCAGATTTGCATTGACAGTTAATAATATCATTGTTTGTTTCTTTGATTGTTTTAAAGTCACTGGGGGCTTATAGGGGCATGGGCAGTTAATGGAACGAATACGGTATTTGATAATGGGATTTTTTTTTGTTTTTTAAGAAATGAAAAGCTTAAAATGATGCTAAATTCACCAACATTGTTACTTTGGATCTAATTGTGATTTCAAATAGAAACTTTCATTACGCACAGTGTCATACAAGTGATATCTGTTTCGTCGTTGAGCTGCACGTCGACTGCTGTATCTAGAAGAGCTTGCGCGGATGCGGAAATAAGACTGGCGCCTGTTCATGTGATGTAAAGTAGAGAGAGCTGGTGAATTTGGTGCCAGAGGAACATTGCAAGCTTTTGCTTTTATCAGAATTGAGTCTCCAATTGCATTGTTTACCATATGGATCGCACTGTGGTCACGATTGACCCCGTTGCGCGAACAAGTCATCGAGTGCTTGGGGTTTGTCTTGGCAAATGCGTGGTTGACAGACTCTGCTTTCTGTGTTGTTAAAGAATATCGAGTTTTGCGCGTTGCCTCCTTGCCCATGCGCTTTCTCAAGATGACGGCCAGCACTTCGGTGTCGCTCGGTGAAAACCTGTATGCACCGCGAGCAAACTTTGGTATGTATTCATGTACGCACTTTTCACCATCACATACAAGGGAATACTTTCTGCACAGATTGTGTTTATCCTCGTAACACTTTATTAGAGCTGGTATGGCAGCAGTGATTGACTGAGCCGCCAAATCTTTGCGATTGCCAAACTTCTGATTTGCGGCCCTTACCTCGCGCTCGGCGCGCCATGCTATGCTGTCGGCTAATCTGTTGATTGCCTGCCTGTGCTCTTTAGATTTGCACGGATGCTCAGTTACAAGTTGCGGAGTGATTCGCGCCCGCGATATGGCTTTTGCCACAGCTCTGTTCAGATGTACAGTATCTAAGTAGTGCTCAGTTGTTACGCCTTGTTTCGATTTCATCTCGTCACCAAACCCCTCTGCCATCCGGCCATCGGCATCGGTGCACAGTTTATCGACAGTAATGGGATGTGAGCCACTGGTCAGAATTGATGCCAACTTCCTACCGCCGCGCTTTTCGTCGCCAGCATTTTCTTCAACAGACAATGTCGCGGTGCAGCCTTCATGTCCAGGGCAGTCAACTTCGACACCTCTGCGTCGAGCACATTCACCGATCTTGCAAAGTTTGTTTTCATGATTGAAAGCAATGATTTTTTCTGAGGCGTTAAATTTTCAGCAAGCACATCGCGAGTTTGTGTGGCTGGAGCGAATGGCGTGTTGCCACGCGAGTTTCTCAGTGGATTGTTGTACTGTCTGTCGGCTTCTGCAGGGATCGGCGTGTCGCGAGGAAAACCTCCATTTTCAAGGATGTTCTGCAGCTGAAATCTGTGCTCGCCCATGTTTTCCTCGTTACATTCGCGAACTTTTCTACCGACTTCATTCAGTTGACTCTGCAGGGCCGATGCACATGGTACTGGTTTGTTCATTGCACTTAAAAGACGCTGAGCACCTGTAGCAGCAATGCTGGTGTTGATGAGCCCAACAGCAAGACTCCTATTTGGCTCGGCAGTCTTTCTACCTCTGACACCCGGATTAGACAGCTCGCGGTATAGTTTCTGCTTGCTGGATATGTAATTACATGAGTCGCATTTCACCCTGATGATTCCACTCACTCCCCATTTGGTGAACAAGTTGCCTGGTGTCATCAGCCGACCTTCACACTTTGGGTTTATCAAGTTATGTTCAGTTACACAGTCTTGTATAGCATTTATGCATGTAGTCAAATGTACTTCTACATAGCCACTGACAGGTTCTGTTTCTTTTTTGTCTTGCAGCATTTTTTTTTTTTTTTTTGTTTCATGAGTTTGGGGTCGAAGAACTGCACCAACTGCAACATTGGCATCTGAAGTGTCCAGGAGCTCTGATGCTTGTGGTATCCATTCATTGTGAACATTTAGCTTGAACGATCTCTGGAATTCCTGGTGAGATAGTCTCTTTAACCTTTTATTTTCAGCTCTTTAGGCTTGGAGTCCCCAATTTCAGATTTGCACTCCACGATTTCACTCCTTTTTGAACCAACCAACTTGTTTCTTCTTCCACCCATGGCCAAGACGCCCCATATTACATGTATCGATAAATAAAGTTGAAATTAAACTTGTACAGATGATGGGTAATCAGTAACTGGGCTTTCATCTATACCCAAATTGAAGTTCCCACAAGGACTTTATTAAAATCGAGCCTTGTCATTGGTCAATGGCTATGCTAATTAGGGCAATCAATATCATAAGGTGCTAGGTATTCATGTTTTCAAGATAAAAATCAATACATTTTATTAAGAGGGACATATCATTCATAAAAGAAAAACAATGTAGCTTGAATAGACTCCTCAAAGTATGTGTACAAAAATGCCCAAGTCCCTTCATTGGACACCCCCCCACTCTATAAGTAAACAAATAAACAAAAAATACACAGAAAATAGATTCAGATATTTGTTTTTGAATTCAAGCAATATTTTAATACAATTTTTCTATCATTCAGTGTATAAAAACATTTGCAAATGAACAATGAAGTGTAAAAATGTTACAGTGCAGCAAGCTATTTAAGTGTGTAATTTTGTCATTGCTATCAGCAGTAGATAGCAAAAAAGGCTAAAAATGATACAATGTAAATTAGCTTATTTGCATAGTAAAAAGCCCTCAAAATGTAACCAAACCAGTCTAATTATGTTTACCTGTACCAAATTTATGATATATTATATAAACATGTAAACCTAAAAATTCTTTAGAGTGCACACCAGTAAATAGGAATCTCCTATGTCCTTTTTGAAAAGTTACAGTGTTTAAAACGAGGAAACGTGCAAGAAGACTGAATAGAATAGATTAGGAAAGGCTTAAAACAAACCATTAGGCCCTGATTCATATTAAATCCTAATTTAGGCCTGGGAAATATATTGTCTGTGAAAAATGAGCAGGATCCGACCTTTTATGAAGATTTGGCTAAGCTTTCAAAATGTGTTACATTTCAGAAACACCAAGCTATTTGTGAGTCGCCGTAAGCTGTATTTTATATAGGGTGATCTAGTGGGCAATTTCCTGAAAAAAACGCTGGACTCCGTATGATTTCTCTGGACTAGATGTCTTCAGCTGACCTTCAACTTGCAGAAAGAGTAAGTTTTGAAGAGCTGAGTCGCTCTGAAGTCAAAAAAATGACGTTTTCCCGGACCCTGTTTGTACAGAAAGTCAATGTAGGCTATTTACTGGTGTGCACCCTGTACATTTTGACCTTTTGACCTACTATCACGAACTTTTCGTGATTTAAAATCTGTTATCGATAAGATTCTTCAAAATTAAGCTACAAGTGACTGTCTGGACAGTCTGGCATATCAATTTGGTGATAGTTTGGCTGTTTAGCATATAAACCTGGTGATTTATTACTATTGGGGTAGTATCGAGGTAAGTTTTGTGTACAAATAAGGCATCCTGGCCTGGGATCATTTGGTGCCAGATCTGTCATTCTATGCGAGCCGATCGTACACAGGCAATGCCATGCAATTGCAAGGCAAGGCTTCCAAATTTGGCACAGCAGGCATGGCTGCGCTAGCATAGAACAGCAAAAGCTTGAGAAAATCAATTCCACCTTTGTGTATTCCGAGCATGGGTAGGGGTGCGTCTGTGTGATTTGGAAGTTGTTATCGCATGGGAATTAGGAAAGCTTAAAATTACATGACCATTTTTGGTAAGCTTTAACATGTTCCGTCCGATCTTATAAAACCCTGATCCTAAATCCAACCCTGATCCTAAAACCTTATCCTAACCCTAATCCTAATCCTAACCCTGGCCTAATCCTAACCCTAATCCTGATCCTAATCCCTAATCCTAAACCCTAAATCTCTATTCAAAAGCATGTAAAAATGATTTGTTCCCTGCATTTTGACGACTAAATATACTTCGTGTATTTTCTGCTTACATGCTTATGCAATTTGTTTGTTTTCATGTTTGTTTGCACGTAGAGATATTGACATGGGCAAGGAAATCAACGTCCCTGCACTCTTCTTTGAGAATCTGCAACAGAGGATTGAGCGGCAAATTCAAAACAAGAATGCGTTCGGAAAAGGTTGCTGGGAATGGGATGGGTGCACCAATGCATGTGGTTATGGCAGAGTCCATTTGACAATTGGAGGGGACAGTGTCTGGGTGAGTGCACACAGAGCTTCTTACATGGCTTTCAAAAGAAAGAGAGAGTCTGAACTGTCGAACGAAATTTCTCACCGTTGTCATCAGAGGCTCTGTGTCAACCCCGGACATCTGTCCCACGAACCACACCATGTAAATCTGCGAAGGAATCGCTGTCGTAAGGAGGAGAAATGCTTGGGACATGGTGTGTACAAACATTGTATTTTATGAAGGTGAGAGTCTCACTCAGTGGCTATGTGAAGCACTTGCAGCCAACTACACTGCATCCAGTAACAATTTGAAAAATGATGTACTTTTTTGCAACTCTCTTATACATGCATGTAGGCCTATAAAATGCTCTTTAGTTATGCTGCAAGTGCTTCTCTAACACAATTTAAAAATCCCACTCTCAATGTCGGCCTAATTTCACAAGCAATGTATATTGGGGGAGATAGTAGGCGTACAATATACCGCATTCTTTCCATTAACCGCCTGTGGCGCTTAACAAAGTCATTGGGATGGCGCTTATTTTTACATTGTTTACATATTTTGCGTAAATAAAAAAGGCCAAAATTTTCAACCATCCATCCATCATCATCATCATCAGTGCACCATGATATGTTTCGGACCATGTTCCAGATTTGCATTGACAGTTAATAATATCATTGTTTGTTTCTTTGATTGTTTTAAAGTCACTGGGGGCTTATAGGGGCATGGGCAGTTAATGGAACGAATACGGTATTTGATAATGGGATTTTGTATGTTTTTATATACAGAAAAGCTTAAAATGATGCTAAATTCACCAACATTGTTACTTTGGATCTAATTGTGATTTCAAATAGAAACTTTCATTACGCACAGTGTCATACAAGTGATATCTGTTTCGTCGTTGAGCTGCACGTCGACTGCTGTATCTAGAAGAGCTTGCGCGGATGCGGAAATAAGACTGGCGCCTGTTCATGTGATGTAAAGTAGAGAGAGCTGGTGAATTTGGTGCCAGAGGAACATTGCAAGCTTTTGCTTTTATCAGAATTGAGTCTCCAATTGCATTGTTTACCATATGGATCGCACTGTGGTCACGATTGACCCCGTTGCGCGAACAAGTCATCGAGTGCTTGGGGTTTGTCTTGGCAAATGCGTGGTTGACAGACTCTGCTTTCTGTGTTGTTAAAGAATATCGAGTTTTGCGCGTTGCCTCCTTGCCCATGCGCTTTCTCAAGATGACGGCCAGCACTTCGGTGTCGCTCGGTGAAAACCTGTATGCACCGCGAGCAAACTTTGGTATGTATTCATGTACGCACTTTTCACCATCACATACAAGGGAATACTTTCTGCACAGATTGTGTTTATCCTCGTAACACTTTATTAGAGCTGGTATGGCAGCAGTGATTGACTGAGCCGCCAAATCTTTGCGATTGCCAAACTTCTGATTTGCGGCCCTTACCTCGCGCTCGGCGCGCCAAGCTATGCTGTCGGCTAATCTGTTGATTGCCTGCCTGTGCTCTTTAGATTTGCACGGATGCTCAGTTACAAGTTGCGGAGTGATTCGCGCCCGCGATATGGCTTTTGCCACAGCTCTGTTCAGATGTACAGTATCTAAGTAGTGCTCAGTTGTTACGCCTTGTTTCGATTTCATCTCGTCACCAAACCCCTCTGCCATCCGGCCATCGGCATCGGTGCACAGTTTATCGACAGTAATGGGATGTGAGCCACTGGTCAGAATTGATGCCAACTTCCTACCGCCGCGCTTTTCGTCGCCAGCATTTTCTTCAACAGACAATGTCGCGGTGCAGCCTTCATGTCCAGGGCAGTCAACTTCGACACCTCTGCGTCGAGCACATTCACCGATCTTGCAAAGTTTGTTTTCATGATTGAAAGCAATGATTTTTTTCTGAGGCGTTAAATTTTCAGCAAGCACATCGCGAGTTTGTGTGGCTGGAGCGAATGGCGTGTTGCCACGCGAGTTTCTCAGTGGATTGTTGTACTGTCTGTCGGCTTCTGCAGGGATCGGCGTGTCGCGAGGAAAACCTCCATTTTCAAGGATGTTCTGCAGCTGAAATCTGTGCTCGCCCATGTTTTCCTCGTTACATTCGCGAACTTTTCTACCGACTTCATTCAGTTGACTCTGCAGGGCCGATGCACATGGTACTGGTTTGTTCATTGCACTTAAAAGACGCTGAGCACCTGTAGCAGCAATGCTGGTGTTGATGAGCCCAACAGCAAGACTCCTATTTGGCTCGGCAGTCTTTCTACCTCTGACACCCGGATTAGACAGCTCGCGGTATAGTTTCTGCTTGCTGGATATGTAATTACATGAGTCGCATTTCACCCTGATGATTCCACTCACTCCCCATTTGGTGAACAAGTTGCCTGGTGTCATCAGCCGACCTTCACACTTTGGGTTTATCAAGTTATGTTCAGTTACACAGTCTTGTATAGCATTTATGCATGTAGTCAAATGTACTTCTACATAGCCACTGACAGGTTCTGTTTCTTTTTTGTCTTGCAGCATTTTTTCAACCTGAGAAGTTTCATGAGTTTGGGGTCGAAGAACTGCACCAACTGCAACATTGGCATCTGAAGTGTCCAGGAGCTCTGATGCTTGTGGTATCCATTCATTGTGAACATTTAGCTTGAACGATCTCTGGAATTCCTGGTGAGATAGTCTCTTTAACCTTTTTATTTTCAGCTCTTTAGGCTTGGAGTCCCCCAATTTCAGATTTGCACTCCACGATTTCACTCCTTTTTTTAACCAACCAACTTGTTTCTTCTTCCACCCATGGCCAAGACGCCCCATATTACATGTATCGATAAATAAAGTTGAAATTAAACTTGTACAGATGATGGGTAATCAGTAACTGGGCTTTCATCTATACCCAAATTGAAGTTCCCACAAGGACTTTATTAAAATCGAGCCTTGTCATTGGTCAATGGCTATGCTAATTAGGGCAATCAATATCATAAGGTGCTAGGTATTCATGTTTTCAAGATAAAAATCAATACATTTTATTAAGAGGGACATATCATTCATAAAAGAAAAACAATGTAGCTTGAATAGACTCCTCAAAGTATGTGTACAAAAATGCCCAAGTCCCTTCATTGGACCCCCCCCCACTCTATAAGTAAACAAATAAACAAAAAATACACAGAAAATAGATTCAGATATTTGTTTTTGAATTCAAGCAATATTTTAATACAATTTTCTATCATTCAGTGTATAAAAACATTTGCAAATGAACAATGAAGTGTAAAAATGTTACAGTGCAGCAAGCTATTTAAGTGTGTAATTTTGTCATTGCTATCAGCAGTAGATAGCAAAAAAGGCTAAAAATGATACAATGTAAATTAGCTTATTTGCATAGTAAAAAGCCCTCAAAATGTAACCAAACCAGTCTAATTATGTTTACCTGTACCAAATTTATGATATATTATATAAACATGTAAACCTAAAAATTCTTTAGAGTGCACACCAGTAAATAGGAATCTCCTATGTCCTTTTTGAAAAGTTACAGTGTTTAAAACGAGGAAACGTGCAAGAAGACTGAATAGAATAGATTAGGAAAGGCTTAAAAACAAACCATTAGGCCCTGATTCATATTAAATCCTAATTTAGGCCTGGGAAATATATTGTCTGTGAAAAATGAGCAGGATCCGACCTTTTATGAAGATTTGGCTAAGCTTTCAAAATGTGTTACATTTCAGAAACACCAAGCTATTTGTGAGTCGCCGTAAGCTGTATTTTATATAGGGTGATCTAGTGGGCAATTTCCTGAAAAAAAACGCTGGACTCCGTATGATTTCTCTGGACTAGATGTCTTCAGCTGACCTTCAACTTGCAGAAAGAGTAAGTTTTGAAGAGCTGAGTCGCTCTGAAGTCAAAAAAATGACGTTTTCCCGGACCCTGTTTGTACAGAAAGTCAATGTAGGCTATTTACTGGTGTGCACCCTGTACATTTTGACCTTTTGACCTACTATCACGAACTTTTCGTGATTTAAAATCTGTTATCGATAAGATTCTTCAAAATTAAGCTACAAGTGACTGTCTGGACAGTCTGGCATATCAATTTGGTGATAGTTTGGCTGTTTAGCATATAAACCTGGTGATTTATTACTATTGGGGTAGTATCGAGGTAAGTTTTGTGTACAAATAAGGCATCCTGGCCTGGGATCATTTGGTGCCAGATCTGTCATTCTATGCGAGCCGATCGTACACAGGCAATGCCATGCAATTGCAAGGCAAGGCTTCCAAATTTGGCACAGCAGGCATGGCTGCGCTAGCATAGAACAGCAAAAGCTTGAGAAAATCAATTCCACCTTTGTGTATTCCGAGCATGTGTAGGGGTGCGTCTGTGTGATTTGGAAGTTGTTATCGCATGGGAATTAGGAAAGCTTAAAATTACATGACCATTTTTGGTAAGCTTTAACATGTTCCGTCCGATCTTATAAAACCCTGATCCTAAATCCAACCCTGATCCTAAAACCTTATCCTAACCCTAATCCTAATCCTAACCCTGGCCTAATCCTAACCCTAATCCTGATCCTAATCCCTAATCCTAAACCCTAAATCTCTATTCAAAAGCATGTAAAAATGATTTGTTCCCTGCATTTTGACGACTAAATATACTTCGTGTATTTTCTGCTTACATGCTTATGCAATTTGTTTGTTTTCATGTTTGTTTGCACGTAGAGATATTGACATGGGCAAGGAAATCAACGTCCCTGCACTCTTCTTTGAGAATCTGCAACAGAGGATTGAGCGGCAAATTCAAAACAAGAATGCGTTCGGAAAAGGTTGCTGGGAATGGGATGGGTGCACCAATGCATGTGGTTATGGCAGAGTCCATTTGACAATTGGAGCGGACAGTGTCTGGGTGAGTGCACACAGAGCTTCTTACATGGCTTTCAAAAGAAAGAGAGAGTCTGAACTGTCGAACGAAATTTCTCACCGTTGTCATCAGAGGCTCTGTGTCAACCCCGGACATCTGTCCCACGAACCACACCATGTAAATCTGCGAAGGAATCGCTGTCGTAAGGAGGAGAAATGCTTGGGACATGGTGTGTACAAACATTGTATTTTATGAAGGTGAGAGTCTCACTCAGTGGCTATGTGAAGCACTTGCAGCCAACTACACTGCATCCAGTAACAATTTGAAAATGATGTACTTTTTTTGCAACTCTCTTATACATGCATGTAGGCCTATAAAATGCTCTTTAGTTATGCTGCAAGTGCTTCTCTAACACAATTTAAAAATCCCACTCTCAATGTCGGCCTAATTTCACAAGCAATGTATATTGGGGGAGATAGTAGGCGTACAATATACCGCATTCTTTCCATTAACCGCCTGTGGCGCTTAACAAAGTCATTGGGATGGCGCTTATTTTTACATTGTTTACATATTTTGCGTAAATAAAAATGGCCAAAATTTTCAACCATCCATCCATCATCATCATCATCAGTGCACCATGATATGTTTCGGACCATGTTCCAGATTTGCATTGACAGTTAATAATATCATTGTTTGTTTCTTTGATTGTTTTAAAGTCACTGGGGGCTTATAGGGGCATGGGCAGTTAATGGAACGAATACGGTATTTGATAATGGGATTTTTGAAAGTTTTTAAAGAAATGAAAAGCTTAAAATGATGCTAAATTCACCAACATTGTTACTTTGGATCTAATTGTGATTTCAAATAGAAACTTTCATTACGCACAGTGTCATAAAGTGATATCTGTTTCGTCGTTGAGCTGCACGTCGACTGCTGTATCTAGAAGAGCTTGCGCGGATGCGGAAATAAGACTGGCGCCTGTTCATGTGATGTAAAGTAGAGAGAGCTGGTGAATTTGGTGCCAGAGGAACATTGCAAGCTTTTGCTTTTATCAGAATTGAGTCTCCAATTGCATTGTTTACCATATGGATCGCACTGTGGTCACGATTGACCCCGTTGCGCGAACAAGTCATCGAGTGCTTGGGGTTTGTCTTGGCAAATGCGTGGTTGACAGACTCTGCTTTCTGTGTTGTTAAAGAATATCGAGTTTTGCGCGTTGCCTCCTTGCCCATGCGCTTTCTCAAGATGACGGCCAGCACTTCGGTGTCGCTCGGTGAAAACCTGTATGCACCGCGAGCAAACTTTGGTATGTATTCATGTACGCACTTTTCACCATCACATACAAGGGAATACTTTCTGCACAGATTGTGTTTATCCTCGTAACACTTTATTAGAGCTGGTATGGCAGCAGTGATTGACTGAGCCGCCAAATCTTTGCGATTGCCAAACTTCTGATTTGCGGCCCTTACCTCGCGCTCGGCGCGCCAAGCTATGCTGTCGGCTAATCTGTTGATTGCCTGCCTGTGCTCTTTAGATTTGCACGGATGCTCAGTTACAAGTTGCGGAGTGATTCGCGCCCGCGATATGGCTTTTGCCACAGCTCTGTTCAGATGTACAGTATCTAAGTAGTGCTCAGTTGTTACGCCTTGTTTCGATTTCATCTCGTCACCAAACCCCTCTGCCATCCGGCCATCGGCATCGGTGCACAGTTTATCGACAGTAATGGGATGTGAGCCACTGGTCAGAATTGATGCCAACTTCCTACCGCCGCGCTTTTCGTCGCCAGCATTTTCTTCAACAGACAATGTCGCGGTGCAGCCTTCATGTCCAGGGCAGTCAACTTCGACACCTCTGCGTCGAGCACATTCACCGATCTTGCAAAGTTTGTTTTCATGATTGAAAGCAATGATTTTTTTCTGAGGCGTTAAATTTTCAGCAAGCACATCGCGAGTTTGTGTGGCTGGAGCGAATGGCGTGTTGCCACGCGAGTTTCTCAGTGGATTGTTGTACTGTCTGTCGGCTTCTGCAGGGATCGGCGTGTCGCGAGGAAAACCTCCATTTTCAAGGATGTTCTGCAGCTGAAATCTGTGCTCGCCCATGTTTTCCTCGTTACATTCGCGAACTTTTCTACCGACTTCATTCAGTTGACTCTGCAGGGCCGATGCACATGGTACTGGTTTGTTCATTGCACTTAAAAGACGCTGAGCACCTGTAGCAGCAATGCTGGTGTTGATGAGCCCAACAGCAAGACTCCTATTTGGCTCGGCAGTCTTTCTACCTCTGACACCCGGATTAGACAGCTCGCGGTATAGTTTCTGCTTGCTGGATATGTAATTACATGAGTCGCATTTCACCCTGATGATTCCACTCACTCCCCATTTGGTGAACAAGTTGCCTGGTGTCATCAGCCGACCTTCACACTTTGGGTTTATCAAGTTATGTTCAGTTACACAGTCTTGTATAGCATTTATGCATGTAGTCAAATGTACTTCTACATAGCCACTGACAGGTTCTGTTTCTTTTTTGTCTTGCAGCATTTTTTCAACCTGAGAAGTTTCATGAGTTTGGGGTCGAAGAACTGCACCAACTGCAACATTGGCATCTGAAGTGTCCAGGAGCTCTGATGCTTGTGGTATCCATTCATTGTGAACATTTAGCTTGAACGATCTCTGGAATTCCTGGTGAGATAGTCTCTTTAACCTTTTATTTTCAGCTCTTTAGGCTTGGAGTCCCCAATTTCAGATTTGCACTCCACGATTTCACTCCTTTTTGAACCAACCAACTTGTTTCTTCTTCCACCCATGGCCAAGACGCCCCATATTACATGTATCGATAAATAAAGTTGAAATTAAACTTGTACAGATGATGGGTAATCAGTAACTGGGCTTTCATCTATACCCAAATTGAAGTTCCCACAAGGACTTTATTAAAATCGAGCCTTGTCATTGGTCAATGGCTATGCTAATTAGGGCAATCAATATCATAAGGTGCTAGGTATTCATGTTTTCAAGATAAAATCAATACATTTTATTAAGAGGGACATATCATTCATAAAAGAAAAACAATGTAGCTTGAATAGACTCCTCAAAGTATGTGTACAAAAATGCCCAAGTCCCTTCATTGGACACCCCCCCACTCTATAAGTAAACAAATAAACAAAAAAATACACAGAAAATAGATTCAGATATTTGTTTTTGAATTCAAGCAATATTTTAATACAATTTTTCTATCATTCAGTGTATAAAAACATTTGCAAATGAACAATGAAGTGTAAAAAATGTTACAGTGCAGCAAGCTATTTAAGTGTGTAATTTTGTCATTGCTATCAGCAGTAGATAGCAAAAAAGGCTAAAAATGATACAATGTAAATTAGCTTATTTGCATAGTAAAAAGCCCTCAAAATGTAACCAAACCAGTCTAATTATGTTTACCTGTACCAAATTTATGATATATTATATAAACATGTAAACCTAAAATTCTTTAGAGTGCACACCAGTAAATAGGAATCTCCTATGTCCTTTTTGAAAAGTTACAGTGTTTAAAACGAGGAAACGTGAAAGAAGACTGAATAGAATAGATTAGGAAGGCTAAAAAACAAACCATTAGGCCCTGATTCATATTAAATCCTAATTTAGGCCTGGGAAATATATTGTCTGTGAAAAATGAGCAGGATCCGACCTTTTATGAAGATTTGGCTAAGCTTTCAAAATGTGTTACATTTCAGAAACACCAAGCTATTTGTGAGTCGCCGTAAGCTGTATTTTATATAGGGTGATCTAGTGGGCAATTTCCTGAAAAAAAAACGCTGGACTCCGTATGATTTCTCTGGACTAGATGTCTTCAGCTGACCTTCAACTTGCAGAAAGAGTAAGTTTTGAAGAGCTGAGTCGCTCTGAAGTCAAAAAAATGACGTTTTCCCGGACCCTGTTTGTACAGAAAGTCAATGTAGGCTATTTACTGGTGTGCACCCTGTACATTTTGACCTTTTGACCTACTATCACGAACTTTTCGTGATTTAAAATCTGTTATCGATAAGATTCTTCAAAATTAAGCTACAAGTGACTGTCTGGACAGTCTGGCATATCAATTTGGTGATAGTTTGGCTGTTTAGCATATAAACCTGGTGATTTATTACTATTGGGGTAGTATCGAGGTAAGTTTTGTGTACAAATAAGGCATCCTGGCCTGGGATCATTTGGTGCCAGATCTGTCATTCTATGCGAGCCGATCGTACACAGGCAATGCCATGCAATTGCAAGGCAAGGCTTCAAATTTGGCACAGCAGGCATGGCTGCGCTAGCATAGAACAGCAAAAGCTTGAGAAAATCAATTCCACCTTTGTGTATTCCGAGCATGTGTAGGGGTGCGTCTGTGTGATTTGGAAGTTGTTATCGCATGGGAATTAGGAAAGCTTAAAATTACATGACCATTTTTGTTAAGCTTTAACATGTTCCGTCCGATCTTATAAAACCCTGATCCTAAATCCAACCCTGATCCTAAAACCTTATCCTAACCCTAATCCTAATCCTAACCCTGGCCTAATCCTAACCCTAATCCTGATCCTAATCCCTAATCCTAAACCCTAAATCTCTATTCAAAAGCATGTAAAAATGATTTGTTCCCTGCATTTTGACGACTAAATATACTTCGTGTATTTTCTGCTTACATGCTTATGCAATTTGTTTGTTTTCATGTTTGTTTGCACGTAGAGATATTGACATGGGCAAGGAAATCAACGTCCCTGCACTCTTCTTTGAGAATCTGCAACAGAGGATTGAGCGGCAAATTCAAAACAAGAATGCGTTCGGAAAAGGTTGCTGGGAATGGGATGGGTGCACCAATGCATGTGGTTATGGCAGAGTCCATTTGACAATTGGAGGGACAGTGTCTGGGTGAGTGCACACAGAGCTTCTTACATGGCTTTCAAAAGAAAGAGAGAGTCTGAACTGTCGAACGAAATTTCTCACCGTTGTCATCAGAGGCTCTGTGTCAACCCCGGACATCTGTCCCACGAACCACACCATGTAAATCTGCGAAGGAATCGCTGTCGTAAGGAGGAGAAATGCTTGGGACATGGTGTGTACAAACATTGTATTTTATGAAGGTGAGAGTCTCACTCAGTGGCTATGTGAAGCACTTGCAGCCAACTACACTGCATCCAGTAACAATTTGAAAAATGATGTACTTTTTTGCAACTCTCTTATACATGCATGTAGGCCTATAAAATGCTCTTTAGTTATGCTGCAAGTGCTTCTCTAACACAATTTAAAAATCCCACTCTCAATGTCGGCCTAATTTCACAAGCAATGTATATTGGGGGAGATAGTAGGCGTACAATATACTGCATTCTTTCCATTAACCGCCTGTGGCGCTTAACAAAGTCATTGGGATGGCGCTTATTTTACATTGTTTACATATTTTGCGTAAATACAAAATGGCCAAAATTTTCAACCATCCATCCATCATCATCATCATCAGTGCACCATGATATGTTTCGGACCATGTTCCAGATTTGCATTGACAGTTAATAATATCATTGTTTGTTTCTTTGATTGTTTTAAAGTCACTGCGGGCTTATAGGGGCATGGGCAGTTAATGGAACGAATACGGTATTTGATAATGGGATTTTTGAAAGTTTTTAAAGAAATGAAAAGCTTAAAATGATGCTAAATTCACCAACAT
Organism: Amphiura filiformis; assembly: GCF_039555335.1. Taxonomy (NCBI): domain Eukaryota; kingdom Metazoa; phylum Echinodermata; class Ophiuroidea; order Amphilepidida; family Amphiuridae; genus Amphiura; species Amphiura filiformis. The sequence goes on from NC_092647.1 coordinate 51,505,028, forward strand.
TGTTACTTTGGATCTAATTGTGATTTCAAATAGAAACTTTCATTACGCACAGTGTCATACAAGTGATATCTGTTTCGTCGTTGAGCTGCACGTCGACTGCTGTATCTAGAAGAGCTTGCGCGGATGCGGAAATAAGACTGGCGCCTGTTCATGTGATGTAAAGTAGAGAGAGCTGGTGAATTTGGTGCCAGAGGAACATTGCAAGCTTTTGCTTTTATCAGAATTGAGTCTCCAATTGCATTGTTTACCATATGGATCGCACTGTGGTCACGATTGACCCCGTTGCGCGAACAAGTCATCGAGTGCTTGGGGTTTGTCTTGGCAAATGCGTGGTTGACAGACTCTGCTTTCTGTGTTGTTAAAGAATATCGAGTTTTGCGCGTTGCCTCCTTGCCCATGCGCTTTCTCAAGATGACGGCCAGCACTTCGGTGTCGCTCGGTGAAAACCTGTATGCACCGCGAGCAAACTTTGGTATGTATTCATGTACGCACTTTTCACCATCACATACAAGGGAATACTTTCTGCACAGATTGTGTTTATCCTCGTAACACTTTATTAGAGCTGGTATGGCAGCAGTGATTGACTGAGCCGCCAAATCTTTGCGATTGCCAAACTTCTGATTTGCGGCCCTTACCTCGCGCTCGGCGCGCCAAGCTATGCTGTCGGCTAATCTGTTGATTGCCTGCCTGTGCTCTTTAGATTTGCACGGATGCTCAGTTACAAGTTGCGGAGTGATTCGCGCCCGCGATATGGCTTTTGCCACAGCTCTGTTCAGATGTACAGTATCTAAGTAGTGCTCAGTTGTTACGCCTTGTTTCGATTTCATCTCGTCACCAAACCCCTCTGCCATCCGGCCATCGGCATCGGTGCACAGTTTATCGACAGTAATGGGATGTGAGCCACTGGTCAGAATTGATGCCAACTTCCTACCGCCGCGCTTTTCGTCGCCAGCATTTTCTTCAACAGACAATGTCGCGGTGCAGCCTTCATGTCCAGGGCAGTCAACTTCGACACCTCTGCGTCGAGCACATTCACCGATCTTGCAAAGTTTGTTTTCATGATTGAAAGCAATGATTTTTTTTTGTTTCTTTAAATTTTCAGCAAGCACATCGCGAGTTTGTGTGGCTGGAGCGAATGGCGTGTTGCCACGCGAGTTTCTCAGTGGATTGTTGTACTGTCTGTCGGCTTCTGCAGGGATCGGCGTGTCGCGAGGAAAACCTCCATTTTCAAGGATGTTCTGCAGCTGAAATCTGTGCTCGCCCATGTTTTCCTCGTTACATTCGCGAACTTTTCTACCGACTTCATTCAGTTGACTCTGCAGGGCCGATGCACATGGTACTGGTTTGTTCATTGCACTTAAAAGACGCTGAGCACCTGTAGCAGCAATGCTGGTGTTGATGAGCCCAACAGCAAGACTCCTATTTGGCTCGGCAGTCTTTCTACCTCTGACACCCGGATTAGACAGCTCGCGGTATAGTTTCTGCTTGCTGGATATGTAATTACATGAGTCGCATTTCACCCTGATGATTCCACTCACTCCCCATTTGGTGAACAAGTTGCCTGGTGTCATCAGCCGACCTTCACACTTTGGGTTTATCAAGTTATGTTCAGTTACACAGTCTTGTATAGCATTTATGCATGTAGTCAAATGTACTTCTACATAGCCACTGACAGGTTCTGTTTCTTTTTTGTCTTGCAGCATTTTTTCAACCTGAGAAGTTTCATGAGTTTGGGGTCGAAGAACTGCACCAACTGCAACATTGGCATCTGAAGTGTCCAGGAGCTCTGATGCTTGTGGTATCCATTCATTGTGAACATTTAGCTTGAACGATCTCTGGAATTCCTGGTGAGATAGTCTCTTTAACCTTTTTATTTTCAGCTCTTTAGGCTTGGAGTCCCCCAATTTCAGATTTGCACTCCACGATTTCACTCCTTTTTTGAACCAACCAACTTGTTTCTTCTTCCACCCATGGCCAAGACGCCCCATATTACATGTATCGATAAATAAAGTTGAAATTAAACTTGTACAGATGATGGGTAATCAGTAACTGGGCTTTCATCTATACCCAAATTGAAGTTCCCACAAGGACTTTATTAAAATCGAGCCTTGTCATTGGTCAATGGCTATGCTAATTAGGGCAATCAATATCATAAGGTGCTAGGTATTCATGTTTTCAAGATAAAAATCAATACATTTTATTAAGAGGGACATATCATTCATAAAAGAAAAACAATGTAGCTTGAATAGACTCCTCAAAGTATGTGTACAAAAATGCCCAAGTCCCTTCATTGGACACCCCCCCCACTCTATAAGTAAACAAATAAACAAAAAAATACACAGAAAATAGATTCAGATATTTGTTTTTGAATTCAAGCAATATTTTAATACAATTTTTCTATCATTCAGTGTATAAAAACATTTGCAAATGAACAATGAAGTGTAAAAATGTTACAGTGCAGCAAGCTATTTAAGTGTGTAATTTTGTCATTGCTATCAGCAGTAGATAGCAAAAAAGGCTAAAAATGATACAATGTAAATTAGCTTATTTGCATAGTAAAAAGCCCTCAAAATGTAACCAAACCAGTCTAATTATGTTTACCTGTACCAAATTTATGATATATTATATAAACATGTAAACCTACAAATTCTTTAGAGTGCACACCAGTAAATAGGAATCGCCTATGTCCTTTGTGAAAAGTTACAGTGTTTAAAACGAGGAAACGTGCAAGAAGACTGAATAGAATAGATTAGGAAAGGCTTAAAACAAACCATTAGGCCCTGATTCATATTAAATCCTAATTTAGGCCTGGGAAATATATTGTCTGTGAAAAATGAGCAGGATCCGACCTTTTATGAAGATTTGGCTAAGCTTTCAAAATGTGTTACATTTCAGAAACACCAAGCTATTTGTGAGTCGCCGTAAGCTGTATTTTATATAGGGTGATCTAGTGGGCAATTTCCTGAAAAAAAACGCTGGACTCCGTATGATTTCTCTGGACTAGATGTCTTCAGCTGACCTTCAACTTGCAGAAAGAGTAAGTTTTGAAGAGCTGAGTCGCTCTGAAGTCAAAAAAATGACGTTTTCCCGGACCCTGTTTGTACAGAAAGTCAATGTAGGCTATTTACTGGTGTGCACCCTGTACATTTTGACCTTTTGACCTACTATCACGAACTTTTCGTGATTTAAAATCTGTTATCGATAAGATTCTTCAAAATTAAGCTACAAGTGACTGTCTGGACAGTCTGGCATATCAATTTGGTGATAGTTTGGCTGTTTAGCATATAAACCTGGTGATTTATTACTATTGGGGTAGTATCGAGGTAAGTTTTGTGTACAAATAAGGCATCCTGGCCTGGGATCATTTGGTGCCAGATCTGTCATTCTATGCGAGCCGATCGTACACAGGCAATGCCATGCAATTGCAAGGCAAGGCTTCCAAATTTGGCTTTAGCAGGCATGGCTGCGCTAGCATAGAACAGCAAAAGCTTGAGAAAATCAATTCCACCTTTGTGTATTCCGAGCATGTGTAGGGGTGCGTCTGTGTGATTTGGAAGTTGTTATCGCATGGGAATTAGGAAAGCTTAAAATTACATGACCATTTTTGGTAAGCTTTAACATGTTCCGTCCGATCTTATAAAACCCTGATCCTAAATCCAACCCTGATCCTAAAACCTTATCCTCATCCTAATCCTAATCCTAACCCTGGCCTAATCCTAACCCTAATCCTGATCCTAATCCCTAATCCTAAACCCTAAATCTCTATTCAAAAGAATGTAAAAATGATTTGTTCCCTGCATTTTGACGACTAAATATACTTCGTGTATTTTCTGCTTACATGCTTATGCAATTTGTTTGTTTTCATGTTTGTTTGCACGTAGAGATATTGACATGGGCAAGGAAATCAACGTCCCTGCACTCTTCTTTGAGAATCTGCAACAGAGGATTGAGCGGCAAATTCAAAACAAGAATGCGTTCGGAAAAGGTTGCTGGGAATGGGATGGGTGCACCAATGCATGTGGTTATGGCAGAGTCCATTTGACAATTGGAGGGGAAAGTGTCTGGGTGAGTGCACACAGAGCTTCTTACATGGCTTCAAAAAGAAAGAGAGAGTCTGAACTGTCGAACGAAATTTCTCACCGTTGTCATCAGAGGCTCTGTGTCAACCCCGGACATCTGTCCCACGAACCACACCATGTAAATCTGCGAAGGAATCGCTGTCGTAAGGAGGAGAAATGCTTGGGACATGGTGTGTACAAACATTGTATTTTATGAAGGTGAGAGTCTCACTCAGTGGCTATGTGAAGCACTTGCAGCCAACTACACTGCATCCAGTAACAATTTGAAAAATGATGTACTTTTTTGCAACTCTCTTATACATGCATGTAGGCCTATAAAATGCTCTTTAGTTATGCTGCAAGTGCTTCTCTAACACAATTTAAAAATCCCACTCTCAATGTCGGCCTAATTTCACAAGCAATGTATATTGGGGGAGATAGTAGGCGTACAATATACCGCATTCTTTCCATTAACCGCCTGTGGCGCTTAACAAAGTCATTGGGATGGCGCTTATTTTTACATTGTTTACATATTTTGCGTAAATAAAAATGGCCAAAATTTTCAACCATCCATCCATCATCATCATCATCAGTGCACCATGATATGTTTCGGACCATGTTCCAGATTTGCATTGACAGTTAATAATATCATTGTTGGTTTCTTTGATTGTTTTAAAGTCACTGGGAGCTTATAGGGGCATGGGCAGTTAATGGAACGAATACGGTATTTGATAATGGGATTTTTGAAAGTTTTTAAAGAAATGAAAAGCTTAAAATGATGCTAAATTCACCAACATTGTTACTTTGGATCTAATTGTGATTTCAAATAGAAACTTTCATTACGCACAGTGTCATACAAGTGATATCTGTTTCGTCGTTGAGCTGCACGTCGACTGCTGTATCTAGAAGAGCTTGCGCGGATGCGGAAATAAGACTGGCGCCTGTTCATGTGATGTAAAGTAGAGAGAGCTGGTGAATTTGGTGCCAGAGGAACATTGCAAGCTTTTGCTTTTATCAGAATTGAGTCTCCAATTGCATTGTTTACCATATGGATCGCACTGTGGTCACGATTGACCCCGTTGCGCGAACAAGTCATCGAGTGCTTGGGGTTTGTCTTGGCAAATGCGTGGTTGACAGACTCTGCTTTCTGTGTTGTTAAAGAATATCGAGTTTTGCGCGTTGCCTCCTTGCCCATGCGCTTTCTCAAGATGACGGCCAGCACTTCGGTGTCGCTCGGTGAAAACCTGTATGCACCGCGAGCAAACTTTGGTATGTATTCATGTACGCACTTTTCACCATCACATACAAGGGAATACTTTCTGCACAGATTGTGTTTATCCTCGTAACACTTTATTAGAGCTGGTATGGCAGCAGTGATTGACTGAGCCGCCAAATCTTTGCGATTGCCAAACTTCTGATTTGCGGCCCTTACCTCGCGCTCGGCGCGCCAAGCTATGCTGTCGGCTAATCTGTTGATTGCCTGCCTGTGCTCTTTAGATTTGCACGGATGCTCAGTTACAAGTTGCGGAGTGATTCGCGCCCGCGATATGGCTTTTGCCACAGCTCTGTTCAGATGTACAGTATCTAAGTAGTGCTCAGTTGTTACGCCTTGTTTCGATTTCATCTCGTCACCAAACCCCTCTGCCATCCGGCCATCGGCATCGGTGCACAGTTTATCGACAGTAATGGGATGTGAGCCACTGGTCAGAATTGATGCCAACTTCCTACCGCCGCGCTTTTCGTCGCCAGCATTTTCTTCAACAGACAATGTCGCGGTGCAGCCTTCATGTCCAGGGCAGTCAACTTCGACACCTCTGCGTCGAGCACATTCACCGATCTTGCAAAGTTTGTTTTCATGATTGAAAGCAATGATTTTTTTTTTTTTTTTTAAATTTTCAGCAAGCACATCGCGAGTTTGTGTGGCTGGAGCGAATGGCGTGTTGCCACGCGAGTTTCTCAGTGGATTGTTGTACTGTCTGTCGGCTTCTGCAGGGATCGGCGTGTCGCGAGGAAAACCTCCATTTTCAAGGATGTTCTGCAGCTGAAATCTGTGCTCGCCCATGTTTTCCTCGTTACATTCGCGAACTTTTCTACCGACTTCATTCAGTTGACTCTGCAGGGCCGATGCACATGGTACTGGTTTGTTCATTGCACTTAAAAGACGCTGAGCACCTGTAGCAGCAATGCTGGTGTTGATGAGCCCAACAGCAAGACTCCTATTTGGCTCGGCAGTCTTTCTACCTCTGACACCCGGATTAGACAGCTCGCGGTATAGTTTCTGCTTGCTGGATATGTAATTACATGAGTCGCATTTCACCCTGATGATTCCACTCACTCCCCATTTGGTGAACAAGTTGCCTGGTGTCATCAGCCGACCTTCACACTTTGGGTTTATCAAGTTATGTTCAGTTACACAGTCTTGTATAGCATTTATGCATGTAGTCAAATGTACTTCTACATAGCCACTGACAGGTTCTGTTTCTTTTTTGTCTTGCAGCATTTTTTCAACCTGAGAAGTTTCATGAGTTTGGGGTCGAAGAACTGCACCAACTGCAACATTGGCATCTGAAGTGTCCAGGAGCTCTGATGCTTGTGGTATCCATTCATTGTGAACATTTAGCTTGAACGATCTCTGGAATTCCTGGTGAGATAGTCTCTTTAACCTTTTTATTTTCAGCTCTTTAGGCTTGGAGTCCCCCAATTTCAGATTTGCACTCCACGATTTCACTCCTTTTTTTGAACCAACCAACTTGTTTCTTCTTCCACCCATGGCCAAGACGCCCCATATTACATGTATCGATAAATAAAGTTGAAATTAAACTTGTACAGATGATGGGTAATCAGTAACTGGGCTTTCATCTATACCCAAATTGAAGTTCCCACAAGGACTTTATTAAAATCGAGCCTTGTCATTGGTCAATGGCTATGCTAATTAGGGCAATCAATATCATAAGGTGCTAGGTATTCATGTTTTCAAGATAAAAATCAATACATTTTATTAAGAGGGACATATCATTCATAAAAGAAAAACAATGTAGCTTGAATAGACTCCTCAAAGTATGTGTACAAAATGCCCAAGTCCTTCATTGGACACCCCCCCACTCTATAAGTAAACAAATAAACAAAAAATACACAGAAAATAGATTCAGATATTTGTTTTTGAATTCAAGCAATATTTTAATACAATTTTTCTATCATTCAGTGTATAAAAACATTTGCAAATGAACAATGAAGTGTAAAAATGTTACAGTGCAGCAAGCTATTTAAGTGTGTAATTTTGTCATTGCTATCAGCAGTAGATAGCAAAAAAGGCTAAAAATGATACAATGTAAATTAGCTTATTTGCATAGTAAAAAGCCCTCAAAATGTAACCAAACCAGTCTAATTATGTTTACCTGTACCAAATTTATGATATATTATATAAACATGTAAACCTAAAAATTCTTTAGAGTGCACACCAGTAAATAGGAATCTCCTATGTCCTTTTGAAAAGTTACAGTGTTTAAAACGAGGAAACGTGCAAGAAGACTGAATAGAATAGATTAGGAAAGGCTTAAAAACAAACCATTAGGCCCTGATTCATATTAAATCCTAATTTAGGCCTGGGAAATATATTGTCTGTGAAAAATGAGCAGGATCCGACCTTTTATGAAGATTTGGCTAAGCTTTCAAAATGTGTTACATTTCAGAAACACCAAGCTATTTGTGAGTCGCCGTAAGCTGTATTTTATATAGGGTGATCTAGTGGGCAATTTCCTGAAAAAAACGCTGGACTCCGTATGATTTCTCTGGACTAGATGTCTTCAGCTGACCTTCAACTTGCAGAAAGAGTAAGTTTTGAAGAGCTGAGTCGCTCTGAAGTCAAAAAAATGACGTTTTCCCGGACCCTGTTTGTACAGAAAGTCAATGTAGGCTATTTACTGGTGTGCACCCTTAGGGCCACGATGCTTTTTTAATAAAATTCATAATTATTAACTCCATCCGCAAAATTGTATCTGTAGTTATTTTTGTTCATACACTCATCAAATAATGACTCGACAATGGAAATGTACTGATAATTTTAAATGATCTTCTATATAACTTCAAAGTTAAATTTAACAATAAGAAAATCTTTACGAACATATTGAAAACAAATCTGCGATAATGATGTAGAGGAAACAATGCTCTTCTTGACCAACATCGGCTGACCACCCCACGTATGCAAATGTCTGATAACAATAATGGTCCCCATTGTAGTATCGTCATGGTCGCGAAAATTGAATTTCATTTCAGTTGTATTGTTTTCCATCATATATTATTCCAGGGCATTGTATGAACCAAAGATGCATATTGTTTACTTTAATCATGACCGTAGCGTCCATTATAGAAGTTGTTTTACATCAGAGTAGCTCTTTTCCATTTTCTTTCTTTTACTTTTTTTTCTGTTCATTGTACCATAATTACAACAAGTATTCATATATTCTGACATAGACATAGAACGTGCTCAAATGATTTTATTAGAATAATGAAATTCTTCCAAATTAAATATAAAGGTCATGTGATAATAGACACTACTACAAATATTCGCGAATTAACTATACATAACTATATAGCGCCCAGATACACACACCTTACTTGACACGTTTCTTCCTAACTGAAGCCATAAAAATGTGCATTTAAAACTTGAGTTCAAATGACGTCCGGCTGATTTAGTGCTTCATTGATTCCCAGCTTTGATATAACTACCAAATGCACTACAATATACAACGTACTCATAAAACGGTTTTGTTCTTGTTGAAATATCTATATAATTCTGAGACCTTTTGACATTTATAAAAATCATAATAATCTTTTAAATTTCCGAATTCATTTCCACACAAAAATATCCATTTGAAATATTGGCAAATCTTCTGCTAATCTTCTCTAAACTCAGAACTTACTTATTATTGTGCACCTCTATCACGTAATACGGAACACCCTGTCTTGTCAGGGAAAAGGAAAGCTCGTTTTATCAAAAAGGTTCAAATTTGATTCGAGAACTCGGAGATCAGAAATTATGAAGTACATTCCCTTGATTAATCAGTATTTTACTATATATTCTAATAGAGAACACTGGCGTTTGGTGATGCAGGTTATGCCAAAAGTGGGCTTCGCAAAAGAATGCAGGTAGAACTGGTACACAGACACCAGGTCATCTCGGAAGAAGGTGAAACGTTTGAGCACGAGTACGTGAAGCTTGCCCATTCGTTTACAAGTCCTGTGTTTTTCTTATAGTCTTTACAATAAGATCCGTAACTGTTTACATCTCTGCCATGGCTGTTGTATTTTTTTGAATACGTTAAGGCCGCATCAAAGGGAGCGAGAGAAATAGTATAATTTTGCATAACTAGAATGTTCTGTCATCTTAAAAAATCTTATCAATGGTTATACTAGTTCTCCATTAGTGGGACTTGCATTAGCGATAACTTCCTCACACATCACCATTTGTCTGTCTTAATCAAAACACTCGTACATAATGTCTATAATGTTAATTAATGTGTATTCCCCTTGCTGCAGGCGTAAGGTTCATTTTCACACATGTCAAGACATCAACTTGAAAAGACCTGATTTTCACTACTCTCCTACATGTTGCTATACAGGCGGCAACAAAACATTATGGAATAATATTTTGCATTCAAAGTAAAGAGTAAAAAATGCGCAACGGCTTAAGCTGAATTTACACTCGATCGCTTTTGCAGAAAGCGATTCTCACGCATGCTCAGTGTTTACTTACATTTCCAGAGCGTCGAGCCGATCAATCGATTCAAATCGCTGAGGCATAAACGACGTCGCTTTTGCAAGTTGACGAAATTTCAACTTCCCAGCGATATCGTTTGACACGTGAATGCGTCAACCAATCATATACAACCATTTGGATCTATTATTTAGCTAATTAATTTACCTTTCTCGGTTATTAACTTTTGGTGATGAATTAATTCAAAGCAATAACTATTGACAGCAACTGATGTTTTAAAAATGTATTTTGTGGCATTATAGAATAATTTAATTGTCGTCTGCAATCGCTATCGCCGTGGTAAGTGTAAATGCAAAAGCGACGGGCGATGCGGCGCAAAATACGGCGATTGCCCATCGCTTTCCAAAAACGTTTCATCGCAATCGCCCGGCGATCGAGTAAATTCAGCTCTAAGGAGCCATAACATGATCGGACCGAACTCAGTCATGATAGACTGGTTTGTAGGGTCAATAATAATACAAATAAACGTGATAAAAATGCATATCCGATACAGGGTGTCCCAGAATGATCTATACCGGGAAAGATGGAATTTTTTAGGTATGAAGGGCATGTTGAATGGTCATATTGTTTTGCATTTATAGTTCTACAGATATTTAGCTTTCTCAGATTTTTTAGATTTTAAAAATTGGACGTTTCTAGTAGAAGTTATAAAAGATTGTGTAAAAATGGTGAATTCTAAGTTTTGACAACGCAACCTATTTTGAAAATCTGTAACATTACTAACCGTTCAGCACAAAGTTATTTGGAAAAAGTTATGCAGGTATTTTAGTTGTGCCCTGTTCATAATTCCACTAAATAGCCGATATCTATCTATTATTTATGACGTTACGAAGTAATCATTATATGGAATTAAGGATTTGTGGCCTAATCCCATTCTCTCTTTGGCGGTAGTTTTAAATATAGTTATTGTGGTGTGAGATCCATATCATTTGAAATGCTTGCAGAGATCGAACTGGTTGTGGTACAGAAAAGACGGCTCCTCAATTTACTGTACAGCAGTGTGGATTTCTTTCAAAAACTTACTGGCAAACCGGCACCTATGTTGAGACGCAAAGAAGATTCATTAGACGATAGTGTATAACGTAAAGAAGTTTGACGAGCACGGAACTGTCAGGAATCGGCAGAGTGAAGCTTCAGGTGCTCGTAAGACTGTAAGAACTAGAGCGAACATTGCAGCTGTCCGGCAAGCTTTAAGGCCCAACCCCAACAGTAGTTGTCGTCGAAATGCTGTGCCAAACATCCCACGTTCTTCATTTAATCGTATCGTGCCATTTTTCAAAGGTATGCAAGTCGTTTTCATCGATTTTACATTATTGCATGCCACGCCAAAACAAATAAAGGTAGCGTGCTGAAATTAACAGAATAAGTAGGAGACATGTCCAACATTATAATGCTGGTATCAAAAATAGATACACTGCCCGTCTTCTATTTTTAGTTATTTTTGCAAACACGGTACAAATCATTCTGGGACACCCTGTATTATGTGCTGTTATTAAATAGCTGTTCACAAACATCTATTCGTTATGGAAATATTACAACATGGCTTTTATAGTTTCTGTTTTAATAAGTTACATCTAGCATACTACAAACACTTCAAGTAAAAAACAAAGTTCTGCTGAGATTATCTTACATAACTTTTGCACCTGAGCATTAAAGAAAATGCCTCTGGTAGCCCAGACATTATTTATTCAGCAGTCAAGTTAGCTCAATCGATAAGGCGTTCGACTATGGTGCGATATGTTGCGGGTTCGAACCCTGGTGGTGCCTAGTACGCTCTCTTGGAAAAATTGAGTTAGCTTGAAATTCCCCTGGACAAGGAACTTACTGCTAATTTGTCTCGTTGTAACCCGTACGAAACTCGGGGAGCTGATCCTGGTTGCGATGGATTTTGTGGAATGTCTAGGGTGTGCGCTCTTGAAGCAGCAAAGTCCCTGATTTGTTGTTTAATGGTTTATGGAATGATGTGGGGCCGTAGTGGTCAGCGACAACCTGTAAAGTGTGCTGAGGCTTGTGGATCAACGCCTAGGTGTTGTGCCTGTGCGTAGCGCACTATAAATCACTGCGCTTTTTTATTCAATCACAGTTGCGATTTTTAATTTTTGCATTGAAAATATTTGTGTTTAAATCCTATATACACAATTTCAAAAAATGAAGTCCGCCATAGAAAAAAGTGATTGTGACACACAGGAAAAGTCTTGTTCTAAAACTAATGCATTTCTCAAAGGGTCTAGAATACTTGGGCTTCGTAATAAAATCTAGCGTTTAATTATTTCCCTCTAAATTTGACCGTGACACAAACACATATGATGTTATGGTTACGGGTTAGCAATCCTCGTGACTTTAACTACTCACGAGTTGAATTTCTCTACCGGTATTTCATGTCTAGGTGTTGCACCAATCGACAATCTTCCCTAAACGGAAAAATGCTCAACATTATTTATTTTGTATCAACAACCTTTGATGTTGAGCCCATTATTCTCCCAAGCCAATACCAAAATATATTTATAAGATGAATGAAAGTTTACCAAGCATTGACTAAGATGTACTTAGATAACATTTCAACAAATCTCAGTAGATTTTATTTGATAGTGTTAACGCGCAAGAATAACTGCCTATTGGAGTGTTAGTTATCAGTAAAGTATCATCATACTTATATAATTCACAAAGGAACTTATGTCAAATTTGTATTTGAGATCAAAACACAGATACTGTAATAACATACATAGCTAAAAATATAAATAGCTGTTTTGTCTAATCTCCAGTTGTCAGTCTTGAGACGTTAAAAATCCGTGTTACCAGTATCTGGTATGCTCTCGATCTCTTTATTGTTGCTTTGTCGTTCTATAGTCTACGTGTATGATGCAATCAGTTGATAATTACCACATCATCACCTCATGAGTTGGTTTCCAAATATTTCAAAGCTTCCTTAAACTATCTGGTACTAAATGTTACCATTCACTCGTTTCAAAGAATACAGACAGAGGTATCTGTAATAACGCCAGTCAAAAGCTTGGGCAAGATAATACGATCCATTATACCTGAAACATTATCACTTTAAAATTAAACATGATAAGCAGTGGTTGGAAATAAGTATGCTCTTATAAGTATTTTTAGTTTACATAATCTTGTCCCACAATCACTTGAGATTTCTAGAATGGCGTATATGTAAACATGTTGCATGAAGTCAATAACCTTTTAAGGTATCCAATTGTTTGAATAAAACATGATGTAATAATTAGAATATAATAGCACTGCTTATTCTAGTCAGTGGCTAAGGTTCAGTTTGTTCGCGATGAATTTCACTGGTTTCTGCATGCCATCTATCACAAGGTAGACGGCCGCAATCGCGTCGTCACGGAAGACGCTTGTCGATGCGCGAGTATGTAGCGCGTTCTATAATAATACGCAAACGAGATCGCAGTACGTGCAACTGAAAGGGTAAACAAGTTTCATTCGTTTCAGAAAAGGGGGAGTTTTCATGACGATAACTTAATTTTTGCTGAATAAAATAGTGTTTAGTTATTAAAATAATATTAAACTTAATAAGAATGAGAATAACCGATAGGAAATTTTGCGCCGGCATCCACCACTCAAAATATTGGACCTGTCTGTCTAATATCTATCTAATCGGTAGAGATTAGTAAAAAAAACCCGGCAGGATAAACAAACTAAACATAAAAATTACAATTTGCATTAACAGAAAACATCCTAAGACTACACATGATGAAAAGTAACAAAAAAGTAGTTGATAATTTTAATTAGAATAAGTATGTTTCAGTTGCTTTGAAAGACTATAACGTAATCATTCAAGAAAAAATGGATGTTATGCTATTTGTACCATAAATATACAATATTTACTTTGAGTTTGAGTAATAACTATTATTCTACAGCGGTCATCAAGTAATAACGGAACTCCTACACTAAATCTCTATTATACTAATACATGTAGAATTGCCTTTGGTGTTATTATTTTGTCGAGGCAATATTGAGTTAGTGTGATTGGCAAGTTCGCTATTACGATTGTAATGGTTATGTTTTCTAGTTGCTGGTAGCGCTTTTCTATCGAGTCAAATTTCCGCTCCAGATATATTGACATGAAAATGTTTAACGCATTTAGACACTTTACGAACAATTACTTTTTACATAACGTATATTCTACAACTAGTGTAAATACATTTAAACTTGACAGTTAGGTGTTCAATTGATTTATTGAATGGACCGACATTATGATTTAGCTTTAAGTTTCATGGCATTATTTACATGTCAGATGAGACGCCTAAAAAGGTCTTGGAAGGGAACAAAAACGTCAAGGTCAATAACTTATAAGACAAGATACCAATGATCACATGATTACTGTGCGTTTAACAGACAGAAAGGTGCTGAATGACAATATCTGAATATAGCTCCTGCAAATGTCACCATTATGTCAACATTGTTCCTTTAACAATAATAAAGATAAACAACTGAATCTATTTTGAGTTTTTGCAGTCCAGCGAGAAATTATCAGTCGCCATTGAACAAGACGCTATCCTGACAGGTAAATCGTATAGGTCTACAGCAAAGTGGCATATACTATATCATATCATTTCAACCTGGTCGCCAAACTAGAGCCATTTAGAGTTAGCGTACTAACTGTACGTTGCCAACACTTTACCGTAACATTTGGTGTTAAAAATAATTTGGGTTCTCCTGTTAATTTAAAGACATTTTTACTTTTTTCTAAGATCCGTGAATCACCACCTTCATAGAGTCGTGTCATATATAGGATGCTTTATAAGAAAAAAAAAAGTAACATCCTACATATAGAAGTTTGTGGTATTCCTTGAGGCCTTACGTCTGGGTTAAGTTGTGAAATCAATGTTCCCCCTGCATTAGAATACAAGAATGGTCTTACATTTTCCTCAAGCCATTTGGTGGTTAATTTGAGCTTATCGTAAATTGTTACACAAGTTAAACCCAAAGGCTGGATGTGGGTTGCAACAGCCTGTCGTTTAGAGTAACGCAATTCAAGACTATAGATGTTAAATGGGAGATTTTATTATACTCGAATTTTGTCCCAGTAATTATATCAAGAACAACATGACCCAAAGATTATGTTTGGAAAAAATGAATTGATTACTATTTTTCATAACCACTTTATAACAACACAACAGAGGTGGTGAGAGAGGGGAAAAGGATAGAGAGTGAGAGAGTGAGAGAGTGAGAGAGAGTCCGATAGACAAGGAGAGAAATAGAGCATTCTTAATCAGATTATGTTATTAAAAGCATAAAAAGTAGAGTGTTAAAGTTATGGCCTCATAAAACATGTTGTCAATGCTGTTAAAAAATGCGCAACGGCTTAAGCTCAATTTACACTCGATCGCTTTTGCAGAAAGCGATTCTCACGCATGCTCAGTGTTTACTTACATTTCCAGAGCGTCGAGCCGATCAATCGATTCAAATCGCTGAGGCATAAACGACGTCACTTTTGCAAGTTGACGAAATTTCAACTTCCCAGCGATATCGTTTGACACGTGAATGCGTCAACCAATCATATACAACCATTTGGATCTATTATTTAGCTAATTAATTTACCTTTCTCGGTTATTAACTTTTGGTGATGAATTAATTCAAAGCAATAACTATTGACAGCAACTGATGTTTTAAAAATGTATTTTGTGGCATTATAGAATAATTTAATTGTCGTCTGCAATCGCTATCGCCGTGGTAAGTGTAAATGCAAAAGCGACGGGCGATGCGGCGCAAAATACGGCGATTGCCCATCGCTTTCCAAAAACGTTTCATCGCAATCGCCCGGCGATCGAGTAAATTCAGCTCTAAGGAGCCATAACATGATCGGACCGAACTCAGTCATGATAGACAGAATGACGCGCATATCCGATATTATGTGCTGTTATTAAATAGCTGTTCACAAACATCTATTCGTTATGGAAATATTACAACATGGCTTTTATAGTTTCTGTTTTTAATAAGTTACATCTAGCATACTACAAACACTTCAAGTAAAACAAAGTTCTGCTGAGATTATCTTACATAACTTTTGCACCTGAGCATTAAAGAAAATGCCTCTGGTAGCCCAGACATTATTTATTCAATCACAGTTGCGATTTTTAATTTTTGCATTGAAAATATTTTTGTTTAAATCCTATATACACAATTTCAAAAAATGAAGTCCGCCATAGAAAAAAGTGATTGTGACACACAGGAAAAGTCTTGTTCTAAAACTAATGCATTTCTCAAAGGGTCTAGAATACTTGGGCTTCGTAATAAAATCTAGCGTTTAATTATCTCCCTCTGAATTTGACCGTGACACAAACACATATGATGTTATGGTTACGGGTTAGCAATCCTCGTGACTTTAACTACTCACGAGTTGAATTTCTCTACCGGTATTTCATGTCTAGGTGTTGCACCAATCGACAATCTTCCCTAAAAGGAAAAATGCTCAACATTATTTATTTTGTATCAACAACCTTTGATGTTGAGCCCATTATTCTCCCAAGCCAATACCAAAATATATTTATAAGATGAATGAAAGTTTACCAAGCATTGACTAAGATGTACTTAGATAACATTTCAACAAATCTCAGTAGATTTTATTTGATAGTGTTAACGCGCAAGAATACTGCCTATTGGAGTGTTAGTTATCAGTAAAGTATCATCATACTTATATAATTCACAAAGGAACTTATGTCAAATTTGTATTTGAGATCAAAACACAGATACTGTAATAACATAAATACATAGCTAAAAATATAAATAGCTGTTTTGTCTAATCTCCAGTTGTCAGTCTTGAGAGGTTAAAAATCCGTGTTACCAGTATCTGGTATGCTCTCGATCTCTTTATTGTTGCTTTGTCGTTCTATAGTCTACGTGTATGATGCGATCAGTTGATAATTACCACATCATCACCTCATGAGTTGGTTTCCAAATATTTCAAAGCTTCCTTAAACTATCTGGTACTAAATGTTACCATTCACTCGTTTCAAAGAATACAGACAGAGGTATCTGTAATAACGCCAGTCAAAAGCTTGGGCAAGATAATACGATCCATTATACCTGAAACATTATCACTTTAAAATTAAACATGATAAGCAGTGGTTGGAAATAAGTATGCTCTTATAAGTATTTTTAGTTTACATAATCTTGTCCCACAATCACTTGAGATTTCTAGAATGGCGTATATGTAAACATGTTGCATGAAGTCAATAACCTTTTAAGGTATCCAATTGTTTGAATAAAACATGATGTAATAATTAGAATATAATAGCACTGCTTATTCTAGTCAGTGGCTAAGGTTCAGTTTGTTCGCGATGAATTTCACAGGTTTCTGCATGCCATCTATCACAAGGTAGACGGCCGCAATCGCGTCGTCACGGAAGACGCTTGTCGATGCGCGAGTATGTAGCGCGTTCTATAATAATACGCGAGATCGCAGTACGTGCAACTGAAAGGGTAAACAAGTTTCATTCGTTTCAGAAAAGGGGGAGTTTTCATGACGATAACTTAATTTTTGCTGAATAAAATAGTGTTTAGTTATTAAAATAATATTAAACTTAATAAGAATGAGAATAAACGATAAGAAATTTTGCGCCGGCATCCACCACTCAAAATATTGGACCAGCCTGTCTAATATCTATCTAATCGGTAGAGATTAGTAAAAAAAACCGGCAGGATAAACAAACTAAACATAAAAATTACAATTTGCATTAACAGAAAACATCCTAAGACTACACATGATGAAAAGTAACAAAAAAGTAGTTGATAATTTTAATTAGAATAAGTATGTTTCAGTTGCTTTGAAAGACTATAACGTAATCATTCAAGAAAAAATGGATGTTATGCTATTTGTACCATAAATATACAATATTTACTTTGAGTTTGAGTAATAACTATTATTCTACAACGGTCATCAAGTAATAACGGAACTCCTACACTAAATCTCTATTATACTAATACATGTAGAATTGCCTTTGGTGTTATTATTTTGTCGAGGCAATATTGAGTTAGTGTGATTGGCAAGTTCGCGATTACGATTGTAATGGTTATGTTTTCTAGTTGCTGGTAGCGCTTTTCTATCGAGTCAAATTTCCGCTCCAGATATATTGACATGAAAATGTTTAACGCATTTAGACACTTTACGAACAATTACTTTTTACATAATGTAGATTCTACAACTAGTGTAAATACATTTAAACTTGACAGATGTTCAATTGATTTGATGAACGGACCGACATTATGATTTAGCTTTAAGTTTCATGGCATTATTTACATGTCAGATGAGACGCCTAAAAAGGTCTTGGAAGGGAACAAAAACGTCAAGGTCAATAACTTATAAGACAAGATACCAATGATCACATGATTACTGTGCGTTTAACAGACAGAAATGTGCTGAATGACAATATCTGAATATAGCTCCTGCAAATGTCACCATTATGTCAACATTGTTCCTTTAACAATAATAAAGATAAACAACTGAATCTATTTTGAGTTTTTGCAGTCCAGCGAGAAATCATCAGTCGCCATTGAATACGACGCTATCCTGGCAGGTAAATCATAGGTCTACAGCAAAGTGGCATATACTATATCATATCATTTCAACCTGGTCGCCAAACTAGAGTCATTTATTCATAATCTTTTCATTTGACCAAAAGAGCCTCTCGTACAGCTAGCGTACTAACTGTACGTTGCCAACACTTTACCGTAACATTTGATGTTAAAAAGAATTTGTGTTCTCCTGTTAATTTAAAGACATTTGTACTTTTTTCTAAGATCCGTGAATCACCACCTTCATATAGTCGTGTCATATATAGGATGCTTTATAAGAAAAAAAAAGTAACATCCTACATATAGAGGTTTGAGGTCTTCCTTGAGGCCTTACGTCTGGGTTAAGTTGTGAAATCAATGTTCCCCCTGCATTAGAATACAAGAATGGTCTCACATTTTCCTCAAGCCATTTGGTGGTTAATTTGAGCTTATCGTAAATTGTTACACAAGTTAAACCCAAAGGCTGGATGTGGGTTGCAACAGCCTGTCGTTTAGAGTAACGCAATGCAAGACTATAGATGTTAAATGGGAGATTTTATTATACTCGAATTTTGTCCCAGTAATTATATCAAGAACAACGTGACCCAAAGATTATGTTGGGAAAAAATGAATTGATTACTATTTTTCATAACCACTTTATAACAACACAACAGAGGTGGTGAGAGGGGGGAAAAGGATAGAGAGTGAGAGAGTGAGAGAGAGAGACCGATAGACAAGGAGAGAAATAGAGCATTCTTTATCAGATTATGTTATTAAAAGCATAAAAAGTAGAGTGTTAAAGTTATGGCCTCATAAAACATGTTGTCAATGCTGTTAAAGATGCAAGTTCATCGGCAGCATTTAAAGCATACTCACACATTACCATCCTTCATTCTTAATCCAAACACTCGTAAGTAATGTCTATACGTTTAATTAATGTGTCTTCCCTTCCCTGAATGCGTAACGCTCATTTTCACACATTTCAATACATGTAAAGACTGATTTTGCTTACATTCCATCATGCTTGAAAATGAAATGCGGCATACAATAACATGATAATGATACCATCCGAAAACAGAAATCATTCCTGATCTGGAACAAATGTATTTTTTAAATCAATACATACAGGCTTGAATTGAACTGTGTTATAAAATCCAGCCTTTAATTATTTCCCTCTGAAAGTGGCCGTGACAGAAATACCCATTATGTTTTGATAATGGTTTAGCTATCCTCTAAGCTGAAAATTCGACCCCAGTATATTGATGTAAGGTGTTCCACAATCACTCTCATTTTCGCCATTTCCGCGACATTTTGTTAACCTTCTTTGGTTCACGAAAAATGATAAAAACATTGCAGTTATCTCCAGCATAACCTCGGTGGAGTGGTGTTTCAATATTTCAAGCTTCCCTACACTGTCTGGTTTTAAACTTTACCGATAATACTGGGAACTTGAAACATTCTCACTGTGAAATTGAATGTTAGTTAGTGGAAAGTTAGTGGCTAGCAATACGTGAACATAAATAGTTTTTTTTTAATTTTACGTAATCACTTCACTTCACATGTCTCGAGATGTGGTTAAACGTCTTGCATGATATCAATGACCTTGGAAAATGTTGTGGATTTTAACACCCGGTTTCTATTTTGATGTTATTGTTTGCATTATTAGAAATGAATTGCATTACGTGCCCCAAATATATTTTATATGCAACATTTACACACGTTGGTATTTATATTAAGGTTACTGAATGATGGTTGTGAAAGGTTTATTTCTGAATGAATTTCGTTTAAAATTGTGAAATCGATTCAAGCTTAATTTTCTTCCGGATTCCGTATTACAAAAATGACAGTTGTATTTAAAAAGCGAAATAAAATGCTAACGATATGAGGCGTTTTGATTCCAATAATGTGTCCCAGTGCTTCAAAGCAACTTTCTATATCATCAAGTAAGCTACCGTGTACGTTCAACAAAAGAATTGTTGTTATATTTATCGTGCCATAGTGTATCATTTTTATCTCGAGTTTGAGCAATAACTATTATGATCATCTGCTATTGATTAAAAACAATTATATTATGCTGTAGAAGTAACAAGCAAAATCTTACTTATATCTTTATACACAAAAGAAAATTGCTTGTGGTGTTATTATTTTGTTCAAAGCTGTATTAATGAGTATGATTGGCAAGTTAATTGTGTTTCCAAGATGCTGGTAGCGCTTTGCCATTGAGTCCAATTTCCGCGCCAAGATATTGATATAAACATGTATAACGAACAATCACCTTTACGTCTATCTCTAATACACACTTCTTGTGATCAAATTTAGTTTAAAACTAGTGTTGGTCGAAGCAGTCAAAAATAGATTTTCATTATCTAAATCGATATATTATTGAAAAATAATGATGTTTTGCAAAAGTTCATTCTACAAATCATATACTTTGCAAACTTACTTATTTATTGTTGTTCATGAGTTATGTACGTTTTACAAAAGTTTTGTTGTTTCAGCCCTCTTTACTACATAACTCAAGAACCACAGGACCTACAAACGTATATCTGTGATATTTGAATCATTTTACACGATCGCTATGAAATGATCAATACAAATGCAATTTTGCCAAAGCTCACTACCATTCGCAAGATGTTGACATTAATAGATATTCTATTGGGTTGATAAATAGACCGACATTGTGATTTAGCTTTAAGTATAATGGTATCACGCCTAGGAAGGTCTCAAATGTAGTCGAAACGACAAGGCCAGTAATTTATATGACAGCATTAATTTTGCGTATAATAGAAAGCTGTTGAATGACAACATAGTTTAGGTTAGATTTCCCGCTATACGTATACGTTTTCAGGCATATCAATGTATCTCAATACATCTCAAGTATCTTTAAGATTTCACACCACCAAACAGTATTATACGGATGTGCGCCCTGAATGCATTTATCAGAAAACCCCATAGATGGCCTAAAGTAAGCATTAGAATAAGCAGAAATTTGCATAACTTTCTGGATTGATCATGATTAGTAATATCAAATCCTGCAAGTGTATCACAGATGGGAGAGATCGAGTATTTTTTTAATGATTTTAAGCAGCCGTTTCTGTACAGAAACACTGGCATTATTTTGCAGGTAAATTAGGTAATTCCCAGACATCATAGATTTCGAGGGCCAGTCGTATAAAATAATGACGGTCAACCTATATTTTTTCCCAGTCTATGGGGTCAGGCTAGAGCTAATTTCAACCATCATAGCTGTCGCTAAGAACTGAGTCGCTCTTGCGAAGAAAAAAAATGACGTTTTCTTGAGGCAAATTTAGTATATATCTCCATGGGAATTTATTAGGTGGTGTGAGATCTTAAGTGACGCTTGATTCAATACCGGGTTTGTTATTACTACTTCCCTTTAACATGATCAAAGGAATCATTTTGACATAAAGTCAGGATGTCAAAATGATGTTAAAGGGAAATAGAAAAAGACGGTATTGAATCGCGCACCACTTAAAGATACTTGACATGTATCGGGAGAGATTGATATGCCTGAAAACGAATACTTATAGCGGGTATTCAAAAATAAGCTGTCCTGAGGAGGGCAATTTTCAACATGGCATCCAATGGCATCTTTTCCTCTCGGCGTGAACAAATATCTCGATCACCTTCTTAACATTCAAATTATCGTTGCCTTTGCCGATTTTTCAAAGGGCACATTTTAGTGAATCCATAATATGTATTTCCGATAGGTGACGCAAGAGTAGTAGAACATTATGCATAATTGTCAGTTAGATATTTTTCTGAGCAATTAATATTCTTCTTCTAACCAGATTTTCATTCCAAATTCTAAGAAAATTGCTTCGATTGTCTTATTATAATTATAAACAACTGTTGTTTTTGACATGATTTTGAATCATATTTATTATATTCTTTACATTTATCTCTGTCATGTGACCTTACACTTGGGGTCGAGATATGATCATTTCAGACCAAAAGCTTAGTCAGTAAGTCAGTAAGTAAGTTAGTAAGTAAGTAACAAAAAATATAGGCTGGTACCATTTCATGGTCCAGCAAAAATGTCGTGTTTACATTAAGTGACATTACACTCGAAACAATGAAGCCCTTTTTCAACAGTTATGTATCCTTTTGCACGTAATGCCTCTGTTATGTATACCGTCATAGCACATCCGACTAAATTATCTGTTATTCGCAAGGATTTGTTTGTGAAATAGATACCAGCTTATTATTAAGTGTTAGTAGAGGCTTACTAAAAAACAAAACAAACGAAAAATTACACCTTTTTATAACACATTAATAGGACAACTAATTATTTCCATATAGTAACAGAAACGATCTATCTTGTAATAATCATACGATATATCAAAAACAAATGCTGCAAGTTTTGAACAATGGAGAGTGATAAAGAAAGCGACAATTTGAATACTTAGCCATGGGTGCAGAATCAACTGTTTCTTTTAACCGCACATACAGAATTGCATGCGCCAATTTGCCACGCGATACTACTTTACCCGTAAGCATTGACTTTCATACTTCTTCCCTTTGTATCCAATCAAGAGCTCTTTTTTGAATAAAAACTATGCCAAATAAAGAAAGGTTAATATAAACAGGAATTTAAGATTAATGTAAAATTTAGATTTAAGAAAAATATATTCCGCTTTTTTAATTAGTAATATTAATGCCCAACAAACACACAACGTTTTACAGAAAAGGTTTAAATGTCGGGTTATAAAGGGTATAAAAACGTTTTAATATTTGCTGGGTTGTAATAAATGTCAGATGAACATATAAGACTTTGACCAGATTTTACTTTAGTATGTCTTTATAGTTGCAAGAGCTCGTCAAGCTTGTATAAGAGAGGAGGAGAAGGGTGTATTCAGTTGCTCCTAGTGCTTCTTTTTAAAATAAATTATCAAATGCATGTCGGTATTGTTCTTAACATTATTTAAGATGAAATCATTAATTTCAGTAAATGTTATTGATTCGAGAACAAATACTAGTAGTGCGAATGCGAATGCGAATGTTTGTTTGTTTCCTATCAAGAATGGCATCATTCTCACTTCATCCCCGCTATCACGATGCCTGTTCTATAGAATGCTATATAAAGTAAGCCAAAAAAATTAAGGTACCAGCTGTGATCAACTCTGTATATCCTAAATAAAGACAAATATGTCAAACACCTGAACTCTTTAGCTCTCATTCAAGACCTTATTTCTTGAAATTGGTTGAGAAATAAAGAAACGGTGATCTAAAACCTACCGAAGAGACGAAATCAAAAGTTGCACTTTTGTGTTCTAATCAATGAAAGCATGACACTAGTTTTAACGTTCTAATCAATGGAGGCACGGCGCTAGTTCTCTTGTTCGAGTTTTTGGATGGTCGTGTCTTTATTTCTTAAACAATTTCAACGAATGCGGACTTAAATTCGAGCTAAAAGATGCAGCTATTGGCAATTATGACATATCTGTCTTTGTTTAGGATATACAGGGGTAAACATAACTGGGACCTTAATTTTTTGGATTACTGTATATTGCCTTTTGATCCGGTGAAACGTACGAGTTAAACAAAAAAAACGTCTGTAGATGTGGCAGATGAGGACGTTATATCCCCCTTCACCAATGTGTTTGGAACTATGTGTGTGTGCATACGATAGTGCTGTCTTTCTTTTAAGTAAAAATAAGGTCAAGTTGTGCTAGAAGGAAATGGAATATCTTTTTGTTCTAGGTTTCCTACTTACATCTGCTACTAGAATGATTTACAGTGCAACTTGAACTGCTATTTAACGTAACATACTATACACTTACAGGAAAATGAGCAATATGCCAAAAGAAATTGTTTGAATTACTTTGAATCAAGTTACGGTGTGAGGCTCTTCTGCACTCAATCTAAGTTATTGAAACAGTTTGCCACCTATTATAGTTTTTAACAGTAAGTAAAAGTTTTATAAGCGGAAATGTAATACTTATCACCAAATAATTGGTCATTATTTAGCAATTAGAGTTATCTGCCTTATAAGTATAAGTCGTTCTTATTGATCAATGAAAAGTGAGTTTCAAGACACAAGGCGGGAGAACATGTTCGATTTGAACATATTTTAACCTTTCCTTGTTTAAAAATAATACGTTGTTCCATTGTTATTGTTATCTATTCAATTATTGGGATATACTATTACACGTCATATTCTTTTTCTCAGCTGGAAAAAAGATATGGAAAAATGTTTCCATTAAAGGTGTGTAGCAGGATGTAGGATTTGTTTCTATGTGAATTAGGGGCTGTGCAATAATTACGAGCCCAATGGGAGGATATAATCGGGGAGGCAAAGGTTTTTGGAAGGACGAGAGAGATTAGCAATTTTTGGCAAGCCGAGAGGGGGAGTAATTTTGGCACACATTTACGGGTCACCTTTTAAATAACCCGCTCTAAAAAGCTTTGGAAACTTTTTTTGAAAATACACCAACATTCGTATACTGGTATCAATCTTTATCAATTTAGAGTGTCTGGTACCAAATTGGAGCTAAGAAGATTCTGCACACAATCTTATTAATCAAAATGTCATAACAAGATCAGGTTTTGGTGCAGGACGAGTTACATAACTGCGGACTTTCTTTATTCGAGGTGATTATTTAGATCATTTAAAGTTTGCAAATTACGTATTAAGCTATATCTTACATATTGTGCTGTTATTTTGAATCCTTGTCAGACTGGCCTGCTTGCCATAGGTAAGAGTCAGAAAAAAAATTCTTATGTCTTGATGTATATGAACAGGTGTCCTTCTGATCTTTCACATGAGTAGTAATAGTAATTTTGATAAAAAAATGTAGTGCTGTCATTTTTCTGGAATAAGGTCTGAATACTTCCTTTAAAGAAAAATATCTTCAAACAAGTTAGAGAATTTAGGCTGAAAGTGTAACACAACAGATATCTTAAATTGTATTTCTGATTTCCAGCCTTCCCCTTGGGTATTACATGAGAGTAGAAGACCGCATTGATAATTTTAAAATGGATTTGATTCGTGTAATACTATAGCTTACAGTAGCAACACGTATAGCTTTTGATATCAAAATGTTCTTTAAATGAATATTTCAATATATTAAGTATAGGTTAAAGACCACTAATTATGTATTACACGGGTTTCAATGGGAAAATGCCTAATTTCGGGTGGAATTTTCTCATATTCAGAACTCTCACAGTTCAATGCCACTAATATCAGGTGAAACTATATGATTTAGATGCCAAATGATCAAAAAATTCAACATAGGTTGACCTGAGACTTTTCTTGTTTTAACGCACTGAACCGTAAACACCTTAAAATGACAGTGCGCCCTCGAAGCAGATAGTTACAATATGATAGGGCGAATGTTTACTAAAAACCGAAACCGTGCGTATGAATTTTGGTACTATTACAACAAAAATGTCATATAATGAGAGAAAATGTACCATTTTGAAGCATCAAACTCTAAAAAGTACTTTGTTGGCTATATAACTTGATCAATTTCAGCGATTTTAATGCAGTCTTTTCGAATGCCATGAAAACAAATAGTTCCTCGTCGTATTTCAATGTATCGCCCAGGCCTATTAGTGGTCTTTAACCTATATAAGCACAAAAGTGCTCCAATCTCGGGTAAAATGCCATGAATGTAAACATTGACATTTGCAATACATGTTTTAACAAGAAAATTTCTGGAAAACAGCATGAAGAGTAAAATATCAATGGTTTTCGGACACCCTGTATGATGACTTTTTCGCTGTTTTTGCTTCAACCTAGGACTATATCTGGAGATTCGTATCTGCAGCATGTCCTAGCACGATCAGATCAGATTAAGATTGATTTAGGGTTAGTGTTCCGATTTAGGCTTGCTAATTAGTGTTAGAATTGTTGATTAGGGTCAGGTTCGCATTAGGAATAGGGTGTTTTATAGGGCTAGGCTCGTGGATAGGGATAGAGATACGGCTAGGTCCGAGGATTAGATATGGGTTTAAAATAGAGTTATAGATCAAGTTAGGGTTTCGGCTTGAGTTAGGATAGAGTGAGGCCATACATGATGCTGTAGAGGCCCATAGACAACGTGTACACAAAGACTAGGTTTTATTTTACACGCGACTATAGGCCTTGCATGCGCCTTAAAGCTTAAGCAAAATGCCTAGCCTAGGCCTATACTGTATTTACACGTATATGCCTATGTACGATATTTAGGGCAAGGAAATCACCAACAAAATGTGCATGTGGTTCTTATTAACAAAGTGGCATATCTATATGATCATCAACATTGATTTTTCATCATCATTAAGCTTTCTATATGTATACGCAGGCAAGCGAAGGTTGTTGAATTTAGAAGCCCTGAAATCACAGAAACCAGCCGTAAACCCAATACTAATGCCACAAGTCCCCCCCCCTCAACCCGTTACTACCTCAACGGGTTCTAAAAACATACCTTAGTAGTCGAAGAAGATGCACGTTTTCTTGCCAGGGCAAATACAGTTAAATATTGAGAAATGTAAGCAAAAAATAGCTAGAAAAGTCTCCATGACGAATATCAGATCCATAGAATTCAGTGTTTCTATAGGTTAAAGACCACTAATTATGTATTACACGGGTTTCAATGGGAAAATGCCTAATTTCGGGTGGAATTTTCTCATATTCAGAACTCTCACAGTTCAATGCCACTAATATCAGGTGAAACTATATGATTTAGATGCCAAATGATCAAAAAATTCAACATAGGTTGACCTGAGACTTTTCTTGTTTTAACGCACTGAACCGTAAACACCTTAAAATGACAGTGCGCCCTCGAAGCAGATAGTTACAATATGATAGGGCGAATGTTTACTAAAACCGAAACCGTGCGTATGAATTTTGGTACTATTACAACAAAAATGTCATATAATGAGAGAAAATGTACCATTTTGAAGCATCAAACTCTAAAAAGTACTTTGTTGGCTATATAACTTGATCAATTTCAGCGATTTTAATGCAGTCTTTTCGAATGCCATGAAAACAAATAGTTCCTCGTCGTATTTCAATGTATCGCCCAGGCCTATTAGTGGTCTTTAACCTATAGACTGAAACATTAGCATTGGTGTTTATTCCACTCAATGTATACAGTTACCCGTTTATGCTCTTGTTCGGTATTTTATTCAATTCAGTGGTGGTACTTTATTAATGTAACTTTATAAAACAATGGTTATCTAGTATCAATACTTAAAATAGGTATACAAGTAAATAATATTTATAACTCTTATTACCGATATAGGATCGACACATATTAAAATATATTATTGTATAAAGTACGGACCCGTGCTTGTTTAAGACATCTTTGGACTTTAATTTAGTGGGGTCGGAATATGGAAACCCTTGCGCGGATTGAGACGAAAAAGATTTAAGAATATTTTCTTGTACCTTCGAGAGTGCTAAACAAGATTGTTTTCAGGGTTCAACCTCGGGGAAAATGTGGGGAACTCTCTGGCGGTTTCAGAATAACCGCCAAAATACTATTAAACAACATTCTAGTGCTTTTAAATTCCCCTTATGGGTTGAAAAGTTTAAAGTTTTCATTACTTTTCTTCACAAAGAAGACCTAGTACTTGTTGCGGAGACAGACACTGTGATTTACGGAGTTCACACCAAATTAGACATAGCATTAATCATTATTTTGACAAGGACGCAACATACATATTAGACCGAGAAAGTAGATTTGAGACAGGTATCAAGTAAAGGATTCATATAAACTCCTCAATGACATCACATTTGAAACAATCACCTTTTTCACGGTTGAGTACACGTCTTGTAAATGTAGTGGAGTCTCAAACAAAATGTGCCAAATCGACCATTATTCTGTGCTCAAACAACACTAGTCACTAACCCCAATAGCGGGTACGGTGGAAAGCCATACACAGCCACAACAGCCAGGCACCTCCTCCTCATGCTACTCACCAACCTTGTCACAACCAGGATTCGTCGCAGGTCATTCAATGTGGTTGCATTGGCTACTCTGGCACGCACAGCACGACCAGGCTGGTCTCACAAGTGTTCAATCGGGTTGTGGTCTGGGCTGATGATAGGCCATTCTATTCTCTCGACCCGTTATGTCTGTAGTCGTGGACTACCCTGGCTCTGGGGGGGAGCGTTGTCATTTTGGAGGATTGTATTAGGTCAACTGTGACCCGTGAGTGACATAGCATTCAATTAACAGGTCAACGAGCTTTTCCCCCCAGAAAATCAGTTGGCCCAGTGATACATCCTTATTTTGCCACTCATGAAAAATAAGTCCAGATTGTAATCTCATGTAATATTCATGTCCACAATATTAGGATGATTTATTTACACGCATTTTGATACCCCATTTGTCAAATGTCGTTCAATATTAACAACACAGTAGTGCTTTTAAAGAAAAAAACCCGAATTTAAAGGTTGCAGTTTAGGGAGCAATCGTTATTTGTGACAGAGGGGGGAATGGGAAAAATTTGGGGAACACGAAATTTTTTTTGGGTCTTTGGGGGAACCTGAAATTTTAGTTGAACCAGGAGGGGGATTGTTAAATTTTAAATGGAGAAAATTGGGAAAACAAGGGAGAACGCGAAAATTTTGAGCGGACGCGAGGGGGGAACGCGTAATTTTTGGTCGATATTTTTTCCAAAACGCCCATTCCCCCCTGCCGTAAATAACATCGGTCCCTTACAGCGATCAATGGTTATTACGCAGGCATTGTGGCACGTAAAACTATCCATTTATTTGATTTCAGATTGACATCAAATCAATACAAATAGCTACAATTTTTTAATTCGGGTACTTTTCTTTAAAAACGCTGTTGTTTTGTTAATAATATTGAACAAAATTGGACAATATCATAATAAGCGTAAATAAATCCTTCTTTCTATGTTGAAATTTTGTGAACACAGTTATTAGTTCTGACGCTATAGGTGTATTTATGACAGCTGCGTTACTTTTTGTGCAGTCTTTATTTCGAAACCACTCCCGAGGTGATGCTTCAGAGCGCTGTAGAGATTATCGTTCTAGTGATCGCGTAATGGTCATTGATCGTATGACATGTATGAGAGAGCAACAATATAGAAGACGTTGGTTACAGTAAAAGAATTATACTTGATTCCGGAACATGTTAAAACAAACATTTAATGCCTCAACAGTGATGGGCACGTGTCGTCAAAATACCTGTCACTCCTGTCTGCATTTATATTTTTGTTTTAGCTGTGCATTAATGTTATTCAAATATGTGTATTTTGATTTCAAATATGAGCTTTTTTTCATTCCATTAGATGAGTATGATGACGCTTTGGTATTGGCTAACACTTCAACAAGCTGTATTCTTGTGCGTTAAAACTACCAAATCAAAGCAGATGAGATTTTTTATTTGTTGAACGGTTATCTAATAACAACTTGGTCAGTGATTCATTTATTTAATGGGTTTACTCACAAGTAGTATTGGCTTGGGAAAGGAACAGGCTCAAAGTTCAAAGCCCCTAATATAATATAAACTAATGTTTAGCCTTTCGTGCACTAATGAATGTGAACCTGGATCTGTCGTGGAAAATAGCAAAAGATGGGATTTAACACTAACATCAACATGTATCCGGTATTATTACCAGAGAGCTTTACTAATGTATTACCTGAAGTCCACTGTTGACTTCAACACATATGTCCTTTGCATACACATTTCTTGCACGGATGACAATAAGGCTATATAATCACACTTTCAGCAAGTCGATAGAAGAGCATGTCCATTTTTTAGGGAAGATGCACACTTGGTGGCGTACTTGGTGGCGTAAACCCCCTTTGTTCTGGCTGGATTAGTAGCAATATTAATGAGTGGGTTGCAAGTACCCTTCAATTATAAACGTCATACTAATATATTTAGTATAGCTATGGGTCTCTTCTATCCAGTTATACCAAAATTAACGTTTCTTCCCTTTCCGGCAAACACATAACGTCTCGCACAAACATTCCCCACATAACGTCGCTATGACGTCATAATGTGAGCGCACCCTTGCAATATTGGGAAGTTCTGATAAAGAGTCTACGAACATGGGTTTTTCAACGAATTTTCTCATAAATATAAAAGGAAATTACTATTTCAAACTAACTAATAAGTAAAAAGTCAATGTGTCTTGGAATAATTTTACATGAGCAAAATGAAAATCGTGGATTCTACTGTAGAAACCTAAGGTGGGCCTCACCAGCCCCCACTCTATGGTCAATTTTGATGGTCGGTCCTACCTAGGGTAAAGTGCTGGGGTAACAATTATATCACTAAAATAAGCTCAAAGGATGGGTCTACGAGTAGCTTTAGTCGTTTGGGCGTAACCTTTTTTTTTATGACGGATGAATACCTTAGGAATGGGGTACACCCCCTTGTTTTTCATTTTTCGGAATGTTATTTAAAGAAATGTTTGAAAGGATTTCTCATCACGCCTTTTCAAATTATGTCATGAAATGTGCGAGACGTTATGTTTGCCGGAAAGGGAAGAAACGTTAATTAAAAAGATATGTACAAGTGTTTTGATTAAGAGTGACGGATGATAATATGTGAAGATGCTGTCGCTAATGGTGAAAACGATACATATTGACTACATACTTAATGATGAGATAATACTCTACTATTTATTTATGTATTACACAGACACCCTTACCAACCTTCGATGTTTGACGGACGGCATTATCTGAGGGTAAGGTAGTATGTTAAAATTGTCATCGCTAGAAATAAGCGCAAAGGATGGAGCTACGATTATATTTGTAAAGACAAGTGTTTTAGTAGGCCGTATGAAAAACCCACGGGGTGAGACCCAACCCATTTCGTGGATTAATCCTTAGAAACATAATAAATTCATTCCCATTGATCATTTCTCATTTTAATAATTTGCCATAAAATTTGCATTATACAGACTTGACATTTATAATGGAATATCTTTTTACGCAAAATTCTGAATCTGAATTCAGAATAAACCGGTACGGACTAAATATTAATTGGGGTGTGTCGGGAGATGGTATAAAATAATTGTTTGATAGAAAACGTGTTTTCCATAAGTTTATATTATGGTGCTTATAATGTAGCGAATTTGCCTAAAATATCGGATTATCAACTTTATAGGGGTCTGAGGTGATATTTCCTAAACTTCGTCAGCAATTGACATTCATCACAGTTTCTTTGTGTACAGTAAGTTTATAACATTTGGCCCCAGGGGTCATGCAAACTTTCTGAGTGCATACCACTTTTAAGAGCAATATTTTTAAAGCTCCTCCCACTTTCAAAACTTGTAGATTACAAGTGCATTTCAGTTCTGATAAACACTTATTGGTATTTAGGTTCAGTAAATTCGATAATATCACAATAAGGTTGCTCAAATTCAGAAAGTTAACCTCCACAAAAATCAAATACAATCTTCTTAAATCCGCCATTTTAGGCTAACTCAGTACATTATGAGCGCCATAATGTACACTAATGGAAAGTACATTTTGTGTCAAACAATTATTTTACACCATCTCCCAAATAATATTTAGCCCGTGCGGTTCACGCAGACTCTTTCCAGTCCAGCCTTGGAATTTTGCGGGAAAATGCATATCTAATGTCAAATCTGTATATTTCAAAAAAGCAAAATTATTATCTGATATCAGAAGGGCATTCCTCGTACTCATAATATGTCTGATGTGCTCTCAGGTCCCACAAAATAGTATAACGTTGTTATCCGATTCCTTACACCACAATGGAAAAAGAAAACACTTACTAAATCACTTGACAGCTTTAAGTGTGTTTCTTTAACTAATTTGCTCGTCCTCATGGTTTCACATAGGAAAAAGTATCGAATACTAAGCGACGCCTAGCAATCACCTGGTAAGGTGTGTATCCGGACGACATATAGTTATGTATATTTAATTCGCAAATATTGCCAATAGTGTCCATTATCCTCTGACCTTTATATTTAATTCTGACGAATTTCATCATTCTAGTAAAACCTTTTGGAGCACGTTCTATGTTTATGCTAGAATATATGAATACTTATACGATCTACAAGGTAGCAAGGAGAAAGAAGTATTGATTTCTTTCAATAAAAACAATGGAAAATACAAGTCTGACTTATGATATGCAACTTCTAACATTCTAAAATGGAAGCTTCAGTCGCGCTAAATGTAATAAAATACAACTCTGATTTATGCATTGTCCTTGAATAAAAAGTTATGAAGAACAAAGGCATTTAAATAAAATTTACATTTTCTAAAGCTACGGCTACAACGGATGCCATAAGTTTCTTCAAGCAAACTTCGATCACATGGGTTCATGAAGATTTGCAAGCGTATAATATTGAGCTATTGCTGTTGAAATCCGTGCACCTCATATGGAAGATATGACATTCATCTCCCACACACGGCATTTAGATTTCAAATAGACTCACCCAATATGGTAACCCCATTTAAAATGTAAACTCCCTAGCCTTGTTCAGACGGGCTTAGAGTTAAGTTTTGGTTAGGCTAACAAAAAGCTACCTCTGAGGTAGCTTGGAGGTAGTGCCCGTCTAAACAAGTATTGTGTTAATAAAAACGAAGTTTACCACTAAGAA
Source organism: Amphiura filiformis (assembly GCF_039555335.1). Classification (NCBI taxonomy): domain Eukaryota; kingdom Metazoa; phylum Echinodermata; class Ophiuroidea; order Amphilepidida; family Amphiuridae; genus Amphiura; species Amphiura filiformis. Next base: position 51,537,950 of record NC_092647.1, read on the forward strand.
GTTACTCGGGAATTTACCACAGGGATATTTCAGTGATAGCGAGCTACCACTAAGTGACCATTCAGTTTTCAGGTGTTAGCTCTAGCAATGCTATTTTAATATGATATACTCAGTGTTAAGCTCAGTGGGAAGGGACTGTGTGACTTTTCTTTGTTACTCTTTGCAAGGATGATATTGCATTACTTCCGTATTACACTAACACAGAGGTAGGCACCCGCGTGATCGTGACTCCTGTGTGAAAGATTAAGGTTGTGATTTAGATCAGGGGTGTATGGATCACAAATGGAATAATCGGGAATAGCCCATTTGGCGTTATAACGTCTAACCTGTGTGTCAACGTTACTGAAAATCTTTGGAGTTCGTTCTTTCAACCATATTTGAAAAAAACCATCATGATAGTGTCACCAGTATATCATAATGTAAATGTAATACAATGTAAAATGTAATGTAAAATAACCTTTTACGATTTACTGAACACTGATTTCCTGACTGGTGCCATTGACCTTAGAAAACTTGTGCTTGATGACATTTGTAGTTACTGAAAGTTTGAAACCATTTGACGCATGTTTTGCAATAAATGCACAATACCGTGTTTTCAAACCATCACCAAGCTGTGTCATTCTTAAAGAAAAATGACTTTTACAGTATTGTTATTTATGTTTATGCTTATAAATAGAGTGCCTTTTCCACCATGTGTCATGAATCATACCGTGATTAATAATATGTTGGGGGATCAAGCAAAATCAGTCGGAAGTCGGAAATATTGATTTTAAGATATAGCCAATCAAAGGAAGTATTTCATTTTGTTTCCTATTGTTTTGGAAACACGTAACTGCTCACATCTTTTTAACTGCTTCTCCAAAGTCAATGAAGTTTTCTGCAAAATGTAGCTTTGCAAATGCTATTTACAGTCCTATAAGAAACTGACAATTGAATATGTCCGACTTCAGACTGATTTTGCTTGATATGATGAAATACATATCAGATGAAGTATACGAAAAGAGATTAATTAAAATGATAACGATTCCCAAACCGTATAGTTGGTAGTTGTACATCATTGAAACACCTTGATGAATGACGATCTACATACTATCATTTATTGATGTCATTTGCAAATTGATTTTAGCGTGTGCATGGTTTTAAAGTACTGTTACACGATTCCAAAATAGTAACAAAATCAGTTTACCTTGTAATAATCTGATCTGATATCAAAAACCTTTGTATGAAACCAATGTGGCAGGGTTTGAACACTCTTGAGTAAAAAAGTTCGTCAATTTACCTAGCCTTGGGTGTAGAAAATCTGTTTTCTTTTAACCGCACATACAGAATTACACGCGTCTATTTGCCATGTGATCTCGCAATACCCACAAGCACTGACTTTCATACTTCTTCCCTGTATATCCAATCAAGACACGCCCTATCGCTGTTTTAAAGAAAAACTATGTAAAGCAAGGACAGGTAATGTAAGCAGTATGATTTTCAGAGATAAGTTTTAGGGGCTGTGCAGTAAGTTTGAACCCTGTGGTGGTAAAATGTCCAAACACCATGCGAAAAATTACTTACCCCCTCTCAAAAAAATCTTTGTCCATGCCAAATTTTTTGGTTCCCAATTTTTAATCATTGCTTACAATAAAAGGGTGGTTGGTGTTTAACAAACATCTACTATTATCTGTGTCCTATTGTGCGTTTATATTCATAATCTAAGACCTATTCGTCGTAGAAGTGATGATGTAACAGGATTAACTACCAAATCAATAGGTAAATACAATACCGCTCTTCCCATTGATCATTTCTCATTTTAATAATTTGCCATAAAATGTGCATTATACAGACTTGACATTTATAATGGAATATCTTTTCGCAAAATTCCACGACTGGTGTGGACGGAGTCTGAATAAACCGGTACGGACTAAATATTAATTGGGGTGTGTCGGGAGATGGTATAAAATAATTGTTTGATAGAAAACGTGTTTTCCATAAGTTTATATTATGGTGCTCATAATGTAGCGAATTTGCCTAAAATATCGGATTATCAAATTTATAGGGGTCTGAGGTGATATTTCCTAAACTTCGTCAGCAATTGACATTCATCACAGTTTCTTTGTGTACAGTAAGTTTATAACATTTGGCCCCAGGGGTCATTCAAACTTTCTGAGTGCATACCACTTTTAAGAGCAATATTTTTAAAGCTCCTCCCACTTTCAAAACTTGTAGATTACAATGCACTTCAGTTCTGATAAACACTTATTGGTATATAACACAAAAATCAAATACAGTCTTCTTAAATCCGCCATTTTAGGCTAACTCAGTACATTATGAGCGCCATAATGTACACTAATGGAAAGTACATTTTGTGTCAAACAATTATTTTACACCATCTCCCAAATAATATTTAGCCCGTGCGGTTCACGCAGACTCTTTCCAGTCCAGCCTTGGAATTTTGCGGGAAAATGCATATTTAATGTCAAATCTGTATATTTCAAAAAATCAAAATTATTATCTGATATCAGAAGGGCATTCCTCGTACTCATAATATGTCTGATGTGCTCTCAGGTCCCACAAAAATAGTATGCAAACGTTGTTATCCGATTCCTTACACCACAATGGAAAAAGAAAACACTTACTAAATCACTTGACAGCTTTTAAGTGTGTTTCTTTAACTAATTTGCTCGTCCTCATGGTTTCACATAGGAAAAAATATCGAATACTAAGCGACGTCTAGCAATCACCTGGTAAGGTGTGTATCCGGACGACATATAGTTATGTATATTTAATTCGCAAATATTGCCAATAGTGTCCATTATCCTCTGACCTTTATATTTAATTCTGACGAATTTCATCATTCTAGTAAAACCTTTTTGAGCACGTTCTATGTTGATGCTAGAATATATGAATACTTATACGATCTACAACGTAGCAAGGAGAAAGAAGTATTGATTTCTTTCAATAAAAACAATGGAAAATACAAGTCTGACTTATGATATGCAACTTCTAACATTCTAAAATGGAAGCTTCGCCGCGCTTAAAGTAATAGAATACAACTCTGATTTATACATTGTCCTTGAATAAAAAGTTATGAAGAACAAAGGCATTTAAATAAAATTTACATTTTCTAAAGCTACGGCTACAACGGATGCCATAAGTTTCTTCAAGCAAACTTCGATCACATGGGTTCATGAAGATTTGCAAGCGTATAATATTGAGCTATTGCTGTTGAAATCCGTGCACCTCATATGGAAGATATGACATTCATCTCCCACACACGGCATTTAGATTTCAAATAGACTCACCCAATATGGTAACCCCATTTAAAATGTAAACTCCCTAGCCTTGTTCAGACGGGCTTAGAGTTAAGTTTTGGTTAGGCTAACAAAAAGCTACCTCTGAGGTAGCTTGGAGGTAGTGCCCGTCTAAACAAGTATTGTGTTAATAAAAACGAAGTTTACCACTAAGAATTTACCCGGGAATTTACCACAGGGATATTTCAGTGATAGCGAGCTACCACTAAGTGACCATTCAGTTTTCAGGTGTTAGCTCTAACAATGCTATTTTAATATGATATACTCAGTGTTAAGCTCAGTGGGAAGGGACTGTGTGACTTTTCTTTGTTACTCTTTGCAAGGATGATCTTGCATTACTTCCGTATTACACTAACACAGAGGTAGGCACCCGCGTCATCGTGACTCCTGTGTGAAAGATTAAGGTTGTGATTTAGATCAGGGGTGTATGGATCACAAATGGAATAATCGGGAATAGCCCATTTGGCGTTATAACGTCTAACCTGTGTGTCAACGTTACTGAAAATCTTTGGAGTTCGTTCTTTCAACCATATTTGAAAAAACCATCATGATAGTGTCACCAGTATATCATAATGTAAATGTAATACAATGTAAAATGTAATGTAAAATAACCTTTACGATATACTGAACACTGATTTCCTGACTGGTGCCATTGACCTTAGAAAACTTGTGCTTGATGACATTTGTAGTTACTGAAAGTTTGAAACCATTTGACGCATGTTTTGCAATAAATGCACAATACCGTGTTTTCAAACCATCACCAAGCTGTGTCATTCTTAAAGAAAAATGACTTTTACAGTATTGTTATTTCTGTTTATGCTTATAAATAGAGTGCCTTTTCCACCATGTGTCATGAATCATACCGTGATTAATAATATGTTGGGGGATCAAGCAAAATCAGTCGGAAGTCGGAAATATTGATTTTAAGATATAGCCAATCAAAGGAAGTATTTCATTTTGTTTCCTATTGTTTTGGAAACACGTAACTGCTCACATCTTTTTAACTGCTTCTCCAAAGTCAATGAAGTTTTCTACAAAATGTAGCTTTGCAAATGCTGTTTACAGTCCTATAAGAAACTGACAATTGAATATGTCCGACTTCAGACTGATTTTGCTTGATATGATGAAATACATATCAGATGAAGTATACGAAAAGAGATTAATTAAAATGATAACGATTCCCAAACCGTATAGTTGGTAGTTGTACATCATTGAAACACCTTGATGAATGACGATCTACATACTATCATTTATTGATGTCATTTGCAAATTGATTTTAGCGTGCATGGTTTTAAAGTACTGTTACACGATTCCAAAATAGTAACAAAATCAGTTTACCTTGTAATAATCTGATCTGATATCAAAAACCTTTGTATGAAACCAATGTGGCAGGGTTTGAACACTCTTGAGTAAAAAAGATCGTCAATTTACCTAGCCTTGGGTGTAGAAAATCTGTTTTCTTTTAACCCCACATACAGAATTACACGCGTCTATTTGCCATGTGATCTCGCAATACCCGCAAGCACTGACTTTCATACTTCTTCCCTGTATATCCAATCAAGAGACGCCCTATCGCTGTTTTAAAGAAAAACTATGTAAAGCAAGGACAGGTAATGTAAGCAGTATGATTTTCAGAGATAAGTTTTAGGGGCTGTGCAGTAAGTATGAACCCTGTAAAATGTCCAAACACCATGCGAAAAATTGCTTACCCCTGTCAAAAAAAACTTTATCCATGCCAAATTTTTTGGTTCCCAATTTTTAATCATTGCTTACAATAAAAGGGTAGTGGGTGTTTAATAAACACCTACTATTATTTGTGTCCTATTGTGCGCTTATATTCATATAACTAAGACCTATTCGCCGTAGAAGTGATGATGTAACAGGATTAACTACCAAATCAATAGGTAAATACAATACCGCTCTTTGAAATATACTAATCTTACAGGTGCGATTGATGAGCATGATATGAATATTCTATAAAATTACAATCTAGACATTTATCCATGTTCTTTAACATCTATGGTTCAATGCAATGCAGAGGTACCGCGTGAACGTTATAATGAAGTGCGATATATTCATATATTTTATTCACCTGTTGCTATGGTAGTTAATCCTGTAACATCATTTAAATCTTTCTTTTGCCATATAGTGTCATGTGTAATATTATCATGATTACATTCCAGTAAAACAACAGATAATACAATATAAAAACAACTTAATTAGCTCATTCTGCTCCCGCATTGAAATCCCCATTTTATTTAAACAGATGTCAATAAGAACGATTGTTATTATATATGTCAATCTATTCTTATTTTGACGCCGATATCTTGAACCGCTTACTTTTGACAACACATGATGAGTGTCACATTTCCACGGGTTTTGAAAATAGGTGCTCACTATCCAAAGTAGGCGAGACACTGTTTGAACGAGTAACAATTATTCAATCCTCGAAGCATAAAACATAGATTTGCGGTTAGACATGTTAGAAAAGCATGTATCCCTTTGGTAAATTATTGGAAGAAAACAATGTTTTGGAAGCCTAAGGTGGATGAGCAAGCATTTTGGTAGGTCAATAGATTCTTGGCACAAATGTTTGCGACACCTTTACAAATACAAATGCTCAGAAAAAACACTAGGAGAACGATAAGATGTGCAACAGTAACTACTCGCAAAATAGATTTTTGGCTAACAAAATCCATGAACTCCCTCTCAACCACCACCCTTCCCATCCCACTCTATTTTGTTTTCGGCCTTACTCCCGGTATTTGCAGAGTTAGGACTAATCCCTTCGTAGGACTAGTGCTAATATAAAAGAAGACCTTATTTTTGATAACTTAACATTAAACAACATACATGTAGGTGTGTGTTGGACCAACAAAAGGCTGGCGGTGTGACATTTTTCTTGAAAAACTGAAATGGTAATGATATTTTCAAAATGAAGATAAATACGTACACTCTTCATATTAGTCTTGTTTTAAAGCTTAGTTCTTTCATTTTAATTTGCCACCAAAACCAAGACATTCCATTGATGCTAATTAATTGTATGATCAATTAAGCTAACAAAGTTGCATGGTGGTGGACTTTAATTTACACACAAATAACTTACGATAAAAAAGTACATAGCAGCTTTTTTTACCTTTTATGTTGGGTTGAAAACCTTTTATGTTGGGTTGAAAACCCATGATTATTTCGTACCAATTTGATTTCAGTAATTCTAAATAATTGCAGGCTCGTTCATGCCTTTTCTCATAGGCTTCTATGTGAAACAGCCAGAATTTTCAGTAATTGGTTTCTAAGTGACAAGCAAAGAATCTCTATGTGAAGTATTAAATTAGCTAATTTTTTACCAAACTTTTTATCACCCTGTATACATAGAAGGAAATGTGGTCCTATGATTGAGAAAATACCCCTGACAAGAAATAGGTACTCCCAAACTGTAACACCTGTTCATTAAGATATTAATTGATACACCTGCGTATCTTCTAGTACACCCAGAATATTGACTTTAGGTTTGAGTCAGTGTAATCTCTGCTTTCCAGCAATGTGTACTTTTATATACCTGTAATTGGTACATAAATTGGTTTCAAAATTAATGTGTTTAGCTATGAAAAAGTATGTCACGAAAGAGGGCCCCAACTTTTGACACATGGCCATAGATGTAAGGTTTCGGCAGCAAAGTTGAAGGGAAATTATGACATTCAGTGGCGTAACCAGTGGGGTGGCCGGGGGGCAAGCTGCCCCCCGACACAAAAAACTGGGAAGAAGAGCAAAAAAATTGGGAAGGGAAAAGGGGGAAGGAGAGAAAAGAGGAAGAAAAAGGGGAAGGAGAAGAGAAAAAATGGGAAAAAAGAGGGAAGAAGAGAAAGGGGAAAGAAGAAAAGAAAAAAAGAGGGGAAAAAAGGGGAAGGGAGAAGAGAAAAAGGGAAGGGAGAAGAGAAAAGGGAAAGAAAGAGGGAAATTTGAAATTTGTACTCTGAAACACTGATTTTTTAGCTTCTAATATGCCAAAAACCAGGAGCTTCACGGGGCTCCGCCCTTGACCCGCGCCGGGGCTTTGCCCCTGGACCCCACCAGGGGGCCCTGGGCCCCACCCGTTTAACACTCCGCGGCATGCCGCTCGCGACTTTTGGTCAAGAATTGGGAAATTTTTCAATCTTGCCCCCCCGGAAGGTCAGGTCTGGTTACGCCCCTGATGACATTCAAATTTACCAATACGTGATGACATGATCACATTTCTACAGAGACTGAACGTCACTGCCTAAGAGATAGACATCAACGTAGACAACTAACACCCAAAGGAATCTGTGACGGTCACAAAATGTACAATAAGTCGGAAGATCTTCAGATATAAACACTTCCATTGATTGTCATTTTTGTCTTTAAGTTTCGACAACGTTTGTAGATAAACTCAAAATCTTAGCTATTAAGAAGGGAAAGGACACAACGTACACGAAAGCAGATAGTGAGAAGTGCTGACCTGTATAGCAAATTATTAAGTATATTCACCGTTTGGCACAATATATCTGAGTCCTTCACCTATATATTATAATAGTGGAATGCTATTATCCTTGCATCAAAACTTTAGAAATAAATATATTGCAATTTACATCATCGATCGCTGAAAACCACATTTTTCTAAGAAGGAGCAAAAGAGTTCTTTTGATTGGATTTAAAAAATGGAAGTCAATTCATTCGGGTATAGCGCACGGTTGTTGAAGTGATCATTTAATAATTTTCCTAACAAAACATTATGTAATGTTTAATTCTAGACCTGAAGAATGCCAACAGCTATCACACTAATACACTGTACATACACATATACAGCCTGTCAATTGTGCAAGTGAAAAGCGCCCTCTCTGGCAATTAGAAAATACCTTTGTGACATAATGCTTACATCAACGTCAAGGGCGTAGTCTTAGCTCGCCAATGCCGTTTGTTCTGTTCAGTTTGCTTGTTTTAATCTCGAGATATGTTTAGTTAAAGACAAAAGGGTAAAATCACAATTGTGCCACTATTACTAGGGAAGAGGGCTTTACATGTAACAGTGATAGCATCAAGTTGATAAAGAGTTCCTTCGTGAAATCAAAAGAATGCATCAATTACATAATACAAATTTTTTTTGACTGTTTTTACTGTTTTATCATGATGCAGGAATGATGATTCTCTTTTTCCACTTAAAAGAGATTAAAAGATAAATAAATATTTCACATTCTGCTGTAAAACTTAAATACATGTGCATGTCAATGATTTTATCATGGTAAATATTGTTCTCTTAGTCGCTTAAGACATGTTAAAAGACAAGCAAATATTGCGCACTTATACATGTTTATAGGTTAATGAACGCGTATTACTTGTTGGGAGAGATATTAGACAAAATAGTGCACGCGTGCTGATGTTGATGCGTCTAATGCATGCGCCCCGGAAGGGGGAGTGCATTAGACGCATCAACATCAGCTATCATTGATTTACATGTACAGCTCTCTTCCCTAGTAAAAGTGGCACAATTGTGATTATACCCTTTCGTTGTTAAATAAACATATCTCGAAATTGGAACAAGCAAATTGAACAGAACAAACGGCATTTAAGAGCTAAGACTGCGCCCGTGACGTTGATGTAAGCATTATTTCACAACGTTATTTTCTAATTGCCAAAGAGGGCGCTTTTCACTTGCACAATTTTTTTTGAGACAGGCTGTATATTATGTTGTAGCAATTTTTAACATAGATTTTCGTTTCTATATCAAATTATTCATCTATATATTTCTGCTTTTTGTATTTATTTTTGTACATTTGTGAGCAAATTGAGGGCGCTATTTAAATATATTTTAATTTAAATTAGCCAGTTATACCTTCATGATAAGAAGATTTTGAAAACTACCTTGTCATTTTGTAGTCCTTTTGCTGATATTTTAATATTGCATTACACAAGTGTCTACCCCTTGTAAAGATGCAAACAAGATTTAAGATAAATAGCGCCATCATTGTTTAACTTTTCTTTAAATTGACTCCATTTTACATGCCATCAAACAACCGTTAGAGATATCACACACAAAAATTGACACACATAATTATACACGTAAAATTACGCTCTTTTTTTTCACTCAAGTTTTTAAGACTTGCAACAATGATTTATCGCGAGGTTTCTGATAATCAAAATCAGATTATTACAAGGTGAGAGAAGTGGGGGACCAAGGAGGGAAAGGGTCAAGAAATGTAACAAAATCTAGTATCCCACAATTTGAGAGGGGGCACGAGGGCAACGACGTCCCACACCCTCTCCCTACACATTAGCCACAGTGACTGCACTAAATTATGTTACTATTTAGAAATTAGGCCTATATGTCTATACTTTGAAACCAAGAGCGCTAAAATCAATTTGCAGTCTCATTCATTAAGATGTGTCCATGGTGTAAAAAAGTCAACCGCTTTGGCAATTGTTATCGTTTTAATTAATCTCTACTAATAGTTAATTTGGTATCTATTTCACTAAATGTTTATCGATGACAAAGTAAATGTGCATAACTTACGCATAACTGATATTTTTAGTCATCTATGCATTTGTAATGACGCTATGATACATAACAGAAACACTGCGTGAATAAGAGTAGCAGAACATACAGAGAACTTGTTAAAAGGACTTTTTCTTATGTGTGAAGGTTAAAGCATACATAAAGTATAGGAATTACAAGATAGCAACAATATTTGTTAGTTTTTCTAACCCATATAACCATCTTTTATCATTATAACCACATTTTTGCATGAAACTGTAGTCGATGTTTCTACCTTAACAGGTTTCCTTTCTTTCAGTAGTTCCTGCTATTTTTCAATCACTACGCTATAACCTCTGTCCAAATGATTTCTTGGGTCAATGGCACAAATTAGACAATCAATGCTCAGTGTCTCCCTAAATGGTGTGTTTCATACAAAGTTACATAACGATCGTAATATCTTCTAAATATGACATATTATCACAATCTTTGTTTTACTTCATAGCCCCAAGCAAGGTTTCCCGCCATTTCATGTCGTGTATGACGTGTATCGTTTTCAAGGACACGAAACAAGATTATTGGTCAAAATAACAAAATGGTACCATTAGGAACAGTTTTATTCTTCAATGTAGATGCGCGCAAGAACTCTGACAAACTTCAAAGACTTTGACACATATAGTCGCACGTGTTCACAACAATTCATTCATGGTGGTATATCCATTTTCCCGGAATTCAGGATGAGTCGAGATCGACTGAGGGACATGCCGGGAGAGATCTCTGGTATTATGGATCATTCGTTGCAGAATCCTCCTATGTCACCGTATGTGCCCTTATTCTGGAAAACGGGATGATTGGTATGTCTACTATAGGTCGCATGTCGGGAGTTTACAATGTACGTTCGGATCAGATCATTCACACCCTTGCCCGATTTTGTATCGATCGCTTTGGGGAAGGGGAAATGTGACGGGAATTATTTTCAATTCAACTCCTAAATATTTTTGATCACACTATAATCATGATAATTCGGTTTATCAGTAGTGTCTGACTTTGTGAGTTTACACTTAGTCATAGTATGATTTATTCCTTGTTTGCAGATTTTTGCAGCATTAATTACTACATGAATATTGTATTCTTGTAAGAATGAAATAAATGTCAGAATAATGGGGTGATTGAAGGTGAAGCTAATAAAGACAACAAGCAGCCAACACCTGTAATCTTTAGCTCTGATTTAAGACCTTTGTTGAAATCTATTGCGAATTAAAGAAACGGTGATCTAAAACCTCATGGAGAAACGAAATCAGAAGTTGCAATTTTGTGTTCTAATCAATGAAAGTTTGAACTTGCTAATCCAATGGAAGCACGGAGCGCTAGTTCCCTTTCGATTTGTGTATGCAATCGGGCATGCAATGAAGCAAACTGCAACTTTTAAATGCGCATCTTCCTTGGGTTTTTGGATCGCCGTATCTTTATTTCTTGACCAATTTCAACGAATGAACTGTCTTATTAACTTCGAGCTAAAAGATGCAGCTATTGGCTGCTGGTTCCAATTATGGCATATCTGTCTTTGTTTAGGATATACAGTGGGTGAACTGTAATTCTGTGGCTTACTGTATCTCTCACCAAGAGGGAAAGGCGCCATTTTCAAAACTAACCTGCCCATGAAGGTTTATATTTGCACAGCCCATAACTGTGTTATACACATCTGTATGGGTATCAATCTGTCCAGATACGGGTTTTATTCTGTCCCGAAACGAGCTAGTCTAGTATAGCCTTAAGTGGATCTTACTTAGACGTATCAAATCATAGCCCTAGTCAATCATTCCCTTGCAGTTGGACACGAGTGACGACCTTTCAATATTTTATCATTTTGCATATGGCCTCTTCAGGTGTCTCTCAACGAGTGTCAAAATGGTGAATTATTTATAATGAAATTTCTTCAAACTTCAAACTCTTTAACCCGGAAAAATTATGACAAATGTCAATGTTTCTCGACATTGCAATATATTCTTGAAAATGAAAGTATGGAATATGAAATATATCATATTTATATTATTATTAGGAATATCGCCTATACATCGCTTATTAGATCATTAATAAGATGTTATGTCTCCTAATAATTTTTATAACCGCTGAAACTGGTAGGGACTTCTGTTTGTTATGTGTTTATTATGGTTTTACGCGATTGCCGTGTTATTAAAATTCATTCAATCATAGTGTTTTATTGAGTACGTAGGCCCGGGGTTATCAACCGGTGACATGTGGCACTTTCTTCTGTGTGGCACTCAGAATTAGTTCAAAAACAAAGAAAATAATAAGAAATGCGTGCCCATTTGGCACCTAATCTTTAAAGATATTACGACACTTTTTGGCACTGAAGCCATAATTGTTGAGAACATCTGACGTAGGCCTACAGCCCATAGCCCAAAATACATATAATAATTGCAAGGTGACATACATTATTTACATGCATATGAAAGAAAAATCCACTATTTAAATAAATAAAGAGAAACGTGTTTCAGACCCGGTGGGCACTCACTAAAAATGGATGACAGGGATGTGCGAGCATATTGACCTCCATTGTTCAACTCCTTCTTACCCAATGTCCGCCATTTTTGTTTTACTGAACTCCCTCCCACCTAATGATCCTTTTTTTTTGTTTTTGGAAAAAAGTTTGATAATCTGTCACTGAATGACCCCGGTTTTTTTTTCATTATTTTCTTTAAATTTTGATGATTTTTTGATAATTTCGTTTCAACTTTCATATTGTGAAAGACCCTTAGTTTCGATCTGCTGTCCCCACATCCCCGTCATTTCCAAAGCTGAGTGTCCAACCACCCACCCACCCCAGGGGGGGGGGGTCAGAGTGCACAATGAGCAATATAAATAATAACTGTTAGAGGTTATGAATAATATTAATATGAATATTCTCGTTTTTCATCAAAGAAATAAACTATTAAAATGTTAAATAAGTCAATACTTTTATTTGGTATGAAATAGGATCAGTACTTTTAGAGATTCTAGTTTCTACACTGAATGAACTTCACTTATGCTTCCTACTCGACTCAAAAGATTGGATTAGGGGTATAAATTCTAGATTTCTGGTTGACATATTAACCAATTCAACAAAAAGAATACCTTTAGAAATAGTATTTTTATTTATTCCCAGAGTGCATGTTTGATAGCTGTACAGTATTGACACATCCTGATGATTGACACTCTGTAACCATGGTAACATAACGTTGAATTGTTGTTATTTACAAATTGAATTTAGCGTACATGATTTTTATGTACTGCTACAAAATTCCCACGCAGTAACAAAATCAAGGGTTACCTTGTAATAATCTGATCTTATATATCAAACACCTTTGTATAAAACCAATGTGGCAAGTTCTGAACACTCTTGAGTAAAAAAGGAGCTCCAATTTGCTTCACCTTGCCTGTAGAAACTTCTGTTTTCTTTTAACCGCAAATACAGAATTACATGCGTCAATTTGGCATGTTATCTAGTTATACCCGCAAGCATTGACTTTCATACTTTTTCCCTGTATATCCATTCCTTGCCCTTTTTTTTAAAGAAAAACTTGTCTAGCGAAAACAGGGTAATGTAAATCAGCGTGATTTTTATAGATAATACTTTACCATGTTTACTGTGTTTAGAGTTAATGAAACCATCTTTACGTGTCTTCTTTAAAGTTATCAATTTGTTATTAATGAGTAAAAGTATGATATTAGTATTGTGTGCTTATAATATAATTCTTTATCCGTTAAAATCATCATTATCATAATCATCAGCATCATCCTCGTTATCCACCCAACTTGAATTTGACATTTACTCGACAGTTAGAAATCTTTATTTATTTTTACAAAACCCTAATTGAATTACGACAATCTCTTCGGAGCAATATGCAAATCATTAGTGGTGAAGTAGTTTGACTGACATGGATGCTGACCGGATAGAAACTGTCAGCAATTCCCAGTATGCTTGCCCGGCATTTTGCACAGAGCATGAGAAGAGATCTTAAGGTGGTACTATACGCCTGATAAATTTTGTGACTAATTTTGTATTGTTCTCCAAAAATAACAACAGACAAAAGTTATGTATATTATAGGGCAAGGAATCCAATTACATCACTGAAATTTCAGTGATTCAAGACAGGTGGTTCATTATATATGTTAAGAAATGAGGGACATTCTAGCGGCACCTCTTTTCTTATCATAAATAAGGTACCGCTTGTATTGAGCCTTTAAAATTCCAGTGTAGTAGCTGGATTCCTTGCCCCTATAATATACATATTTGTTGTTACCAGTGTGTTATTATTTTTTGAGAAAAATGCAAAATAGTCACATATTTATCAAGGGTGTAGTACCACCTTTAAATATCGCAATATTACTATTATTATTCTACCTTTTAGAATAGCATTTTTAAGTCAATTGTTTTCTGGGTCCTTCCTTAAAATTGAAGGCTATGCAATTTTGATCCTTTTGAGTTAATCTCCTCTTGCCAAGGATTATCATTGATTTATTATGGATTAATGGAAAATTTGTTCTTCGAGCATCCCGGAGGACTTGCGTAGGAGTGATTACTTCATACTCTGGCGTTACAGATTTGTTTCCAATATTTATGTTTATAGCAATTATGTATGATATCATGGCACATCGATATGCAGATTTCCATAATTTTCGTTGGTCACCTTTGTCTCGTTAAAGCTGTCTGAAGTTATATTCATAATCATAAATGATGCAACAAATGGCTTCAATTGAACCTTCATTTTGAAAAAAAAATCAACCCACTGTGTATGGTTGAACAAATCCCTCTTTTCATCTCTGTTAATTCCGTATACTTTCCCATTATTTTCATTTGAGTTGCGTAAACTTATTTGTGGGCAATTCCAGATTTACCTCCTTTGGGGGCCGTGAGCCAGGCCAAAATTTGGAGGCCCCAAACTCACCGTGAGGAAGGCATGTGCAGTCAAGTGCTAATTTTTGGTTTACAAATAGGGGGTTTACTATAAGATCGACAGTGGTGGCAGAAGCATTACAATTTATAGATGGGCATATTTTGTTCCGATTTTACTAGGATATCATTTTGCGCGCGTAGCGGGTGAAAAAATGTATTTCAGCACAAAATAAAGGTGTATTTTGCTGTGTAAAAGGGTCAGTGCGCAAAAGGGTCAGTCCGGCCATCAAGGTGACCATAAAGGGGAGGTTGGGGGGTTGGTGAGGCCCACCTTTGCTTCCTACAGCAAAAGCAATGATTTTCATTTCGCTCTTTTACAATTATTGTTAGAGCTATAACTTTTTACTTGTTAGTTTGGTTGAAATACCGGTAGTCATTTCCGTTCATATTTAGGAGAAAATTCGACGAAATCGAATAGATAGATGGGACCCATAGCTATACATTGATACCAAATATACTGATATATGGCGTTTATAATTATGGGTTGCTACCCCCTCCCCATTCGTAGACCGTGTTACAAAATATAGCTCAGTAGTTCAAGGGTTAAACGATAACGGAATATATAGGTATGAACAAAGCGATCTTAAAAGTTGGCGGTTCTATGATTTGTTCTTTTTATGTTATAACACAATAAAAGGCACATAATTTTGGGACATATGTGTAGGTTTGCAATAATATAAACTTCGATCATCGATGGCACAATTTTATGGCGATGTTTTTCATATTGGTGTCATTTTAATAAACCACAAGTTCATTAAATGTGATATCTAGAATGGTTAACTATTAACTGTATTTACAATTATTTTCCATGTGCATGTTGATGTGACCTTCAAATTTCCCGACACATGTTATCCATTAGCAAGTAATACCCAATAACTTTGCTTATTTAAAATTCCGAAACGCCCACAAGTTGAATGAATGTCTTAATAAATTGGCAAAAATTAAACAAGAATATCAATCACAGCATGAATTACTTTCTTTTATAAAACATGCTGCAATAAAGCATCCGTGTGTTTAAGTACGGCAGCAATGTGTAATAAAAAATGTATTCATTGGTATTTCTTGCAAGATTTAGTGTATTAAAGTTATAAGTCTCATCGTGCTCTGGTACTTCCATGAAGACTTTATTCTGTGTCCAGTCAATGCTTTCTAGATACAGGTGAAATTTGATGATATTATTTGATGATATTATATAATCACTTTTCTGCTATCTGAATTAGCCTTGTACACAGGCTCTTTACCAATTAGGTGCCCTTTACTTCTGTTAAAACAACAATGAGTGGCAAAAACACTCATCGACAAACTGTTTGAATGAGTGAAAGTTATTCAAACCTCAGAGCACAAAACGCAGATTGTGATTAGACATGTTATACGGGAGGCTGTCGCCGTACCGGGTGGTGGAATAATTTGAAAGTGTCCATGTACCCCTACGGTTTTTGCAAGTCTGAGGGGAAGCGTTTTTGGCAGGTCAATAGAGGGCAACCGGTTTTGACCCAGTTTTTTATGGCACCTAATACCTTAATCTTAATCAATAACACACCCTAAAAAGCCCGGGGGAGGCACTCCCTATCTGAAATGGCAGGGATGTGCCTCGGCCATGTTAAAAGTAGGGGGCATTCAGGTCAAATGTACAATTACAAAAATATGGGGTCATTCAGTACACAACCTGAATAAAAATGGGGTCATTCGGTAGTACGAGGAACCGGGCCCATACCGTACTTAATAGCTCTGCTAGTACGGTATGGATCTGTATACGAAAAGCTAGTGCAACGTCATTGCATGATTTCAATTAGAGTTTGCACTAAAAAATACAAGGCTCCTGTGGCTTAAATAGTTGCATGTTTATCATAATATTAATTACGCAGCTTCTTGTACTTCTTGTCTATACAACTATGCTTGAAATTGTAATTAATATTTTTTTATTTATCCAGAATAAATAAAAATTCATTAGCACATGATCCAAATCGGCGCACCAAAATTGAGATGGCACTTCAGTGCAAACTTAAATAGGGCAGCACCAATACGAAAATGTCATACCGATAAATGACGTGTCTGTTTTGCCCGGTTTTTTAAGTTTGCGTTGCGAACTAGTCATTCGGTATGAAACTTTGAAAAAAGGATGGTCATTGGGGTAACAAAAAGTAAAATGGGAGTCATTGAGTACAGGATTGCCAAAAGAGTATCATTAAGTACACATAAATAAGTGCCAAACTGCGTAAAAACAACTTGGCCACCTTGGAAATGTGAAAAATCTCATTATTTCTGGAGGAGAACACAAATACCACCTAAAATTGGGAATTAAAATGAGGGTCATTGGGTATGCAGGAAATAGAAAAAGGGGGTCATTGAGTACATGAATTTTTTTAAAGGGAGGTCATTGTGTAATAGGTAGAACCATAACAAAAAAAAGGGGGTCATTGGGTACAAGCCGGTTTGAAAAAGGGGGTCTATCCCGAGGCACATGATGCATATCTGTCATGGAAGTGCCCCCCCCCGGGCTAAAAAGGCAAAGAAACCAGTATGTAAACACTAATATTGTCAAACTTGGCATCTGTAATTATTCATCGGTAAACTACGGGTTTTATTCGAGGGGCACGTCAAAAGGGTGGAGACATTGTTTTGGCTTGGAGGCCAGCGAATATCTGGCAAATCATTTTGTGAACTCACCCACGCACACATAGATGAAGGAAATATTCCAATACGTGATGACATGTTTAAATTTCCAAGGTGTCTGAACGTCACTGCCTAAGAGGTGGATTATTAGAGGCTATTGATTGTCACCTTTGTCTTGAGTTTCGGCAACGCTAAGGCCTATACCTTAGATGAACTTAAAACTTAAAAGCTATTGAGAAATTAAAAGTAGGATACAAAATACATTGCAACAGAAGCACCCTTTGCTCAAGGCCTTCATCTATAATAGTGGATTGATTGCTATAAATACAAAGTAGGTAATGTGCCTCCAACGGACAAGGTACAAAACACACCAAGGATCAAAGGATGATACAAGATGATACCTAGAATATATAAAAACAGAAATATTCGAGCCAGGTATACCAACTTGGTGTGGGGAACAAAGACAATTGTATTTTTGTTAACTTTGTCTACCATCCCGGTTGTATTTTTGTTAACTTTGTCTACCATCCCTGTGGTTTTGGATTTTTCTAGTGCAGTAACAGTGTACACCATTCTGGTTTACATACTGCATTAGTTTTTATCTGTCTTTGTCTTTGTTCCCCACACCAAGTTGGTATACCTGGCTCGAATCTTTCTGCTATAAATAGGTCAGACAATTGGTCGTATAAACGTTAGGTTACACTTAAACAGTCATACTACTCAGAATCTGTATGCAATTAACACACTAAAAGTAATTGAAGTAAACATGAAGTACATATCACATTGATGACATACTTTTGCATTCAATGAATATCAAACTATTGACTTTGAAACGGCATTGAAAATTATCAAATGAATATAACGGAAATAAGGATGAATCTAAATACGACATAGCATATTACTGAAAATTAGACTGTTTACGATTACATTACCTTTCTGTACGCGACATAATTTTTCTATGAAAAAAAGCGCAAAGACGACCGTCTCTTGATTATTAGGGGAAAAGCATGAAAGTCAATGCTTGCGTGTATATCGATATCACATAGATGATTGATGCATGTAATTCTGTATGTACGATTAAAAAGAAAACAGATATTGCTACACCCAAGGCTAACGGAAATGACGTTCTTTTTACTCAAGTGTTCTATACTTGCATATTGGTTTATCGCCGAGTTTCCAATATCAGATCATATTATTACAAGGTAAACCGATTTCGCTATTATTCGCGTGTCAGTAAATGATTGAAACCTCGTGCGCTAAAATTAATTTTCCAATGAAAACAGTATCGTGAAGTCAGAGCTTCATACATCAATGTCAATAGTGTAAGAATGTCAAACGCTTTTGGAATCGTTATCGTTTTAATTAATTTCATCGTTTTAACTAATCTCTATGGTATCTTTTTCACCAAAATGTTACCAATAGGAAAGCAGAATTTTACGGATAACTTTTATTTACTTTTAATGACGGAGTCCGTAACAGAGGCACTACATGATTGAACGTTACATAAAACATCAGAGAAATTGTCCAATACGCGGATTTAGGTTTTCTCTACTGGAAGTCAATTTGTGCCGAAAATCCTTCCCACAATGCAATAAGCGTTTTGCATAACAATAGATACAGTTCGGAGGTTAATCAATATTCTTTGTTATGCAATACTCATATTGCATTACTCATATTGCATTGTGGAAAAGAATTTCGGCACAAATTGACTTCCGGTAGAAAAACCCTAAATCCGCGTATTGACTTCTTTCTTCGAGAATGAAACGACTCAGACGACGGGATTTTTGTTCACACAAAAACATACTCTAAGCGTTTTCCAACTTTCAGTAGCTGCTACTATTTTACACTTACCGTTGGCAAAATTGTTTCTAAGGTGAACGGCACAACTCAGAGTTTTCAGTGTCTCTTTAAAGGTCATACAAAGTTACACGACGAAAGTAATATCTTCTAAATATGACATATTAACACACTCTTTATTTTCTTACATAGCCCCAAGCATGTTGTCTCGCCATTTTATGTCATATAATTTATGACACGATCTTTTTCAAGGACAACGATTCAAGATTATTAGTCAAACAACAAAATTATGGCATCCGAAATAATTTTACTCCTATGTAGTTGTGGGCAATAACTTTGACAGATAGTCGTGGGTGCAAATATGTTCTGCACGCCAAATGTGCGGCGAAATGTTACCCGAAATCCAATACAATAATGGCAATCTACAAGAGAACATGTCATCGTGTGAATTGTATTGGAGTTGACATTTATTATTATATGTCGAGACCAGCAGAAAGGATTGCAAACAAACTCCTAGCTCCATATTTTTGATCGTACAATAGAGGTTAGACCTTGTTTAGGATTTTCAAAAGAAGTACCTGCATGCCCAGCAAACACAAAACGTTTTTGACATCATTCGCAAAAGGTTATAAAAGGTTGTCAGAAAAAGTTTAAATGTCGGGTTATATAAATGGTATATTAAGGGTATAAAACGTTCTCATAACATTAAAAAACATTTTTTGATAATCTACTGCCCAGTAAACACAAAATGTTTGACATAAAACTTTTAAATGTCGGGTTATATAAATGGTATAAAAACGTTTTACTAACATTCCAAAGACATTTTTGAAAACTTGATAGAAAACATTCTAAACAGAATGTTATTTTGAGGTTGAAAAATATTTTGTGAAAAATGTTTGTCTAAAATATTTCCAATAACGTTTTAAAAACGTTTCCATTTTTTTATGCATAACCTTTATATAACCCGACATTTAAATGTTATTAAAACGTTTTGAAAAATGCATTTTAAGAACATTTCTGTGTTTGCTGGGTACAAATATTTTAACATAATGTTATTTAAGTGTTGACAAAATATTTGGTAGAAAATGTTTGCGAAAATAGTATTTTGAAAATATTTTAAAAATATTGTTGTAGTGTGTTTTCATACAAAACGTTTTAAAACGTTTTCATTACCTTTATATAACCCGACATTTTTATGGTATTAAAACGTTTTTACATGAACCAAAAGCCAAAATATAACTTATATAAAACGTTTTTAAAACGTTTTTGTGTTTGCTGGGTGTGTAACCATTACCCTTTCAAAATAGCCCGCCAAAGTCATGCAAGTAACTCCGAGGTCGTGCATTGAATTGGTTTGAATAAGGTATACTACGGGAACCAGCGCCTTTTGTTAGAGGTCACACATGAGTAACGTGGATAACCTCTATACTATAATTTAGTTTCTGTAATTAACAGTATTACCACAAACCAGTGCCACATGAATATGTTTTATATAAGTCTACATTTTGAAGTATTCCCTGTTTACAGGTTCTATTACTTTGTTACACATTCATTGTGAGAATGCAATAGATGGCAGGAAAATTGTGCTACTGAAGGCAAAGCTACAGACTTGACATTTAATATGGAATATTTTTTCGTAAAATTACAAGACTGGTCTGGAAGGGGTCTGCATAAACCGCACGGGCTAAATATTAATTAGGGTGTGTCGGGAGATGGTGTGAAATAATTGTTTGACAGAAAATGTGCTTTCCATTAGTTTACATTCTGGCGCTCATAATGTAGTGAATTAACCAAAAATGGCGGATTTAATGAGACTGAATTTAGTTTTTGTGGGGGTAAAATTTCTGAATTTGAGCAACATTATTCTGATATTATCAAATGTATTGAGGTTTGAGGCGATTTTTACTAAACCTAAATACCAACATGTGTTCGTCAGAACTGAATGCACTTGTAATCTACCAGTTTTGAAAGTGGGAGGAGATTTAAAAATATGACTCCTAAATATGGTACGCACTCAGAAAGTTTGAATGGTCCCCTGGGGCCAAATGCTATAAACTATTGTTCACTAAGAAACAGTAGCCCTACCACAGGGCCTTTTTTTATATTACACATTATATACACCATGCTATATACTGAGAACTGCTAAAAACCCAGTGACAGCTCACAACCCACTAACCGCTGTCCCCGAGATAAAGATTTCTGGGGAATTAGCAGTCACTGGCAGCAGCTCTCTGGACATAGCCAGGTTTTATGCATGCATGGTTTTGGATCACCACAGTCAAAAGGCCCTATACTAGTAGGGCTAAGAAACAGCGTGAGTTCATTGGACAACAAGGAATCAGCGCAGTTGCTTTTGTACCGTTAGTTTATAACATTTGACCCCAGGGGGCCGTTTAAAATTCTGAGTACGTACAACTTTGAAGAGCCCTATTTTTAAGCTCCTCCCATGTTTCAAAAAATTGGTACATTACAAGTGTATTTCGGCAGTGATGAATACCAATTGCTGACGAAGTTTAAAAAATATCACCTCAAACCCCTATAAATTTGATAATAACAGCACAATGTTGCATAAAGTCCAAAATTGTGTCCCCTAACAAAGCTCAAATTGAGCCTTCCTAAATCAGCCATTTTAGGCAACTTCGCTACATTAAGAGCATCATAATGTAAAGTTATGGAAAGCACATTTTCTATCAAACAACTATTTTACAACATCTCCCGACACACCTCATTAATTTTTAGCCCGTGTGGTTTATGCAGACTCGGTCCAGACCAGTCTTGGAATTTTGCGAAAAAATATTCCATATTAAATGTCAAGTCTGTAATATGGTAGACCGAGAAGAAGAGAAGATTATGTTTCCTCGCCATGCTCGCCGAGAGAGAAAGGCACCATTTTCTCAATTGCCTCCCTAGGATAGCTTATTGTTAGACAGACCCTAACAGTATTGGTTTTTAGGCAAATCCATATGGGTATCATTATATCCAGATACGGGTTAAGTTCCTTTAAGTGGTGCCCATTTAAACGGATCAGATACTAGCCTTTGTTGCGTAATCAATCATTCCCTTGCAGTTGGACACGATCGACGACCTTTAAATTTTATCACTTTACGTGTGGCCTCAGTCAGGTGTCTCTCAATAAATAGGCTATTCCAGTTAAAATCCATACACATCTACAGCAGACACGACCTTAATCTTCCACACAGGGAGTGTGAATTTCATATGGGACTACCTGAATGTTTTATTTGAAATTGACTGCCTCTGTCTGGGAGATTAAGGTCATATAGTAAAATACGGGGTGTATGGATTGCAACTGGAATAGCCCAACGTCAAAATAGTGAAAATGGTTATCATGAAAATTTTACCTGACTGTATGTATAAACTTCAAAATTCCAATTCATCTTTGCAAAAAGTATAGAATATACAGAACCTCGTGACGTCTATCGGTACTATCGGTAATTAATTATGAATGTCGCCAATGAATCGGTTTATATATAGATCATTTATAAACTAAAATATTAGGTTTTCAAATTATCATTGTTTTTAAATGTTAGCGATCAATTAATTGCAGGTGTCTATGATTGCGCGCTTATCATCTGAAAATCACAAAAAAGAAACAAATGCCCAAAATGAATACATACGCAACTTCTATACGTACTCATTAGAGAATGAATTTGGAGAAAACCTTCTGATAATTACAAACACTCGTTGAGCAGCAAGACCTTCCCTCTAAGCTTTTAATCCGATAAGCTGATTATCTATTTGTTTTCATGAATTGGAAGACATTCTTTAATGTATTACTGAGCTCAATCCTCTGAAATTACTGGAGCGTTCGCCACCCAGGCTGGTGGCTCAGCATAGTATTTTATTAACAGAAGGTTTTCTCCAAATTCATTTCCTAATGTGACGCATTATGTTGGAAGCAATTGCCTCCGAATCAAAAAAGTTGAGAAATTAAGTTTGTCAATACGCTTCAATACGTTAAGCTTCTCTTTATTTTATTTCAAGGTTGACGGCTCATTGTCTTTCCAGATATATCGCAAGCCTACCCGCACCAATTAATACCTGAACTTTGTCTCCCACCACCCCTTGCAGCACAAACTGGATGTGGTACGTACCCTCGTTGAGCGAGCTTCCTCAATTGTTACAAAGGAGACATTGACTTAGCAACTAACAACATCCATAGGTCTTTAGCTTTATTTGGATACAACAAATGGACATTGGATAAAGCTACCAACAAAACCAATGCCAAACGCCATGCATATGTAGGGGGAAATGACAGACCTTTAAGGGTAGACGAGGTATTGTTTTTTCATTATCTAAATGAATATATTATTGAAAAATAACACTTTTATATTTTGCAAAGGTTCATTCTACAAATCATATATTTTGAAAACTTGCTTGATTTATTGGTGTGAATGAGTTATGTACGTTTTACAAAAGTGTTGTTGTTTCAACCCTCTTTACAGCATACCTCAAGAATCACAGGACCAACAAAAGTATAATCTGTGACATTTGAATTCTCGCTATGAAATGATCGATGCAATTTTTGCAAAGGCTCACTACAATTCGCAAGATGCTGTGAACTACCAAATCACAACAGTTTAAAATAGTTGCTAACCTTAAGAACACTATTAGCTAACACGAACATTACACTTCCCCAGTTAGTGAGCACATCACTAAGGAAAGGAACACCATAGTATTGACTGGAATGGTGTGCGCATTCTGGACCGTGAAGAAGATTGGTTCAGGGAAGCGATCCAAATAAGGAGAACTGGAACCGACCTCAACAGAAACCGGGGGCGCCATGATCTTCCAGTTGTTTATAACAAGATTTTGTCACTTGACCAAAACCAATCAATATCTGGTAGTCAAGTGCCAAGTCAAGTGGAATCATTTCTTCAGTGGTGAAAGAAGACCTGCATATAGATGCAGGTCGCAAGCTACCACAGCTCTGCAAATAGTAAGTCTTGTGACTGTTGTCTTAAATTTACTACTGTACTAAGATTGCTAAGGTTTGTTTGGGACTGCTGAAATCAAGTTTGTGCCCCCGTCAGCATCTGTAATTCGTTGAGACAATGCCAAAGCATGTCCGTAACAAGACAACAAAAGTATTTAGCAACATGAAATTGGAGCAATACTTTTATAGCTTCTATGCTTTGTAAACTGATTGAACAGCGATTATTTGTCCTGATTTCCACATTAATCTACATTCAAAAATGTTTATTTCTCTTTTGGAACAACTTCAATCAGTAGATCGTCAACCGGTACAGGCAAATTAGCTGATCACCGATACAAGGGAAATATTAGAAATTATGATATGTTATCTGTGCCATAAATGTTTAAACCATTCCTACAAATAAATATCGGAAATAAAGCTACAATGCTTTATTAGTCCGTACTACACTTTTCTTCAGCAAAATCTGCTGACCAACTCTTGTGTTCAGATTCTTGAAGAAAATAGTACTATCTGTTGATGAAGCGTCGTGACTTTGGAAAATGATTTTAAATGTTGATTTTAATTATTGTTTTTATTTATCTTTTATTAATCATTTATTATTCAAGTGTAGTGTATGAACGAAATAGTTCAATTATCGTTAAAAATCATACAAGTATTCATATATAATTCAGATCTAGAATTCATTATAAAGGTAGGACAGTATAATGGACACTATTGCAAACAAATTTATATAACTATATGTGATGGGATCAAGCAAAATCAGTCGGAGCTCGGAAATATTGATTTTGAGATATAACCAAACAAAGGATATATTTCCTTTGGTTTTCTTTTGTTTTGGAAGCTATTTAATTGCTCATATCTTTGGAACTGGTTGGTCAATGTCAATGGTGTTTTCTGCAAAATGCAGATTTGTAAAAGCCTGTTACTATCCTATAAGAAACTGAAAATTTAATATTTCCGAGTTCCGACTGATTTTGCTTGATCGCATCACATATAACGTCCGGATACACACCGTACAAGCTAATTGCTAAACTTCGCTTTCTGTTTGATGTTTCTTCCTTCTTCCCAAATGACAAAAGAGACAATTGGTTTAAGAAACATATGTAATGCTATTTATCAATGACCACCTGATTTACTCAGCCGTTTCATTTTCTCCATTTTCACATTTAGAAAAAAATACTATCCAAGCATAAAACTATGTTGTCCTTGTGATAAATATTTATATCATTTTTAGACTTGAGTGCTATTTTAAAATAAAATCAAAGGAAGCAAGAATAAAACTTGAAATTTCCGATTGAATTTCCGATTCTTTACTTAATTATATACCTTAAAAACGACAAACTGAGCAAAAAATATATCTGCAATGTAAATTGTTTTTTGGGAAGTCTAAACTATGAAACAAAGGGAACCGGTACCGAGGTACCGAGTTTGGCTGAGGAAACATCGATCCAAATGTAATTTTTTCAATGAGCAAGGTAACAGCTCTTTCGTGATCTTGGTCTTTTCCAATTGTATACACAGCGTTAGGATTCAAAACTAACGGAAAAGGAACGAATGTCAAATAAACCTTGTTGAACTCAGGTAACGAGTTGACCTGTCGTTCTTTTTTAATCCCATTAAATGGTAATTTGCAGTCTGGTTCATAGGATTCTGTTTAGCTCCCACTGGTGAGATTAAAACCCCACCGTATAATAAATCGCGCGGTTTTACGACCTACAATGTGGGTCCCACTTATTGTTTGAGGCCTCTATAAAAAAAAATCCTGCTTCTGAATAAAATGTTTCTCAAAGCAACGTATTATTATATGGTCTCCAATACTTGAACTTCGTCATAAAATCTAATGTTTCATGAATCTCCCTGAACGTTACCATTACACCGAAACACATGCTATGATTACGGGTTAGCGGTCCTCTAAACTTCAACCACTGCAATCCTTCGATTACGGTTACTACTGTCGTCATTTGCGCAACAAAATACCCCTTAACTGTTTTTGGTTCAGCGAAGGTAATATGAACAAGAAGTTAAACATTCTTATTTTTGTCATGTGATGTTATTAATGTTAAAAATATTGTCTGATAATATTTTTAAAGGCCAATATCTCAATTTCATATCTCTAGATATGTGAAACCTTAAAATTGATAACCTGCCCAAAAAGTGTCTCCTTTTGACATGACACGTCACAAATACTTTGAATTTTGATCCAGTTTATTTTCAAAGCAAACCATCCCCGCTGATTTAATGTGATGTCTTAACCAGTTTTACATTCCTGTGACATACCGTTCTTAAGAAAAAACAAGGACTAGTTACAAGGTGTCCTTGAAAGACTGTATATCGACGGGAACTAAATATCGTTTGGGTATTTTAACGCATAAACCAAACATGTGGTTGAGGAATATATCAGCTATTACATACTTTTTGAATTTTGATAATTGACAGCTCCGTTTTTGAAGTAAAAGAATTGAACGAAACGTTTAACGTCTCTTGCGCTAACGATGAGCCGTACAGAATACAGATCATCCATTGATATTTGAATCCGTGGACAGGCTTGAAAATGAGGAAGTTTTGCAAAATTGTTATATTTCAAGAACGGTGTTATCATTAGTTATGTTTAGGTATGGCATTAAAATATCCAATCAATTAAGTTTCCGACGATACAGTTCTGTCAGGGACACCCTGTATCTAAATTGATCTAAACTGTAACCGAAATTTACAACTCATTTTTGCCTTTCCTGGAATTTATAATAGTGGCGGATAAAGCTTACACACTGGAAAAAAAAAATGGGGGAGACGAAAATCAACCTGAGTGGGACAGAATATGTACAGATTGTATGACATTGAAGATCAACCCAGCTAAATGCAAAAGCATGACAGAAGACCATTGAAGGATATGTAAGAGGCGTACAAGACTGGGCAATTTGGTAGATTTACAAGTACCATCTGGACAAATAATGACATCACAAGACCACTTTACATTAGGATGTACCAATTTCGTATAAAATTATCAAATTTCAAATAAAGTATATATATAATTTAGTAAA
This sequence comes from Amphiura filiformis, assembly GCF_039555335.1. NCBI lineage: Eukaryota > Metazoa > Echinodermata > Ophiuroidea > Amphilepidida > Amphiuridae > Amphiura > Amphiura filiformis. The sequence continues at coordinate 51,565,095 of NC_092647.1, forward strand.
AATTGCATACCTGTCTGAATAATTTCTATTCAACACTACCCAACTACAGACAAGCAACACAGTTACAGCGCGTTTTTCATTTAAAAGTTCTACCATTAATTGTCAATTGCCTGTAACAATGTGAATTAGTTTACCGGTGCATAGCTTTAGTTGATGCAACACGCTGCAGTAAAGAAGATCGTTGCAACCTCAACAAAATATACGAGGATTCAATTTGCTATGACAATCATGCTTGATGCTACATGGTGCATTGTTATGCAACAAAATCGAACTAACATGTGCTAGATAATTAATGCTTACCTAGCAATTTTATTGATACCCATGGAAATGGGGTTTGCTATACATCCTCATTGAAATCCGGAGCTCTCAATTTCCTTACCTAACACGTGTGTTAAACAGATTTGGGATCCTATTTATTTTGTAGGATACCAATATATAGGTCCCGGTCAACACTCAGAATGTTTACCTGTCGTATCCAGTTTGCAACCTGTTCAACAAAATCCTACTGACATTTTGGAAGCAAATAACAATTTCACACATCTTACTTCAGGGGAAGATGAAAAGCTTACAGCGCATCTCTGTTTGACAAAAAAAATGCAATTGAGTTTTTATCGATATTGAGTTATATTTAAATCATTGATAAAATGAAGATAATATATCCAATCCTAAAATCAACAGCCGATTCCGTCAGTGACTATGAAGCTGATTACCTAAACAAACTAGCGTATAATCTTGTACAGCCCGATGAAAACCAATTATAGCCCACACATTTTGCAGAATGGATTAAACGTGGCATTTCAAGTTACAACCACACAAATCTCTTCGAATTTCTCTCAACCATAACTTTACCGAGTGGGTGGCTGTTGCATGAAAATAAGGTTGCTACACTAAATTTTAGGGGAACATGACCTAGTGATGTCTGCACTCAAATATTAAAAGGGCATTTCGTGATCCACAGCCTCATCCCCCACTTTTCTCAAAAAAAGTTGATATTTTTATACCACTGGAAACCTCTGGCTTCATAATGTTTATCTACAAAACATTTCTTGCAAATTAATTCGTTTAGCAAAAATATCACCAAATTTGATTTTCGTTCTGGTATACCAGAACGAAACTACAACAGTTGTCTATGGAGCAGTGTAATACATATAATCATGCATAACTCCCAAACGCAAAATCGGAATCAACTGAAATTTTGGGAATAATTTTTTTTTCGTGGATATCTGCTGAAAATGTCATAAAAAGAGGATGCTAGGATCACGAAATACTCCCTTTAAGGCAAATAAAGCTGAAATATATTTATATGAATAGTATAATGACATTGTTTACCTACTCAAAAGTAGTGTATTTCTAAACAAATTTACATAAATTATAATAATGAACTAAGAACCTGAAGATGACATTCAAAATATCAAGATAATAAAGTATAAAGTAATATGTGCTATGATTTATGGGACTAGTTTGAGGATATGATCATGAATCATTACCAGGTTTGCCCAATATAAGCAGGGACGTAACAACAGTTTAATTATTTGGACTCGCTCTAAAAAAAGAACAATATTAAATTAAATTATTCGTAAAACCTACTTAAATTCTTTATAAATATATTCAAGGATCAAAGCTGGTGAACTTATATTGTTCTTTGCGATCTAGATTCCTGACAGTGTTTAATGGATTAATGGCGAAATATGTTAACCGTAGAGTTAATCCAAAACATAGGCAAATAAGCACGGAATCAATTAGATTTGTAAGAAGTTATCTTCAATTGACAAATGTCTAAGTCTTAATTGCTTCATACAGATGTTTGTCTTTCTTAATCATTTTAGGTGTCATCCTGCTGAACACATCCGCTCACATCTTACCGCAATTTATAGTTCAGAAGCGTACAGGAATGAGCGATATCTCCTTGTCGCTCAATTAACATGCTCCTTTTGAAAGTAACAAAATACAATCATTCAAATCGCTTATCGTAACAGGTAAACAATAACTGACAAAGCTACAATGCAATACGTGTTGTAATATCATAAAATTAGCATTCAGTCAATGACGATATCGCATTTATTCAGTGAACTAACGCAGACTTCTTTGCATTCATATTATTGATATTGAATTACAGCCTTGTGTAAATCTGCATCAAAGAATTATCTATCGCTGCCTTAAAGGCTTGAAAGCTTGTAAATACATCTTGTTTAACGATGTTCCCTGTGTGACCTAATTCAATAATTTCTACTTACAAGTAGAAACAAAAGGAACGTTTGATTTAATAATTAATCACAAGTTGTCGTGTTTTACCTTTTCAGCTTGTTGACTTAACAGCCTTCAATCAATACAAGTTTCACCTAAGATAAATTCTAGAAGAGCAAGAACACTCAATAGCCTAAATCATCTTCCCTAAAATGCACTCAGCAATGCAAGTAGGACGGTTATTTGTTATTTCGCGATGAGAGCAGCATTTTAAGTGGTTCTACTATTTAAATAAACAAAATAAAATAAAAGCAATGAAATCAAGTCGTGTATTAGCGTTTAGTTTACATAATTTTACACATGCTCATATTAATTGACATTTAATGAATTATGACGACATAAAAATGCGGCATATCTTTTTGTGAAGTGTTTAAATCCACGTAAAGGAAACGACAACAAACTTTCTACTGTTCGACTAACCTTTACACTGACGGACACCCAATATGCCCAAGTTTGAAAATTGGTGAAAAGACATAAAAAGAAGCATTTGTCAACTTTAGGTGCTCTTTTACGTTTTGAAAGTTATATACTGATGATTTTTGTGAAACTGACAACTATAATACATTAATAAATAAATTAATTAATTAATAAGTTAATTAATAAGTTAATTAATAAGTTAATTAATTAAGTTATTTATTTATTTACTTATTAATTTATTTATTTATTTATTTATTAATACTGGAATAGTAAAATTATGCTATCACTTGGGGAAGAATGACAAACACAAGAATCTTGGATTGCAGTGCGAACTAATTGCATGTGAAATTCAATACAAGGAACAATTAATTAAAACTTGGGTATTGTAGTGTAATATATTTAGTGCTATATTATTTAGATATCAAAACTCTTTATTGATGATGTAATTTTTAACGGCTACTATTTTTTTGGTAAAGAACTACGCCCAAATAAATTGACACATGCACTTATGGTATATAATTGGTGTAGGTTGGGCTTGTTATAGTCCACTCCCAATTCATGCCCAACTTGTGTATTTGCCTATATATTTCTGATGGCTACCATATCATGGATGAAGGCCAGAAAGCTTCAACTCATAAAGGATTCCTTTCTGGTGTTTGTAGATTCCATCATTGTGATTTGTTAATATGATAAAAAAAAATACCTATATATATATTAAATATCTAAGTGTGTCTCCACACAGAGCAACCGTTTACACAAACAAAAAGCCAATAGTTGTAAGCGTATTGGAGCGTTATCAATACTTTAGTAGACACAAACTACAATACCGTGCCAATATTCAATACTTAAGAGCTCTTGAACATAATTTTTTAGATGTGGCTCTATACCTCAAAAAATAGATTTTTCTGATATTTTGTGCAATGATGCATGTTAGGGTGTTGACTACTTGTGTGACTAAAAAAAATTCAAAAATCGGCTCGTTGCCATGGAAACGACCAAAAACCAGATTCTGTCATTTTGGGCTAAATCGGCACTGAAATTAGTTAAAAAGCATGTTATTTCAAGTGTTTGCTGCATCTAAGTCATATAATGCTGGAACATTACATTAAGTTCTTGTAAAAAGACATCTATTCATCTGATGATCAGCATATTTAAAGGTCAAAAAGTTATTCTTAAGGGTACGTGCAGAGCCCATCTGTCAGGTGTATTTTCGCTTTTTCAAAAAATGTCATTTTATCACCTAAAATATCATCATGAAAATCAATAACCCGGTGTTGCCAGGATTTTGTCCATTCTAGTGTGGATAGTACAAGCTAGGTACTTTACATTTTAGTAAGAATCAGCTTGGGCAAATGTTACTTCTAAGTACAGTGTTGCCGGAAAAACCGGTATTTCTGCAAATTGACATTTTGTCAAATTACGCCTTTTTGTCACAATTTTTTGCATTTTGACAATAGTTTCCTTCAAGGTGAATCCAAAAACACTTTTTTATCTTTGTTAATACTGTAATAAGTAAAGTCAAAATTAGTGTTGCCAGAATTCTTGATAAAACACCCAATATTAGCATTTTACTGATGCTTGATGCTTTGGTTAGGAAATGCTTATTTCTATTCTAATTTTCATACATCGAATGTACATAGTATAGATTGTTATATGAATATAAACACTAAAGCACAAAATAAGTGTTGCCAGAATTCTTGATAAAACACCCAAAATCATATATATATTTATATGTGCCACGATCCAGTTCACTCACGCTAAAGTTGACAATGTCAAAATTTGGTTTACTATCATCAATAGCTTCCTAAAAAGCGTTTTCAAATCCCCCCAGTTCTAGTTCTAGTATTATCTAGTGCAAAGTTATGGTCAAGGTATATGGGTATTAATTTTGTTCTTTGTTTTCTATTTGATATAGCTACCTTATTTTGCCAATACAGTTACTGGTGACTTAAGCTAAAGCCGTGATTTCTCTGTGATACGGAAAAACGGAAAAATCCACAGAATTCGGGGTTTGCTCACGGAAATTTGAAAATGCCACAAAATAGTGAAAAATTATGCAAAATGTCTACCTTTTGTGTTGATTTGCAAAATAAAACAAAGGAAAGTGAGCATTTAGCAGTAATCAACCATTAAACAATCCATTCTAGCATTATTCTAGGCCTTCGCTGCAAGACTCTGGCCATACTACAATAAAAGATAAGACAAAATACGCTTTAAAATAAACATGTTCGTTTTAACTTTTCAGGGATTTATGTGGAAAACGGAAAATCCAATTTGTAACACAGATTTTAAATTTTGTAACACGGAGAAATCATGGCTTTAATAAGCCTTAGTGGATTGGATCAATATCAATATCAATAATATCAAACATAATAAAGAAATATTAATATCAATATCAATAATAATCAAAAATATTAATATCAATATCAATAATAATCCAAAATATTAACATCGATATCAAAATTAGTGATATCAATACCAATAATAATCAAATTAGTGATATCAATACCAATAAAAATCAAAAATTTTAATATCAATAATAATCAAATATATTAATATCAATATCAATACTAACCAAGCAAATTAATATTGATATCAATAATAATCAAAAATATTAACATCAATATCAATAATAATCAAAAAATATTAATATCAATACCAATAATAGTCAAGAATATTAACATCGATATCAATAAAAATCAAAATTCTTGATATCAATATCAATAATAATCAAAAATATTAACATCAATATCAAGAATAATCAAAAATATTAACATCAATATCAATAATAATCAAACAAATTAAAATCGATATCAATACTAATCAAAATATTAACATCAATACCAAGAATAATCAAAAATATTAATATCAATATCAATAATAATCAAATATATTACGGTAATATCAATATTAATCAAAAATATTAATATCAATATCAATTTTAAAATATTAAAATATTTTTAATTATTATTGATATTGATATTAATATTTTTGATTGTTATTGATATTGATGTTAATATATTTTTTATTATTAGTGATATTGATAGTTTTGATTATTAATGATATTGATATTAATATTTTTGAAAATTATTGATATTGGTATTAATATTTTTGATTATTATTGATATTGATGTGAATATTTGTTTATTATTATCGATATTGATATTAATATTTTTGATCATTATTGATATCGATATTAATATTTTTTATTTTGGATTATTATTGATATTAACCCTAGAACTACAAAGTACCAACCACCTAAGATTTTTTATCCATTGTAAAAAAACGCGCGCACTTTCGCCCAAACGACCTAAGTTAATCGTAGATCCATCCTTTGGTGAGGCCCACTTTCAATGATTTTCATTTCGCTCATGTAAAATGAATATAAGCTACTGACTTTTTACTTGTTAGTTTAGGAGAAAATCAAATTTTTGTAGAATTTTTAGCCGAAAATCAATTTGTCTATACTATTGTACATAGCTGGTATTTCGCAAATTTGCATGGGCGCCCTCACATTATGATGTCATAGCGACATTATGTGGGAAATGTTTGTACTTATTGGTATCACTGGATAGAGGAGACCCATAGTTATACATTGTTACCAAATATAAAACTTCGTAATCCCGTGTTACAAAATATCATGGCTAGGGTTAATATTATTATTTTTGATAATATTATTATTTTTGATTATCAAGAATTCTGGCAACACTAATAATAATATATATATATATATACATATATATGATTTTGGGTGTTTTATCAAGAATTCTGGCCACACTTATTTTGTGCTCTGGTGTTTAAACATTCATATAACAATCTATACTATGTACATTCGATGTATGAAAATTAGAAATAAGCATTTCCTAACCAAATCATCAACAAAAAAATCATACTATCAGTAAAATGCTAATATTGGGTGTTTTATCAAGAATTCTGGCAACACTAATTTTGAGTTTCAGTATTTAGATATTTAAAGAGACGAAAAAGTGTTGCTTGGAATCACCTTGAAGGAAACTATTTGTTAAAATACACAAAATTGTGACAAAAAGGAGTAATTTGACAAAATGTCAATTTGCCGAAATACCGGTTTTTCCGGCAACACTGTGTTTAGAAGTAACATTTGCCCAAACTGATTTTTGCTAAAATGTAAAGTACCTAGCTTGCACTATCCACACTAGAATGGACAAAATTCTGGCAATACCGGGTTGTTGATTTTCATGATGATATTTTATGTGCTAAAATGACATTTTTTGAAAAAGTGAAAATACACCTGACAGATGGGCTCTGCACGTACCCTTAAGAATAACTTTTTGACCTTTAAATATGCTGATCATCAGATGAATAGATGTCCTTTTACAAGAACTTAATGTAATGTTCCAGCATTATATGAATTAGATGCAGCAAACACTTGAAATAACATGTTTTTTGACTAATTTCAGTGCCGATTTGGCCCAAAATGACAGAATCTGGTTTTTGGCCGTTTCCATGGCAACGAGCCGATTTTTGAATTTTTTTTAGTCACACAAGTAGTCAACACCCTAACATGCATCATTGCACAAAATATCAGAAAAATCTATTTTTTGAGGTATAGAGCCACATCTAAAAATTTATGTTCAAGAGCTCTTAAGTATGTGTACATTGTACACTGTGCAAGATCCTCCAACAAGATTAAAGGACAAGATCCCATGGGACACAATCTCCAAAAGGAGACACCTGAATGAAGTTCCTGGTTGAGGGCAATCTATCCCAAGCAGATAAGTCAAGTAAGTTAAGAAGTTAAGGGTATCATCCTTTTATCTTGGTGGGGTGTGGGTGGTGAATTTCTTTATGCAACCATAATGGGCCGCAATATATCATTATTGTCAGGGTTAGGGTCTTAGGGTTAGGGTTAGGGTTTAGGGTTAGGGTTAGGGTTATGGTCAGGGTTAGGGTTAGGGTTAGGGTTAGGGTTAGGGTTAGGGTTAGGGTTAGGGTTAGGGTTAGGATTAGGGGTTAGGGTTAGGATTATATACGTATTTATTAGTACTAATATACTAGTAATAGTATATTGTGTGTATGCACTTTATTCCGTAATCAATAAGTATGATAAACAAACACTTTTCTGGCACAACGACTCATAACACAGTGGTGTAGGCATTAGACTATGGATCCATAGATTGTAGAATTTTAATTATAGCAATTTCTTTTTATTTTTATTAAGTAAGAGGAAATAATAATGGCAATAAACTCGTGTTATATTTAGCCTCATAGGCCCATACTTACATGTATGTACTATGTGTTATCGTATTGCGGGCCATTATGTCTGTCGAATGAAATTACGCGTCCCGTGTTGGGTGGGGTAAGTGGAGGTGTGTGTGATGGGTGGGGTGTGTGTGGGTATTGGACATGGGCTTAGGATGGGGGTGTGTTGGGTGTGTTTGGTAGGAGTAAGGTGATAAAATAGCAATTCGGCGTAATAGCAATCGGTGTGGAATACATGTATTTCAGCTGCTCAGTGATTCCTCCCGTTTTTTGGGGGCTTTGTTTTTTGGTTTACGTTTAATCTGCTAGCGGGGGCTTGCTCGAAGCCCGGAAGTCCCGCATGTTAGTATCAATACACGAGTTTAGGTTTAATTTGACACATATAGCGTTAACCTCTTCCTAAAGATTATATCCCTTGATGATAAAGTGTTACATTTATTTGCACAGACGGTTTTTGAAAACAGATACTCACAGTCCAAAAGTAGGCGACAATAATTTTAATGAGTGAAACGTATTCAGACCTCAAGGCATAAAGCTTAATTGAGTTAAGAGAAGAGCCACTCCCCGTAACATGATCCAAACTGTTTCTTTTGACGCATAGATCATTTTCATCTTCATATTATGTTACTTTAAATAGCAGTTCAAGTGGCACTTTAAATCATCATAGCATATATCAATAGAAAATCTGGAACAAAAAGGTAAATATGATGTTCTATTAGCTTCCAGCACAACTTGACCTTATTTTGTTAGCTAAGAGGGAGGAGCTACTAGTAGCAAGACGACACTAGCGTATATATACGCACAAAGTCTCGGACACATACTTATAGTTTTAGGGAAATGTATGACAATGACAATTGATATAACAGTCAACAAACACCCCAGGGAATCTTTTAACGGTCAAAATCTTCTTAAACGTAGAATAAGTGGGAAGATCTTCAGATATAAACTGTTCCACTCATTGTCATTTTTGTCTCTGAGTTTCGACAGCTCTTGTATATAGATGAACTCAAAACCGTAGCTATTTAGACAGACAGTGTGATTGAACGGAAGAATCAACATCGAAAATAAAAAGACTACAAGCATCAATTATAGGGAACAGGGAGGCAAGGTAACCCAAAAGACAGGTATTGATGGATACAATAAGGCGCCACTTAATATTATCGTTAAAAATATGTGCAGTGTATAATGGTAATTTTATGGCAATCTCCTGCATCAAAGGTGTCTTGGAAGAGTGCCGTAAACATTTTCTGTGCAACTTGTACTTTACCGTTTACCGTAAGAATATGAATTTTATGCAATATGTGACCGTCCACGGCGAATGAGCCGTAAATTCCTCCCCCGGTCAATTTTTTTTTTTTTCGTGTTTAAAAAATAAACATCATAAACTTAAAAATGGTATATCATTTGACTTCAAACGATATCCCGAAGCGGGGTTATGGTTTGTTAAACCTTGCTCCGCTATGAAACATAGCTTTTTACGTTTTTACATGTGTCTCTTTTTCCACATTGCTGGCAATAAATATCAAACAGTCATAATTGGCGGTCATTTCAAATCATCCCCAAGTCAACGAGGTTTAAGAAAGTTCTCTCATTGTTAATTGTTGGTTATTAATACCTGTACAAAATACAATGCCTGGTAACCCACCACTTGAACAGGATTTAGCAAAAGCAAACAGAGACCAGAGCTATTAAAAGTTCTATAGCCATCTAAGGTAGAAGCTTATTATCCACTTCAACAATAGGATTATTGACTAGTTTTTGACTATCAAAATGAGACGGATGTCGGGCCAGCTTAAGTTACCAATGAATACGACCTTCGTACACATTTTACATCGCAACTCAGAATACAATTTAGGGAATTTACGGCTCATTTGTGCTGCCGGGTCACAAATATGCTGTTAGGCGACAAAAAAGCCTGTTCTATGGGCCCGATCGACCCATGATTTGCATTTAGACTTTTTAGAAAAAATGTTTGCAAAAATCTTCAATAGGAAGAACAGGGTTTTTTTTCGTCACTTATCTATATAACATTTTTTGAATTTAAAAATACTTTTTAGTATATGATATATTATTTAGTGCAAAGTTCGGAGCTATCTCGATAATTTCTATTCGACCAAACCTAACTACATAATTATGAGTGACACAATTACAGTGTGTTTTTATTTAAAAGATCTACTATTAAATTGTCAATTGCCTGTAACAATGTGATTAGTTCACTTGTGCATATACAGGAATCTTTGGATGATGTAACACGATGCAGTAAAGAAGATTGTTGCAACCGCCGTGTGTCTTGTGTTTATAGATTTCTGTACATGTAATTGTAAGTAATACAAATGTGTTTATCATGTATGAAGGATACAAACAAAAGCCTGAAACTTAAGCATTGCAATTGCATAACGAGAGTGATATTTTTTCATATATTTCACAGGACGGACTCCTACAATTATTGCAACTGAATGACCAATGCAATGCGATGCGATACAATGCAATGCAATACGATGCAATGCAATGCAATGCAATGCAATGCAATGCAATGCAATGCAATGCAATGCAATGCAATGCAATGCAATGCAATGCAATGCAATGCAATGCAATGCAATGCAATGCAATGCAATGCAATGCAATGCAATGCAATGCTATGCTATGCTATGCTATGCTATATTTTATATTACCACAACTGAGAAGAGAACAAACCTGCCTAGTATAGAATCAATGCAATAGGCCACAATTAAGATAAAGAATGACATGCATTGGAAATACGTATGCTCAACCATGGCACTCAGATAATGTATTGCTATTACCCGATAATAAACATAAAATGAAACAAAATTGCTCTACTACTGCTGAATTGCATATAGAAGTAAGTTAATAAATTAATTACTGATGTCTTTCTACTATCATGACTTATAATAATGTACGTAGCACAGAAATGATTTTACCGTCCCAATTACTGATTAACTTACATGTATAATATATATTCATATATACGAGTGAATATTCAAACGTAGTGGTAGATAAAATAAATAAAGAGGTAACTTCAACCCTACACTACTTTTCGCTCACCAGGAACGTTTTCACTGGATCGGCTAGCGTCTTCAGCAGATGGTGATGCTGTGATGATATCTTGTCTACAATCGGGGTTTCCCTTTAGGTCTTCAATACGAAAGGTCACAATATTCCATTGATGGCGCAAGTTTACTTCGAAGACTGTTAAAAATCACAAATATACAATTGCCATAAAAGTTGTATTGTATCGAGTGTCTAATGTGCTCTACTGTTCCACAAATAAATACTGTACAAACGTTGCTATCCGATTCCTTATGTTTATTATAAAAAATATTCCAATATCAAAGCTGGTGGACTAATACAGTCTTTTGTGGTACAGATTCCCGACGGTGCTTAATGAAGGAACAGGTTAGTCTTAGAGTTAGAATTAATCCATAACATTCAAAAGAAATTATCTGAATTAATACTTAATTTTGACAATAAGTATTTTCGTTTAACCGCAAATTAACACGAAATTACTTAGATTTTGAAGAGAAGGTATTATTATGTCTAAAAAGCTTAATCGTTATACAGTTGTATGCCCTTCTTAGTCATGTTAGTAACTTACTTGTTATTCCCCTGGTTGCAATGAGCGATTCTTGCTTAGTAAACATGCTCCTTCTTTTCAAAGTAACATGAAAACATTGATTTGTAACAACTATACAATGAGATTGCCCGAGTACCGACTGTGAACTCAGGGAGTACAGTAGTTAGACTCTGGACCGGTAATCCAGCGACCGGGGTTCAATCCCCTCTGAGTCCTGATTTTTTTCTCTCTCAAAATTTTCATAAGTCAGTTTGCTCGAGCCCCAAGCACGTCATTTAAACTATAAATAACTGACAAAACTACCAACAAAAACTGCAGTAATATCATAACATTTGCATTTAGTTCATGGAAAATATCGTGTTTATATACTGAACTAACGCAGACTTCTTTGCATCCATATTATTTATATTGAATTACACCTTGTGTAAATCCGCATCAAAAAATTATCTATCGCTGCCTTAAAGGCTTGAAGGTTTGTAAATACATCGTATTTAACGATTTTCCCTGTGTGACCTAATTCAACCATTTCTATTGACACCTAGAAACAAAAAGAACGATTTAATAATTAATCACAAGTTATTCTCTTTTACCCTTCCAGCTTGTTGACTTAACAGCCTTCAATCAACATGATCAATACGGGTTTTACCTAAGATAAATTCTAGAAGATTAAGAACACTCAATAGCCTCAATCGTCTTCTCTATCATGCACTCAGCATAGCAAGTAGGACGATTTTTGTTAAGCCATCAAAAGGAAGGCCGCGCTTGTTAGAGTGGCTTTAATATTTAATTAAACAAGATTAAATAAAAGCAATGAAATCAATTTGATGTTAGAGTGTAGCATACATAACTTTATTTTCATTTTATGAAATTTGCGATATAATGCAAATTAAAATTTAATATTTTGATATTTTTTTTCTTTTTGGAAACAAATGTATATCTTCAATACGAAAAGGTTAAAATGTTCAAATGATGGACGGCTTTTCCTCTCAGCTTGATATTAAAAGGATATTCTTCGTATGCAATTTGATGTGTCTGATGTGCTCTCAGGTCCCACAAAAATACTGTGCAAACGTTGCTATTCTTTTATTTATTTATTTATTTATTTATTTATTTAATTATTTATTTATTTATTTATTTATTTATTTATTTATTTATTTATTTATTTATTTATTTATTTATTTATTTATTTATTTATTTATTTATTTATTTATTTACTTATTTATTTATTTATTTTTTATTTATTTATTTATTCTTGTTTTGTTTTTTGCTTGTTTGTTTGTTTTTTGTTTTGTTTTGTTTTGTTTTGTTTATTTGGCTGGTTATTTTGTTGGTAAGTTTGGTAGAATTATTAGTTAGTTTTCTTTCTTTCTTTCTTTCTTTATTTCTTTATTTCTTTCTTTATTTCTTTATTATTTATTTATTTATTTATTTATTTATTTATTTATTTATTTATTTATTTATTTATTCTTTTATTTATTTATTTATTTATTCTTGTTTGGTTTTTTGTTTGTTTTGTTTTGTTTTGTTTTTCTGGTTGCTTGGTTGAGTTGGCTGGATGGTTGTTCCTTTTAATGCCTTTATCTTAACTATGAACTTGTGAGCTTGCAATCAATACAGGTTTTAACTCTAGACATTTTAGTCGATTTACGACACGCAAATATCATAAATCGTCTGAATCGCTAGTTAGGTGCAATGGTTGGTTGGCTGGTTGGTTTCATGCTCTTTACCGGCTGGTTTAGTGGAACTGATTCACGTACTTGTTTATTGGGTTTGTTAGTTTATACATAAGTGCGCATTTTATTATTGTTTTCATCTCCGAAAACTTTTCCTACTTACGTCGTAGTATTTTCTGGATAATCTGCTACGTAAGCATTATGTTCTTGGTGGGTTACTTGTCTGAGGAGCTCCAGTAGCAAAGATGTAGCAGAGATTAAAAGAGAAAATGCACATTTTTGCCGATAGGTTTCATATTGTTTAGGTAAAAATTAAAATAGCTTTTGCAACAAGTCGACTGACCTATATTAGCTCCAGTGGGGAATATTGGACTAGATATTGTGAAAGGTAAATCCAGCTCAAATAAATATCTTATAAGCCTTCTGGTAATAAAACATAATAAATGAATCAATTGTTTGTCATTATTTAAACGACCAGTCCATACAACTATAGAACTAAGAAAGTCCAATTCGTATATATTACTACCTCCGTGTCATTATCGGTATTTGTGTTAGACTTCCATTAAGTTATTGCTTATCAGTTATTCTGTTTACCAGTACGGTTTGTTTTTTCTTCTGCGTAATCTTGTTTTCTTAAGTTCTTATATGCAATTGCTATTTTTTGTCTTAATCTATTTCCCCTATTGCTTAACACGAAATGATAGAACATGTAGCGGCTAGACAAGATGGAGGAGATAACCTGTCATATATCTTTATAATATATCCTGATAATATAAACCTTTTTGCTATAATTTTGAAACCTAAGGCAAACTATCGGGTGTTTTAAAATGCCATAAGAGCGTAGTGCAACCACATTGTTTAGATATAAGGAACGTTAACAAGATACGAATTGTTTACTCTATTACTGGCTAGCTTACGTCAAGTGACCCGTAACCCACCTTTATTTGCGCGCGGGAGGATTATAATTTGGCTTCAAATTGTAGATTCTTTCTCTTAAAGGTCAAAGTAACTTTGGTTCAAAACTAATAATGTTTGTTCGGACAAAACGTTGAAATCGCCACTGTTTAGAAGAATATTTCATTAAATTACCTCTTTTAGCTACCCATACTGACCCCAAAACAATGCTGGCTACGCCCTGGTCATAAATCTCAGCGGAGGTTCCAATTTTTCAATATTTCCATTGAAGAAAAACGTAACGGAATCATAGCGAACCGAATGAGTTGTTATACAGTTATACCACAACCAGATCTTGACGACGTCACAAATCTACCACTGAAAAAGGTAGATTCTTTCTGTTCTATTAAAATGACCACAAAGGGGCACAATAATAACCTGTTTGGATGTAGCAGATTTTCTTTAAACATAAGGTAGGTAAGTCATGCGAAAAAGAGCGAGAAGAAGAGTGAAATGTAAAATTACTGATGCAGGTTGTCCCTGAAAGAACTTTAACGTCAGAAAGTTAATTGTTTTGGGATTTTAATGTCACAACTTCTTCTTAGCGTGTCCAAGCGCAGGGTCAAATGCGCCCGAGCCAATAGCTGACGCAGTGACGAGCAGAATCGTTGATATCAGCTAGGTCCTCCAAGAGGATGAACTTTGCTTAGGAAGCTTCCTCTGGTTGAACATGGGGTGCTTCATACCAGTGGTCTGACGCTCACGCTCTTGCATGCTGGTCACTTGCCGACGTACATCTGGAGATAACTAATAAGTAACTAATGATAACTAAGTCATTTGTGTGCTTGAGGAATGAATCAGCTATCACATTTTGAATTTTGACAATGACCACACCGTTCTTGAAATATAAGAATTTTACGAAACTACCTCATTTTCAAACCTTTCCACATATTCAAATATCAATCGATGATCTGTATGTTGAGTGCTAATCACTGCTCACCATCAGCGCATGAGGCGTCTATTGTCATTGATAGATATTTGACTCCGTGGAACGGATTGAAAATGAGGTAATTTCGTAAAATTCTTTTATTTAAAAAACGGAGCGGATAAAATTCAAGAAGTATGTGATAGATGATATATTTCTCAACCACACCAGTTGTTTAGTTAAGTTTGGTTTATGCGATAAAATACCAAAAAAAATATACAGTTTTTTACAGTTCTTTCAGGGACGCCCTGTATCATGGATAATAAGACTTGTTTCCAAAACCAAACATTAACCTCAGAGAGGGGATGTATTAAAAACAAAACACACGTTGACTCATTATTCTAATGTATATGTAGCACACAACCTCGAGAAATATTTATTTGTGGACTGTTAACATTGGGATATTAGGAAACGTGTGAGAAATTAATGTTTGCGTATTCACAGTAACACTTCATTTCTTGTAAAACTGAATTCAGTTGAAATGAGTATCCCGTGATGAGTATAATTATAGAAGTATATGTTACGTTGTGTGAATTAAGTATAAGTATAAGTATTTCAAATCATAACAGCAAGTACCGTCTCTATCGAATTTCTATTTTATAGAGGCTGAGGCTTTCATTTTATGAATATCCGATATGGGTCGATTGAATTGCAATCCTTCAATCTTATACCTAATATAATTAGAAACCTCGGTGAAAAAGTAAAAATCCTCGATTGCTTATTTTCTATTTATAACTATTTTAACAGTTTAACATTTAAAAATGTTTGGGAATTATGAACGTCCATAATATTTCGTGCTGCTAATTTAAAGAGCCTAGAATTGCAATTTAGAAGTTAATTAGAATTGATATTCATCATTCTACAAAAGACTTTGGGTAAAATAGGTGACGATATCTGGATTTGGGTTTCATTAATTGATGTTTAGATGCAACCTCTTTCAAACTGAAAGCACGTTATCTTGTGAGCAACATAAATTCATAAAATTTTTGTATTGTATTTTTTGCAACATGCGGTAGTTACCACATCTTCAAAACTATGTCAGTTTGTCCATTTTGGTCCCATTTTTAGTCATTGTAAGGACACTTTACTCTTTGCCGTCCCCATTTTATCCCTTATTATCTGTGGGGCTGCCCCCCCCCCCTCCCCCCTGATTACGCCCCTGCAATAGTTACTGCCTTTGATCATACTGAAAACTTCTAGTAGCAGACCACGACTCAAACAGTTGTAAATCATTCGGTCACTACCTTCAGGTATGGGCTACTATTGTTTTGGAAGTAGCTCTGTCAGGACCAATCGATTTGTGTGCGTGACCAGTGTTGCCCTACGTTTCTTACAGTTTTCTTGACAAGTAATATTTTCAAAGGTTAATATTTTCAACACATGTATAAACACAATCCTGGTATTTGTTTTGTGTTCAAAGTGCAAGGGTTGGCGGTAATGTGCAAGTTGTCATCCGCAAATAAAGTCAAAGCTACTTTCCTAAATTGCCCGATTGAATATTCAATCAAAAAAATTAAATTTTTAATCTCGCCGTCCCGAATTAGGGACAAATCGTTTTCGACTGTAGTCGGGTGACTTGAAAAAAAAATTTCAATCAAAAGGAGTGACTCTCATTCTTTTACAATCCTTTAGCGATTAAAGTTAGGGGCAAATCTTTTGCGATTTTTCAGTAGAAAGGATTGATTTTCATTCTTTTTCAATCTTTTCCCGTCCCAAATTAGGGACAGGTCCTTTCCAGTTTGAAATCTTATTCCAATTCATGTCATCTCAATTAAGAGATTATTGGTTTGATTAGATCTTCAGCAAATTATTTATTAGATCAGGGCATAGGTTGATCAGATCTTACCTAAGCTATAAAGCACATTGAAATTAATTAACAAAATACAAAAACAAAATCAAACACTAAACTATTGTATCGGCAAAACTTCAGAACTGCAGATTTCTCACAGTGTAACATATTTTGGAATCAATACAGTTAGATTTTCAGACAACGTTATTGTCTTACTAAATGCACACACAAAGTTAAATGACTCAGTCTGCTAGGGTGGTAAATCTCTATTTCTTGTATTTTAATAACATAACATTAACCTCGAGTACATTTGCATCGTTATCTGTGGATCAAATGCCCGTATAGGATGTTCCAACAAATATATGTAGGTATTTAGTATTTTTTGCCTAACTTTTCAGCTTTAATTTGCACTTAAGAAAAAAACGCAATGCGCAATATAAATACACCTGATCTGAAACTGACTTAAACTTTTTGTGTTCTTTGAAGTTCTTTTTTCCAATTTAAACAATCTGTCTAACATTAATTCAGTCCTTTATACCTCAACCGACTCCAACTCCAATTTGTCTATTCCTAATAAGTCCAGCTTACTGAATATTTTGTAATTCACTTCAATTTACACACATTTTCGACATTTAAAAACCCCGGCCACAAAATGTGTATGTTTCTTTGATAGTGAATGAACATTTTTAAAGCAAAGGTAAATATAAAAAATAACAACAAATAAGAATCTACTTAAAATAAAAAGCATATTATTAATATATATTATTAATATATGCAAGATCAGGGGCAATAACACTTTGCTCCATTCTACTTCAATGCCAACGAAGATAAGAAAATGGTAGTTGTTCCAAATTTACCTTGCATAGAGTGTGCTGACATTCAAAATTTGGGGCATCGCTACAAAATGTGTCATAAAAACAGAATGATAAATGCTAATGACCACATTTTTTTCATACAAGATCATTTATGAATATATCACGCACATAACGTTTTGAAACCTAAAATGTTCAACCCGGTTCTAAAATAAAGATGGATTCTTTGCACTATTGCACTTTTTTTACTCACCCTGTATCATTGGTCTAATGTGTCTGTGGCATGGTTCACGATTTTTCGTCTACTTAAATGGCAATTCTAAGGCAGACTGAAGGTAATAGGATTTGGGGGGTTATTTTGACAGGTTAATAGAAGGTTGGGCAAAAACCAAAGGTTTGGTACAAGTTTTTGAAGATAATTGTGATGCAATGTTTTGTAAGACTCCACACAATAGGTAGAAATCTGGTTCAAATATGCACAACTTCTCTTGCATCACATATCTAGATCATTCATTGATATAGATTCGCCAAGTCTCGACGTGTTGGGGAGCAGAGACATAAGGGGCAGGCGACTCAGAAAAAGGTGACCTCCCCTAGGGCAGATATTAGCCTACACTGTAACTTAGACATGGCACAGATATAATAAGGGTGTATACCAAAATACATTGTAGCCGAGCACTTAGTTAAAAGAGTATCCGTCGCATGGAGACGTCGCGGGTGAAATTCAAACAGCGGTGTGTAAAACTTAACACGAATCATTTTAATAGTTTATGTGATTATAAAGTGCATTAAAGTGAACTCAAATTCATTGTATTTATCAAATACAGCACATCTGAAATATAAGTCATAATCAATGAAATATATTTCAATTACGTACAACTTTCGTATTTCGAAATCAAAACAGATCGAATTATTCTTGAGAATAAAATCAACTAGGACGGTGTAAATATTGTACATAACGAGTTTGAGGAATATGGAAAGGTACCGAATATAACTGTTTGGTTTATGACGTCTTTTTAATACCTTCTTTATACGGTACAGAGTTCTGAAGATAAAACAGTTCAAACCTAAGATCACCCAAATCTTCAGAGTGGGCGAACAAAACAGTTGAATGAAATTGTGTATTTCTATTTACTTTGAAATGCTTTTCTATGTTTTATAAATATTTACGGAAGGAATAAATTACTGCATAAATATATGTTTAATGATGTTAAAAATAAGGAGTTAAAGATTTTAAAGCCTTGACAAGTTGACATTGCAAACAAGTTGATCATTGAGAGCAGTAGACCTTTTCTTCTATGTAAGAAAGTAGACAAAAATCAGTCTCCCATGCGTCCAATACTGCGCAGTCTATGCTGATTGTGCAATAATCTGTTAAAACTGATTTGTATTGTCAGAATGGGTCTCCAGTGTATACGTACGATAACAATTCTGTTTGCGAATTCGGTATTTATTGAGTATGTAATTATAGCACTCGTTCACAAAAACAAAGACACAATTAGCTTTCTATAGTATTTGCAATTTCGTTATTTTTATGTATTTTGATTGCAAACAAGTTCAGGATTTTGAAAGAAAATGTCACCAGTAATAAAGTTTATTATGTACAACAAAGCTGTTTAGGAAATTAAAAATGAAGGAGATAAGACACTAAATAACGTGTCAATTATTCCAAGATATGCTTCTGGAATCTATCTCAGAAACAGATAACTAATTAGAAGCGATATTGCTTGATCAGATTATACGTGCCTTTCTCTTTTCTTTCATTTCATTTTCTTGTAAAGGCATTTTTGCTCTAATAATCAAAATAATTGTAAATGTTATAATTTTACTAACAAGAGCTATTAATATGAACAAGTGAAATGTGGGTGCCAATTGAAAACTACTGTCTTTACCAACTAACGTTAATCATATTTTGCAATAAATTCTCGAAAATATGTGAAGGTCGCAGAAAACTTCGAGCGATTAAATTTGAAGCTAAAACATTATTATTCGTTATTTAACTAATGAGCGTATATTTATCACTAAAATAATTAAATAATATTAACCTAAATTTTACTTCATTGACAATGTCTCGCAGGATTAACATGATGCATTTACTAATTATTAATTTGATGTATTTTTACATGTTCATGTAGCAAATCTGATCATCAGGCAGCTGCTAACATCAAATGTAATTAGCAACATTCACGTGAACTACACTTCTTTAGTAGCTTTTAATGATTGTTATTTTCATGGGGGAAATTACTGCAGATAGACCCGAAGCAATTACTGATCATCTTCACACAGTGTGTTTTTTACGCGAGGGTTGGGATGTGGGTGGGGATACATTCCTCAAATGAGCGAACAAAATCCTCTTACAATAAAGACTCAACCCGCTCAAAGACGTTGTCCTCGAGTCCTTAAAGATCTACATTGTAAGTTTGAAACCTCAATAAAATTACCTAAAGACCACAATACCTTTACACGTATGATTTGGAAAGCAACAAGTTATATTACTAAATATAGATATGAGTTGCTTACCTTGTTTAACCGCCTTTTAAGTTCCCTTGCGTCTGCGGTAACCCGCGAACAGGTTCAGACTTAGGAGTATAACAATACCCCTGTGTATTTTTCCCAAAGGTTACTCGGTATTTTTTTTTTCAAACCAAATGTGTAGACAAAAATAGTCACTGCTGTTAAGCAAGATTAAAAAATACTGTTTCCAATGAGCAATATTCTTCTTCAAGTTTGTCAATCCCAGAGGCGGCTAATATATCCTATAGTTTGAAGTAGCACTGTTGATAAGTTTACCCCGCATATACACATTCCACACAGAATTATCAAGGTCTGCCTCATATGCAATATACACAACACTCTAAACGTTGAGTGGGTACTCACTTCTCTCTCGTCTGCGTCGTCGTCATTGTATCTTTACAAATTGGATGAAATTTTTCCCGCCAAATTTATTAATTTCCTGACACATGAAGACACTTGGAGAGGGAATTGGGCGGTTGAAGTTAATCAGCGCCTGCGTGATGGGTTTCCCGATCTCCCGGGCCCGATTTGCATACGTAAAATCGTATGGAAAAGAGGGCAGGTGATTTCAAGTTTTGAGTTTATTTTTAAAGCAATCACATACGGCGTTCGCTCAAAATAATAACAAATAGGATTTACATGAGAGTTGACATAATAATAATGCAATCGGCATGAGAAATGGATTGTGCAAATAATCTGTGAAGCTGAGTGATGATCATTTTGTTGTTATTGATCCTGTTGTTGGTTTGTTTCATTGAATGTCTTTTCGTTTTTAACAGGACAGTGGTTATTATATAGTATTGTTTTCTTGTTGCAGTTGGTGCTGTTAATGTTTATGTCCAAACCTTTATAGAAGAATGCATCTGCGTTAAGTTTGTGAATGAGTTGCTGAATTCTGATATGATTTTGGAATCGTATTACAAATATACAGCTAAGAAATGTAAATTACCTAGCCTCTAGTAAATAAGGAATTCATATTTATTGTGTACTTTAGCAGAAGTATATCTACAGGGTGTCCCAAAAGTCTCGATACCTTTTTAAACCTTTGTATCTTTAAGAAGAAATGGTATACAAAAAATTTGAAAACATATTTGGAAAAGAAGACACTTGGGCAATTTTTTGGTACCAAACTTGCCCCCTTTTGTGCCTCCTACTTAAAAATAATGTTAGATGAATGTATAGGCACATAATACGTAGTACCATACAGCAGTCATTCCTTTTCTGAACATTCACAGATCTTCTTGGGCTTGCTGATACAGCACATCTTACTTAATCAATGTTTCGTGTATCGCCTTGTCTTCCTACGTCCATAGCGCACTGAATCACGTACTGATCATGTCTTAAAGAATTTGTTGACAATGTTTTTATGCAGCATTTTGATGGTGCTCGAGCGTGTCCAGTGAGTTGATAATGTTCGTTGAACTTCTTTTGAGTAAGTTTGACCGATTTCGTTTCGGCATAAAACCAACGAATGTGAATGTGTTGTTGAATATTGTAAGTCATGTTGATACAACGCCATTTATCACTTATTCGTGCATACAAAATGTCAGCACTGTGCAAATACAAACCGCTTGAATGTGCTTGAATGGGGGGGGGGGGTAGCAGAGCAAAACAATGCTTTCAACAGGACGGTGCGACTCCACACACAGCCAAAGTGACTCTCCAATGGCTTGAAAATCGTTTCCATGAGAAGATCATGTTCCTCAAAACTGATCAAACTTGGCCACCTCATTCTCCGGATTTAAGTCAACCTGATTTTTTTCTGTGGGGTTATCTCAAAAACCGAGTGTATAGCACAAAACCTCGCAGCATACCAGACTTGAAGGAAAACATAAAGAGTGAGATAAGAAAACTTGAAAGAGACACTTGCAGAAGCGTCATTCAGTACTTCACCGTCAGAGTACGCGAGTGTGCGAATTTATATGATGGACATCTTGAACATATTCCGAATAGACTACTTGCAAAACAAAAAAAGTCCAAACTACGGAAGAACAAAATAAAAATAACGTGAAGTTGTTGGGAATAGTGTTTCAATTTGACAATGTTCCTGGTGATTTGTTCTCATTAACCATTTTTGCATATGCGCTATATTCATGCATGTCTTCTGACTAAGCATGAAAGGGGAGTTTCAATGTGACAATTCAGTAATGATAGGGGTATCAACTCAATCAAAACATTATTAAATCCTTGAGATAAGGAAAATTACTTTACCAAGTCACTTTGTTAGGATTGTGAGCAAATGCAGAAGATGTGTTAATTTGACAATTCGTTTGCATTTAATTGAGTGTTTTTGTTTCTCCGGTTGAAAGAACGATTTTCCAATATGATAAACATTTGCTCGTATCTTCATACTACAACATGCAAATATTAGCAAGTTTGGTACTAAAAAAATTGCCCAAATGTCCTCTTTCTAAATATGTTTTCATATTTTCTGTATACTATTTCTTCTTAAAGATACAATGGTTTAAAAAGGTATCGAGACTTTTGGGACACCCTGTATATATATATCTATGGTGATCAAATTAAAATTAGATAAATTATCAGGCTATAATGTTGACTCAACATAACAGCATCGATGTATTTAAATGAAAATTTTTGTAAACATGATTTTGACAAACTTCATTGAGAACATCTTTGAATTCATTCAGCCTTGTGGTTCAAATATTATGTCTTAAAAAGAATGAAGGAATGAATCCATAAAACATCATTGTATCTTAGTGAGTTAGAATCACTGACAAAAAGTAAAAATACTGTTCTGATGCCACCCGGTATCATTTGAGGAACAATGATGAAACCTAAGACCTTTGTATCTACTGATCCAATGCTTAGTATTTTTTAGTATGATTTTTACAACGTTGATGTGCGCTATCCATTTGACTAATAATTTTTAATAGGTTGCGGGATCATTTATTTAATTTAGACTTTCTTGTTTTGAATCTATTATAAAATACCCCTCGTAATAGGTTCCCTAATCAAATATTAATAGATTCTATTCATTTACCATGCTTACGTCTTCTTGTTTTTGAGAGTGTTTAAGAAAATATTTTTACGTGGTAGCCCAATCAACGGAAAATAAAACTCATTTAAATAGTTTTGGACGTTTGAATAGCTTCGTACAGAGGACCAAACAACAGCATATCAATTGCATTTGAATAGTTTTGGACAGTGAACCACGCAATAGAATATCAACTTTATTTGAATAGCGTTGGAAAGTGGACCACGCAACGGAAATCAGCTAATGCAATTCTGTCAAAATGTAAGTGGGACAAACTATACAAGCTGTTCCTGAAGAATAGAGTGATTGGTGAATGTAACACCATTTTCGAAATTATCAACTGTGCAAGGATTTTATTCGTAAAAGACGGACCACAATGCAATTCTGTCGATATGTAAGTGGAACAAATCATATGAACTGTTTCTGTAGAGAGGAGTAATTAGTGAAGGTAACACCATTTTCGAAATTGTCATATGTGCAAGGATTCTGTATGTAAGGGATATACCAGTTGTGTCCGTGTCTACATTGATTTAGCTGGGCACACATTTTGAACTGTCCAAACCTGTTATAAACTATCCTAATTTGAATTTTCATTGATTATTATAATTTATAACTTATAAGCGAAAGCATTCTCTAATCATACTATAGCCTACTTTTCATATAATTACGTTATAATGCGTACTCGCGACTTGGCCATCGGGGATGATGGCTTGATCACAAGTGACTTGGTCCACTGCTTTTCCCGCGAAACGGCTTCCCGGAAGTGATGTTGTTGATTTGAAAAGTGGATCGTATACGCCGTAGAAGTGACGTAGTTAATCGGATTAATTACCATGGCAATATATGGTTACAATTTTGACTATACCGCCCTGCACTACAATGTCCACGCGGTACCGATGCGTGGAACCATAGATGTCAAAGAAAGGCTGATCAATCGCACCTGTAAGATAAGTATTAGGTGATTAGTGCAATCTGCTTGTAGTGCAGGGCGGTCTATCCACAAAATTGTATTCATATATTGCTTTGGAGTGGTATTAATTTTTTACAGAATGGTCTAAACCAGGCAGGGATTGGCCTATATACATTTGTACATTTTCTTTACTAATACTAGTCACTTGCTTGGGTTTATTTTGGTTTGGGGATCACTGGATCTTCTAAGGTACTGCAAGGGCTCTGATCAAGAGCTACGCTAAATCAAGTTTATTTGAATAGTTTTCCACGGTGGATCAGACAACAGAAAATACGTGTATTTAAATAGTTTTGCATGGCGGACCACGAAACGGAAACTCAATTTTATTTGAAAAGTTTTATTCGGTGGGCAGAGCCACACAATGGAAACCAAGACATTTCAGTATATAATAAACGTAACCCAATTACCTATTTGTTTATTTCATGCCAGGTTCTTAATATCCTATACTTGTGCACTTACGTAATTTCCCCCCATTTTAATCTAATTTTTCAGTGGAAGCTGGTATTATAATGGATAAGGCGTCCGACTAGTAATAGGAAGTTTGTGGGTTCGGGCCCATGCCAGAGCATTTCCTTACTTTTTTCATTTGAGTTGTGTGCCGACCTGGATTTCGTTTACTTATTTTCTAGTTTAAAGGTCCGTAACCCAATCGACAGCCTTATCCCCGGATTTTTCAAAGTTTTTGGTGTCAAAAAATAGATCATATTTTTCTCATTTACAATCCTGAAATTTGACGCTCGAAATCGATACATTTCCGAAAAAAAACGTTAAAAAACAGTCGATTTGTGGTTTACCAATTTTAGCGAAATTTCACACGCCTGCGAATTGTGGGTAGCCAAGGAATGAAATCCGGATGAATTCGAGACGTTTCACCTATAGCAGTTCGCCCGCAAAAATATAATGGACGCTATAATAAGTTTTATTTGTTACATTTTTTAAATGCAAAGTGGTCCACATTGATAAAATCAACATTATTTTATTTTTAAAATGTAGCGAAGGGTTCAGTAAACAAAGCACATTTTTAAATTAAAAGTTTCTACAAAGTGCACCACTCAATGAATTAAATAACATTTGGACATACTATAAAAAAAAACTTAATGGTCAATATAAATACAGTGTGTGGGTATGATGGTAAGTGTGTATCACAAAGTCTTCGTATTTACGAGCGTATTCGTAAGACAGGTACTGGGTAGATCTACTAAGGTAGATATTATAACATGCATTAATAAGTGTTGCAACCATGTGCTATTAACAAAGCAGGTCATGCTGATGATATTCATATTTCACGTCTCAATTACTCCTGATCCCATAGATTACTTTGTATGACCTTCATGACGTCATCAATAGAAGTCGATAATACTTTTCTTTAGGAACTTACGCAAGGAATCATTTTATCGACATTACATGATTAAATTAATTTCTATTTCAATGTTTGGAATTCGCCGTAGGAGTGACGTAATAATCGGATTAACTACCATAGCAATAGATGAATACAATTTTTGAATAGATAGTTCATGTGGTACCTATGCATTGAACCATAGATGTCGAAGAATTGCCGATCACTCGCACCTAGTTGTAAGATTAGTAGAGCGGTATTGTATTCAATCTATGATTACAGACATACACATGTGATGAGTGCAACCTGCTTGTAGTGCAGGGCTATCTAGCTATCTAAAATTGTATTTATCTATTGCTATGGTAGTTAATCCGATTATTACGTCACTTCTACGGCGAATAGCGATCCACTTTGAATCACTACCACTATCGAATAATACACTACTATATCTTATACAGAGTCTGCGATTAATTTCATTGGCCCAATAACATCTCGTTATTGTTAGTAATGCTTAATTCTGCTTGAGATATATTTTATCATTTTACTATCATTGCATCTTATTATATTTAGGGACGCACCATTAGACTTCAAGGGGTGGGGAGGAAAAAAAAAAAAAAAAAAACCTTTCCCTACCATCACTAAAAAAATTTAAAAAAACTTTCCTCACCCAACTGTATAATAAAAATAAAAAAACTTCGCCACCTTTGGCAGCGAAAAAAAAATCTTGCCCCGACTCCAACTTCCTCCACCCCCCTTGATGTCTAATGGTGCATCCCTTAGGGTGACGAAATCCGCAATATAGTCTATTTACATGTGAATTATGTTAATGATTGAATATCAATTTGTTATAGTGCAACGGACAAAAATCAATTCTATGATCTTTTCACTAGAATAACACACGACCCCCGAAATGGGGATTCTAGTGTGGCATTGTGACATCAGTCATTAGCCTCATTCATAAACATCATGAACATCTTAAAACCTGTTTTTTAAAGGTATTTTGTTATTAAATTATTAAACAATATAATATTAACGAATACTATTATTAATACCGTTAAAGAATTTCTATCTAACCCTATGGGCAATACCTGCTTAATTTTCACAATCGTGTCCGTTTCTCTCGTAAAATAAAATCTTTTATCCTGGTCAAGTAATTAGCTTACGCTGATTTTCCCGTGTTTAGTCAAATGAAAATAATATTGTGGAAGCTGCTTCTTGCTGCAAAGGTCGAGAAGGAAACTTTTTATAATACCATTTTATCCTTTAAAATCAACGAATATCCTATTGGCCATGGCCTTATGGATTGGACAAACAAAAGCAAAATAGTTACCAAAATCAGAAACTTTTTACATATGGCTTAATTAGGTTTCAGTGAATAATGTCGCTAGTTATGAATGCAAAATATAGCTCAGCTCAACATCGGTCATAGATGTCTAGCACTGAAAATCATCACCAAGTTAATCATGTAATAAAAGAAATCAGGAACTTTACATATCAACAATGTTTCTCTAATGTGTCAAAAACGTGTCTCCAAAATTTTAACGAAATCCGTTGATAGTAACTTTTCCAAAATGAAGTGAATTTTAAAACAGGCATGGTGCTTGAATGTAGTCAAACACTAGCAACAAAGGTTTCCCTTTGGCTCAGAATAAAATGATTATTAAAATAAGAATCCTTAGACCTATAAGGTTAGCAACTATTTTAAACTGTTCCGAAAAATTGTGTAGAAGAATTCAAATATCACAGATATACTTTTGTAGGATCTGTTGTTCTTGAGTTATGTGGTAAAGAGGGCTGAAACAGCAACACTTTTGTTATTCCATGCTGTTGTTCCAGAGTACCTGAAGGAACGTTTACCAGTTTCCGTATGAACAGAAGAATGAAAAACATTTTTATTTGCAACAAATCTAGTGTTGTATGAGTGAATGTTTATTTGTGAGTGAATGTTGTCCCTCAGGTACTCAGGAGCCACATTATTAATACATGTATACATAAGAATAATTCTAAAATAATCAGCCCGCTGATTTACCTTCATCCAATTGAGTTGTTTGTACAAATCCTTCACATGTAAATCCCTAACTATACACCCAAGAGTCAGTCTGGCTGCTCTGTTCTGTAAGACTTGAATCTGATTAATATATTTACTTGCGGCAGTTGACCAAATTGTACAACAGTAGTCGATGTGAGGCAAGATGATAGCATTACATAAAATATTACGAGTGTATTGATCAATATACCAACTTAACCTTTTTAAAACACCAAGTTTTTGTGATATTTTGCCAGCCATTTTTTCAATATGCTTATCCCATTTAAGTTGCGGGTCAAACCACATACCAAGATATTTAAACTCATTCACATTCTCAAGAGTTTCATTATTGATTTTTATTTCCAAGTCACCCATTTTTCTAGTTCATCCATTTAGAAATATGGTCTAGATCTTGGTTTAAACCATGCTCAATTTCAGACTTATTGTTTGAACTAAACAAAACTGCAGTGTCGTCAGCATATAAGACAACCTTACTTTTGTTGATTGCGTTGGGAAGATCGTTTATGAATAAAATAAAAAGAACAGTATGAGACACCGTATCGAATGCTTTTTTTAAATCTAAAAATACAGCCCCAGTAACTTCACCTTTATCCATGTTGTTAAAAATATAGTCAGTAACATCAGTTATTGCAGTAAGTGTAGAATGTTTGGGTCTGAAGCCAGATTGTGCAGTTGTTAAGAGCCCATTATGTTGAAGATATTCGTACACTTGGGTTTGGACAGCACGCTCAAGAATTTTATAGATGACAGGAAGGACCGAAATAGGTCTGTAATTGCTGCAATCTGACTTCTTCCCCGCTTTAAATATGGGTGAAACAATTGCCTTTTTCCACTCCTTGGGAATGGAGGTGGTGAGGATGGTAAGATTTAAAATGTAGGCAAGAGATTTAGAGCTCTTGTTGGCACCTGCTTTTAGAAGCCGGAAGCCGGAAGCTAATGTCATCAATGCCGGTGGCTTTGCCTGATTGGAGTGAGGAAAGTTGTTTCAGAATGAAATCCTCATCAATTTCCTTAAACTTGAAAGGAACGGTGGAGTAATCAACAGATTTGCAAACATCATCACCATCTCCATTCTCAAAGTTTTGAGCAAGCTTATTACCAATTTCAGTAAAGAAAAAAGCATTAGCAACTGTTTTGGGATCATTAATATTTTTACCATTTACAACAACTTCATTAACACTTTCACGGGTCTTTGATGGAAGAATAGATTTAATTGTTTTCCATAACTTTTTACCATCATGTTTGCTCTGCTCAATTGTATCTGTGTAATACGATTTCTTAGCATTCTTGATAACATTATTAGTTTCATTTTTCTTATTACGATACACATCCCAGTCACTAGATTTACCACTTCTTTGAGCAATTCGTTTAGAAAAATCACGATCATTGGATAAAGACAAAATATCTTTGTTAAACCATGGTGGAAGGTTACCTTTAATACGAATTTCCACTTTTGGGACATGTCTATCTGCCACCTGAATGAAATTGTAAAATGCTCATTAACAACAAAAAACCAAGCAAGTTTTTAAAGTATATGATTTATAGAATGCAATAGATCAAAGTATTATATTTTAATAATATATTGATTTAGACAATGAAAATCGACCCAGCATCTGCCCTTAAGATGAAGGTATTTAAAATAACGTTATAATCTTAAGTTTATTCCAAATATCATTCACTATTGTTTATGTGAGTCATGATAATCAAATGAGTAAAATAACGGACACCTGCTAGAATATTCTGGTTTAAATACATTGGAAGGAAGCCGGGTTCAGCTTGTGTACTTTGTGCTGGTCATCTAAAAAGCTGGCTAACAGGTAAACGTGAATTCGTGAGCTTCGAAGTATCCAGTAACTACTAATTTGATATCTTGTATCGTGGTGAATTGGTTCCTCCGTATAATCTTATTACTAACAGTACATTGCAACAAGCTGTTAAAACCACATTACATACTAAATTGCATATATAGAACCCTAGTAAGGATTTTGATAATATCATTGGTGGCTGTAACATGCACTAAAACATGTTAAATACATGTAATTTTTGTTATGATTTTATTCCAATTTAGAAGTCTTAATTAAGTCTCCGGTATATGGGAGTAACGAAGCCATAGGTAAAAATGTTTACTCAGACTTTGTTTAGAATTGAAACTATGTAAAGCCTTTGTGATATTGTATTCTTAGTGGAAACGCAAATACTTCAGGAAACGGTATCGAAATAAAAACGAGTATTAAATATTAACTAGGCGGTTACCCGTATTTGGCGGTTCTCGGCTGTCGCGATTATCTGGCTGATGGTGACTGTACTGTTAGTTTTTACTAATTTGACGTCAGATGACCCCTTGTGACCTCGAAATGACCTTCCAAAATTTGGCTCTAAATGTTGACTGTACCCACCACGTTTCATGCCCATACGACAGTTTTTAGTAATTTTACCTTGGATGACCCCAAAATGACCGTCCAAAAATTTGACTCTAAAAGTTGACTGTACCCACCAAGTTTCATGCCCAGACGACATTTTTTACAAATTTGACCTCAGATGACCCCTGGGTGACCCCGGATGACCGTCCAAAAATTTTACTCTAAAAGTTGACTGTACCCACCAAGTTTCATGCTCATACGACTAATTTGACATCAGATGACCCCTGGATGACCTCGGGTGATCTTGGCCCACTAACCGAAACAAACGTGTTCTGTCTGAGGTCCAGATGCACACACCCACCAAGTTTGAGGAACGTGCGACCCCTAGTCTCCGAGAAAATAGGCGGAAAACAGTTTTTATTAATTTGACCTCAGATGACCCCTGGGTGACCTTGACCCACTTACCAATACAAACTTGTTCCGTCTTAGGTCAAGATGCACCTACCCACCAAGTTGCATGCCCATATGACAGTTTTTACTAATTTGACCCCTAGATGACCTCTGGTGACCTTGACCCACTAACCAATACAAACTTGTTCTGTCCCGGGTCATGATGCACCCACCCGTCAAGTTTGAGGAACGTGCGACCCCCAGTCTCCGAGAAAAAAAGTTTTTACTAATTTGACCCCTTGATTACCTTGGATAACCTTGACCCACTAACCAATACAAACTTGTTCTGTATGGGGTCAAGCTGCAACACCCACCAAGTTTGAGGAACGTGCGACGCCTAGTCTCCGAGAAAATAGGCGGACAGACAGACAGACAGACAGAGTCACAGACTACCAGTATTATTATATCGATAATTAAAAGAAGTTTGCGCAATCTTAATCTTAACAAATACCCTCATTTTTTGCGGTTCAGTGGTTTATAATAATGTCATTGAATTTTCAGGATGAATTTATGATTGACACCGAATATCACCACACATCAAACTAAATTAGAATCTCTTCACTATTTATGCTCAAACATATGCCATTAGTCGCTAGCTATTACATAAAATTAACTACTCGATAGTTGCTTATTTTAATTTAAGGAAATACAAGGTCGTCATTGATAATTGTGTGTTGCCAAAATCGGCGTATTTGACATGTAAATTAGCTCGTCTTGTACACTTGTCAACAAAATGGAGCCAAATTGACGAAATAGAAGAAACAGACATTTATTTTTCAAATATTATACAATAAACCCTTTAACACACAAACGCATCAACAAATATGACCACGAATGTGGTATTAAACAGCACTACATTCCGGGTAGTTGCTTGGTTCCAGTGTCGATCGTAAAGTCTCACCACCATTTGATAGAAAAAACATTAAAATCATTCATACGTCTTCATAAACATGATAAATGTGAAGAATGAAATCCCACAAGAACATTTTAAATTAGACGATAACGCAGTAAAAGGCTATTATATGCCATTTATACATTTGCAAACGTTCTGGCATAAAGTAGCAGATAAAAGATTAGTTGCAAACTTTTACAATGAAGATAGCAATGTTTTCAAACGCAAAAACATAAGAAACGGTGAAACTTAAGTTAACCCACGCAGAAATTTTTATGTCAAATATATATCAAAAGTATATCAAAAATATGTTAAATGGCATGTTGATACAAATTTGATATATCAAAACTATGTCAAATAGATTTTGACATATATTTGATTGTATCAAATTATATGAAAAAAAAATTGAAGTATGTCAAAACTATGTCAAATTTAACTTAGATTCTCAAATGAAAAGTATGAGGTCAAATTTGTGTCAAAATTGTGTCAAATCTGTGTCAAATTTGACTTAAAAAATTTTTTGTATGTCAAATTTGTGTCAAAATTTACTTAGTCATTTTCCTGATAATTTCAGTGTGTCAAAATTATGTCAAATCCAACTCAGAAATTTTTTTTTTGTATGTCAAATTGGTGTCAAATTTTACTTAGTCATTTTCATGATAATTTCATTGTGTCAAATTTGTGTCAAATTTTACTTAGCCATTTTGTTGATAATTTCATTGTGTCAAAATTGTGTCAAATCCAACTTATACATTTTACTGACCAAATGCATGTACATTGTAAAATGAAACATTGTTTTATCTTTTTTAGCATCATTGAATTTTTAGAATCAAACATCATGATCAGTAGAGAATATGAATTTAATGACCGCATAGAATATTTACTGTTTATCATGGTTTATTGAAACTACATATCAAGACATAAGATCAAGATCTGACATGATATAAGGCTTTGTATAATGTGAAAAGAAACTGAACAAAAGGTGTTGTTCAACAATGTTTTAATATAAAATAATTCACTGACGATTCGTACAAAACGTCAGTGAATTATTTTATATTAAAACATCGTTCTTTTCACTTTTACCATGCGATGTAACGTGGGACTCTTAATGTTTTTTGTATAAATTAAATTATGTGACCCAGTGTGTGCCCAATGCTTCTGGTGTGTCCAGGCCGGGGGCACTCAACTTTAGAAGTGATAGTATGTGCCTGTCAATAGGCCCCTCTTTTGAAGTTGACTATACCCGATGACTCCTTTTTTTTTTTTTTCATACCCCTCTTTTTAGGTGCGGCTACCCAATGACCCCTTTTTTAGTTGCGACTACCCAATGACCCCCTTTTTCTAGAATGGTATCACTAAAATGCCACAACATAATGCAGCAACTTTCAAATTCTCTTATTTCAGCAAATTTGCATTGAAATTTGGACAATTTTGAACAAGAAATAGGATTTTGCTCCATTTTTGAGGCAGCCAGATCAAAGTAATTACGATTTTTGGTCATTGCAATTTTGTCCCAGTATTTCGAGCCAGATGGAGCAAACTTGTTCCCCCTTCCTCCTGTCCCCGGTCAGTATGCTTCTGGTGTGTCCAGGCCGGGGGGCACTCAACTTTAGAAGTGACAGTATTATGTGCCTGTCAATTGGCCCCTCTTTGAAGTCTACTATACCCGATGACCCCTTTTTTGAAAAAGTCATACCGATGACCCCTCTTTTGACTACCCAATGACCCCCTTTTTCTAGAATGGTATCACCAAAATGCCACAAAATAATGCAGCAACTTTCAAATTCTCTTATTTCAGCAAATTTGTGTTGAAATTTGGAAAATTTTGAACAATGAAATAGAATTTTGCTCAATTTTTTCAAGATTTTCTAGCCAATAACCCCTTATTTGATATCTATACCCAATGACCCCTGCCCCAAATATTTTGTACCGATAGGCCCCCGGATAGGCCCCTACTTCGTGATGCCAGTAGGCACATACCTTCACTTATAAAGTTCCCCCCGTCAGGCAGGGACCGTGTAGGGACCAGCTCCAGGAAGTCTCATGAATTAAGTTGCTTTGAGGCATCATCGGAAGAGCTGGCCGGGCCTACTCATTATGATTTACATAATTTTTAAGGATGGCATTACTAGTTTATAGCTATAAGCTCGAGATGAAAAACGGATCATTCCTAAGAGCCGTCTTGCTGAGTGATGTGCTATCAGAATTTTTACAATCTCGTGGTGAAAATTTATATGACCCCCCCTTCTGCCCACGCAGACTCAATCCATTGTTTGAACTAAGGGGTGAAGCGTGCAAAAACATTTATAGGCCTAGTAAGTGTCAGGAAAGGGAGCGGAACATGGACAAAATTTTGCGCTCTTCATGATAAATATTTTAATTAACTCCTATTTTTGGTGTAAATAAATTATGACCCCCTCCCATTTTGGCATAAACATTATGACCCCCCAGTATTTTCACGACCCCACCCCCATTCGGGAAAAAATGACAGCCCCCTATTACTAACAGGGCATTAATGCACTGGGCTAATGCAGCTAACCATTAAACCAAGGGAATTTCTTGTTTCGGTGCTCCTACATAAAGGAGGAACTTCCATTCAGAAGAAGAAAAAGAAAATGGCAGCTTGTGGTGGTGGATTTGAATTTTAACGGTTCAATTTTCGTTTTAAAAGCTTAAAGCCAGTCTGTCATGCCAACGGAGGAATGCATCAATATCATCTAGTCATGAACATTATATACAATGTGTGATTCGGTGGACAGGCTTGAGCTATTATATAGTAAACGAATCTTATGACTGCACTGCAGTGTGACGTGAATCATGAATGCATGCAGCATGGTGGGACAATGGAGTAAGATTTTAGTTTTGGCTGTTCATGCTGCTACTGAGTACCAATCAATTTAAGACTAAACTGCATCATCGGATGCTGTATGTATGGATAAAGCACATGGTAAGTATACAGTCAACATTTTTGAAAATTAAAAAATGTATTTTAAGCTTACCTATACTTCTACTTATACACATTACTACAGTACATCACTACATGTATCACTGTAGCTGAGACTAGGTATAATAGTCTCAGACTGTAGTCTGTACCAGTTAGGGTGCATCAAGTGCCCCTCATTTCAACCATATTTTTTGCTCCTAGTGTCAAACTGTACCATTTAACTAGAAAATCATCCCCTCCAAATTTAAATTCAATCGGAGGTCGGGAAGGGGTCCACGTGAGCTTAAAGTTCGGACAGAGGCAACCGGCAGCTAAAGTCCGCTGGCAGCTATTGTATTATGTATACAGTTATACACACACATTAATAGCTGCCTTTAGTGAAAGTTTTTATAGTACTTCAAATCTCAGACAATACTCAATAAAATGCAAATCCATTTGAACTAATCACAAAGGCAGCTATTTTCAGACATATTTGACGTTATAATAATAGCTGCCATGTGCATGTTTCTCTATTTACAGCCGTTTCTGCATGGAAAATGGGTCCATCGCGCACTACAAGCTTGAAGTTTGTGCATGGTAGGTGTTTTTAACTTAATAATGACAAATAAATCAGGCAGCTATTTAGTTTTTATTACGTTATACTGCACATCACTGTGGCTGCCTTATGAATAACAATGTAATAAATGTACTTTTACCATTGCTTTTTATTTATCAGTCCATATATGATACAAGTTTGGTAAATTAGGTAGTATCATTCAGTTTACGCTTTCTCAGGTTAGGGGTGGTGCAATAATTATGTGTACCGGGGGGTGAATTCTCAAAATGGTCTGCCAAAAATCGCGCTTGCCCCCTTTGGTCGTGCTAAAGAACCTTTGCCCCCCCTTTCGACGTGCCAAAAACCTTTGCCCCCCTTTGACGTGCCAAAAATCTTTGCCCCCCCCCTTACACATACAAGATTTTGGGGACCCCTAATTTAAAACCTTAAATTGTCTTAACATATAATGCGAGTGCAGCGAGATGGAAATTTTGCATATTTGAACGTGTTCTTAATGTTTTCCTACGCCTTTTTAGGGCGTAATATAGAAACGGTGCCCAAAATATCTGTGCCAAAAATTGCTTGCCCCCCTTTCGACCTGCCCAAAATGCTTGCCCCCCCTTTTGGCCTGCCAAAAAAATCGTTGCCCCCCTATAATTCATTTATATCAAAATGTCTTGCAAGTGATGGAGCAAGATAGAAAATGGACACCTAATCTGAGAAAGCGTAAACTGAATGACACTATCTAATTTACCAAACTTGTTTCATATGGACTGATAAATATTAATTAGCAATGGTAAGATAAGTACATTTATTGCATTGTTATTCATTGAAGTATTACGGTACGGTAACGTACGCACCGTACATATTTATGCAGGTTTCCTTGAAAAATCTTTTCTTTTAATTTTCTATGTATACCCGTGCTGTATGTAAAATTTGTATTGTATTTTTGGACCAATTTGGCTGCATGAGTATAGCAAATGTGTTAACTAAGGTTTGCCTATCATACCTTTAATAGAAATAGTTACGGTACTTGAGAACTAGGCATGCTTGAGAGCTTCGAAAATGTATTTTGGGTCAATCTGGGAGAAAAAATCCCAGGTAATGGATTCTTCCCTGATGGATTCTAATTTCTAAAAAAGAATGTGGAAATAGCTGCCCAACCATATACTCTTGATGATCCTGAATTTCTTGTTGATGACACCAAATATTTTTTTCAGTTGTTTCAGAAAACTACCAAATGTGTAAGCTTATTTAATTTGTAACTTTATGTTCAATTTGCTTTCAGATGCTATTGAAAAGGGATCCGAATGCGGCAGGAATAGCAACTCATCAATGGCGACTCATCAAGAAGAAAATGCTGTACATATCAGTTATGCAAAATGAGGAGTTCAGAATTCAGATTTTACGCAAAGAAGAATGTGAAAAAAAGAACCTTGCTAATTTTGACTCGGACTGTTAAAGATCATGCAGATCTGGATCATGCACATAAAACTTAACTTTAAAGACCATTTTTCTGATTCATGATTTCAAATGGATCCGTCAAAACTTCGCACTAATTATGTGTCGTACTAATTATTGTTTAGAATACATGAGTGGCAAACTTAAGACTATTTTTCTCACTATTTGGCCCCCAAAAAGTCAGATTGCTCTTTCCGACCGATCAACAACTTTATGTGAAATAATCTGTATTAAGGTCACAACAACTTTATGTGAAATAATCTGTATTAAGGTCACAACAACTTTATGTGAAATAATCTGTATTAAGGTCACATGTGTTTGTTTTTGCATACCGTATTTGAATTTTAATTAGGTATTAAATTACTCGCAAAATATTTTACAGGTCAAGCTACAAGTTAAAAAATATTGGTTGAGAGGTAGTCGGGTAAATAGTATATCAATAAATATTGGGCGTAAAGCATCCAATTCTGTCATTAATATGTTTTCATCAATATTTTCAGTGATTTTTGGTTTTCATTGGGCAAAACTTAAGCTTAATGGAAAATTAAGCCCTCCGTGCCCCTCACCTTTGTGGTGCAGCCATGTGATCACATTCTGGCATACTTTTGACATAACCAAGAACTACATGTCAAATATGTATCAAATTTATTTTGACACAAATTTGACATATCAAAAACCGGGTATGTCAAATATGATCCTGTTTGACACAATTTTGCACAAATCTGAATATTTGGTGGCATTTTTTTGCCCTCAAGTGGGATTTCCAATAACTTGGCACTGACTGGAAGCTGTGCATGCACCTGGGCAACAGGGTAGAAAAGGATTCCCTGTGCTGGCTCACCTCAACGGCAGCTCCACCACTGCATTCACATCAGTGTGTCAAATATGATCACGATTTGATACAATTTTAACATAACCAAGTACTATGTCAAATATGTATCAAATATATTTTGACACATATTTGACATATCAAAAGTATGTCAAATATGATCCTGTTTGACATAATTTTGACACAAAATAATATTTGACATGATTTTGACACAAATGTGATTTGACACACTTTTGACATAGAACTATGTCAAAAATATGTCAAATTTTTTTATACAAATTTGACATATGTCAAATTTATGTCAAATTTGTGTCAAATAAATGTCCCAATTCTTATCGTTTTTGTTTGACATAATTTTGACATATGTCAAAATTGTGTCAAATTTCGGTCAGGGAAACTACATTAGGACCCAAACATATTTGAAAAACAGTTGATTACACAAATTTAAGATAAATAAACTGTAAAAAAACAAAGATCACTTTCAGAATAATTTTATTATTATTGTCGTTTTTTCATTAACAATCTTCTTTCTATCGTCAACTAGACTTCTCCGTTGTCCACTTGCATACTTGCATACTCTGGCTATTACATTGTTTAAAACTCTGATTCAATTAATTTGTGCACAATTGATAGATTTTCACATCTGATCTTTTCAGTCACCGTACTCCCTCTGTTTGTTAACTCGGGCTTTCGCGATAAATAAACTGGCAGATTCTAAAATTAGAATTGTTTAGTATTGAAGTACCATTATAGTTATGCCATTATGATATGTTGCATTCAATATTATAAGCCTACGTATACTTTACTTTTACTGTCACAAATATAATTATATAGACTTTTTCATAACCTTTGTACTAGTATTTTGATGTAATAAATATCAGTATAATTTCGAGTTCAACTGAATGCGTTCATCATGATTAATAACATATTTTTATTTATCAAAAATCGACTATGGCATAGTTAAATCGTCAACATGTCTGCCATATTCATCATGGCACCCAGACAATAATGACAATAATTACCTACTAACTCCTTACTTAGGGGCCGTGTATAAGGCCATTACGTAAGATCATCGCGCATTACAAAAGGGAAACAATAAATAATTGACAACGTAGGAAACCAAACCAGGTGTTACCTGTAAGATGTAGTACCTCGTTAAATTAATTTGCCGGAACCGTCGGTATTTTGTGCGTTTCTTTGCTACCTTTTGTAAAGATACAGGTGACTGTTCTTGTTAGAAACTATGTGAACGTTTATCAATTTACTTCTGCTCTCTTATATAGTCTCACAGAAACAACATCGATCGTTGACCTGATATTGAATATAACTTGACTCCATACTATTACCTCCACTCAATAAAAGGCACACTCATATTCCGTTACTTATTAAGTATTGTAAGTTAAATGTGGTAAGGTCAAGATGCTGATGTGATTTGGCTTGGACTCAGTTCAATCTCTGAATTTTAAACAACCTAAATTAATTATTATTGCAAAGAGCCTCTGTTATTTTTCCTTAGAAACTGTTTCCCTCTGAAATTTTTTTGGTGAGATAAGGTTCAAACTCGCCATCTTGAAAGAAATCTTTGGGTGGTAGGTGGGAGCGTGGGCCCCTCCCCGGGGGGGACCACGTGAGTTGTGTATCGTGTGTGGGACGGTGGGATCAATGTGCTGGTGTGGGTTGCATGTGGGGATGAGGGGGTGTGAATTATGTGCTTGTATAACCAGTACAATTGAATACATGAATACAAAACCCACCCAAGTCCATGGGAATTGATTTTGAGAGAAGAACCTGTGTATCATTTTAATTCCTTCAGTTATATTTACCTGGTCAATATGGTAAGTTTTACGTGCAAATGATTGGATTAACTTGTATTAGGTATGACGATTAGCATTTCAGGGACTTCGTGGGGTTCATTTTAAATTTTGGACTTGGGTGTTTTTTTTAATCATATACAAAGACAACAATGTTCGAATGAGATTACCACTAGTAAGGTAATACAAAATAAAACACACAGGTATGTATAATGTTGATAAGCATTCTGCCATGTAATATAAACCACACACTTTCCTTGATTAAACCTTTTTTTTTTTCAAAAGTCACTCTCTAGCAATGAATGTGTTACAAGTGGACTTTTATACATACTGGATTTCAATCAATGTGTTACAAGATTCAAATCATGGAATTGGGTGATTCTTTCATACATGCTATTTTTCACATGCTCAATAGACACAGAGGATGAATTTGAGTTGTTCTTTCATACATATGACAGGCCTATGTATCGCATCAATTTCCCATGCTTAACTCAATTTGGCCAAAGTATGGACTTGGGTGGGTTTTGTATTCATATATTCAATTATACAATGCATAACATACTTCCACTCACGTTCACAATAGATCAAATGTGTACTTTAATCATCAGATCGATAGAAATTTTGGCTCTCGGAAATGTGCGCGAGCGTAATACGGCACCGTTACATAATGTTTAAATGTAATTGTATGTCAAGTTTAAATAGCAGATTGGGTTACTGTACAACTTCTTTGAAAGAAAGCTGTACTGAATGGATTTAGATATAAAAAACAGCAGCAGAGGAACACCTATATAACACATATTGTAATATAAATTCTTGTGGATGGATTATCTGCGTTTACGTAAAATCACTGGCTGAGGAGCTGGGTATTCAACATACCTTTCAGGACTCATTTCACATGGAATAAGAATTACAATTACATCACATAAGTCTTGACAACAAGCGTAGTAACAGTATTTTAATTCGTTCCGCGTGGATTTAGATAAACTTAGCCCTTATTGTGCACAGCTAGTCAACCATTTTCCTTATTTCAGGCCCAAGAGCCACCATCATTAACCTTTTTGCCAAACCTCTAGATCGTTTGAAATATATTATACAACTAGGCAAATGCATATTATCGTTACTTTATTTTCCAGCTGGTTATTTATTCATCCCGAATCGTTATTTTAAAATATTTGTGCCCACTCATATAAATTGCTATGTTTTTGTCTTGAGAAAAATATATAGGAAATCAAACAGTACACTTAGTTCAGTTTTCCACACTATGGAACACCTGTTATTAAAACTGTCGTTATTATTCGCGTTTTTCATGCTATTTCATTGACTGTTTTAATTATTGCAGAGGTCGTCGTCCTCTTCGATGATATTTAAAATAGGTAAGATGTAAACGACAGACGACAAAGCCTTAAATTGTAACATTACGAATGATGCAGGTAATTATGAAAATGTAAGCCAAAATTCCTTCAGACGCAGGTCGTCAAGGAATGATATATGTCACATCCAAAACTCATTCTGTTTTATTCACACTTCACACTTTTGCATAGTATGAACACAGTTTGCACTAAAGTGTTTCTTAAAAAACTTGCCACACTAATGTATGTATTTTCAGACATACAAATTGTCGTTTAATCTATTGTGTCCCGTAGAAATCAGAAAATCTTTGAGATTCATTTATGCTGGTTTCATACTTGCCGCTTGCCACTTTGCCGCTCTGACGATTATTTTGCTTCACTGCGCAGTCGCACCAATAACGCTAGCGGTGACCAGCGGCAAGCCGATATATCGATCACTCCACACTTTGCCCAAGCGGCAGCTTCGCTAGGATTTGAATTGCCGCTTTGACGTATAAGAACAAAATACGATTTTGGAGCGGTGCAGAGCGGCGACATTGGCTTTCAGAGTCATGCAGCTGCCACTAGCAGCGTGCCACTCCGCTTTTAGAAAAATACAAGCGGCATGATGAAGCGTCGCGCCGGTAAGCGGCAAGCGGCAGAAAGTATGAAATCAGCATTATTGCTATACAGGCACGTTTACTCTAAATTATCTCAGTTTTGTCAGAGCTTGTCAGGGTGACAAATCCATATCGTAACATTTAAAATTCCGCAATAGTATCTGGGCTCCAAACTTGGTCACTTATAATAACATAACCTTCTCACAAGCAATGTGTTCGTGATTTTCAAGTACTCTTTTCAAGGCGTAGAGTTTAGAAAGAAAACATGCCGTTAATGTTTCCATTTAAAATTTCAACTTAAGTGAGATGTTTTAAGCAGTTTCTTCACTTCTAAATTACTTAAGTCTTAGGAATTGTAGTAAAGGTTTTTCAACTTCAGAAGCGACATTCACATCGAACCATTATATTGCTCAATATTTAAATTAAAATGTTTGCTTAATTTAAGTTAATTTTTTAAAATTTTACAATTATGCAAATAGAACTATATTTTTAACATGGAATTATTAAAGCCTTGATGTACGATTTCCGTCAAATTATTTTGTTATTCTTTATTCAAAATGTTGAAATAATATTAGTAATAACTGCCAGGAAGGGTTGCTGTCCATTTTAAGCTAAAGTGAAAGAAAACCCGCTGGTTATTTTGTTCAATTAACATGCAGTTGTATGGGAGGACATAAAGTCATAATATTATAAGATTTTGACTGTATGTCGAACTTTGCTCTGTTGACCTACCAAGACAACAAATTTGGCCAATTCCATTTAGGTGCAAGGTTGGGACATATGTAAACATTACAAATAATAAGATCGTACATTGTGGCTTTAATCTGTTTAATGAAATAATCAAGTTATAAAAAATAATAATTCAACCGCGGAAGAGGGCGCAATGAGGGTTTTTATTGAGACACCCTGTATTTGAATATTTTGGCACGGTGGACCACGCAGCGAAAATAAATTTTATTTGTTACATTTTTAAATGCAAAGTGGTCCACATTGATAAAATCAACATTATTTTATTTTTAAAATGTAGCGAAGGGTTCAGTAAACTAAGCACATTTTTAAATTAAAAGTTTCTACAAAGTGCACCACTCAATGAATTAAATAACATTTGGACATACTATAAAAAAAACTTAATGGTCAATATAAATACAGTGTGTGGGTATGATGGTAAGTGTGTATCACAAAGTCTTCGTATTTACGAGCGTATTCGTAAGACAGGTACTGGGTAGATCTACTAAGGTAGATATTATAACATGCATTAATAAGTGTTGCAACCATGTGCTATTAACAAAGCAGGTCATGCTGATGATATTCATATTTCACGTCTCAATTACTCCTGATCCCATAGATTACTTTGTATGACCTTCATGACGTCATCAATAGAAGACGATAATACTTTTCTTTAGAAACTTACGCAAGGAATCATTTTATCGACATTACATGATTAAATTAATTTCTATTTCAATGTTTGGAATTCGCCGTAGGAGTGACGTAATAATCGGATTAACTACCATAGCAATAGATGAATACAATTTTTGAATAGATAGTTCATGTGGTACCTATGCATTGAACCATAGATGTCGAAGAATTGCCGTTCACTCGCCCCTAGTTGTAAGATTAGTAGAGCGGTATTGTATTCAATCAATGATTACAGACATACACATGTGATGAGTGCAACCTGCTTGTAGTGCAGGGCTATCTAGCTATCTAAAAATTGTATTTATCTATTGCTATGGTAGTTAATCCGATTATTACGTCACTTCTACGGCGAATAGCGATCCACTTTGAATCACTACCACTATCGAATAATACACTACTATATCTTATACAGAGTCTGCGATTAATTTCATTGGCCCAATAACATCTCGTTATTGTTAGTAATGCTTAATTCTGCTTGAGATATATTTTATCATTTTACTATCATTGCATC
The DNA here is from genome assembly GCF_039555335.1 of Amphiura filiformis. Taxonomy (NCBI): domain Eukaryota; kingdom Metazoa; phylum Echinodermata; class Ophiuroidea; order Amphilepidida; family Amphiuridae; genus Amphiura; species Amphiura filiformis. The sequence continues at coordinate 51,607,761 of NC_092647.1, forward strand.
TTATTATATTTAGGGACGCACCATTAGACTTCAAGGGGTGGGGAGGAAGGTTTTGGAAAAAAAACTTCACCCACTACATGAGCAAAAAAAAACCTTTCCCTACCATCACTAAAAAAAAACAAAAAAACTTTCCTCACCCAACTGTATAATAAAAAAAAAAAACTTCACCGCCTTTGGCAGCGAAAAAAATCTTGCCCTGACTCCAACTTCCTCCACCCCCCCTTGATGTCTAATGGTGCATCCCTTAGGGTGACGAAATCCGCAATATAGTCTATTTACATGTGAATTATGTTAATAATTGAATATCAATTTGTTATAGTGCAACGGACAAAAATCAATTCTATGATCTTTTCACTAGAATAATACACGACCCCCGAAATGGGGATTCTAGTGTGGCATTGTGACATCAGTCATTAGCCTCATTCATAAACATCATGAACATCTTAAAACCTGTTTTTTAAAGGTATTTTGTTATTAAATTATTAAACAATATAATATTAACGAATACTATTATTAATACCGTTAAAGAATTTCTATCTAACCCTATGGGCAATACCTGCTTAATTTTCACAATCGTGTCCGTTTCTCTCGTAAAATAAAATCTAATTCTAACTTATCCTGGTCAAGTAATTAGCTTACGCTGATTTTCCCGTGTTTAGTCAAATGAAAATAATATTGTGGAAGCTGCTTCTTGCTGCAAAGGTCGAGAAAGAAACTTTTTATAATACCATTTTATCCTTTAAAATCAACGAATATCCTATTGGCCATGGCCTTATGGATTGGACAAACAAAAGTAAAATAGTTACCAAAATCAGAAACATTTTACATATGGCTTAATTAGGTTTCAGTGAATAATGTCGCTAGTTATGAATGCAAAATATAGCTCAGCTCAACATAGGTCATAGATGTCTAGCACTGAAAATCATCACCAAGTTAATCATGTAATAAAAGAAATCAGGAACTTTACATATCAACAATGTTTCTCTATGTGTCAAAAACGTGTCTCCAAAATTTTAACGAAATCCGTTGATAGTAACTTTTCCAAAATGAAGTGAATTTTAAAACAGGCATGGTGCTTGAATGTAGTCAAACACTAGCAACAAAGGTTTCCCTTTGGCTCAGAATAAAATGATTATTAAAATAAGAATCCTTAGACCTATAAGGTTAGCAACTATTTTAAACTGTTCCGAAAAATTGTGTAGAAGAATTCAAATATCACAGATATACTTTTGTAGGATCTGTTGTTCTTGAGTTATGTTGTAAAGAGGGCTGAAACAGCAACACCTTTGTTATTCCATGCTGTTGTTCCAGAGTACCTGAAGGAACGTTTACCAGTTTCAGTATGAACAGAAGAATGGAGAACATTTTTATTTGTAACAAATCTAGTGTTGTATGAGTGAATGTTTATTTGTGAGTGAATGTTGTCCCTCAGGTACTCAGGAGCCACATTATTAATACATGTAAACATAAGAATAATTCTAAAATAATCAGCCCGCTGATTTACCTTCATCCAATTGAGTTGTTTGTACAAATCCTTCACATGTAAATCCCTAACTTTACACCCAAGAGTCAGTCTGGCTGCTCTGTTCTGTAAGACTTGAATCTGATTAATATATTTACTTGCGGCAGTTGACCAAATTGTACAACAGTAGTCGATGTGAGGCAAGATGATAGCATTACATAAAATATTACGAGTGTATTGATCAATATACCAACTTAACCTTTTAAAACACCAAGTTTTTGTGATATTTTGCCAGCCATTTTTTCAATATGCTTATCCCATTTAAGTTGCGGGTCAAACCACATACCAAGATATTTAAACTCATTCACATTCTCAAGAGTTTCATTATTGATTTTTATTTCCAAGTCACCCATTTTTCTAGTTCTTTGGTGTGTTCCAAAAGTCATAACCTTTGTTTTAGAGGCATTAAGTGTTAATTTGTTGGTGTTCATCCATTTAGAAATATGGTCTAGATCTTGGTTTAAACCATGCTCAATTTCAGACTTATTGTTTGAACTAAACAAAACTGCAGTGTCGTCAGCATATAAGACAACCTTACTTTTGTTGATTGCGTTGGGAAGATCGTTTATGAATAAAATAAAAAGAACAGTATGAGACACCGTATCTAAATCTAAAAATACAGCCCCAGTAACTTTACCTTTATCCATGTTGTTAAAAATATAGTCAGTAACATCAGTTATTGCAGTAAGTGTAGAATGTTTGGGTCTGAAGCCAGATTGCGCAGTTGTTAAGAGCCCATTATGTTGAAGATATTCGTACACTTGGGTGTGGACAGCACGCTCAAGAATTTTATAGATGACAGGAAGGACCTAAATAGGTCTGTAATTGCTGCAATCTGACTTCTTCCCCGCTTTAAATATGGGTGAAACAATTGCCTTTTTCCACTCCTTGGGAATGGAGGTGGTGAGGATGGTAAGATTTAAAATGTAGGCAAGAGATTTAGAGATCTTGTTGGCACCTGCTTTTAGAAGCCAGAAGCCGGGAGCTAATGTCATCAATGCCGGTGGCTTTGCCTGATTGGAGTGAGGAAAGTTGTTTCAGAATGAAATCCTCATCAATTTCCTTAAACTTGAAAGGAACGGTGGAGTAATCAACAGATTTGCAAACATCATCACCATCTCCATTCTCAAAGTTTTGAGCAAGCTTATTACCAATTTCAGTAAAGAAAACATTAAAAGCATTAGCAACTGTTTTGGGATCATTAATATTTTTACCATTTACAACAACTTCATTAACACTTTCACGGGTCTTTGATGGAAGAATAGATTTAATTGTTTTCCATAACTTTTTACCATCATGTTTGCTCTGCTCAATTGTATCTGTGTAATACGATTTCTTAGCATTCTTGATAACATTTTTCTTATTACGATACACATCCCAGTCACTAGATTTACCGCTTCTTTGAGCAATTCGTTTAGAAAAATCACGATCATTGGATAAAGACAAAATATCTTTGTTAAACCATGGAGGAAGGTTACCTTTAATACGAATTTCCACTTTTGGGACATGTCTATCTGCCACCTGAATGAAATTGTAAAATGCTCATTAACAACAAAAAACCAAGCAAGTTTTTAAAGTATATGATTTATAGAATGCAATAGATCAAAGTATTATATTTTAATAATATATTGATTTAGACAATGAAAATCGACCCAGCATCTGCCCTTAAGATGAAGCTATTTAAAATAACGTTATAATCTTAAGTTTATTCCAAATATCATTCACTATTGTTTATGTGAGTCATGATAATCAAATGAGTAAAATAACGGACACCTGCTAGAATATTCTGGTTTAAATACATTGGAAGGAAGCCGGGTTCAGCTTGTGTACTTTGTGCTGGTCATCAAAAAAAGCTGGCTAACAGGTAAACGTTAATTCGTGAGCTTCGAAGTATCCAGTAACTACTAATTTGATATCTTGTATCGTGGTGAATTGGTTCCTCCGTATAATCTTATTAATAACAGTACATTGCAACAAGCTGTTAAAACCACATTACATACTAAATTGCATATATAGAACCCTAGTAAGGATTTTGGTAATATCATTGGTGGCTGTAACATGCATTAAAACATGTTAAATACATGTAATTTTTGTTATGATTTTATTCCAATTTAGAAGTCTTAATTAAGTCTCCGGTATATGGGAGTAACGAAGCCATAGGTAAAAATGTTTACTCAGACTTTGTTTAGAATTGAAACTATGTAAAGCCTTTGTGATATTGTTTTCTTAGTGGAAACGCAAATACTTCAGGAAACGGTATCGAAATAAAAACGAGTATTAAAAATTAACTAGGCGGTTACCCGTATTTGGCGGTTCTCGGCTGTCGCGATTATCTGGCTGATGGTGACTGTACTGTTAGTTTTACTAATTTGACGTCAGATGACCCTTGTGACCTCGAAATGACCTTCCAAAATTTGGCTCTAAATGTTGACTGTACCCACCACGTTTCATGCCCATACGACAGTTTTTAGTAATTTTACCTTGGATGACCCCAAAATGACCGTCCAAATATTGACTCTAAAAGTTGACTGTACCCACCAAGTTTCATGCCCAGACGACATTTTTTACAAATTTGACCTCAGATGACCCCTGGGTGACCCCGGATGACCGTCCAAAAATTTTACTGTACCCACCAAGTTTCATGCTCATACGACTAATTTGACCTCAGATGACCCCTGGATGACCTCGGGTGATCTTGGCCCACTAACCGAAACAAACGTGTTCTGTCTGAGGTCCAGATGCACACACCCACCAAGTTTGAGGAACGTGCGACCCCTAGTCTCCGAGAAAATAGGCGGAAAACAGTTTTATTAATTTGACCTCAGATGACCCCTGGGTGACCTTGACCCACTTACCAATACAAAGTTGTTCCGTCTTGGGTCAAGATACACCTACCCACCAAGTTGCATGCCCATATGACAGTTTTTACTAATTTGACCCCTAGATGACCTCTGGTGACCTTGACCCACTAACCAATACAAACTTGTTCTGTCCCGGGTCAAGATGCACCCACCGTCAAGTTTGAGGACCGTGCGCCCCACAGTCTCCGAAAAAAAAAGTTTTTACTAATTTGACCCCTTGATTACCTTGGATGACCTTGACCCACTAACCAATACAAACTTGTTCTGTATGGGGTCAAGCTGCAACACCCACCAAGTTTGAGGAATGTGCGACGCCTAGTCTCCGAGAAAATAGGCGGACAGACAGACAGACAGACAGACAGACAGAGTCACAGACTACCAGTATTATTATATAGATAATTAAAAGAAGTTTGCGCAATCTTTATCTTAACAAATACCCTCAATTTTTGCGGTTCAGTGGTTTATAATAATGTCATTGAATTTTCAGGATGAATTTATGATTGACACCGAATATCACCACACATCAAACTAAATTAGAATCTCTTCACTATTTATGCTCAAACATATGCCATTAGTCGCTAGCTATTACATAAAATTAACTACTCGATAGTTGCTTATTTTAATTTAAGGAAATACAAGGTCGTCATTGATAATTGTGTGTTGCCAAAATCGGCGTATTTGACATGTAAATTAGCTCGTCTTGTACTCTTGTCAACAAAATGGAGCCAAATTGACGAAATAGAAGAAACAGACATTTATTTTTCAAATATTATACAATAAACCCTTTAACACACAAACGCATCAACAAATATGACCACGAATGTGGTATTAAACAGCACTACATTCCGGGTAGTTGCTTGGTTCCAGTGTCGATCGTAAAGTCTCACCACCATTTGATAGAAAAAACATTAAAATCATTCATACGTCTTCATAAACATGATAAATGTGAAGAATGAAATCCCACAAGAACATTTTAAATTAGACAATTAGCAATGTTTTCAAACGCAAAAACATAAGAAACGGTGAAACTTAAGTTAAACTACATTAGGACCCAAACATATTTGAAAAACAGTTTAACATAAATAAACTGTAAAAAAACAAAGATCACTTTCAGAATAATTTTATTATTATTGTCGTTTTTTCATTAACAATCTTCTTTCTATCGTCAACTAGACTTCTCCGTAGTCCACTTGCATACTTGCATACTCTGGCTATTACATTGTTTAAAACTCTGATTCAATTAATTTGTGCACAATTGATAGATTTTCACATCTGATCTTTTCAGTCACCGTACTCCCTCTGTTTGTTAACTCGGGCTTTCGCGATAAATAAACTGGCAGATTCTAAAATTAGAATTGTTTAGTATTGAAGTACCATTATAGTTATGCCATTATGATATGTTGCATTCAATATTATAAGCCTACGTATACTTTACTTTTACTGTCACAAATATAATTATATAGACTTTTTCATAACCTTTGTACTAGTATTTTGAAGTAATAAATATCAGTATAATTTCGAGTTCAACTGAATGCGTTCATCATGATTAATAACATATTTTTATTTATCAAAAATCGACTATGGCATAGTTTAATCGTCAACATGTCTGCCATATTCATCATGGCACCCAGACAATAATGACAATACTTACCTACTAACTCCTTACTTAGCGGCCGTGTATAAGGCCATTACGTAAGATCATCGCGCATTACAAAAGGGAAACAATAAATAATTGACAACGTAGGAAACCAAACCAGGTGTTCCCTGTAAGATGTAGTACCTCGTTAAATTAATTTGCCGGAACCGTCGGTATTTCGTGCGTTATCTTTGCTACCTTTTGTAAAGATACAGGTGACTGTTCTTGTTAGAAACTATGTGAACGTTTATCAATTTACTTCTGCTCTCTTATACAGTCTCACAGAAACAACATCGATCGTTGACCTGATATTGAAAATAACTTGACTCCATACTATTACCCCCACTCAATAAAAGGCACACTCATATTCAGTTATTTATTAAGTATTGTAAGTTAAATGTGGTAAGGTCAAGATGCTGATGTTATTTGGCTTGGACTCAGTTCAATCTCGGAATTTTAAACAACCTAAATTAATTATTATTGCAAAGAGCCTCTGTTATTTTTCCTTAGAAACTGTTTCCCTCTGATTTTTTTTTTTTTGGTGAGATAAGGTTCAAACTCGCCATCTTGAAAGAAATCTCTGGGTGGTAGGTGGGAGCAAAGAGCTTTTAAATAGAAATAGAGTCGCAATAGATAATATAATCTTTTGTTCGTTTGATGCCGATTAGAAGTTGCGACAGGCTATTCATAAAAGTGGTACCATTGTTTCGAATAAAGGGGTTCCGCCATTAAATTGGTCACTGATCCGGCATCATATTAACGCTTTACACAACAGGCGAGTATCAATAAGTGACCACACTACAGTCATGTGTAAGGGCAGTCATGTGTAAAGTGGTACCATTGTACTCATGTATCCCAAGTGTGTGCTTGTGTGGGTCTGAAGACTATAAGGAGGCTTTAGCTGTCGATGCAATCATCTTTACCACCCACCTGACGATAGGCGTTTCATTTAAATGAATTGAATGCTCTAGGTGATCGATTAAACATTAGAATGTATGAAGGCTGCCATGTCCAGTCCATATAGCTATAATGGTATTCGCTATACGTATACATGTAAGTATAAGTATAGGCCTATAAAGGTTGTTTTTAAGAAATGTCCATTTAATTTCATTTTAAGAAGGAGATTGGTATAGAAATAGTGGCGTACCCAAAGAGGGGAGGGGGTTGGGGAGGGGCAGATTCACCTCTGTGAGAAGTCTTGGGAGGGGAAGAGGGGAAGAGGGGATATGGAGAATGAGAGAGGGCTGGAGGATGGGAGAAATAAAAAGATAATAAAGACAAGTAGATAAATAGAAATATAAGGAAAATGATGGGAATGAGAGAGGGAGGGTGAGAGGGGACAATGAGAACGAGGCAGTGATAAAGTGTAGGCCTAGGAAAGAATAAGTACAGAGAAGGGAAAAGAAAGGAATGATGAATACATTTAATAATGATTATTAGGCATATAACAGCACTGGGCAGCCATTCGACGATGTCAATGCCTTTATTCCTTACGTAATTAAAACGCCCAGTCAGATGTATTTCACACCTACTAAACACAACTCAACCAATTTCGCAAACTGGACGTTGAATGTACACTCTCATGAATATTGATTGGCAACATTTTCCAATATGTCAGCGCTCTAATCGGAAACAATAGAACAATAGACCCTGCAGAGCGTTGGGTGGGAGCGTGGGCCACGTGGGTTGTGTATCGTGTGTGGGACGGTGGGATCAATGTGCTGGTGTGGGTTGCATGTGGAGATGAGGGGGTGTGAATTATGTGCTTGTATAACCAGTACAATTATACAATGCATAACATACTTCCACTCACGTTCACAATAGATCAAATGTGTACTTTAATCATCAGATCGATAGAAATTTTGGCTCTCGGAAATGTGCGCGAGCGTAATACGGCACCGTTACATAATGTTTAAATGTAATAATGTCAAGTTTAAATAGCAGATTGGGTTGCTGTACTACTTCTATGAAAGAAAGCTGTACTGAATGGATTTAAATATAAAAAACAGCAGCAGAGGAACACCTTTTTGTAATATAAATTCTCATTTCACATGGAATAAGAATCACAATTACATCACATACGTCTTGACAACAAGCGTAGTAACAGTATTTTAATTCGTTCCGCGTGGATTTAGATAAACTTAGCCCTTATTGTGCACAGCTAGTCAACCATTTTCCTTATTTCAGGCCCAAGAGCCACCATCATTAACCTGGAAATATATTATACAACTAGGCAAATGCATATTATCGTTACTTTATTTTCCAGCTGGTTATTTATTCATCCCGAATCGTTATTTTAAAATATTTGTGCCCACTCATACAAATGGCTATGTTATTGTCTTGAGAAAAATATGTAAGAAAGCAAACAGTACACTAAGTTCAGTTTTCCACACTATGGAACACCTGTTATTAAAACTGTCGTTAATATTCGCGTTTTTTCATGCTATTTCATTGACTGTTTTAATTATTGCCGAGGTCGTCGTCCTCTTCGATGATATTTAAAATAGGTAAGATGTAAACGGCAGACGACAAAGCCTTAAATTGTAAGATTACGAATGATGCAGGTAATTATGAAAATGGAAGTCAAAGTTCCTTCCGACACAGGTCGTCAAAGAATGATATATGTGATGCGATCAAGCAAAATCAGTCGGAACTCGGAAATATTGATTTTGAGAAAAAGCCAAATAAAGGGAATATTTGATTTTGTTTCCTGTTGTTTTGGAAACTCTTCAATTGCTCATATCTTTGGAACTGGTTGTTCAATGTCAATGGGGTTTTCTGCAAAATGCAGCTTTATAAATGCTTTTTACTATCCTATAAGAAACTGAAAATTTATTATTCCCGAGTTCCGACTGATTTTGCTTGATGTCACATCCAAAATTCATTCTGTTTTATTCACACTTCACACTTAGTATGAACACAGTTTGCACTAAAGTTTTAAAAAAACTTGCCACACTAATGTATGTATTTTCAGACATACAAATTGTCATTTTATCTATTGTGTTCCGTAGAAATCAGAACATCTTTGAGATTCATTTATGCTGGTTTCATACTTGCCGCTTGCCACTTTGCCGCTCTGACGATTATTTTGCTTCACTGCGCAGTCGCACCAATAACGCTAGCGGTGATCAGTGGCAAGCCGATGTATCGATCACTCCACACTTTGCCCAAGCGGCATCTTCGCTAGGAGTTGAATTGCCGCTCTGACATATAAGAACAAAAAACGATTTTGGAGCGGTGCAGAGCGGCGACATTGGCTTTCAGAGTCATGCAGCTGCCGCACACCGACATCGCCTGGTTAATAATTACATTGTACAGCAGAGACACTAAAATGAATACACGGGATCGATACACGTGAATGTGCTATGCACGATTTGATATTCAGACGATAAATCTTTTGATACCGGGGTAGAAAATGATGAATATGTCCCGTAATGTTTTTATTCTAAAGAAGCCATATTTTTTTCCTTGTACTTGAACATACCGTAAACGTTCGCCTAATGGCGCTATGGGCTCCCTTGACATAAATGGAATTTTAGACACAAACTAAAAGTGCCCTTCCATAAATATACCACCAGTAAATAAGGGCACATATCCTTAATAGAGAGTTCCCGTGTTTTGGGTTACCCGCCATCTTGGAGGGAAACCTAAACTCCGTTTACAATTTTCAGAATACCAACACTCGCGCAATAATTAGCAAGTGTTATTTTGTAGAATGTAGCACCAATAGGGTCATTGACCAAATCAAAGGAATGAGGAATACGGCGGTGCGAATCACGTTATAAACACTATTGTAGTCCGTTCCGCTTGAAAACACGGGAACTCTCTATTCTTGTTGGGATTTTTAGAGGAGTGAGCTCTTTATTTGTAAATGAATTTTACCCCCAAGGCAAAGGAGCCCAGGTGCGCCATTAGGCGAACGTTTACGGTATGTGTTGAAATAATATGATAGTCGTCAGCTTGCGTATTGAGAAAGAAGCGTGCGTAATGAGCTCAAAAACTGACAAAAATTCTGATTTTATATGTGCCGAACCCAGGTGCCGAACTATAGCGCAGCGTAGGCTAGCTGCACTCACTCGTGGAGGCAGTCTAAAAGCAGATGACCTAATGGCGTATACATGCTCACCGACACACACAGAGGTCAATTACCAGGCTATTGTTAGTAGCCTTAGTCGGATGTCCCTCGGCTCATTATGCGTCTCAAGACTATTAAACAGGTCGGAACAAAATGGCCATGCGTGGCTGTGGATTCAACCTACCATGGCGATTTCTGCCATGAAGATATCGGGGCGATGACACTGTGTGCCGCTTAGCAGCGTGCCGCTCCGCTTGAAGAAAAATACAAGCGGCATGATGAAGCGTCACGCAGCTCAGCGGCAGGCGGCAGAAAGTATGAAATCAGCATTAATGCTATACAGGCACGTTTAGTCTAAGTTCTATCGGTTTTGTCAGAGCTTGTCAGGGTGACAAATCCATATCGTAACATTTAAAATTCCGCAATAGTATCTGGGCTCCAGACTTGGTCACTTATAATAACATAACCTTCTCACAAGCAATGTGTTCGTGATTTTCAAGTACTCTTTTCAAGGCGTAAAGTTTAGAAAGAAAACATGCCGCTAATGTTTCCATTTAAAATTTCAAGTTAAGTGAGATGTTTTAAGCAGTTTCTTCACTTCTAAATTACTTAAGTCTTAGCAATTGCAGTAAAGGTTTTTCAACTTCAAAAGCGATATTCACATCGAACCATTATATTGCTCAATATTTAAAATAAAATGTTTGCTTAATTTAAGTTAATTTTTTTAAATTTTACAATTATGCAAATAAAACTATATTTTTAACATGGAATTATTAAAGCCTTGATGTACGATTTCCGTCAAATTATTTTGTTATTCTTTATTCAAAATGTTGAAATAATATTAGTAATAACTGCCAGGAATGGTTGCTGTCCATTTTAAGCTCAAGTGAAAGAAACCGCTGGTTATTTTGGTCATTTAACATGCAGTTTTATGGGAGGACATAAAGTCATAATATTATAAGACTATGACTTTATGTCGAACTTTGCTCTGTTGCCCTACCAAGACAACAAATTTTGCCAATTCCAATAGGTGCAAGTTGGGACATGTGTAAACATTACAAATAATAAGATCGTACATTGTGGCTTTAATCTGTTTAATGAAATAATAAAGTTATAAAAAATAATTATTCAACAAGCGGAATGTCTGGGGGAGCTTTTTCTCTGGTTTATCTGCCTACAGGTTTTATCAAAATGATTGGTACCCATCGGCTTCCAGTGATTATGGACAAAACTGCCTTATATAATTATATAGAGATGAATGTTATATACTTTCATAAAACTATAAATTCTGAGCAATTCAAGAGGATCCAATATTGCATATTGAAGAATTGAAGAAGAGGGCTTGTCAATAAGAACCAAATACTGATAGGTACCAATCATGTTGATACAGTTTGTTATGTTTGCATTATAATTTCATGTTAAATTGTGCGATGCGTGCTCCTTCTTTCCCCTTTTTTTTTTTTTTTTTTTTCGATTTCGATTTCGATTAAGCATTATTAATTTCATCTCGTCCGCCAGTTGGTAATGTTTAAACGTTTCTATGTTCCAGTGTATACTGCCCAAAAAAATCGGACCTATTTTCAGAATATCATCCAAATTCCTCACATTCTAAAGTATGGAAACGAAACACTGGGAATATTTCAAGATAACGGTGAATGCATAAATGTTATGGGTAAATATACTAGTAAATAAAAATCATCAGGTTAACATAAAATAGAACATTTATCGAAATAATGAAAATGATTCTTACCATTTTAACACGGTTTATTAAAATACATATGAAATTAAAATATGAAAAAAAAAGAAATTGAAAATTCAATAGGATACAATACATAAAAAATTGGAAAATGTAATACCACACAAAAAATTTAGCAAAGTGGTGAAAATGATCCTCATAAATTTCTTAATTATTTAATAGAATACATAAGAAATAACTAATTCAATAGAAAACATAAGAATAGGTAATTCAGTAGAATGCAAAAGAAATTGAAAATTTACCAAAGTGATGAAAATGATCCTCATAAGTTTCCTAATTTTTAATGGAATACAAAAGAAATAGGTAATTCAATAGAATACATAAGAAATTTAAAACTTAGCAAAGTGGTGAAAACGATCCTCATTCATTTCCGAAATAATACATAAGAAATAGGTCATTCAATAGAAAATATTAGAAATAGGTAATTCAATAGAATACATAATAAATATAAATTTAATAGAACACATAAGAAATTGAAAATTTAACAAAGTGATGAAAATGATCCTCATAAACTTCCTAGTTTTTAATACTAGTCTATAAATGAATTAGATAAGACATACAGTAACACCTAACGAGCTACAGGGGCAGGCTTGTGATGTACTCAAGGGAGGATGGAACCTCGCTACTTTTATTTGGTCCCTATATTGAGCAGTAGTTGTGTGTACGATACATAAGCATCTTCCCTTGTTTGTATAATCTAAATTATATTAGACTGGTGGGTAAGTATCAGGGACAGTCTGTGTAGCCCAGTGGTTAGAGCGTCCGCCCGACAAGCGGAAGGTCTGGAGTTCGAGTGCCCGAACAGGCAGGTATGTATGTCCGGAGTTATATTTCCATTGTAATTTCATGCTAATTGTACGATGCGTGATTCTTCTTTCCCGTGTATATAGGGAGTTACGATTAAACATCATTAATTTGATCTTGTCCGCTAGGTAATGTTTTAATGTTTCTATGTTCCAGTGTACGATACGTAAGCATGTTCTCAATTGTTTGTATGATTAGGCTGGCGGGTACGCATCATTAATTGATCTCATACGCTGGTATGTTGTGTGTTGTTTGTACTGTTTACCCTGACTGCTCATTATATCAGAACTGTAACACTTACATAAACGTACATAACTCATTAACAACGATAAATCAAGCAAGGTTTGAAAGTATATAATTTGTAGAATGAACGTTTGCAAAACATCAAAGTGTAATTTTTCAATAATATATTGATTTACATAATGAAAATCGATGTTTTTGGCTGCTTCGACCAACAGTACCTTGTCTACCCTTAAATACATCGGAAGGAAGCCGGGTTCAGCTTGTGTACTTTGTACTGGTCATCTAAAAAGCTGGCTAACGGGTAAACATGATAAACGTGAGTTCTTGAGCTTCGAAGTATCCAGTAACTGCTAATTCGATTTCTTGTATCGTGGTGAATTGGTCCTGCGTATAATCTTATTACTAACAGTACATTGCAACAAGCTGTTAAAACCACATTACATACTAAATTGCATAGAACCCTAGTAAGGATTTTGGTAATATCATTGGTGGCTGTAAAATGCATTAAAACATGTTAAATATAAAACATTATTTTAGATGATTCAAACAAGTGTATATCACATGTAATTTATGTTATGATTTTATTCCAATTTAGAAGTCGTAATTAAGTTTCCGGTGTATGAGAGTAAAAGGCCATCTGTAAAAATTGTTTGTAGTTTACTCAAACATTGCTTAGCACTGAAACTCTATAAACCCTATGTGATATGGAAGTGGAAAAAAAAATACTCAAATACTTCAGGGTAATCTTTATCTTAACAAATACCCCCAATTTTTGCGGGTCAGTGGTTTATGTCATTGAATTTTCAGGATGCATTTATGATTGACACCGAATATCACCACACATCAAACTAAATTAGAATCTCTTCACTATTTATGCTCAAACGTATGACATTAGTCGCTAGCTATTACATAATATTAACTACTCGATAGTCGCTTATTTTAATTTCAGGAAATACAATGTCGTCATTGAGAATTGTGTGTTGCCAAAATCGGCGTATTAGACATGCAAATTGGCTCGTAAATTGTACTCTTGTCAACAAAATGGAGCCAAATTGATGAAATAGAAGAAACAGACATTTCTTTTTCAAATATTATACAATAAACCCTTTAACACACAAACGCATCAACAAATATGACCACGAATGTAGTATAAAACAGCACTACATTCCGGGTAGTTGCTTGGTTCCAGTGTCGATCGTAAAGTCTCACCGCCATTTGATAGACAAAACGTTAAAATCATTCATACGTCTTCATAAACATGATAAATGTGAAGAATGAAATACCATAAGAACATTTTAAGTTAGATGATAACGCAGTAAAAGGCTATTATATGCCATTTATACATTTGCAAACGTAAAGTAACAGATAAAAGATTAGTTGCAAAATTTAACAATGAAGATAGCAATGTTTTCAAACGCGAACAGCAATCTAACAACAAACGGTGAAATTTAAGTAAAACTACATTAGGACCCAAACACATTTGAAAAACAAATAATTACACAGATTTAACATAAATAAACTGTAATAAAACAAAGATCACTTTCAGAATAATTGTATTATAATTGTCGTTTTTTCATTAACACTCTTCTTTCCATCGTCAACATGTCTTTCATATTCATCATGGCGCCCAGACAATAATGACAATAATTACCTAATAACTCCTTACTTAGGGGACGTGTATAAGCCCATTACGTAAGATCATCGCGCATTACAAAAAGGAAACAATAAATAATTGACAACGTAGGAAACCAAACCAGGTGTTACCTGTAAGATGTAGTATCTCATTAAATTAATTTGCCGGAGCGTGGGCTACGTGGGTTGTGTATCGTGCTTGGACGGTGGGATCAATGTGCTGATGTGGGTTGAATGTGGGGATGAGTGGGTGTGAATTATGTGCTTGTATAACCAGTACAATTATACAATGCATAACATACTTCCACTCACGTTCACAATAGATCAAATGTGTACTTTAATCATCAGATCGATAGAAATTTTGGCTCTCGGAAATGTGCGCGAGCGTAATACGGCACCGTTACATAATGTTTAAATGTAATTGTATGTCAAGTTTAAATAGCAGATTGGGTTGCTGTACAACTTCTATGAAAGAAAGCTGTACTGAATGGATTTAAATATAAAAAAAACAGCAGCAGAGGAACACCTTTTTGTAATGTAAATTCTTGTTGATGGATTATCTGCGTTTACGTAAAATCACTTAGATGCTTGGTATTCAAAATACCTCTCAGGACTCATTTCACATGGAATAAGAATCACAATTACATCACATACGTCTTAACAACAAGCGTAGTAACAGTATTTTAATTCGTTCCGCGTGGATTTAGATAAACTTAGCCCTTATTGTGCACAGCTAGTCAACCATGTTCCTTATTTCAGGCCCAAGAGTCACCATCATTAACCTTTTTACCAAACCTCTAGATCGTTTGAAATATATTATACAACTAGGCAAATGAGCCCAAGAGCCACCATCATTAACCTTTTTGCCAAACCTCTGGATCGTTTGAAATATATTATACAACTAGGCAAATGCATATTATCGTTACTTTATTTTCCAGCTGGTTATTTATTCATCCCGAATCGTTATTTTAAAATATTTGTGCCCACTCATATAAATTGCTATGTTATTGTCTTGAGAAAAATATGTAAGAAAGCAAACAGTACACTTAGTTCAGTTTTCCACACTATGGAACACCTGTTATTAAAACTGTCGTTATTATTCGCGTTTTTTCATGCTATTTCATTGACTGTTTTAATTATTGCCGAGGTCGTCGTCCTCTTCGATGATATTTAAAATTGGTAAGATGTAAACGACAGACGACAAAGCCTTAAATTGTAACATTACGAATGATGCAGGTAATTATGAAAATGGAAGTCAAAGTTCCTTCCGACACAGGTCGTTAAAGAATGATATATGTCGGAACTCAGAAATATTGATTTTGAGAAAAAGCCAAATAAAGGGAATATTTCATTTTGTTTCCTGTTGTTTTGGAAACTCTTCAATTGCTCATATCTTTGGAACTGGTTGTTCAAAATTGTTCAAAATGCAGCTTTATAAATGCTTTTTACTATCCTATAAGAAACTGACAATCTAAAATTCCCGAGTTCCGACTGATTTTGCTTGATCGCATCACATATGTCACATCCAAAACTCATTCTGTTTTATTCACACTTCACACTTTTGCATAGTATAAATTCAGTTTGCACTAAAGCTTAAAATAAAGATATTCCTGAAAAAAATTGGTGTCAGTTCCAATTTACAATGTAATTATTATTTGAATGTAATGTTAAAGATGGTTCCGAAAAATGGCCAAAAGCAATTCGACAAATAAAAAAATAGGCAAATGTGGTGACTAATTTGCATATCTTGCGACAAAAATTGCATCGGATCTTACGACTGCCGCTTACCACAACCTCATCAAGTTACATCCCAAAACGCCTCACCAGTTCTTCGAAATGGCAAAAAAAACCACCCAAAAACAATTTTTAAGTTAAATATGCAATTTGCGCCAAAAATTGCATCAAGTCTTAGGGCAGCCACTTACCACCACCCTACCAAGTTATACCCCAATACACCTCACCAGCTCCGTGAAACTGCCGCTTACCACAACCTCATCAAGTTATATCCCTATACGCATCACCAGTTCTTCGAAATGGCAAAAAAAACACCAAAAACAATTTTTAAGTTAAATATGCAAATTAGCTACTTAATTTCCATATTTTGCGCCAAAAAATGCATCAAGTCTTAGGACAGCCACTTACCACCACCCTACCAAGTTACACCCAGATACACCTCACCAGCTCCGAGAAACTAACCTGGAAGCCAAAGGCATTTAAAAACTAAGTTCACACAATACAAATGTATAAGACCCCATTATAGCATAAGGCAATTTATAAGTCATTTTAAATGATTTTAAATGTGACGTATACAATTTGTCTATAACACAGGGAGATATAAAATGTAGGGATTTGGGTACTTTTTGTTCAATTTTCACAGAAATTGAAGGATTTTGACCTATGTTTTTGTTTGTCTGTTTACCCTGGGTCGCTGAAACAAAGAATTATATTAATTAAATCACCTAATTTATAATTAATAAAGGACAAAGAAAGATAAAAGCAAAAGTATGCTTCATTTAGTTAAAACAATAGTAACATCCCTGCTGTGTACAAAAATATAACTCTATACGACAATGCAAATCAGGATCAATTCATGGACTAAGTGCACAGGGAAATGTTGAGTATGTAAATTAAATGGAACAGCCAAAATGCCAATGGGTTTGTAATTTAACTAGAACAGCCTTAAATTGATATCGATATTAATATTGACGTCACAGATTCGATTTGTCACGTGATCGTCAAACCTGTACTAAAGGTGTCAGTTCTCCAGGAACTGACACAAAAACTTGCCACACTAATGTATGTATTTTCAGACATACAAATTGTCATTTAATCTATTGTGTTCCGTAGAAATCAAAACATCTTTGAGATTCATTTATGCTGGTTTCATACTTGCCGCTTGCCACTTTGCCGCTCTGACGATTATTTTGCTTCACTGCGCAGTCACACCAATAACGCTAGCGGTGACCAGCGGCAAGCCGATATATCGATCACTCCACACTTTGCCCAAGCGGCAGCTTCGCTAGGAGTTGAATTGCCGCTCTGACGTATAAGAACAAAATATGATTTTGGAGTGGTGCAGAGCGGAGACATTGGCTTTCAGAGTCATGCAGCTGCCGCTTAACAGCGTGCCGCTCCGCTTGAAGAAAAATACAAGCGGCATGATGAAGCGTCACGCCGCTCAGCGGCAGGCGGCAGAAAGTATTAAATCAACATTAATGCTATACAGGCACGTTTAGTCTAAGTTCTATCGGTTTTGTCAGAGCTTGTCAGGGTGACAAATCCATATCGTAACATTTAAAATTCCGCAATAGTATCTGGGCTCCAGACTTGGTCATTTATAATAACATAACCTTCTCACAAGCAATGTGTTCGTGATTTTCAAGTACTCTTTTCAAGGCGTAGAGTTTAGAAAGAAAACATGCCGCTAATGTTTCCATTTAAAATTTCAACTTAAGTGAGATGTTTTAAGCAGTTTCTTCACTTCTAAATTACTTAAGTCTTAGCAATTGCAGTAAAGGTTTTTCAACTTCAAAAGCGACATTCATATCGAACCATTATATTGCTCAATATTTAAAATAAAATGTTTGCTTAATTTAAGTTAATTTTTAATAAATTTTACAATTTTGCAAATATAACATGGAATTATTAAAGCCTTAATGTACGATGTAGGAAGGGTTGCTGTCCATTTTAAGCTAAAGTGAAAGAAACCCCGCTGGTTATTTTGGTCAATTAACATGCAGTTTTATGGGAGGACATAAAGTCATAATATTATAAGATTATGACTTCATGTCGAACTTTGCCCTGTTGACCTACCAAAACAACAAATTTGGCGAATTCCATTTAGGTGCAAGTTAGGACATGTGTAAACATTACAAATAATAAGATTGTACATTGTGGCTTTAATCTGTTTAATGAAATAATCAAGTTATACAAAATAATTATTCAACAAGCGGAAGGTCTGGGGTTCAAGTTCCCGCACAGGCAGGTATGTCCGGAGCTTTTTCTCTGGTTTATCTGCCTACAGGTTTTATCAAAATGATTGGTACCCATCGGCTTCCAGTGATTATGGACAAAACTGCCTTATATAATTATACAGAGGATCCAATATTGCATATTGAAGAATTGAAGAAGAGGGCTTGTCAATAAGAACCAAATACTGATAGGTACCAATCATGTTGATACAGTTTGTTATGTTTGCATTATAATTTCATGTTAGATTGTGCGATGCGTGGTCCTTCTATCCCTTTTTTATTATTATTATTATTATTATTAAGAATTTCGATTAAGCATTATTAATTTCATCTCGTCCGCCAGTTGGTAATGTTTAAACGTTTCTATGTTCCAGTGTATACTGCCCGATTTAGGGACCAAAAAAATCGGACCTATTTTTAAAATATCATCCAAATTTGTCACTTTCTAAAGTATGGAAACGAAACACTGGGAATATTTCAAGATAACGGTGAATGCATAAATGTTATGGGCAAATATACTAGTAAATAAAAATCATCAGGTTAACATAAAATAGAACATTTATCGAAATAATGAAAATGAGCTCCATACAAGTCATTGAGCTCACTGTCCCGTTTGAAACAAATATTGAAAAAGCCCACGACATAAAATTCTGAGCTCATCCTGTGGAGGATTTCCCTTTCGCATCATCCTTCCCATTCCCAGGCTTTCAAGTTTTCTATTAACCTTGCCTTTTTGATGAACTGTGTTTTATATAATTGTTCTTTGTGCTGTTTTTTGATGTCTACCCTGCATGGGTTTGGGTCTTCCCAAACTCTGTCCTGGGTTTCATGTTTCCATTATTTGTGTTTTTTAATGAATAAAGAGTGATTGATATATACATATGAAATTAAAATATGAAAAAAAGAAATAGAAAATTCAATAGGATATAATACATAAAAAATTGAAAACGTAATACCACATACCACAAAATTTAGCAAAGTGATGAAAATGATCCTCATAAATTTCTTAATTATTTAATAGAATACATAGGAAATAACTAATTCAATAGAAAACATAAGAATATGTAATTCAATAGAATGCAAAAGAAATTAAAAAAATTACCCAAGTGATGAAAACGATCCTCGTAAGTTTCGTATTTTTTAATGGAATACAAAAGAATTCAATAGAATACATAAGAAATTGAAAATTAACCAAAATGATAAAAACGATCCTCATAAATTTCCGATTTTTGAATGGAATACAAAAGAAATGGGCTATTCAATACACAAGAAATTTAAAACTTAGCAAAGTGTTTAAAACGATCCTCATTAATTTCCTAAATAATACATACGAAATAGGTCATTCAAAAGAATATATTAGAAATAGGTAATTCAATAGAATACATAAAAAATTTAAAATTTAGCATAGTGATGAAAACGATCCTCATTAATTTCCTATTTATTTAATACAATACATAAGAAATGGAAAATATAATAGAATACATAATAAATATAAATTTTAATAGAACACATAGAAATTGAAAATTTAACAAAGTGATGAAAGTGATCCTCATAAACTTCCTAGTTTTTAATACTACAACCTTGGCGGAAAATGTTGCCACACCTGAGCGTTAATTGGCCAACATCCTTCCCCGATCCCCTATTGCAATGTTGATTTGGACAAAATCGTCATCATTTCTACATTACAGTCTCCCAACATTGAAAAATGGGTGGTAGGGAAGGGGCGAGTGTAAGCTGAATGTACATTTGCAACTATTATACAAAATAAAACGGAACTATCACATAATAATTATTTGGCTCCGATTGCGTGCTTTTAACACCAGAACGTGCAGGTGTGGCAACGAATTTCCGCCAAGGTTGTAGTCTATATGAATTAGATAAGACATACAGTAACACCTAACGAGCTACAGGGGAAAGCTTGTGGTGTATTCAAGTGAGGATGAAACCTCGCTACTTTTATTTGGTCCCTATATTGAGCAGTAGTTGTGTGTACGATACATAAGCATCTTCCCTTGTTTGTATGATCTAAATTATATTAGACTGGTGGGTAAGTACGACAATCTGTGTAGCCCAGTGGTTAGAGCCTCCACCCGACAAGCGGAAGGTCTGGAGTTCTAGTGCCCGAACAGACTGGAATGTCCGGAGTTATGTTTCCATTGTAAATTCATGATGATTGTACGATGCGCGATTCTTCTTTCCCGTGTATTGGAAATTACGATTAAACATCATTAATTTGATCTTGTCCGCTAGGTAACTTTTTAATGTTTCTATGTTCAAGTGTATGATACGTAAGCATGTTCTCAATTGTTTGTATGATTAGCCTGGCGGGTAAGCATCATTAATTGATCTCATACGCTGGTATGTTGTGTGTTGTTTGTACTGTTTACCCTGACTGCTCATTATATCAGACTCGAACCCTGTTTATCAGGGATAGTCTGTGTAGCTCAGTAGTCAGAGCGTCCGCCTGGCAAGCGGAAGGTCTGGATTTCAAATCCCCGCACAGGCAGATATGTCCGGAGTTTTTTTCTCTGGTTTATCTGACTACACATGTTATGTTTACATTAATGCGTGGTTCTTCTTTCCCGTGTAAACTGTTGTATATAAAA
Source organism: Amphiura filiformis (assembly GCF_039555335.1). Taxonomy (NCBI): domain Eukaryota; kingdom Metazoa; phylum Echinodermata; class Ophiuroidea; order Amphilepidida; family Amphiuridae; genus Amphiura; species Amphiura filiformis. The sequence continues at coordinate 51,628,867 of NC_092647.1, forward strand.
TTACGATTAAGCATCATTAATTTGATCTTGTGCGCTAGTTGGTAATGTTTAAATATTTCTGTTCCAGTGTCTTCCCTTGTTTATTCAAATTGTGTAGGAATTTTGTGTAGGAATGTTACGAATTTATGAAATGACTAGCATTGTACTGTATGTTATTGCAGTAATAGTCTCCTTTTTTAGTTTTACCAGATATAATGCCAAGATTACGTTACACAGAATGATAATAATAATAAATAAATAACAAAAATAAGCTCTTTATCCATATTAAAGAACGCTAAAGATATTCAGATATGTAATTAGGTTATACAATACACGATGTAATTTTGTCTCAAATGGTTATTAGGTTAAATTTGGCTTTTAAACAAAATGTGTAGACAAAATTCATTGCTATCAAGTAAGCTATAAAAATACTATTTCCAATGAGCAATGCTCTCCTTAGTATCTGAATTAGCGGTATCGTTAGTAATCGAACACTAAGTCTGCTTGAATTAACAAAAGTATGTCAGACTACTATCATTACATTTTTTTTTACCTTAAGTAATAAAACTTACAATCTCCTCAAAATCCATTCTTTTTTCTAGCTGATGTGCAATATCTGTTGTTTTTCGACATCGTGCCAGTTAGACTTGTTCCAAAATGCGAGTCAGGAGACTTTAAAATCCATACAAATCTATTACAAAAAATAAATAATAAATGCGTATATCCTTATCATCGTTTAGACTACGCTTTACGGCGAGCCATAGGGTCTTTTTATCTTTTCAGCTTCGGTTCCTGTTTCAGTTTTCGGTTTCGGATCTCATTGTTATTTTGAAGTGTTATAGCAATGTACGTGTGAACAATCCGTTTATTCTAGTCTTTTGTTGCTCACTGAAAAGTTGAACGAAGACAATTTCTGTTTTCGGTTTGGTGAGTTATGTTAATTTCTGACATGAAAACGTGAGATGAGAGGGTTGGTGCCAAGCTAAACAAAAGAAGTCTCTAAATTTTACGGTCGTAAATTCGCGATAATATAAGTTGTACGGCTTCAATTGACTTACGTTTGGTGTATAGGCACTTCCGCCTATTCTGACCATGTTGCCAAGTTATAAGCAAAAGTCTTTCATATTGGCGATGAAATGAACGTCTGAAAAAGCCAAATATCTCCCAATGAGGCGTGGAAGTGGCGATTTGATCATCATGTTGTATTGAAATGCAATACAAAAGAATTGCATTGGCAATTGCTAATATGCGAGACTAGAGTTTATTCTAAATGTTTATTTTTGCCGAGCTGATTTTTGTCAGGCATTGATCAAAATGATAAATTTCACAAAAAAGTAGGGGCAGAACAAGTGAGGGGAGGGGGCGACGGAGAAAGAGAGGAGAGGGAGAGACGGAAAGACTAGAAACAGAAGAACACTGGAGGAGAGAGATTGCCGGGGAGGGAGAGGGGATACTGATTCGGAGGGGGAGAGAGGAAGTGAAATAGGGTGTGCTACATTGATACAAAAAGGTCAGGAGGGAGGGGCGACACAGGCCCGTAGCCAGGTAGCCAGGATTTATTGGGGTACGATCGGCTAGCACAAAAGCGGACCTTTTCTGATTTAAGGACTGCTTTTCAACGTATCTTCATAAAAAGAGGAGACCTGTTCATTCGAGTTGTCAATTTGTCACATTAATGTGAACCACTTTAACGACATTAAAGGCCTATTATATATGTATTGGAGGACATAAAAGCGAGAGGGGCGCTTGACCACTTAGAACACCAGTGTTCCACACACTGTGTGTGTTCTATAAATATAATGTTGTCTTATCCAGCCTTGATTGATAGCAGACATCCACCTCTATTGAAATATTAAGCTGAGTGGTACTTCAAACTTCAATTAATTCAAATTACAGATCAACTCACATAATCCCTTGCGTTTTCGTTTCTGAACCACAGAGCTCCCGAAACTGAAAGAATAAAAAGACCCATAGCTTACTCCAAGAATTGCCATAACAACAGACCAGGACAGAAAATAACAAAATATTTAAAAAGCGGGTCATCACAGACCTGAGCTTCGCTTATTACTTGGCATTTCTCTCGGATGAGCATGCACACAAATTTTGTTTGTCGCTTAGAAGATATGATTGAAAGGTTGGGCTATACAAATTTAAAGCAGACGGTCTTTGAGCTTAGATCATACATCCCAATGATCCCTAGGTAACCAACTTCAACAAATTCACGGGAGGTTGGATTGCATCCAAGTCAAGACATGCTTGTATAAAAAATGGTAACGTCATTAAATCATGAATCGGAACTCATTTCGACAAATTGAAATATATGTTTGTTAAAGATTTGTTCGGTCAGTGTTCCTTTACTGTTCTGAGACCAAAACAAATGGAGAGAGGTTAACACTGGTTTTAGAGGAAATAAATAAGAAACATGATCTGAATGGAGATACCTGGAAAATCACCTCTAATGTAAAGTGTGGATCGCGAAGCATCTTCACCATGTATCAACAGATACCCAAAATAAAACATGCATGCGTATGTCATACTTGAAGATGTTGACTAGATTGTGCAAAAAGTGACTGTGACAAAGCTCTACCTGAAACATTTTGTTATACGGATGTCTTCACCCAGCATGATGATTGTCAACCGCGGGTTTGAATATAATGCTATTCGCAATATGAGATCGTGAACGCTGCAACATCGCGTCATCACACACATAGAGAACTCTTTACGTGAAGGGCAATCTTAATCTGCATAGTTTATATTTCATCACAAAGAAGTGACACTTGTCATAACTTTTTATTAAAGCTATATACAATCCCGGTCAAACTAGTTGGAACACTTGTTCAAATTTACTTATCGCTTCTCTCCCCGCATTTCCGTTTAATTGACATTCTATCTTATCATTCAGTTTAGACATGAATAACGACATTTCATTGGTTAATAGCCAAATAATATAATTTCGTATTGTTCAGCGTTGATAAATTACCGTACAATATATAGCCGTATTATTCAGCTCTTTATCAGTACCGGCAATTGGCGGACCTGCATACCCGCGTTGTATTGTAAACTGTGCTGATCGCGTATGCGGTAGAGACGGCAATTACGCGCTATCTCGCGTCGCGCGCGAAGTGTACGTCTCGCGTTGGCAAATGACACGCTGTATTATGTCTATGGTATTACATGGCCTGGTGGTAGTTGCATGACGGAAAACTGTAAAGCATGCATGGAATTAGAGTTTGGAGTAGATAACTTGGTCATTTGTGATACGACCTCAAACCAGTGATAGTTTTTGTATTGCATGAACAAACAGGGGATAACTTATAATATTGTGTATCTGTAGGGGGTATAACCAAATCAAGAGTACATTTTTTGCGTTAGTTTTCATCACTCATTTACTGTAAGCTTTCGCCACATCATTGATTTTGAAGGGTTATATCGTCATCATAATGGATGTTGTTTTTGTGCATGTTGCCCATCTGTATTCCAATGCATAAGTTCTGGACATCTTTCATCACAAATTCAAGATATATTTTGTTCAATAGGCTTAGAGAGAAAAGGCGTCATTGTCTCTCCCCAATTACTACTTCAAACCATTCGTTGATCTTATTGGAATGACACAAGATTATAAAAAGATAAAATATTTCCGGAGTACGAGTGGTAAATGATAATTCATTTCATATCCATTGTGAAGTAAATAGAACCAGGCTAATAGAACTTTGCAAAAGATGTAAAAAACCAGGGCAATTTTATGCGACGATCATGTCTCAAAAGTCACTTTGCATCAAGAAGTGGTCGACAGCAAAGTGTGCTTCTACGTGTGTTCCCTTTTGATTCACTTTTTATCTTATCCTTGGAATATCAATGAAGCGTTTAAGATCTCTTTAGATGGTACTGGTCCATAGAAAGAGCGTTTATGGATGGTAAACTTGAGAATGTGTGAAGATTGAATAGGCTTGACAAGAGATATGACTTCCATTAATATCACGCAAGCACGAGAAGGAAACATCTAATGGTATACTAATAAACAGAAAACACCATTTGGGTGGTTCTTTACAATTGGTGATCTTTTTGGAAATGAGTATTAGCTACCATAAAGTTTATCGGAAGGTAATTTTTGCTCACTCTTATTAAAGCAAAGATACAAGGTTTAGTAATTCATTCAATGCAAAATCCGCAGCGACAAAATCACAGTGTGTTAGCAGAAATGGTCAGCAGAAATGAGAAATTTGAATTAGCTGTTAATTGTAGCATTAGCATTAATTACCAAGAGCAGGTTCAGGTATCTGTATCTGAAAACAGTGAAAATTATAGATAATTAACATCATAAACCTAACCACTTCACTGAGCAGCTCCTGAAAACTGCCTTTGAGTTGTTTTATCTTCCCCCGTTCCCGCTTAAGTTGATATAGAAACATTTTAGCGACTGTTATCTTTCCAAACTCTACGCCTTGAAAAAGTACTAGAAATTCATGCACACGTTGCTTGTCAGAAGGTTATATTATCACAAGTGACCACGTCTGGAGCCCATACATTACGGAATTCTTAAATGTGACTATATCGATTTGGCACCCTCACAAAAGTGATACAACTTAGGCTACGTGCCTTTTATAGCAATAAATCAATTCCAAAGAGGTTCTGATTTCTACGGGGCACAATAGATTAAATGACAATAATGTATGTCTGAAAATAGTGTGGCGAAATAAAGTACATTTAGAGAATATTATAGTACCAACTGTGTTCACTTTATGTGAAAGTATGCCGTGACTAAAACAGGAATGAGTCAGTAATGTAATCTATATCACCTCATAGAGTCTAGCTGCTGAAGTAACTATGTTATCAATTTTCTTGATTGACTTCCTCGCCAGTATCCATGTTACATTTACATGATTGGAAAGAACAAAAAATGAATAAATACAAAAATAAATAAAATGCAAGTAACGTGACCAGCAACAAAAACATCGTCAACAACGACGACAGTTATAACGAAAACAACAACAAAATCTCAGTAGCAGCAACAAAAACAGAAAAGAAAGAACAAAACTATATAATCTTCAATATTATCATAAAAAAATAAGGTTCTCACGATTGGTATTCCTGGGGAAAACGAATTTTATAAGTCCCTAAATTGTTTATAGTAGTGAATACTGTTACTACACTTTATGTAATGGTGATGTTCGTTCCCGCGAGATATATTTACGTAAGGGGCTGTGAAACAATTGGAATGTGGAATGGGGGAATAATGTCAGGTCGAGAAGGGGGAAAGCAATTTTTGGCAGGGCGTGAGAGGGTAAGCAATTGATGGCAGGCCGAGAGGTGCTATGCAATTTCTGATACGCCGCTCAAAGCTGTACCCCCTGGAGCTCATTATTATTCCACAGCCCAAAAGATCATCCACCGTGTCAAGAATTTGTCCCACAAAAAAGTGTTTTCCCGTTGCTATTGTTGACATTTGAATATACATTCTATAAACCTGAAGCAGGGCAATCAAGTCTGTCATCTAAATTTGACACACAATTACGTTGAGCATTGTGGAGCGGTATTGTCTTACTCTTTCACACATTATGGGGAGTCAAATCATAACTATCAACCAGGTTATAAAAATACACATTTTGATCTACAATTGTGTAGGCGATGCATAAAAGTACATGAGTGACAGGTATTAATATGTTTTTACTTTATTATTATGTCGTGAAGGATTAGACATACACTTTGCATTGATCTAGTAACTGTACTGCTAATTGTTATAATTCCAATACTACTGTCGCGACCTGAAAGAAATGAATAGCCAATATGAATGTTATACTTCCTTGCAGCGTCCACGTACAAGAATTTTAACTTGTCTACTAACATCCCCACTCACTCCCTCCACACACACACACACCCACCCCCCCCACCCCCCCCCCACCCCAACATACCCCTACATACCACACACCCACTTAGGTTCTCTTAAAGCAATATTATAACATTTTCAAACAAAATAGATTAGCATTTCTTTGCCATAAAATGTTAGCTTTTACTGTCAGATATATCCCCTTTTTTTTTTTTTCCTAACAACTACGGCAAAGCAAACAAAATTGGAATTTACTACCAGCGCACGTGTCGCCAATACATACCACTCCTTCGGTCATGTTGTGGTACGACCCTTTGTTGTGTATATCACCGTCGCCCACGCCGCGTACATACTGTGTGTTATGAACATCGTGTATGCGTTCGACTAACGATTCCATCATAATAATAAATGGCTGAATCAGCCTTTTATTCAAAATCTCTGATTTTGACAAAACTACAGCACCTAGAGTCTTGATTTTTGCAGGGTATATTGGTTTAATAAAGTACAATTTAATCGTGTAAAAAATGAATTAAAAAATTCAGTGAGGGCGTCCTCCTCAGCAAATGTTATAATATGGCTTTAAGTTAGCTAGTTGGTCAGCAACCACATCTCGCATTTAAGATAAGAAACAAGTATAATTACGTTAGCAAGAAATAAACATGTTTGACATTCTCTGTTCAGGAACTGTGCTCACAAATCTCATCAGCATCTTGAGCTTACCATATTTAGCATATTATAATAATTAACAAGAAGCCGACAATGAGTATGACCTTTATTGAGTGGGGTAACACTATGGAACAAAGTTAATTTCAATATCGCGTCAGCGATCAATGGTCTTTCTATGAGGCGATAAAAGAGCACATAAGTACACTGACAAACGTGTACATAATTTTTGAACAAGAACAGGCAAGGAAAAAGAAAAAACTGAAAACGCGCGAAGTAATTCAAATTAGTAATACAGTGTATCGGTAGCACCTGTTTTAGTTTCCTCTGCGTTGTCAGTTATTGCCTGGATGCCATGATGATATCTTGAATGACATGATATTGTGAATGAAAAAGTGCGAGTACATGAGTATTATTTTTAAGGTGATCTTTGTCCTGCTTTACACACCTCAATTTGTTTCGATTCTACCAAGTAACCTAATAGTTCTGTTACGTTTCTAGAATGTGTCTGAATATTTTCATTGTAGAATTTCTTCTTAACTTCTTAAGCCGTGACATATATATAAATGAAAGCCAAGAGAAAACGAGATCAAAGGCTCCAAAACCTGGGCAAACATGGTTGACAATGGACATCAGACTGCCAATTCAAAAGAGGTCTACTCAACCATCATGAAAAGAGCTTTTACCAAATTTCAAAAAGTCAAAAATAAAGAGGGCAGAGTTGTACTGAATTAGGTGAAGTAAATGTCATTTAGCACAGTAGAACAGTTCGTAACCATTTTGATGCGAGTAGCAAACTTTAATTTTGTATGATGGCTTCCTAAAATGGCAGCGAAATAATCTACTGCATAAAATGCTTCAATGAAGAAAACACAAGCGAACATAATGTGTAATTGTCACAACATCAATTTCATTTCAAATTCCAGAAGGGACTTGTGACTTTTAATAAGCTTGGTTAAAAAATAGGCCGCAAAGCATTTACATATTGAGCAAATGTCGATAGCTCTAATTTAAAAAGAAATAGGCGCTTTAAATTAGCAGGTTAATTCATTTCTACTTTTTCTTATTTTGTGTGCAAATACATTCAGTAAATCGCGCACTAAAATTGTAGGAGCAGGACTTGGTAAAAAGACTTTATTATCTCAGGTTTATTCGAAAGTGTATTCAAGTTTAGAAAACAAAACAATAAAATACCGGGTACCTGTTAAAAAAGATCTCCCTAATAATGTTATATATGTGATAGAATGTTCTAGTTTAAATCAAGACATAAGCCGTTTTCAGTTTGTGTACTTTATGCTGGTCGTCTAAAAAACAGTTTCACACTAAAGCGTAAATTCTCAAACATAGAGTTACCCATAAACAGATGCATCGGTAGGATTGTAGATCAAATTATTTAGATTTTTGTGTGACAAATCCAATAAAATATACTCACTGACTTGAGCTTTCGCCATCCAGGCTGATGGCTTGATCACAAGTGATCTGGTCCACTGCATTTCCCGCGGTGTTTGGATGCACTCTCACTCCTCGGGATCAAAGTTTGTTTTAGCAGTGGATCATATACGTGACTCAGAGAAAAGAGCCGTCATCGCGGTTGATTGCATTAGCCCCTTCTTGCGGATCTGAATTGATTCTCGGATTCTTCTTGAAACAGCATTTGAGTCTTTGTCTAGTATGCTGGCCCCCTCCCAATTGATAACATGATTTTCTTGGGCGACGTGATCTGTGATCGCTGACTTATGTTGTTCCGATGTTGACGCTTTTCTATTTGCTCTGGTGAACTTTGTGTCTTTGACCGTTTCAGAGTCTTTTTGGTGTTCTTTTAGACGGACGCCGAATTGCCTTCCTGTTTCTCCCACATACGACTTATCACAACCTTTGCAGGGGATTTCGTAAACTGCGTCACTGGTTTCTAAGATGTCTTTCTTGTCTTTGGGATGCACAAGAATGCTTTTGAGTGTGTTTATAGGTCGCATGGCTGTTGAAATTTTGTGTTTTTGAAAAATCCTTTGGAGTTGTTCCGAAAGACCTTCGACATAGGGGATCACAACCATACCTTTTGATGGTGTTTCGTCGGATTTCTTAGGCTTTTTGGTTCTTTGGTTTTCGCTTCCATCTGGTGTTTGACTCTGTCAAACGCCCACTTGGGGTAACCACATTCCATTAAAGCGTTCTTGATCTTTCTTTCTTCTTCCATTTTGTCTACTTCTTCCGTCACTATATTATCCTTTCTGTCCATGAGCGTTCTAATTACACCGAGCTTCTGGTGGAGTGGGTGTTGAGACTTGAAATTAAGATACTGATCCGTATGGGTCTTTTTACGGTACACAAGCATTTTTACCGAACCGTCTTCCCTGCGAACTATTAGAGTATCCAGGAAGGGGATTTTCCCCTGATCTTCTTCCTCGTGGGTAAACTTTATGTTGCCCGTAGGGTCGATGGTGTTGAGATGTTCTGTAAGCTTGAGTGTAGTATTTTCTGAATGATCTCTAAAACATCGTCAACGTATCTCCTCCAGTACTTTGGCTTACAATCTAGTGGTGCTGTCATTATGGCCTCTTTCTCTAACCACTCCATGAAAAGATTAGCCACGATTGCGCTGACCGGACTTCCCATGGCTGCACCGAAAATCTGGCGAAAGATTTGTCCGCGAAAGCTGAAATATGTGGTTGTGAGGATAAATTGTAAGAGCTCGATGATGTCTTCCGTATTTAGTTTTGTTCTGTCTTTGAGTGTTTTGTCATTCTCTAGCCGTTCCTTGATGATGTCAAGACATTTTTCTATGGGAGTGTTGGTGAATAGGGAAACGACATCATGTGAATTAAAAATATCACCATCGTCGATGCATATCCCCATCATCTCCTCTGCTAGGGACGCAAGAAGGGGGCTAATGCAATCAACCGCGATGACGGCTCTTTTTCTCTGAGTCACGTATATGATCCACTGCTAAAACAAACTTTGATCCCGAGGAGTGAGAGTGCATCCAAACACCGCGGGAAATGCAGTGGACCAGATCACTTGTGATCAAGCCATCAGCCTGGATGGCGAAAGCTCAAGTCAGTGAGTATATTTTATTGGATTTGTCACACAAAAATCTAAATAATAAAATAAATAGAGTTACCCAGTAACTGCTAATTCGATTTCACGTATCGTGCTGCATTGATTCCTCCGTGTAATCGTATTTATACTAACAGGGCATTCAAGAAAGCTGCTATAGCCCCCATTACGTATTAGATTGCTCAGAACCCTAGTTTGGTCTTAATAAATAGCATTGTTGGCTGTAATGGCTATAATGTTACAATTTGAAAACATGCTAAATATGTTTAAAATGAGACGAACAACCGTATCATACACGTATTTTGTGTCATGAGTTTATTATCTGAAAGTCGTAATTACGTTTCCTTTGTAATGGGCCAAAAACAGTTTGACTAAGATTGTTGAAGCATTGAAACTCTATAAAGCTTTTGTGATTTTGTCAGTGTCTGCAAATGGTATTGATTTTGTTTAAATTTAAAACAAGCCACACTTTATAAGAAATCCGTGAAATGCTTAATCTTGATCTTAACAAACATTAAGCTATTTAATGAAAGATGGGAATCCCCTCTCACGTAATCACACTAACAAGGTCAGTCAGGCCTATTTATGAATTGAGAAATCCCCGTATGACACAATAGTATCGCTGTATTGAATTATATGACAAAACCTTGTTGCTTAATGTGGATGTGAACTAGTGAGCTATCAATAGAACCATGACTTTCCACCTGTTCAGTATATAACAGAAAGCAATATGATTTCGTGGCAGATTTATGAAAGATCGACTTGCTGGGCAGCTTAATGTGATTAATGTATTGTGCCTTCAAAGAAAGGTACCCGTAAGCCAGTCAAACTGAAGTCATGTGCTATTACTCCAGTAACAAACGAATGAGAAATGGAGTACTCCAAAAAAGGCGCATCTTTCCCTGCAATGAATACATTCTTCTGTCGACTTGCTGAAGTCTTGTTTACGAAAACACACATCTGTACGTGGATACAGAGTGGATGATTGCCTGTTTCCTGAAGAAAGTGAGTGAATGGTGAAAGCGTTATCGTCTTGGATATTGTCATATATATGTGCAAGGACATGACATTAATCTTAAACATTTTAAACAATTTGTAAACATAGGTATTGAGGTAGTAACTCCATGTCCAACTTTGGTCAGAGTGGATCAGATTGTCTCATTTTAAGGATTAACCCCGTTAACCATTTTAGTCTTTTTATACTTACTCTCATTATGAAATATCACGTTGATGTCAAAGAACGAGTTTCTTGGAATTGTATGAATCAATGTTCCCTTCAATTCAAATCGATTATTTACATTGTGAGAAGGTGTTACAGTGACTAGCAACTGGATAAGCAGAATAGGTACTATTTAATCATTTTGACCTCATAGAGCTCCCTTTAGTTTTCGTTCAATGTTACAATACATGTCGCTCACTTCATCATGTTGTATGTTTGTCCACGAAAACTGGGACAACAATTCGACAGGTGTATTTGCAAAATTTTCTTGTGTTTCCATATAAAGGTAACGATCCCAGCTACTCGATACAATTGAAATTGTACAAAATAAATAATAAATGATGCTCGTGTTTTCTTGCCTTTTGGAAGTTATGACGTCATTTGCTTTGCTAGTGCTATTCTTGCATGTTAACTCACGATTAATCCAATATTTAAACCACTGTCTGGTAACTTCTGTTTGTAATACGTCTGTCAGGGGGTTGCAAACCCCTCTGTGGTCATGCTGTTTGTGACTCTGCTACTGCTCGTGCTACGCTCTTTTTTAAGGGGACTTTCAGAGAGATCCGTTGATCAGTTAAATAAATGGTTAATAATTGGGGAAAATACCCATTTTCTTTTCCAAATTTCAATAAAATTATGAGGAAATGTTCGTCTTTGAGATCGTGTTCCCTATCGGATTTTCTCAGCCATAAAGAATTATGATGTATTTTTTTTTATTATTATTTCAGAATGCACAACAAAAGACAATGTTTAACAAAATGATTTTATTTAAGTACAGTATGCATGGACAATGCGTGTACCTAATAAATCATACAAATTACAGATCTTTAAACAGATAAATATCACTGGCATCTTATTTTTGATATAAAGTTCTGTTGCACTCAAAAATCCGGACGCGAGATGTATCCTGTTTCAAACTACAAATACAGTTTAGACAGGAAACACTCTGTCAAAATTGTTGTTTTTCTCTCCTTGATATAATATCAACCAAAAACTGCAAATTGACCTTTTCGGTAAATCCCATAAGCCTTTGTGAGTACACCTGAGATGTCGTCATTTGACGTCACGCCGATCTGCGCCGATGCGCATATCGTTTAGCGAACATCGTTACTGCGCATTGCATGTCGGCGTGACGTCAAATGACAACTTCACCGATGTACTCACAAAGGCTTATGGGATTTACCGAAAAGGTCAATTTCTATCCATAATTATAGATATTACCATTTCACATTGCTACACTGCATGGTGGATCTGGCTAACCCCCCCAAATGGAAATACTCTTAATTTTTCATGATTGTGTGAGTAGTTTCTTGACATGAAAACGAAGTGTGTAGCTTACTCATTATGGATTAGTTTCTATATTAGTATCTATATTAGAAAGTCTTTTAAAAGTGCAACAAACGGCATGTGTGGAGAATAGCGTATAATAATATAATGTATTTGTCTTTTGTAAAATTACACAATTGACAGGACATATCACAAATATATACAATTCAATTAGTTTATGTTTACATAATTACTTCTGGTCGATTATAGATTGAGATTTCATCATTAAGTTGGTGTACTACTCGCTTTTCAATACAGGTGTCTTTGACTACGCTTGTCTGAATGTGTAACTTTCTAATTTGGATCGTGTTCACCTTAAACCAACTATCGGATAGTATTGTCTCGTTTTATTTGAATTGCGTGCATATTAAAAAACAGCAAACATAAAACGTTATAGAAATACGCTAATATTTCGGGTTATATAAAAGGTATAAAACATTTTAACAATATTTTAAAAACTTTACCTAAAACATTCTGACACAATGTTTTTTAGTGTTAAAATATTTTGGGGAAATGTTTGCCAAAAATATTTTGCAATAACCTAATTAATAAAAAATTTTTTTAGCATGTTGTATTGTTTTTGCATATGAAACGTTTTAAAAACGTTTTCATGACCTTTATATAAAGCGATGTTTAAAATAATTTTAGAACGTTTTGATCATAAATAAAATGGGGACTATAGCACATTTATAGCGTTTTAAATGCATTTATGTGTTTGCTATCCAAGTAATTAGAATGGACATCGCATTGCTTTCGTGACACAAGATAGCGGTATAATCTTGAGGAATTACGAAACTACTCTTTCCATTTCTCGCTCTCTTAATTAGAGTTGGCATTGAATTTTGATTGGGGAACATTCCGGGTAATCGCATGTTTAAATAATCTAGTTTTCTCGGGGGAAATATTGTCAGCCTGTGTAAATGTTACCTGAACCACGCTGTAATTACACTGAAATAAAATAGTTTGGTATAAGTATTAGAGTGTTTGACACTCTCCTGTACCTTTTTAAGTATAAAGTATAGTACTATAGTAATTGATACAAATGAGTTCATGCTTCCGGGATCGAAAAGTTACGGAAAGTCAACACTGATATTATTGTTGTGAAGGCAATAATATGTTGGTGTTTTATGGGGGGGGGCGCTTATGGCTATGTAAGTTCGGGTACGATGTTCTGTTTGTTGGTTGGTGCATGCGCGTGTTTGAATGTTTGTGTAAATCATCACACGTCTTTTGTGTTTCGCCTCTTGTGATATTAATCTGATTTGTTACACTAATTATTTAATTCGTTTATCCACTTCTAGTAATGACATTAATAGACTTGTCTTGTTATTCAATTATACCGGTAATAGCAAACACGAAATGTGTGGAAAAGAATGTATTGCTAACACCTCATTCCGCCCTTTAAGGCAATTTATCTTTCAGAGTGCTGCTGTCTCACTTTATGTTACACTAAGTCAATTTGAAGTGACGTCGACTACAACTACGGTCATTGATGGTTCTTACGTATCAACAGACGGGTTGAGTTCCATTAAGGTGAACACGATCCAAATTAGACAGTTACACGTTCAGACAAGCGTAGTCAAAGACACCTGTATAGTAAAGTGAGTAGTTGAATATATAGTGTACCTACTTACTGTGATATCAAGTTGTCATTGATTGCAGTAGGGTGTTTGAAATGAAGTATTTGCCGATTTAATGAGATACAAAAGTGATGTAAGATTATTTAACAATGTCAAAGATAATACAGAACGAAACTCCTCGTAACTATAGACCCGAAACACCAATTTAACCCGCATACAAACAATTGAACATTCTATGCCCATACCACCATATTCCAATGCAAGCAATCCTCATACAAGCAACCAAACACACCCCTCGCACGCACCCCCAACCAACCCCAAGAATAATGGCATTTTGTTCATCAATACAATATAGATATAAATTTTGGCAATTCATTGCATTTTACCTCTCCGAGATGAACGCACATTATGCAAACATTGTATCGTTGAATTTACAGCTTCACAAATAATTGGTATGAAAAGTGATGCGATCTATATCGTAAACACCTTTAACCAAGTTCAATCAAGGGTACACAACAAATCTTTTTTTATTATTATTCAACAGAAATAAAATATTTAATGAAAGGCTTAATTTTGGACAATGCTTTTGCATATAAAACAAATATAAAATTACTGATAACTCAAATTAGAATCATAATACAACCGGTTATAATAATAATAAAGGCTTTTTTCTTGTTGCTGATCCTTTTTGCTTATTGGCAGTAAAGTCACAGTATTCCAAAAAGTTAAGATGCGCTACGTAAGTAATGTCCAGTTCCAAATATGTCCGGTCCGACAAAGTCCACTGTGGACAACAATCAACACATAATCGTGATAATACATCATTTGTTATTGAATAATGCAAACTCTCAACTATGAAGTACTCAACTACGAGAAGTAGCATTTTGAAGGTACATCGTAAACAAACAGAAGTGACCCTTAACATGCCTAAATGACCTGTGACCCAAATTGGAGATTATATTTTGTGCGATTTAAAGTATCAGCTGAGTGATCAAAATATATACATAAGCAATACATTGCATAACAATTGCATACCATAAAATAACACACCTCTGCTGGCCTTCTGCAGTGCAGGCTAAATGATCCACATGGGTGCCCTAGGAGCCACTATCGGCTCAGGGCCATGGATGGAAGTGGGCAAACAGACAAAAACCGTGCAACCAGATGCAAGAGAAAAAGTCAACAGACGGGCCCTTCACCATCCACTTCCCCTGGTCGGTAACTACCTCACGTCGTACCCTGCAACACAAGGGACAGAATATCAGATCGCAGATAAGTCAGCACTGCAGTCGAAATGACCCACTATTGGCCATAAATATTTAAATAGTATAACCCTGTGGTAAGAAATTCAAACTTTATACTTTTGATCTCAATCTTTATCTATGGTTCAGTAACCATGGTAAATGATTTGGTTCGAAAAAAACACGTTGATTTTTATTATTTCTGTTTTGTCCTCATATATGTGTTTTAGAACGTTGACACGTAACAAATTTATTTTCGATATCGTGCCTGCAAGCTCATATTTTGTGCATTTTGGCGTTTAATTTGGCACACGAATTTGATCAAGTACATTAAAATGTTCTGTTTAAGGAGTTTTAGTAATTACATCTAGTTAGACACGTTCTTTCATGTTTTGTTTTTTTTGTTTTTTGTTTTTGTATTATGAACAAGTTCTAAATTAAATATATGCGCTTTTTGACATTTTAGATCTTGTCTGATTTTTACAAATATATTTGAAACCTTTTTTTATTAATTATCTCACATTGTCCAGATTGAAAGATACAAAAAGGAGGGAAAAGCAAATTGCAAAGGTAAAATAGTTCCGGGTGCGTGATGTGAAAAGTAATTTGTTTCACATCCTCTGTGATGTAAATTAAACCAGGCCGATATATAGAAATTGGCAAAAGAGTTGAAAAAGCTAGGCCAATTTCATGCGACGATGGTATCTCAAAAGTCGTTTTGCATCAAGAAGTGGCCGACAGAAAAGTGTGCTTCTACGTGTATGCCCTTTAGATTGACTTCTTATCCTATCCTTGGAATATCAATGAAGCTTTCAAGAGCTCTTTGGATGGCACTGGTCCATAGAAATAGCAAAGAAACATGCTGGACGTGGGTGATAACCTTGAAAATGTGTGGAAATTGAAAAAGAGTGTTTAATAAAATCTTTTCGATCTCAAACTTTCATATACGTTGGCATAAAAAGGAAATATCTCTGATATGGAAATTTGACGTCACCCTGTGCACGTGACGTCATCATAGTATCATATAACCAATGTAATGACATTTCAAAAAGAAGACACTTACTACAATACCATACCATATGTAAGGGATTTGTAAAAAATAATTGATAATTGCAATATTGATTTTACTTCTATAAGCATGATAAGCTTACGTATAGAAATTGTTGTAATAAGCTTAAATTTCCTATAAGCATAAATAGTAATTTGTATAGTTATTTTTTCATTTTCATTAAATTGATTTATTATTCGCTGTTTATAAAATACGGTATAATAATAATAATAATAATAATAATAATAATAATAATAATAATAATAATAATAATAATAATAATAATAATAATAATGATGATAATGATAATGATAATGATTATAAATAATAATGTATCATTAAACAACAAGTGAAGCAAAACAATGAAATCATTGATCAATAGAACAGATTGGTTCATGACGAATAAGTTGAATCACCTGTACTGCAATTAAAGGTATTCAGAAATGAAGAAACTGCTTAAGGGGTACTACACCCATTGATTTTTTTGCATTTTTTGCATTTTGTGAAGAAATTACAAAAAAATTGGACAAAGTGGTATGCAAAATGAAGGGCAAATCTTCTCGTTTTATTGGTGGCATCGGTATCAACGTAGCTTACATGCTTTTAAAAGTAGAAGCCAAAAGGTGGTACATCACTGATGATTTAAATTCACTTCATTTTGGAAAGCTTAATATCAACGATTTCGTTAAAATTTTGGATATGTGTTGCTAACACGTTAGGGAAATAAAGTTGATATGTAAAATGGGAATAAGTGGTTCCTGATTTCTTTTATGACTTCATGAACTTGGTGCTCCACAACTATCAAAAAGGAACTGGTTAAAATGCTTCTATTTTCAATGTTGAGCTATATTTTGTATTTTTAACTTTTCGACATTATTTCACTGAAACTTAATTAAGCCATAGGTAACAGGTTACCACAACCATACTACAGCAATGTTGAAAAAAATTGTATTTCTTGTCACCTATACCACCATATTGGGTAGTTTTCCGTAAGCTTAGCTTTTGTGATTTTGGTAACTATTTTATATTTATTTGTGAAATCCATCTCAACTAGGCATTCTAAATTGTACTCACCATTTACATCCCAAGGTATATTAGTATATCCACCTTGCACTTCTCGATATATATCCAGTTAAAGACAGAATATCAAAATTATTCCTCATTATGATACATTTTGTATCACAGACTCTCACATGTGTATTCAAAATTGATGCTTAAATTTGACCTGAACCAATTGACCTATAACCTGACATACGGTGACCTAATAGCCTTTTCTTCTCCTAACAACACATCAATAACAACATCAATATCAAATTGACTAATGACTATGCATCTATTGTGTAAGTGTTTATTTAATTTATTCAGTGTTATATATTTTGCAAGCACCACTAGATTTTCTATAGAGAGTATAACAAAGGATTTAATGTATTCTATTCATGTACCCTACTTGAACATGTTGAAAAGAATAAATTATGGTTTGTTATGAAACACGTATCTGAGTTACCAGGATACGGTAAACAAAAAATATATAGGGCTAACATGACTTACTATACAATGGTTTAAAAGCACCTTTTTTATTTATTTTTTTATTTTTTTTTTTATTTCACATGATCCGTGCATATATCGCCTCGCTATAAATGAAAAAATATTTTTTTTAGACCAATCAAACCAATATATGGGTGTAGTACGCCCTTAAAATATCACTTAAGTTGAAAAGGAAACATTTTAGTGGCGTGTTTTCTTTCCAAACGCTACGCCTTGAAAAGAGTACTTGAAAATCATGAACGCATTGCTTGTGAGAAGGTTATGTTATTATAAGTGACCAAGTCTGGGCCACAGATACCATTACGAATTTCTTAGATGCTCCTATATTGATTTGGTACCTTGACAAAAGTGATGCAACTTAGGCTACGTGCCTTTTATATAACTAAATCAATTCCAAGGAGTTTATGATTTCTCCGGGGCACAATGGAACGAAAGCTATTTTTATGTCAGCAAATAGAGTAGCGAAATCATGTCTATTTAAGGATGATTATAGTGCAAACTGTATTCATGACATGAGAAAGTGTACAGTGACTGAGCAGTAATCAATATCTCTCCCTAGAGCCTTGCTGTGAGAACTATATTTTCAACTTTCTTCTCTACCGTTATCTGCAGTATTGTTGAAATTCAAACTTTGTCGGGTTTTTTTTATTTGTATCAATAGGATTCGTGTGGCTATAAAATTGTCACTCATGGGCAATCCAAGATATTCAAGGTCAAAGTTTACATGGGGGTAAAATTCAAAAGTGGTCAAACTTATACCAAAATATTCCTCTAGTCAAGCAATCCAAAATTGTATGTTGGACCTACCTACGATTTATCCATCCTGAGTTATGAACAAAAAGGTCAAAAGTTAAGATTTCTGATATCTACAGAAAAAATACTCCGTTTTTGATAACAATGGTCTCAAACTGTCATGACAAATCAAATAAAGAATGCGTGTAGCTGAAAACTCGTTTTTATCCCCCTGTAAACTTTTACTTTAAGTATCTCGGATTGCCCAAGGGTAACAATTTACACCCGCAGAATCTTATTATGTACCTTTTAAAAAACAATAATCGGCAACAAAAAAATCTATAACTGACAAAACCGGCTTACCTCCAAATAGGCCAGTCATAGTATGAAATTACCCACTGCATGTTCATCAAAAGTCCCAGAAAATTCCAGCAATGGAACAGTGCCTAATTTGTAAAAATCCAAAATGGCCGCTTATGCAGGGGTGAAATTTCAAAGTTGGCCAAATCTTAATAAAAAACAACATACCAATATATTGATTCAGAAAAAGTATAATTTTACATACATGTATCTCCGATGAACAGTTATTGACTGATGGGGGAAAATGTCAAATGTCAAAATTTGGATTCTGAAATGAATGGTGATTAAAAGGGTTCTGTTGCAATTAGTGTTGAGTTAACCGCTTATTTTTCTTAATTTGACTAGCCTAACAATATGGATATCTTTGCCGGACTATGCGCACCTGACTGTTTTATCTAATACTATTTGTATCTAATACTTAAGGTTGTTAGTTAAATCAGCGAATTTATCTGCCAAAAAGGGGAAGATAATTCAAAAGAAAACATATTATGCATGTATTCTGTTATCTGTTTCAGTAATAACACTATAATTATGTTATTATAAGTAGGATTGTTTAAAACTCAGAGACTGACCATGAAGCCAAGTCAAATCTCAATATTTAACCTTACCACATGTAACTTGTAAATTAGCAAGCAACAGCATATAAGTGTGCAATTTAGTAGTGAGTGGAGTAATAGTATGGAACAAATGTTTTTCAATATCGCGTCAACTGTCGATGGTCTTTTTATGAAGCAATATAAGACATGTAAGAGCGCGCAGAAGTAAATTGACAAACGTGTATGTACTTACTAACAAGAACAGCCATCCTGTATCTTTGCAACTTCAGTTTGGGAATTGTTAAGAGGAGAAGTACCACGGTTCCGGCAAATTAATTTAGATAAGTATTGCATTGTACCTGTAACACCTGGCTCTGTTTTCTATACGTTGTCAATAATTGTCAGGGTGTCATGATGAACGTGGATGACATGGTGAAAACATGCAAAATGTATAATTATGATTAAATCATTCTTAGCGTGATCTTTGTCCTGTTTTTCAAATCCTAGTTTGTTTCTTCAATATGTTTCGATCCTACCTATTGACCTAACTTCAGTCTTTTTTGCATTTTCTATCAAATTTATGTTATGAAGATTAATTAAGATTTTGACATACAACAAACGTCGATTTTACCACCGGTTCCGGCCGATAACAATGCAAGCAGTCAAGGGAACATTCGATCGTTTCAAATATTGAGTTCAGTATTGGTTTTGGTTTTGGTCACGTGGATATTATCCTGCCTAAGCTCTTGACTGACGTCATTATCGATATCTTTGTTTATACCCTTAGTTAGAAACTTAAAACCTGTAGCAAGCAGTCTTGGTTTTCATTTTAGTTTGTTACATAACCGTTTGAACGCATATTCGCTTTGTTTGAAGTTACCTGATCTAAGTAAACAAAAGAAATATTTAAATTTCGCAGTGCAATATTCACGAGCAGAGAAATCGAACATGTCAATCTCCATTTAAAAAGCCTAGCTTAATTTCTCTGTGAAAAAGTATAGAACATTGAAAAATTTGTTCTCGAGCATGTCGAGATTACAAAAGAATAGACACTCAAGTGATATAAACAACATCTATTGTTGTGCTTATTGCATGTAGGAGGATCGATAGAAAGCTATAGGACTTCCATTGTAGGCTATTTAACTTTTATTCAAGTTATTTATTACTCAAAAGAAATGAGAAGAAGGAAAAGAGAGAGTGGGAAGAGTGTGGGGGTATTGGGAGGGAGAAAGGGGAGGGAGAAAGAGAAACAGATGGGAGAGAGCATTGGAAGTGGAAAGTGAAGGAGGAAGAGAGGTGAGCTCGAGAGTGGAGTGGAATAGTGTGTAAGGGAGGAGAAATATCGAGTGTAGGGAAGGCGAATGGGGAGAAGGAGACACTGGGCAGAGGGAAGAGGAGGTTATATAGGTGGGGGAGAGGGGAGCCTAGGTAAGAGGTATGAGTTGTGCTTACCGGGGACAATAAAGTAATTCATAATCAAATAATACCCTATCTAGGAGCGAAAAGCGGTTGGTATTTGACCAATGAGGTAGTGGCGCTTTTCCCAACGCAACAAACAACGCTCCACCTCATTGGGTAAAAGCAAATCGCTGTCTCTCAGCAATGTGGTATTAATTTAGCTTTATATGTTATGATTGCAGACAAGTTCTGGCCCACTTTTTAATCCGCTGATTTTGGGTTTTTGAACAAAAGAGAAACGAAAAGTTAAAATTCGAAACGAGTGAATGCTATCGGATTCGCCGAAATAATTATGCATCAGCATCTGTAAACATGTATCTGTAATTAGGTTCGTTATACTGTATAAAATAGTTTATTTTATCGTATTTCAGTAAATGTGGCACCATCTTCAAAGCAAGTTTGATAAAACATAATTTGTTAATTTTTAATGAAAATCAAAACAGCCGGTTTTTAATTCGTGAGGGTTTTTTTGAAAGGCGTTTTTACATCAGGAGTTACATGCAAACCTATGGAGAGAGTGGTCATAGAGGGCGCCATTACCTCAATTTCACATTCAGTTTTAAATCAAATAACGAGCATTTTCATTTGCATAAAATATGTACAGTATTCAAACATGGGAATTGAGAACCGTAAAGTTGGGTAGGCCCCGGGGTAGGCCCTACTAATGTCATTGTTTGCTTCAAGTCATAGAGGCGGTCTGGGAGAGGAGGGTATTTAGTTTAAGATTCCGCCTGGTATCACGAGGGTACACTGCAGCAAAGGTTCAAAGGTCACACACGGAGATTAATTTGTTAATGTTATGATTAATTAATGAGGTATGGTCAAAATAGGTCAGAGGGTACATAATGTACATGAGTAATATAAATTCTCAAAATGCTCCAAATTGAATAATATTAAAGTCTCAAATTATTCGTCTAAACAAATTAATTCAAACAAGATATAGTTTACTATAATATGAGCAGACGTCTTATTCTAGGATCATGGGTTTAAGAATACCCATGAAAAAAAGTGAATAAAGCATTTAAAACATTCATTCCCTTGTGTGACCATTGACCTCAATAACTCAATTTGCTCACGGGGGATTCAGATCTACACACCCATAGTTGTTTATGAAAGTGAAACAAAACATTAGTACTGCGTTACGGCAATTTTCTTTGAATATACGGGTATGTCATACACAAATTGACTAAAAAGACCTTGTCCTCCCAATGGCTTATACCTCAACGCATACGAAAGGTGACATTAAAACCGTTTTAGACTTGATGTGTTTATCATCATTTTAATTAAATGTACCAAATATTGTACTTTTTGGCGCACGTATTCCTCAATGAATTCACAAAGTAGATAATTAGTGAAAAGTTGGTCTTTATTGTCTTTAGTTTGTTAACAACCATTAAAAGTGAGGTGAGCACAACTGCAAGCATATAATGATGAAATTCAACCTAGGATAATTTGTTACATCTACTGAGCGGTCACTGACATCCCTACTACAGGGTGTATCAAAATTATTGGTACCCATCAATTTTGATGTTTATTGAAAAGCCTGCCTCATCCAAATACAACATTGGACACTCTTGAAATGTTCAGAATGTTTAGTTTATGACATATTGTACGATTCATTTTCCTATTCTTTGGATCTTATGCTGAATTTTGATGTACCAGGCTCATCCATTACCAATGAAAAGTGATGGGTACCAATCATATTGATACAGCTTGTAATAGTAGACTGGCATAAAAGCCCAGTCAAATTATGAAATGATCCACCACTAATTGCAACATAATCCATTTCACATTCATCCTTCTCCTGTAAGCTCACCTCAAAATTTCCAAGTAGTGGAATAGTACCTCCAAGTAAATTTCCCCAAAATTTGGGGGATTTGTAAAAACTAAGACAATTTGGGTTCAATGAGCCCGAACAATTTGACTTTGGGTATATCGAAGGTCCACATTTCTTGAAATATTGGTCCACTTTCAATTTCTCAGCAGCACACCCCTACCAAAACCAAACTTGTGTACCCCCGGGCCTCATTTGCATCGTTCCAAAAAGGGCAAATCTTAGTTGAGCAATTCATCAGGGTAGGTAGAATAAATTCAATCAAAAGGTAGAAAGTAGATATTGACCTTCATCTTATTCTTTCTTACGTCCCTTTTCTTCCAAAACGTTGGGTCATAAGAAAATAATTAAAAAAGAATAAAATGTGTGTGTAAATAATAATAATAATAATAATAATAATAATAATAATAATAATAATAATAATAATAATAATAATAATAATAATAATAATAACATAGTGATCATCACAAAATATATATTTTGACCAATTTAACCACACTGTTAATAATAAAAATAATTAAAAAAGAATAAAATGTGTGTGTAAATAATAATAATAATAATAATAATAATAATAATAATAATAATAATAATAATAATAATAATAATAATAATAATAATAATTATAATAATAACATAGTGATCATCACAAAATATATATTTTGACCAATTTAACCACACTGTTAATAATACCAAAAATCTGTGAATCTGATTCCCTATCTTGGATACAAAAGAGTAATACGAATACAGGGTGTATCAAAATAAATTAAGTATACAGTTCAAAAAATGCCACTAGACTAAAAAATATGAGGTATTTGATCCAAATACTTTGGTTGAAAAATGAATCAACATCTTGTCCTTCCACAAGCGTAAAATCACTTGCATTTAATAAGGACTCAGTGGCTATTGTAGTGAGCCGTACAAATATGCAGTTGCGCGAAGTCAATTAAAATAACATGTAAATAACAGTTTCACCACTTTCCTAACAGTCATTGACAGAACACCTTGCAGAATTGTTTGGCAATCGTGTGATTGATTTTGAAGCACCAAGTGAAATTGATCTAACACCTCTGGATTTCTTCTTGTGAGGCTATCAAAAAGCAAATGTTTTCGCAAGTCCTCCTGCAAGTCCTCCTGCAAGTCCTCCAGAGATACATAATTGCACAAGTTGATATCGACCTTAAATAAGATGTGGTGTGAATGTCATGTAGAGGAATGGTGGCTATGCCCTGGTGGAAGACTAAGGCTGTTAGTTACTATAAAATTTAGAACGTGGATAAACATGTGATTTTCATGTTGCTTTGATTTTAATTGACTGCGCGCAACTGAACTTTTACTCGGCTCACAAAAATAGCCACTGTGTCCTAATTAATGGTCACACGGAAGTGATTTTACAGGTGTGGGAGGACAAGATGTTGATTCAGCAGTACTTTAACCAAATACCTCTTGCTTTTTAATCAGTGGTAATTTTCGAACTGTATACTTTATTATGATACACCCTGTATATGTGCAAATTCTTGTAAAAACTGTCATAAAAGATCGAATGTTGTTTGAGTAAACATTGCGTTCATCACACCTGTTAGAAAAGCTTTTAAGCATAACCTTTACATCAATAGTAAAGTATCAAGGCGGATTTAATTGTTGAATAATGCAGATGTCGAATATAAACATTATGAAGAGGAGTCGAAATAATTATGCAGGCACCGTTTACCGCATCAAAATGCATTTAATACATGGAATCAATATATGGGGAAAAATTGGCATTTACAAGCCAACAGAATACCTATCTGGTTACTTTTAAATCAGTAAGATATAACTCTTAAAATGACTCTGGGAGTCTGTGCATTGATAAACAAATAACGATTGTGACCATTTTTGTAAATTAAAAATTGTCATTATCGTCATTTCACATCGCAGCAGGGCTAGTATCATGAGTTTAGTTGGAGCAAACCTCAGCAATATAGCGGTGATGTTCTTCATAATAATATGCGTAAGAAATCAAACACATATAATTTCCTTCTTACAGGAACCTATTCCCAGTACCCAGAAAACCCAACACGAGGGAGGTCCTCTACTTCTTCAGCTACGACAGCTCGCAATTCTTCTGCTCCCAATCTTGATCACTTCCAGGCCAGTGTCATGTGTAAGCATTTTTTGCTTCAAATAGATTAGTATAGTCCCCGATTCTTTTTATGCTTCTGAAGCGAATCAGTAACATGCAATATATTAAAATATTAAATTCGGAGTTCAGCATAGCATAGCATACGTGATTGAGAAACGGCGATTGGTTTCTTTTATCATCAGTGCCAACAATTCTATCTTGAAAATGATTATTATACAAATCTATAATTTCAAAACGTTCAAAATGCGTCCATAAAATAGGTCATTCCTACAGGGCATATGAAAACAAACCCATTCGTGTTAGAGAAGTCAAACTATTTCCTTAAGTTGAATATATATCGAAAAGTGCCTTTCTTTTCTTTATCCACGTGGTGGAATGTTTATTGTTAGCCATTTATATTCAACCTCTGGTAAAAAATCCATACGGCACACTTTTGATCTTAATCTTTAATATGCTTGTTCTTTCCGTGTTTTGTGTTTTAGTGCGGTGAAATTAATGTATTTATATTTTATTTCGTGCCTGTAAGGTTATATTTTTTGTACAAAAACTGCATTTTCAAAGCGTGTACTTTGGCACACTTTTCGCGTAAAGTACCATTAAAATGTTTTACTTCAGGCCTTTCTATGCATCACATCTATTATAGTTAGACACGTTCTCAGGATGCAAAAGCTCCAAATAAAATTTATGGGTTTCTTGCCATTTAAATTTTTACAAGTACCAAGTACCAATCCACTACATTTTTTTTACGGAAGATTCATTAATTGTTTGAATTTATTTATTTCATTTACCTGGGTAGAATATCACATTGTCTAGATTGAAATATATAAGATAGAGAAAAGGTTAAATATTTCGGGAGTACGTGTGGTGAAGGTTAATTTGTTTCAAAGCCATTGTGATTTAAATGGAACCAATTCCGATATAACTTAACGAAAGAGATGAAAAGGCTAGACAATTTCATGCGATGATGATACCTCAAAAATCACTTTGCATCAGGAGGTGGTCGAATGGAAAAGTGTGCTTCTACGTGTATGCCCTTCAGATTTACTTCTTATTTCCTTAGACTATCAATGAAGCTTTCAAGATCTCTGTAGATGGTATTTGTCCATAGAACGTAGATAAAGCAAAAATACAATGTTGACATTGAGATTTTTCGATTATCAATAATGCATCATAATAAGTTGACACGAATAAGATATATCTTTTAATGCCTTTAATGCCTTTTAACAGGAACAACCTACTGCATGCAACTTTAGAATTAGCCTATTCGGTAAATCCCATAAGCCTTTGCGAGTACACCTGATATGTCGTCATTTGATGTCACGCCGACTTGCAAATGCGCAGTAGCGATGTTCGTTAAACGATGTGCGCATCGCGTCGGCGCAGATCGGCGTGACGTCAAATAACGACATCTTAGGTGTACTCGCAAAGGCTTATGGGATTTACCGAAAAAGTAAATTTTTGTTCTGGAAATGAATATAAACTATTAAAGGATTGAACTTAAGCTTAGGTGATTTTTGTTAATAGTGAATGTGAAAATACAAGAATGAGTTATTATTAGGCATATAAATTTCCAGCTTATTTACAATATAACTCCGTGTAAACATGATTTCGGGTATGTTATATATGAAAATGGAATGTAATAATGGTCTATTTTATGTTTTCACTGAAAGGTACGAGCTAATCTTTTGTTTTGCATAGCCAATTAATTCAGCTAGATGGTTGATCTACTTTTAGCATGAATTACCATGGGGAAACAAATATCTATAGGATTAGGTGTCTTCAAACTGACGACACTATTTGAAATCACTATAGCCAAAGTACTCCGACTCAGCTCCTGAAGACACAATGCTTGATTTACAAAAAGATAATTGTGATGCGATCAAGCAAAATCAGTCGGAACTCGGAAATATTTATTTTTAGTTTTTATAGGATAGTAAAAAGCATTTACAAATCTCGATTTTGCAGAAAACACCATTCAAATTGAACAACCAGTTCCAAAGATATAAGCAATTAAAGAGTTTCCAAAACAACAGGAAACAAAAGGAAATGTTTCCTTTGTATGCCTATATCTCAAAATCAATATTTCCGAGTTCCGACTGATTTTGCTTGATCGCATCACAATTGATGTAATTTTGTGCATGTAGAGTCATCTTAGCATATCACAACTTATCGAACGGTTAAAAATACATTTACTGTAATAATATACTGTACAGTGATGTAAAGTCTGCACAAAAAGTAACGCAGCTGTTATAAATACGCCTTCAGAAGTAATAATTGTTTTCACAATATTTTAACATAGAAAGAAGGACAATTTATTTACACGCATTTTGATACCCCATTTGTCAAATATCGTTCAATATTAACAACGCAGTAGTGCTTTTAAAGAAAATACCCGAATTTAAAAGTTGCAGTTTACAGCGATCAATGTTTATTACGCAGCATTTCGACACGTAAAACCCTCCATTATCTTCGCGCTGACTTCAAATCAATACCAGTAGCTGCAACCTTTAAATTCAGGTATTTTTCTTTAAAAACATTCATTTTCAATTTGGATATTATTAACCCTAGAACTACGAAGGGGGGTTGTTCCACCCCCTAAACATTTTTATCCATCCTATACAACGCACGCATTTACGCTCAAACGACCTAAGCTAATCGTAGATCCATCCTTTGCGCTCATTTTAGTGATAAATGTTTACCACAAAGAAGACCATAGAGGGTGGGGTGGGGTGAGGGTGAGGCCCACCATTGGTTTCTACTGTAAAATCAATGATTTTCATTTCACGCTTGTCAAATTATTCCAAGAGCTACTGACTTTTTACTTGTTAGTTAAGTTGAAATAGTCATTTCCAATCTTATATTGAGGAAAGAATTCAAAATCGCATTTTTGTAGAATGTTTAGCCAAAAATCACTTTTATACATAGCCGGAGTTTCCCAAGTTTGTATGCGCACTCTCACATTATGACGTCATATCGACATTATGTGGGCAATGTTTGTACTTATTTTGGTATCACTGGATAGATTAGACAAATAACTTTACATTGGTACCAAATTATAACGCAACAACCCCCCTCACTTCGTAATCCGTGTTACAAAATATGGCTCATCAGTTCTAGGGTTAATATCTTTATTTTATACAACTTAGGCTACATGTATTTTATAATTCTAAAGTCTGCACAAAAAGTAACTCAGCTGTTATAAATACGCCTATAGATTCAGAACTAATAATTGTTTTCACAATATTTCAACATAAAAAGAAGGATGATTTATTTACACGCATTTTGATACCCCATTTGTCCAATGTTGTTCAATATTGACAATACAGCAGTGTTTTGAAAGAAAAATACCCCAATTTAAAAGTTGCAGTTATTTGTATTGATTTGAAGTAAGCGCGAAGATAATGGTGGGCTTTACGTGTTTACAGTGCTGGCATTATAACCATTGATCGCTGTAAACCGCAACTTTTAAATTCGGTTATTTTTCTGTAAAAGCACTACTGTGTTGTTAATATTGAACGACATTTGACGAATGTGGTATCAAAATGCGTGTAAATAAATCATCCTTCTCGCTATGTTGAAATATTGTGAAAACAATTATTAGTTCTGAATCTATAGGCGTATTTATAACAGCTGAGTTACTTTTTGTGCAGACTTTATATTTATTAGCATTTGTAAAATTAACCAACAAATGAAGCAAACATTTAATTTAAATATTGATCAAATAGGAGTGCGGTTTATGGTGAATGTCGCGTACGTCTTAAGTTAAAAACGTGTACTGTAATTGCTAAGACTAAAGACATTTAAAAGTGTTGAAACGGTTCAAAACATCCCACTCAAATTGAAATGGAAACATTTTAACGACATGTTTTCTTTCAAAACTATACGCCTTGAAAAGAGTACTTAAACATCACGAACACATTGCTTGTGAGGTTATGTTATTACAAGTGACCAAGTGTGGAACCAAGATACTATTACAGATTTCTTTAATGTTAGTATATCGATTTGGTACCTTGACAAAAGTGACATAACTTAGGCTACGTGCCTTTTATAGCACTAAATCAATTCCAATGAGGTTCTCATATCTACGAGGCACAACGGATTAAATGTCAATTTGTATGACATTGTCTGAAAATAGTGTAGCAAAATCAAGTCCATTATCAAATTATAGTGCAAACTGTATTAAATTGATGAAAAAGAACTAAAAATATAGGTAGTGACTACAGAAATGAGCTATATGAATGTAATATATCACCACAGACTACTATGGACAAACCACAAAGAGTCAAAGTCTCATCATCACCCGATAATGAGAGCCGATCGTTCCATGAAGTGCGCCAGATGAAACTGCTACCTACATACCGCATATATTTACGATCTTACCTACATACCGCGTATTTTTACGATCTTGCGCATAAACACGAAGACACGCAACGCTCTATTATATCATCGCGTATAACGATCGAAACGATCGGCCCTCATGAATATGCGAGAATTTATAGCATGCAAAGCACGGGGACTTTGACTGTTGATGAATAGTCTAGTATGTGTATAATATCACTCACTATATTATTTTCGGGATTGACATTATCGCCAGTATCGTTAAATTTCAAGGTTTATTTGCTATTTCCTCCTTATTATCAGAATCTAATAATAATCTGAAATGATGCCGAAACCGATATTGGTAACAAACAGACCAATTAGAAAAACACAACATTGACGAAGACGATGACAACGTCATCAACGGCATAATAACGACATTTAATCGATTATTAATCAATATTACGTAATTTCCTCATGTAAGATTTAGTTTTTCATTACCTTTATGGATACAAAGATTTGTATTTGTTAAAAGTAGCGATTCTGAACAAGCACACAAAAACTAACACCCCAAACAACAGGAGAACGCATTTTTGTTCGCATTCTAATTGAGATCGATATAGGCTTTTATTTTTAGATTCGTGGATCTTGGATATACTAAACTAATCCAAAAGTATGTAATCAGTGCAGGTATGACAGGTTCCATAAATATATACTGCGCCCATAAAGTATCCAAATTTTAAAACTAAACCATATTTGAAACAAAGAACTGAAAAATAGAATAAAAGTTGTGAAAAGTACATAGAAGAAAAAATGAAAAAAAAAAACTTACTGCTTTAAATAAAACTTGACTGAACAAATTGTATATCTCTTTGTTGCGCTTGTTGGAGTCTTTTCGCCCCGCATAGGGCAGTTTGTCACTTTTAAAACTGGACCTTCGTCCAATGAAATCACATTGGATTCAATGGGGTGTCATAGTGTGCAGGATTAGATATTGCGTCTATTAAAAAAATTACCCAAATATGGTTTAGTTTTAAAATTAGGATTTTTTTCCAAGTGTAAGGGTACTTTCTGGGCGCAGTATATAATAGATTCCAACAGAGAAGGCTAAAAGGTAGTGGACCTCGCCTATTGCCTATACAATAGTATTATTGACCTCTTCCTACCAGCTGAATAATAGAAATTCTGCATGGAGTAAAATGAGCCGCTAAATTGATTATATCACCTAGAAATACAGGTGACTGGATCTGCGCGGAACGAATTATAATACCGTTACTCTACTAGGTTGCTGTCAAAAAAAGCATGGTTGTAATTCTCATTCGTTGTGAAATAATTTCCGCGAGGTATTTTGTGTACCCAAGCATCCGAGCGTCTTTACGTAAACTAAGATTATCACGCAACAAAAAAGAATTCACTCTCTGCTATTGTTGACATTTGAATATTATATTCAATAAAACGTTCAGAGAAGTAGCACAACAACCCAGTATGCCATTTAAATTTGACATACAATTACGTTTGAACATTGTAACACAGTATCATCTTACGCTTTCACACATTTCGGGAAGTCAAATTCCTATGGACCTGATTATCAAAATACACATTTGACCTACAACTATGTTGGCGATACATGACTGTACGTGGATGGAAAGCATTAACTTTTTTCAGGTCGTGAAGCATTTTGGAATAAAATTAGATGGACACATTGTATTGCTGTATTGTTGTCTGTACTTGTCAGTTGCTTCAATTCCAATACTTCTGCCGCGTCCTAAACTAATGAATAGCCAAATATGAACGTTTTGCTTTCTTAGCGCGCCAATGGACGAAGTCTAAACCTGCTTACTAAAATAACCAAGACCCCTTCATCAATCCCTCTCCTATCTCCTCAAACACATGGGATCTCTTAGATGACGATCATATCTCAAGAAACCTCACTGCGGGGAAAGACAGTTTATAATTAATAATTGAAAACAAGTTATGTATAAAGTTCATGTTTTGTATCACCTTTAAAAAGTACAAATGGCATTATGCAGAAGTGGGGTTGTTTAAAATTCAGACATTGAGCTGAGGTCAGTCAAATCTCAAAACCTTACCACATTTAACTTCAATAATTCACAAGTAATATTGAGTGGGATTGAATGGAGCACAATTTATATCCAATATCTCTTAACGATTCAGTGGTCTTTCTATGAGACGATATAAGATAATTGAGAATCGTTACATGTACATACTTTTAGCTAGAACAGCAGACACCTGTGTCTTCGAAACACAAGTTTGGAAATTGTTAAGAGGGAAAAGAAAGACATGAAAACGCACGCAATACCGACGGTTCTGGGAAATTAATATAAATAAGTAGTGCTTTGATTCGGCAACATCTGGTTCTGTTTCCTATAAGATGTCAATTATTGTCTAGG
The DNA here is from genome assembly GCF_039555335.1 of Amphiura filiformis. Lineage (NCBI taxonomy): Eukaryota > Metazoa > Echinodermata > Ophiuroidea > Amphilepidida > Amphiuridae > Amphiura > Amphiura filiformis. Next base: position 51,660,113 of record NC_092647.1, read on the forward strand.
TGTCACGATGATCGTGAATCGCATGCTACAATCAGGGAGACAAAGAAAAATGTGACGAGCACCCGGGATGAGTATAATTTTTAACGTGATCTTCATGCCCTATTTGTTTGTTTTCAATTTATTTGAACAAGTTCATAAGGAATATTAATTCAATTGTGGATTTTTCATCACTCCCTCAACGGTGGTTCCTGTTGCACTTAAAAGGAAACAGTCTGATGTCATGGATGTGATGAGTTGCCAATCTGACGAAATCACTAGTGTAATGGTGAAACGTCACTAAAATGTGAGTAAAAAATCTAGATTTTGATGACTGACAACAAACTTTGATTTGGCGACCGGCCGGTTGCGATGACACCGACTCACACACGCTTAAAACGATCTACTCATATTTAAACAGAACGATTACATATGAGAAGGGAAACTATTGAGATGGGGATTGAAATGGATAAACTTGTCAAATAATGAGTTGTCAATTTGAAAAGTTACTTGTTAAAATTTTTAAAAAAAATTCATTTTGATAAGATTGTCGGTTCAAAGTTATAATAAACCTTATTAAAATGAACAGTATATCTCATCAAAAAGAATAGTTATTCAAAAACAATGAATAGTACGAAATTAGAGTGCATAGATCATTCCTGGAGCTAAACATTGTTCCAGACGCAGCAATGCTAACATTTGTCATCCTGATTAGAATTTAACGTTAAAACAGTTTAAGAATTGATGCAACATGATCTTTTATTGTGTTCTTGAATGTAGAGCTGGATGCGTCAATGTTAAATATACCTTTGGGAGACACACATTCCTTAAAGACCTTGTTGTTCATGAAATAGGTAACTAGTAACAAGTCGGTCTTCACTTATTCTTCATTATGTTAACAACCAATTAGTATGTAAGTAAAGGTGGACACTGCTACAAACAGTGAAGGTAGCTAGGATAATTTGTTCTATCTACTGAGCGGTCACGTCCAAACTGACACATGACAGAACAGTAAAATCAAATGCTGTTTGAGATCTGGCGATATTTGATGTCAATCAGAAATAATTCATTCTTAAAACCTCATGACCTCATGGTCTTATTTTTACATTTCTTTGATCAGATTAACACGATAATTTCTCAACCCTAAATTTCTTCACACTAAACTTGACTTGTTTCAAAATCAATCTTAGTAAAATTAAATTTATTTTCGCTCAGACCCACTGTCATTACACCGGAAACGACTTTACAATATAATAATAATAATATGTAGTGTATGATACACTATTCTTAGTAGCATATGAAACACATTTTTAAATGTGTTTCATATGTTAAAACATGTTTTAAGTAGTCAAATTACAGCCAATGCTATTGCTAAAAGCCTTTCTAGGTTTCAATGCAATTTAGTAGTTAATGGGGTTTTAACAACTTGTTTCAATTCGCTATGAGTAATTAGATTATACAGTGGAACCAATTCAGCACGATACAAGAAATCAAATTATCAGGTACTGGATATTCTATACTCAAGAAGCCATGCTTTGTTTTATGACCAGAACAAAGTACAAAAGCGGTGGGTGTGTGGGGGTGGCCCTGCTGCGCCAAAAGCAACATTTTGAGGTATGATTTCATTCGTTGCAAACTTTTTTTTAAACCTTTAAATGTAAATATATAATTAACCGTTCAAAAACATTTAGTGAAGCCGTATTGGAACAATATACTTTATACATACCCTGCAAAAATAATGACTTTAGGTGCTGTAGTTTTATCAAACTCCGAGATTTTGAATAGAGCACAGGAACCGTCGTTTAATTATTACGATGGAAATATTAGTCGAATGCGTAAGCGATGTTCATAACACAGTACGTACATGGCGTGCGGGACGGTCATACACACATCAAAGGACCGTGCCGTAACACTACCAACGGAGTGAAACATCGGCGCTGGTAGTATATTTCCAAGTCTCTGATTTACCTCAGAGTAGCCTCCGTTAATCGGCTCAAAATTAAAAGAGGACATATCTGACAGTAAAAGTTATCATTTTATGGAAAGGAAATACAAATCTACCTTTATGGAAATGTTACAATAAAGGCTTTAACATCAAAAAAATCTCATTGAACAACCTCATTCAATTTTTACTGTTACTCTCCATTAACATGTCTTTGTGCTCTTCCTAATACCATCCAAAGAGATCTTGAAAGCTTTATTGGTATTCCAAGGATAGGAAAAGAAATCAAATTAAAGGGTGCACGTAGAAGCACACTTTCATGTCGACTACCTCTTGATGCAAAGTGACTTTTGAGATATTATCGTCGCATGAAATTGGCCTTGTTTTTTCATATATTTTGTCAAGTTTGTCAAGTTCTATATATCGGTCTGGTTCCATTAACATCACCTTGAAATGATATACCATTCACCTCACGTACGCCTGATTTCTTGTATCTTAATACAGACAATGGCATTTTCCAACCGCTCAGGTGTGTTTAAAATTAAAACGTTACGTAATAACGCAGTTTAAATCCCGAGAAAGAGGTGTTTTTTCTCGACACTATTGGTTAATATTGGACCAAAGATGAAGATGAAGATTAAATGTGAAGCATTTGAATTTCTTACCTACGGTTTAACTTTTGAATATAAATTGTTTATAACAATCCATTACATGGATCTGCAGCTTCTTTATTTAGAATGGGTTTGTTTTTCAAGTTTCATATCCATCCTATACGCCGAGTGCATCGGGGTTTATAATACATGTAATACAATTTATAAATAATCGCTGCAATGACTATTTTCAGTTCAAACATTTTGGAGGAAAATCAAATTAAAACGCTGTTAAAAGTAACTGACCTGGTTTGAATCAAAATGGGTGGCAAGGCTACTCTTAACCAAAATCGTTTCATTTATAATTGGGTAGATGAACCATAACAACACTCCGTCCTTTGAGGAAACGTTAAAGTGTCGGGCCTGTGTATAAATTGGAAACAAATTGAAGATACAAAATGAGACTAGAAGATATTTTAAAAGCAGAACAAAGATCAAGTTATGAATAATGATAATTTTCCTTTTGAGACGCTTTCTGTTGTCAGCAAGTCATTCGCTTTAATCATGGCACCCAGACAATAATTGGCAACGTATAGGAAGCCTAACCAGGTGTTACAGGTACAGTGCACAACTTCTTTATATAAATTTGCCGGAACCGTCGGTATTTCGTGAGTTTGACTGTCTTTCATTTTCCTCTTATTATTTTCTAAACTTAGGTTACGAAGATACAGGTGACTGTTCTTGTTAAAAAGTATGTTCACGTTTGTTAATTTCTTTATTTAGGTATTCTCATATCGCCACATAGAAAGACCATCGATCTTTGACGCAATAGTGAAAGTGATAGGGCACACTCATAAATTATTTAAGTTGAATGTGGTAAGGTAAAGTACTAATAACATTTGACATTTGAGATCGGTCTCTTAATGTTAAAAAACACGACTGTAATTATATTGTTCTTACCATTAAAACAGGAGCTGATTTTTTTCTCCTGATATTTATTGATTATTTGGCTTCAACGATTGCCACCTACTCCACATTGCCATTTAAGAACACGGGTGACAAAATCATCTGCGCATAAGGCCAAGTAAAATAAAAAACATGTTTCACGTCCGGGTTTTTGATTTTTTTTTTTTTTTTTTTACCGCAAAATCGGTGTAAATACCCATAATTTGCGCACACAATAATGCCTGGAAAAGGGAGGAGGCCTCTTTTTATTTGTTGATAGGCCCCCTCTAATTATCACAAAACCGCCCAAAAGTGTTTATTGATTATCAGCAAGGCTATAGAAAGCATTTCTACTTCCTAGACATATTTTTAGAAAAGTTATGACTGAATTTCAGAAAATGAAAATATATTTGAAGAAACCTCAAAAAAGGAAGCGAGAGGGGACGTGAAACATGTTTATTTTTTTATTTGGTCTAAAACAAAACAAGATTCATCCCTCACTCCACTTCATCATTGTTCATGAACAATGAATTGCATGCCTACAGACAGCATAACTCTGCTGGGCACTACCATCACCAAAATATTGTCACGTCAGTGGACCATGGCGACATTTGAACCTATTAGCCTATGGGGCCCGGGCCATTATACTGTGGTCGGACGGAACACCCATTCAGGTGCTGTTATCCTGGAGGGCTTATTGTAAGGCTTCTGGTTCCAATGACCACCAGAAATTCACGTTCTTTGTTGTATCGTTTTGGTTTTGTAATTCATTGGTAAAGGGCATTGCAATGAAACTGATTTAGCTTGCTATGGACAGCATTTCGTCATCCTTTGTTGGTACCTTCAGGCACTGAATTCTCATTTAAAAAAAATGTTCCTGAGACACTGTTGCTGACTAGTAACCGGGCTAATAAATAATATGTCTACCTTAAGCTAACCAGTGCGTGAGAGAACGTGGAGTGCGTGTGGGTAATTGGGTGGGGTGTTCGTGTGGGGTCGGGTGTGTGTCTTAGGCAATGTTAGAGATGTTCTCTGTGTATACTCTCGATCGTCTGAGAGAAAGTTCATAGTGATCAATTTAATCATGTTAACAAGCAAAGCAAACATTTGGTTTAGATGGACCCACCAACTCCTTTGGTGGACAGCTGTGTGGATGCTCTAGGCTCGTCCGAGGTGACCCGACAAGGAAGTTGCTTCATGACCCGATCCCAACCAGGCAGCAAATTATAAAGTGACCCTATTGGAAGCTCTTATAGCAAGTAGAAGTACAGTTCCTATACAATGATGCAATGCTTCCATCTAATTTCATCAATTCTAAAATGATTTCCATCTGATGAAAACGTCAAATAACCACGTGTTAATGGTTTCCACTCACGTACACTCGTGTATCATCAACATAATTGTAAGTCAAAATGTGTATTTTGATAATCAAGTCGATAGGAATTTGCCCGGGGAATTTGACTCCCCGAATTGGGTGAAAGCGTAAGATGATACCGTTACATAATACTCAACCGTAATTGTAATGTCAAATTTATCATAGCAGACTGGGTTGCTGTGCTACTTCTTGCAAAGTTTTATAGAATATATTCAAATGACAACAATATCAGCAAGGGAACACATTTTTGTCAGGTATAATCTTGATCATGTGACACGGTTGATAATCTTAATGCGTAAAGACACCAAAGGTTTGAGTTACGTAATCTACCTTGAGAGACTCATTTCACAACGAATGAGAATCACAATCAAATGACATACTTATTGACTTGACAACGACCTAGTAATGGTATTATAATTCGTTCCACACGGATTTTGAGCGAGATTGGGAGTAACCTGCATTTCTTACTAGTGCTATCAATTTAGGGGCTCATTTACTCCATGCAGAAGTTATATTGCGTAGCTTATGAAGAGATCAATAATACTATTTTCTGTTATTCCCAAACCACCAAGACCGTTTGGAATCAATTATATAACCTGTCATACATACACTTAATGGCTCTTAATGCATACTTTCAGTTTAGTTATAGTATAAGTTAATAACCAAGATCCAGAATCTAAATGAGAACTCTATCGAGCTAAATTCCTATGTGTAAAAGCGTCTATATGTTTCTGATGTTTCGTACTTTCTATTTATTCAGAAATGCTATTTTAGGATATCTTGAAGCCTTATGAAAAAAAGCTAACAAAATAGAACAATGTCGTTCTTCAAAACCCGCGAATAACAATCATGAGAACATTGTCTGTGTAATATTGATGCATGAATACGTCTTCTGTAGTTGTTTTTGTTGCTGCTACGTTTGAAGGTAATTGTATGGTAATTAATCCTGTTACATCACTACGTACTTCTCCGGCAAAGTCAAAAGTGTTTTGAGTCATCTAGTAGTATAAAATAGACAAAAATATGAATCAAATTCTGGACTCACCAACGATTTTTCAGTAACGTTGCGACCCGTTCACCTGGCTTCATCAGACTGCGCAGAGACTTGACTGATGGTTTGGTCACGTTAGCGCACAAATATGAATATTGAACAATTGTCTGAGTTGATTGATATATGTCTGAACACCGCGTATTTCTCGTACAAAGGGCAATACTACAAGCAGATCCATGACTGGGTTATGGGATCCCCCCTTTCACCAATTGGTATTGACATACGTAGGGAAGAATTTGAGCAATATGTCCTGAAGAACTTTCCAGGCAAACCTCCAAGACTCTGGCTCAGATACGGGGAGGATACATTCGTCGTTATTGATCGGAAAGAACAAGACAACTTTTTCAAGTATATCAATCAAGTTGACTCCAACTTAAGTTTACTCAGGAAAGTAGCAAAGACAATCGGCTTGCTTTCCTAGACTGTCTTGTTCAAGTTACCCAGATAACACCCTTAGTACTACTGTCTACAGGAAACCGACCCATACTGACTAATACCTTCAGTTTTGGTCACATCACCCCCTTGTGCACAACTTGGGGGTGATCCGTACCTTATATCATCGCGCGGATACCATTATTTCTGAAGAAAGTGACGTTCAGAAGGAAAAAGATTACAACCGCAGTCATCAAAAGTCAAGTTGAATTTTAAAATAATTTAATCCCATTTTCAAATAATTCTAAACTAACATCCTTTCTCATTCTTTCTCAGTATACCCAGATTGTGTTTACTTCTCGTCCCAGCGTAGTATATGATAATTAACATCAGAAGAGATATCACTAGAACAACCTCGTTCAATTCTCTCACAATTTCAAGGTTACCATCCATATATTTTCGCTCTTTTATGGACCAATACCATCCAAAGAGATCTTGAAAGCTTCATTAACATTCCAATGCAATGATAGGATAAGAAGTCAGTCTAAAGGACGCACACGTAGTAGCACACTTTCACTTCTTGATGCAAAGTGACTTTTGAGATATCATAGTCGCATGAAATTGGCCTACTTTTCATCACTTCTGTCATATTGGCCTGGTTCCATAATATGTTACAGTGACTTTGAAACGAATTACAATTCACCTCACGAACGCTGGAAATATTGTACCTTTTCTCTTTTCTTTTTTATGCTCTTGTGTCTTTCAATCTACATGCTCTAAATAATGTTGTATTATACCAGCTTAAGTGAGAAAAAAGGGTTACGTAAAACAATGCAGTTTAAATATGCTTGGGACAATCTGGCAAGATCTAAAATGCCAAAAAGTGCATGTAACTTCTGCATATAGGAAAAATGACAGAACGTGTCTAATTAGATGTAATTTATGAAACGCAGGAGATGGAACATTTTAATGGTACTTTGAACAAAAGTGTGCTAAAGTATACACTATTAAAATGTAGTTTATGCATAAGATATAAACTTAAAGACACGAAATTCATTAGGCTTCACTGCCTGAAAAGAATTGATCGTAGCTTGATTTCTCTCCTGAGGTTAGTTAGTATGACTTAAATCGAGTAATCACAGAGCCAAAAATCACAAACAGCCAATAATGTTAAGCGAATTCCATTAATGGTCAATTAAATCTTAGACGCCTAAGATTTGACACGCCTAAGATTTCATGGACGTCTAAGATTGAGCTTTCACCGTGACCTATAGTGTTGGACGGTATCGCGATGTTACTCAAATGTACGTCGGATACTTATCTGAAGACACACCACTAAATAGCATCCCAATAAAGTAGATGTAATAAAAATACAAGACAGTAACTTAGTTTTTCTACCCGATGTGACAATGTTGAAAATAAAAATGTTGAAAATATGAAACTTGGATTTTTTGATACATAACTAACTTGTACGGGCCTGTGCAATAATTATGAGTCGGGGGGTACCGGTAATTTCCAAATGGAGTGTCAACTATGCCTTTTGAAGCGTTATTGAAGCGTTTTATTTAAAAGGCACCCCATGAATTTGTGACAAAGATCGCTTTCCTCCTCCTCTCGGCTTGCCCCTACATAGTATATAGGTTACGACCTGCAATAGTCGCCAAAGTCTTTTGGTGATCTTTCTAATTTGCGATATCGTCCACCAGTAATTTTGGTCAATCTTGGACGTCTATGAGAATCTTAGGCGTGTAAAAACTAAGGCAACTAAGATTTCATTGGTCAATAGTTCTGCAAAATTCTTTGACTTCCATATTGAGCTGTTTTAAAATTGCATGATTTCCTGCTCTTTTAAATAATGAGCTGGTCTCGATAAGTATTTTAAAGTTTTTATCGTATTTCGTGCTAAATGATGGGTTTATTTTTTGTTGCCATATGTAATGCTATTTTTGTTGATTTTTATGATGTATTGTATTGTAAAGCGCTTTGTACATGAAAAGGCGCTTAATAAATGATGCTTATTATTATTATTATTATTATTATTATTATTATTATTATTATTATTATTATTATTATTATTATTAAGATGCAATTTTATACGTACCAAGGTTAGATGTATTATCTTAGGCTTCTTTTGAAGCTATCCGCCGCGCCGCGCCATCCATGGGAACGGATAGAACGTGTAGCGGGTTAATTCTTCAGAAGGGAAGCACACAAAAATATTAGTAACCAAGCTATTTGAAACGAGAATTTGGGAGAAGATATCACAGAATAAGCGTACCTGTAAAATGTTTAAACATGACATGGAAGTGAATATGTTTGGGAACAACACGTGGTTTTACATTTGCGGAGTATGCATAGGAGTAGACACTTAGGTAACCAGGATGCCAACACTCTTCCAGAATTGTTTCATTGTTTCTGTACGTCATATTAAAGAACATCACCACTGGTTGCGCAGCTTTGTCTACACTAAAACATCGCACTGGTTCTTGTACTGGTAAAAGTACTCTGATTATTCATATTGCAGACGGACTGACATTTGAGCTGCGAAACTGAATTGCAGCCGATGATGATAATTGTGATATTATACTTTCAATACATTATTTTTCATTGCGGTATTCACAGAATTCTTTCATATATAGAGTTGCAGTTTAACATCGACCTGCTTCACAGACACCTGTGTATTTTCGGAGAGCCGTCCATTTGTCCCTATTGATTCCACCTAAGCATTTTGGTGCAGTGAGCGATGCCTATATTACATAATTATTTCGACTCCTCTTAGTCATGTTTATCTTCGACATCTACATTATTCAACTATTAAAGTCCGTATTACTACTTTACATTGATGTAAAGGTTATGCTTAAAAGCTTTTCTAACAGGTGTGATGAACATAATATTTATTCAAACAACATCCAATAAAAGTCATTTTTGACATTTTTCAAAACATATTTTATGTTGGATAGAGCTTGGATACCTAAGATGGGGTTCTGATTCACAGATTTTGTATTAACAGTGTGGCAATAGGCGCGAATCTTTGTTTTTTTCTATACAGCTACATTCGACTATATAAATACGTATTTAGAAATACGCACGTGAGTGCCCATTGGCACGACATACCAAGACCAGCAAGCGTGGCCATATCGTCATGCTATCGAAAAGAATAGGAAAGGACAGAAAATTATCACACATGGGAGAAATCCAAATTATTACACATGGGAGGATTCCAAATATCCCAGCAAACACAAAAACGTTTTAAAAACGTTTTAAATAAGTTAAATTTTGGCTTTTGGTTTAGGTAAAAACGTTTTAATGACATTAAAATGTCGGGTTATATAAAGGTCATGAAAACGTTTTAAAGCGTTTTGTATGAAAACACATTACAACAACATTTTTTAAATGTTTTCAAAATTAATGTTATTGTAAACTATTTTGCAAACATTTTTGCCAAATATTTGCCTTAAATAACATTATGTTAAAATATTTGTACCCAGCAAACACAGAAATGTTCTTAAAATGTTTCTCTCAAAACGTTTGGATAACATTTAAATATCGGGTTATATAAAGGTCGTGTAAACGTTATTAAAACGTTATTGCAAATATTTTGGGCAAACATTTTTCGCAATTTTTTCATCCCCAAAATACCATTCTGTTTAGAATGTTTTGTATGAAGTTTTCAAAAATGTTTTTGGAATGTTATTAAAACGTTTTTATACCCTTTATTTATAACCCGACATTTAAGCGTTTTCTGTAAAGCATTTTGTGTTTGCTGGGCAGTAGATTATCAAAAAATGAAAACGTTTTATACCCTTTATATAACCCGACATTTAAACGTTTTCTGACAACCTTTTTATAACCTTTTGTGAATGATGTGGAAAACAAAAATTGAAAGTATTTGCCGACGGAAAAAAATATTTATCGACGGAAACGTTTACAATACAATCACAAAGTTGAACAAACACATCTTGCTGCACAGTCTCGCGTTGTTTAGTGCCGCAGTGAAGTGGAAAAAAATTCTCAAAATGTTCGTTTTTTAAATACATGTACATTGGGCGAGAGCCGTGTTCGGTTTTTGTTAATCATCTAAAAACCGGCTAAGGGCTAAGCGTCAAGTCTTGGGCGTAAAATTATCCAGCAACTGCTAATTTGATATCTTGTATCGTGCTGAATTTGTTCCACTGTATCTTCTAATTACTGTAACCGTACGTGCCTTGAAACAAGCTGTTAAACTCCCTTCTATTGCTTTTTCTCAATAGTATTTGCTGTAATATGTTACTACTTTAAAATCAGTTTAAATGTGCTTTAATTGGTACAAACAAGCATATTACCAAACATTGTATCAGTCTATGCAACAGCGAAAGTCATGAAAGTCAAATTTGTCTCGCACTTCGCGCGCATTTCAGTACAATATCATTTGAAAGATCAATTTAAGACCGATATTCAACTTCAAAATAACAAAAATTAATTAGTGGTAGGCCCTACTTGCGCAAATTTTTGCGCGGTCGCGCGCAATTGTGAATTGGGGAGGGGCGCCATTATGTAAAATCAAACAGCATTATGATCTGGTGTCAGTAGGGACGTTAACTCTCAGTACATGGAACAAATTATGTCATCAAATACAGATAAAAACATAGTCATCATTCTGGAAGAACAGTATAACATGCAATTACCGCAACTACCACAATAGAAAGACCATTGATCATTGTTGCGAAATTCAAAAATAACGTTGCGCCATACTGTTGCCCACTAAAGGTCATATTCTATTTCCGTTACTTATTGGTTCAAATATGGTACGTCAAAATGCATAACATAACGTAATTATATTTTTATTTGGGTGTGTGAGGTGTGTGTGGGGGTGGGGTGTGTGAGGAGTGTTAGTAGATTTGTGTATATTCACGGTAAGAAAATAAAACCCTATTTGGATAACCAAAAAACAAAACAAAAACATGTTCCATTCACGAATTTTTATGTATTGCCTACGCAATGGTACTGTATGTGAAATGTGTATTTTGATAATCAGGTCAATAGGAATTTGACTTCCCGAAATGTGTGAAAGCGTAAGATGATCCCGTTTCACAATGTTCAGATTAAAGACCCATCCAGTGATCCCAGCGACAGTAAAAAGGGTTAAAATTTTGTATAAATTGTTTAATAGTGAACGATAGTTCATTAATATTGAAATAGAAAGCATAGTTCTTTCAGAGAGACTCAATGCGTACTTACTAGCATCATTAACACATTTTGCACTAAAAATCGTGTTGTTTTAGCATTCAAAATTTCATTTGATCCACTGTACATGTGCCACCTCCTTGGAATAACAACATCGTCACACAAGTAATGTTTTTGTGATTGAGTTTAGAAAAAGAAAACATGCTACTAAAATGTTTCTGTTTCAACTGAAGTGATATTTTAAGCATATATTTTACATGTTTTATGCACTTGCAAATACCCTTAGTCTTGGCAATGCAGTACAGGTTTTTCAACTCCAGGCGCGACATTCACTACGAAACGTTCTCTTATCTTGATAATTTTTAAATTCTTGCTTCAATTGCTGGTTACTTTACAGTACAACTTTATGTAATAAACATGGAATTATAAATCCGTTTAATGACATAACCAAAAATAACTTGCCAACTTTTCGTCCTACTAAGCCTACGAAGAGGGGGATGTTGCATCCCCATAATTATCTATATTAAACGTCATATGTCGTTATGGTGCCAATGTCTATTGCTATGGGTATCCTGTGCCATTTGTGAATAAATTCATCAGATCTGTAGTTAATATCCATAACATTAAGAATTTCATCACATCAGACTAGTCAAATCTTACGTTTCATCAACCATCGACTGCATCAGCAGTGTTGCTGTTTGTAAACAGAGATAAGGAGCCTACCAACTTTCACATGATCCTGTGTTGCACACTGAAGGTTGCCGGATCAATATCACACAGCAACAGTAACACTGCTGATGAAATCAACCGATGCTTGATGATACGTCCAGAAACGTAAGTTTTGACTGGTTTTGATGTGATAAAATGCTTAATTTTCCAGTTAATATTATTAACATCAAAGTAGATTGTCCCTATTTCTAAACTGACTCAAAGACATCACTGACATTGTCAGCGTATCATGATGCTTATCATCGTCAAGATATGTATTCATTGAATACCCTCATTCAATTTCACACATTCTCAAGGTTGTCATCCATCACTATGCCAATATTTCTATGAACCAGCACCAGCACCATCCTTAGAGATCTTGAAAGCTTCATTGATATTCCAAGGATAGGATAAGAAGTCAATCTAAAGGGCATACACGTAGAAGCACACTTTGCTGCTGACCACATATTGATGCGAAGTGACTTTTGAGATATTATCGTCCCATGAAATTGGCCTAGCTATCTCGTTTTGCCAAGTTCTATATATCGGCCTGGTTCCATTTACATCACACTGGTTTTGAAACAAATTACCATTCACCTCACGTACTCCGGAAACATTTTACCTTTGCGATATTTTTTTTTATCTTTCTCTTACATTGTCTTATGTCTAAACAATGTGATATTACACCCGCTTAGGTGAGATTTAATAACTACAAAATAGGTAAAACAATTGTAATTTTAATCTCTGTGTGACAACCAGGTAAGGTCACAAATTATTTTGGAACTTGATCAATCATATAGAAAAATTTAAGAACGTGTCTAACTAGATGTAATTTATTAGAACGCCTCAAATAGAGCATTTTGATGGTACTTCATACTAAATGTTTATTACGGATACGTCAGGGGACTGCAATTTGTATACAAGATTACAGGCACGGAATTATTAAAAATTATTATCATAAGTCCTAAAACATACAATAAGAACAGAACAGATAAATGAAGTATAACGGAGTTTATCCCTGACACTTAAGTTAGTGGACCCAGGTTAAAGATTAAGATCCAAAGTGCACCTTTTGAATTTATTACCAGAGGGTTAACATTTGAATATAAATGACCAACAGTGAGTCGTTTATATCATCAAGAAATAATTTAGCTTCTACCAAGAATGGGTTTGTTTTTCATACACCTTGTAGGAATGGACTTTGTCGAAACGTTTGAAAACTATTTGAGCCTGACTTTTGTTCAAAAACATTTTGCATTCTATCATTGATGGTGTTTATGGTAAAAGAAAAATTCTCAATTACTTTAGCTATGCTATGCTTAATTTCGAAGATTATGTTTGAAGATATCATCATCGTCATCGGCTGCCCATCGTGATCGATGAAGACACAGTTGTCGAAGTTGATACATGTCTCTTTTTCCATCCTTCAAGGTATACTTCTCCTTTCGCTTCTGCTCCGTTTTTCCAGCATCGTAAATCTTCTTCCTCCAAGTGACCCGGTCACTAGCTTTTGTCTCCATATGTTTCAACATCCAAGTCAACTGTCTTCTGATGACGCTTCACAACATCTCTAGGCTATACCGAAGTTTCTGGCCAGCACGTTTTCTCTTTCCTTTTGTGAGCTCATCATACATCACAGCTTTTGGTATTCCGTTATCAGGCATCCTCACGACATGACCAACCCAGCGCAGTTGGCTCTTCAGTAGGATGGCTTCTACGCTCTCCATTTGGCTCTTTGAATGTGGCTCTCTCTCTCCATTACAGACTTGGTCTTGTTATGATTAACCCATGATATATCTAACATGTCTAAGGTGGCGAAGTTGAATGGATATTAACTTTTTGATATACTAAGTGTGTAAGTCTCAGTAGAATACAGGAGACAGGGTAGGACAAACACACGATACGGCTACATTTAGTCACAAGTCTTATACCACGCTGGGACCATACTCTATTTTTTCCAGAGATCCAAAGGCACTGGTGGCACTGTTGTGATGTGCCCTGAGTAATTTAATTTGATTAATTATCTTTGTTTACAATCAAAATCTATTTCATCAGACATTTTAGGGATTCCCTCTTATGCATCAAGTTGAGCAACAACAAATTGAATCATTCCTAATTTTGGATAGTTGGGAATTCCCCTGAGATTGTAAAGTGAAAATGACATCATGTTGGGGGAAACCCAGGAAGTTATGTAATGAGAAAGGTTAATGTTATAATTAGTGTTGGGAATTTCCAAGATTACATCATATGTTGTAAAATATTAATTGGCTATTAATATAATGGGCTTTTACAGTGTTTGAGATATAAGCAAATTTAAACACAATTCTAGACAATACAGTGTTGTGCTGGGCTAGTAATAGTGTGCTTACAGTCCGTATGCCTTCAAAGAAAGGAAATTGCAAACCAGAAGTATCTAATGTAGTCAATGCACTACTATTCAGTAAATGTCTAGTTTACGTCAAAGTGCGTACCTCTTCTAAGAAAGGAATATACTCTTCTGTCGACTAGCTGAAGTCTGGTTTATGAAACAACACATCTGTCAATGTAAGCGGAAACTGGGGGACTGCATGTGTGCGACACAGGCCTGTTTCCTGAAGAAAGTGTGTGAAAGGTGAAAAGAGCACCCTTTTGGAGACAACTGTGCGAAGATTTTACTCAAAAGGATATAAAGGTCTTCAGTGATCTTCGCAGGACAAGTGAATCAGGATATACATCAAGAACATTGAGAAATAGCAGCAAGAAGAAGGCCGCTGGAAAGTAACTTTGTTATATTGATTGTATGTGTTTATGTTGACTCACACAATTATTGTTAAACCATACTTTTCTTTTGACACCTAGATATTGTTAACTTAATTAATCAGTGTGTTTTGTTGCGTTCTGAAGTGAATTTGGGAAAAATGTGTTTTGGGCCTTGAGTCAGATTAACGACTCGACTCGTAACAACACTCTGAATGCGTCTTGTGATCTCCAAGTCGATAAAGTTGTCCATGGATATCACACTCCCGATCAGGTAGGTGAAATTGGTCCCGGAAATTTGTGACAGATTTGACAGGTTCTCCATGTATGTAAAGATCAAGATCTTGGTGAGGAGTACAAGGGGCAGGTTGGTAAATGACCTATGTTTTACTGGTGTTAATTGTAAGGCCATATGCTACTAACGCATTCCAATGTGTTCTGTAGGTCTTGAACGGATTGACCAGTGCGGTGTCATCAGCACATAGGAGCTCTTGAACACAGACTTCTTTACATAGGGACTTGGCACGGAGACAAGCCAGGTTGAACAATTTGCCATCTGTTCGAGAACGGATTTAAACTCCATGCTGAGCACCCAAAACAGTTGCCAAGTTACAAGGATCAGTTTCATTGCATATGCTAGTTTCTAAGGTATTCACAGGTAAAATCAGGTGAAGGTGAAGAAGAAAATCTGATTTTCGATAAATAATTAGTCATTTAATTAGTCTTTCAATTAGTAATCAATTAGTAATGTACGTAAATGGCAAATTAAATCACAATGAATCGCGAAGTCATGAATTCGTCATTAGTCATCTTATTCTTTACAAATTGAATATTATTTAATGAAAATATGTTGAAATTATGCAAGTTAATGTGAAATGATATCAGCATTATAAATACATAATTAGTTAAAAGTATTATATCTTGTATATTTGAAAAAATTATATTTGTATGACTAATTTCAGTTTGTCGCAAATTATTCGAATTATACCTTTTTTGACTAACTTAAATTTAAGTGTACCGTGTTTCCATCGCTTGTCAACAATTATTGCACACCACACTTCGTTATTTAATCATTCTATGTAAATATGCATTTGAATGCCAATTATATCTGAGGCTGTAAATTGCACGACCTCATGTTTGCCTTTCTTCAAATTTATGCTGTGTGATGCACCACTGAATGGTTAAGGAACCTAACATTGTATCGCCTACATACATGTACATACTGAATTGAGAAACAAAGCTTGAATATATATTCTTCCGTTCGTGATGAGAAGGTGTGGGTAGGGAGTTTGTGTGACTGTTTTTTCAATTATTAATGCATATTGTGTTTGTGTGTGATAGGTTGAATTGGTGTTTGATGCATAGGGTCTTTTTATCTTTTCAGTTTCCGTAAGTCTTTTGTTCAGATACGAAAACGCAAGGGATTCAGTAAGTTACTGTAATCTGATTTCATTGTTAACTCTGAAGTACCAATCAGCTTATTTCAATAGAGGTGATTGCTTATGTCAATAAAACCAGGAGAGGAAAGATAATGTTAACACCAGTGTTTTTAATGGCCTAGCGCCCTCTTGGTAAATTGATCTGCATTAATTTGACAAAATCCATGCCAATCCGAATGACAAAGTCCACTTTTTTCTGTAAAAACGTTGCAAATAAGCCCTAAAATCACAAAAGGTCCGCTTATGAGCCTGTCGAACCCCAAAGCACTTGTGCATGGCCACAGTGTCGCCCTTCCATCAATGTCTATCTCCCTATTTTGCTTCCTCCTCCCCCCATGATCAGTCTCCCCACTCCCTCCCCAGTCCCTACTCTCTCCTCTCGAGTTCTTCTCTTTCTAGTCTTTCAGTCTCTCCCTCTCCTCTCTTTCTTCCTCACCCCTCCCAGTCTCACTTGTTTAGTTTCAAGTATTTCCCTCCAACCCTCCCTCCCTCCCTCTCCATCCGTTGCTAAATTTATCAGTATGATCCATGACTGAAAATAAGCTCTGCAAAAATAACATTTAAAATAAACCCGAGCCTTACATATAGACCCAGCCAATTATCAGATTAGCTTACCATTGGTACGAATGAATAGAATACCCCTTACGAAAATGCAAGCAATGAAAAATGTGTGCGGAAGCATGCAGCACGCGTGCGGCAGTGTGCAGCACACGTGCAGATGTGTGCAGCATGCAAGCAAGGCCTGTTGCTAGCGTGTTCATGCGTGCGAACCAGCTGTGTGCATGCAGGCACCGCACACAAATATCCACCGCGCACACAATTTGCTTGCAGAACCTGCGTGCAGACTACCAATCTGTACGCAAATTACGTGCAGACTACACTTGTGTGCGGACTGTAGGACTGCATGCAAATTGCACGCATCTTGCATGCAGCACGCATATTGCTGCATGCATGCAGGATTTCCAGATCACAAAGTTAGAATGCTGCACGCATACAGGGTTTCCAGAAGCAGTTAAGGTAAAATGCTGCATGCATGCAGGATTTTCAATGACTAATTCACCTTTACACAACTGACATCAAGTCACAATTTGGCAATGATCTAGAAGTGAAAATATTTAAATGTTTACAATGAATAAATAAGTTAGCCTTCGGACCAAAATTTTCTAAGTATTTAACCTTCAGACCAAGTTTTTTTGCAGACAAAGAGGGGGGGGGGCAAGCAATTTTTGGCAGGCCAACAGAGGAGGGGGCAAGCATTTTTTGGCAGGCCTAGAGGGGAGGGCAAGCAAATTCTTGTTTCGATAGTTGGCATTTCAACTTTGGGCCAATGTTGGAATGCCATTCCTGTTTTGATAGTTGGCATTGAAACACTGGGCCAATGTTGGAATGCCATTCCTGTTTCGATAGTTGGCATTGCAACATTAGGCCGATGTTGGAATTTCATTCCTGTTTCGAAAGTTGATATTGCAACATTGGGCCAATGTTGGAATTCCATTCCTGTTTCAATAGTAGGCATTGCATCATTGGCCCAATGTTGGAATGCCATTTCTTTTTCGATAGTTGGCATTGCAATATTGGGCCAATGTTGGTATGCCATTCATGAATCAACAGTTAATTGGCACTGCAAAAAATCAAAGCAAAATTCAACATTTTTATAGTGAATGTTATCAATATTCACAGTAAATTTGATCAATATTCATAAAATGATGCACTTTGGCCGGTTTAGTCATCAAAATATTGCTTATATTAACTTAAAACACTTAATCAAATGTGTATACCCCAATAGCTCAAATGGTAAAGCATCAGACTCCCATGCAGAAGGTCCCAGGTTCAAAAGCAGGTAGATTAAGTTAGATAAGTGACTTGTATAAAATTAAGCTAGGCAATTTTGGTTCATTGTGAAATGGATACCCAGGTTATGTAAGACTTATTGTAAGGACAGTATACACTGTTAACCATTATTTTTGATTTTTTTTTTCATGATTTTGTCTCGCATATATATGGCCAGTACGTGCTGCACGCATGCAGTGCACGCAAATGCATTTGCATGCTGCATGCAAACTGCACACGCTCATGACCTGCACGCATGCAGCAAGCATCTGCACGCTTCCCTGCATGCGTGCCTCGTTCCAAATATACGCATCCGCACGCTACCAACTGCACGCGTGCTGCATGCGGTGCGGCACACGTGCTGCTTGCATGCTGCATGCGTTCAAAAACTGCGTGCCATTTTCGTAAGGGACATTATCTTTGCTCCAATGCAATTCTTTTGTTGTATTTCAATATAAAACATGATTACCAAATCACCACTTGTACGCGCCTCATTGGGAGATATTTGACTATTTTAGACGCTCGTTTCATCGCCAATATGAAAAACTTTTGCTTATAACTTGGCAAATGGTTAGTATATAATTTCAATGCAAGACAATTTTTACGAGCCACTTACGTCTAGGCGTAAGTGCATATACACCAAACACAAGTCAATTGAAGCCGTACAATTTACCGCGAATTTAGGACCGTAAAATTTAGACTCTTCTTTTGTCTAGATTAGCACCCAACCGCACATCTCAAGGTTTTATGTAAAAAATCTATATAACTTACCAAAACGAAAACTGAAATTCACGAGCTTCAAATTTTCAGTAACTAACAAAAGGCTAGAATAAAAGATTGGCCACACCTGGGAGACTACCACTTCAGAATAACAATGACTTACAAAAACTATTACGGTTACGGAAACAGAAACTGAAAAGATAAAACGACGGATAGGTTTACAATCATGACAATGAAGACGAGTTTTATTCTGTTGCTCGGTTTTAACTACAATACTATTCCATTATGATGCGAATAGTTGGTAGTACTTTGACATTGTTCATCAATCATTCGTCTCTTTTTCATGTCATCAAATCGTCAATTTATTTTATTTTAAACCTACTCCTTAAATCAATGACAACTTTATATCACAGTATTAGTGAGTTGTCGTATATCATGTATATAGGGCCTATATCAACCCGTCCGTTGATACGTACGTACAAACCACCACTGACCGTAGTTGTACGGCGGCGAGACACGCATCGTCACTTTAACATCACTCAAGATGATGTTACTTGTATCATTCCTTGCTTCTTAGGAACAGCTTTCCATTTTGTTCCACTTCACAGACTTTAGAAGCTTTATTCAGTATCGAAGTTACGTAATGTTACTATGTCAACGGGATCACGCGCTAGAGTAATGAACCACGATCGAAATGATCACCACATAAAGTATATGGCACTCGAAGGCATACCAAAGTAGCGTGATCCGGTAACCAAGAGAATTACGTAACCACTTCGATGCTGAATTAAGTTATCAGCTTAATGAAAATCCCTTTTTCGGGATGACTGTGCACTTTTGGAGTAATCCAAATTCACCCGCAGTTGCAGTGGACAAATGTATAGCACCTTTATTATTACATAGAATTGACATTTTAGATGCAAAAATAGCGTCATAGTTCCAAAAGGCAAGAAAACACGAGTATCATATATTATTTATTTTGTGCAATTTCAATTGTCCCGAATAGCACAGTAGTAGCCGAGATCGTTATACGTAAATGAAAACACGTGAAATGTTTGCAAATACACCTGTCGAATTGTTGCCCCACTTTTCGTGGATAAACATACAACATCATGATGTGGGCGACATGTATTGTAACATTGAACGGATAACAAAGAAGCTTTAGGAGGTCAAATTGATTAGAAAGTACCTATCCTGTTTATAGAGTAGCTACTAGCTAGTTATCCCTGTAACACTTTCTCTCCGTAATGTAAAGAAAATATTTTAATCTGGAACAGTAACAGTGATCCGTCAAATTCGCCGTCAGCAAGGAAGGACCATGGTAAGAAAACACAATATTCATCAGGTAATTGAAGAACACTTATCATGCTTATTACAACCTTATCAAAATGTATTTCTCTCATCATGAAATAGAGTACAACTATATGTCCAAGGAATCATTTTGGTCTTTTTTATTGTATGATTACCATTCCGTTGACCAAAATTACATGGGAAATGTTCTTGCTCCCCAGCAAATGTTTTCAAAATGTTACTGTAAAATAATTTTTGCAAACATTTTTGCTAAATATTTTGTCTACACTTAAGTAACATTATGTTGTGTTAGAATATTTGCAGTAGGTTATTAACAAATGTTTTTGAATATTATGAAAGCATTTTATACCCTTTATATAACCCGACATTTTTAAAAACGATTTCTGGCAATATACGAGTGGATATTCTGGCAACCTTTTCTAACCGTTTGCGAATGATGTCCAAAACGTTTTGTGTTTGCTGGGTCTATGCCTCCCTATGTCCAAATCACTCCAAATGAAGTACCGTTTCATTTCAAGAACATCCCATTTACTCAGCAGGAAAATAATGAAATGATTTATGGAAAGAAGTCACAAACATTTTATATTGACCTTTCAGTTTCAAGAGGTTATAGTTCAAAAGCTCTGGTTCACGATGTCAAATTAGAAGCTCAAGTAGGAGGGCAGGTGCCATATTAATTTTTTCCAGTGTTATAAATTGAACTAAAAAACTGCAGTGTTGTTTTAAAGGTCAATACATTTATCTTATCATACTAAGTTATAGGAAATAGATCAAGGAAGCCAATAATAGTTTCATTCATATTTCCAAAGGTCTTGTGGTTCTTTAGTTAAGGCCAATAAATACCTTGATACAGAAGTTTTGGGCATTTCCTCTATCCTGAGATAAATCATGGACAGGAAATGACACACCTTATTTCAAGCCCTGTGATCTCCTTTATAAACCTATACCATTTCCACTAGCGTGTCCGCTTTATTTGTCTCAATATTTAAGTGCAAACACTGCTAGGTCAGGCTCCCCTCCGACCCATCTCAAGTCATCCTAATATTGATTTGACACAAATGAAATTTTAGTGCATTTTCTGATGATAAAGCAATTTAAAATCACTAGAAATTATGCCTAAAAAGTTGAAATGCGACCTAAAAACTCGACATGGCCATGAAGTTTTTGTCATCTTCAGCAGACAGCTCTGTGTCATTCATCATTGTAAGTTGAAATGCGACCTAAAAACTTGGCATGGCCATGAAGTTTTTGTCATCTTCAGTAGATAGCTCTGTGTCATTCATCATTGTAAATGTGCTGCATACACTGCTAGCAGCTAATAGAACATTGTTGCGACCAATGCTAGAGCGTTTCTTCATTCTTATGCTGAATGTAATAGTACAAACTACCAACTGGACTATATTAATTTCACACACATCCACAGCAGTTAAATTTTCTTAACTTTAATAAAATTGCACAACAAACGCAATTGATTCAATATAAATTAGCAAATAATACATTGACAGTAATTCATCTGTTACAACAGATCTTTTTTTTTAATTGAATGTTAACTTTTAGTTACAGAATATTTATTGACATATATATAGAATATAGGAAATTGAAAATGATAGCTTTATGTTTTTGCACCTTGCTTTGAATAAAAATTAAAATAATAAAGTATTAAAGGGCATTTTATGATCCACAGCTAGCTTCATCCCCCCCAGTTTTCAAAAGTTGAGCCTTTCATACCACTGGAATCATCTGGCTACATAATGTTTATGTACAAAGGAATTCTTGCAGATTAATTTGAGCAAAAATATTGTCAAATTTGTATTTCCGTTCTGGTATACCAGCACAAAATTACAACACAGTGGCTATATGTAGCACATAATCATACATACCTCACAAACACAAAATCAGAATCAACTGAAATTTTGGGATTTTTTTTGGAGGAAATATGCTGAAAAATGTCATAAACAGAGAATGCTAGGATCACAAAATAGTCCTTTAAATTAAGTATTGATAACCTCAATATTTAATTGAGGTTATCAATATATACTTTATTTACACATAAGTAAATTGAAAGAATGCATGGAGTAACATCCCAACATCCTTGTTGATTTAGTCAAAATAAATTCAGATATACTTATATTATTATCCATCATTACACATGTACAAAGGGTTGTGGTGTGAACAAACATATGTAATTATTCTGGGAGCCTGGTTGATGGAAGGCAATGTTCTCTTCTGAAAAGTATTGTTTCTCCTAAATGATAAAGTACAAAAGAGCCACCCACTAAGAATAGCTCATGGAGCTATTCCAGTTAAAATCCATGACATGGCCTTAATCTGCCACACAGTGTGAGGGGTTACCTGAATGGGCGATTCCATTCAAATAATTACATCCACTCTATGGGAGATTATCGAGGTCATGTCTTCCATAGGGGTATTAACTGGAATGGTTTAAAATTAATAAAATTCTTTTTTCTAAAACAAATAAAAATATTGTGTTTGGTACATTTTAATTTAATGTTTTCAGAAGATTCTTTCAAAATTAATATTTCACCTATCGATAGAATCTAGTTCCTGGAAAGGATTTCCTGTTGAAATGTGTGCCCTGGCTCTCACAGGTGCCAAACTCACTTAATGTTGCCCTACATATGTACTATCAAATCAACGCATTGAAAACAAAATTAATGTTTTCTGTCTTAAAAGCATATTGCTTTTTGTGTTCATCCTTTCACAATGATTTAACAAAACTATCCAATATTTTTGCACTAAATTACTTTCATTTAATGTAAATGTGTGCAGTCTAATTATTACAAATTTTTAGTACGAATTACAAATAAAGTGAAACAAATATTAAGTTCATACTCTCTTTTATAATAGCAAAAATTCTTCGCAACGTATAAATACATGATATATACATCCAATTCCAAATATGTCATCATTTTCTAGTAAATGCACTGATCAGTGAATTAATTTAAAGAGCCTTGAAACATACTATAACACAACCTGAAACTTCACATATATCTACAATCTACATATCTGTAAACATGAGTAAGGTACAATGGAGCTTAATATCTGTAACTTGATACCGTAATTCATTTAATTATTATCATAGAATTTAAATGAAGGAATGAAGTTCATTTAGAACCGTGTAACAAATAGGGGCTATGCAATAATTATGAGTGGTTGGAGATAAAATTTCCAAATTGCATTGTAATTATATGAGTGGATATTCATAAGTAGTGGCAGATAAAATGAATCAAAGCAACTCTGCACTATTTTTTGCTCACCTGGAAAGTTTTCACTATCTCGACTACCGTCTTCAGCAGATATGGTAATGCTGTGATGATATCTTGTCTACAATCGGGATATCTCTCACTGATGACGTCATATGATTGACAGAATGACGCCATATGATGATTGATGACAAGATATCATCACAGCATCACCACCTGCTGAAGATAGTTGAGCTAGTGAAAACGTTCCAGGTGAGTGAAAAATAGTGTAGTGTTGAAGATAAATCTTTAATTCATCAGCATTGTAATTATTGCACAGCCTCTAAACATTATGTGAAATACACCCATTGGTGGAATAGAGAGGATACTCAGCAAACACAAAAATGTTTGCAAAACATAAACGTGTTGTAAACACATTTTGGGTTTCGGTGAAATCTTTTTAATTTTAATAGCATTTGGGCTAAATGGCAGGTTATATAAAGGTTATGAAAACATTTTTAAATGCTGTCAAAATGTTATTGTGAAATATATTTTGGCAAACATTTAAATATTTTGTCACCATTTAATAACGTTATGTTAGAAGATGTGGCATCAAGTTTTCAAAAATGTTTTCTTAGTTATTAAAACATTTCATACCATTTATATGACCCAAGATTTTAAATGGTTTCTGTAAAATGTTTTGTGTTTGCTGGGTACCACTCAATCAAATTCAAGTTACAAGTACAACATTCTTTGATGTTGATGACACACATCAGCTTTTTAGTATGCTTTACACAGACAAGCAATCCTGAAGTATACTAGTATTATGTATGTTCCCTTCCGTGAGCAATAACCACATAATTTATGAAAAGTTTACATTTTCAAAAATTCATTAATTTATTAATAAACAAAGACATTCAATCTCTGATATTGTAAATAATAATTTGTAGTAATGGCTTAATTTTAGGATAAGTTGCAAAAACCTGAAACCAGTGGTTGTCAAGTTATCAAAACTGCTGACTATGCCTTTCAGGCATGAACTACTTCATATTTGAAATCTTTAACATGTGTTCAATTTATTTTGAATTAAAATCAATGATCAATCTAAAATTTTATTTCCAATATCACCACATATATTTCACTGATTGAAACCACAACACGATATCTTCAAGTTAAAAATCCAGCAAACTAGGTCATCAAAAATACGGTTAAAACTTGCAAATTGTATGCAATGAAAACATCTTAAATTGGCATAAATTAGTTTAAGAATAGTGAATCATTTTATTGTTGATAACATCTCTAAATCTAATCACCTTTTATTTTGATTGCTGTAATATTAATGCTTAATTCCTGCAACTCCTGATTGTTTTTTGTCTCTTAACTCTACATTTTAAATACACAGACATGGCTCAATCATAAAACTGTTTTCTTTGCATTACATTCAAATTTATAATGCTTTAATTACTTAGCAATAATGTCTTGACTGCAAGTAACTTTCCTTGATCATGTATGATCACTATGATGTCATACTATGTTTGCTTTGCATGAGCAGCATAACTGTTAAAATGTTCTAACATAGACATGTTCAATTAATTTATCAGTTATTAGAGTGAAAACCCATCAACCACTGTAATAAAAATTCCTTTAAAAGGAATAGGGTGGGCAAATGAAAAATTGTCAAGAGAAATGAAAGAATGAGTAAGTCAAGTTCACAATAAATAAAAATTCCTTTAAAAGGAATAGGGCGAGCAAATGAATTGTCAAGATAAAGGTGTAGTTCCATATTGATAAGTCCAAGTAAAATAAAAAACATGTTTCACGTCTAGGTTTTTGAAAAAAAGGAGTAGGAGGGGCCTTTTTATTTTGTATCGCAGAATCGATGTAAATACCCATATTTAGAGCTATTTTAGCGTGCACAATAATGCCTGAAAAAAGGAGGAGGCCTCTTTTTATTTGTTGTTCTGAGGGGTAGGCCCCCTCTAATGATCTCGAAACCTTCCAAATTGTTTCTTGTATATTGAGAAGGCTATAGAAAGCATCTCAACTCCCTAGACATAATTTTTTTTAAGTTATAACTGAATTGCAAAATATAAAAATATAATTGAAGAAACCTCCAAAAAGGAGAGAGGGGACGTGAAACATGTTTATTTTTGTATTTGGCCTAATGCAGTATTACTTCGATTATCACTTGTCATCATTAGCAGAGGAGTGAAATTTTGATTGAAAGAATTAAACTAAGGGACGCACCATTTGATACTGAGAGGGGGGGTAGGAAGTTGGGGTCGGGGAAAGTTTTTTATTTTTTATAGTTGGTGGGGAAAGTTGTTTTTTTGCTCATGAAGTGGGTGAAGTTTTTTTTTTTTTTGAAAACTTCCTACCCCACCCTGAGAATCTAATGGTGCATCCCTAAGAAGGTTTGTGTTTGAAGTTATATAAATAACGTAACTAAGAGCAATCAATTAGGACAACAAAATAAAAAATAAAACCCACACCATAGGACTGTACGGTAAAACATGTACCAACAGGCTACTTTTTAGTCACCCACCTTTGTAGGACTACACAACAAAATAGCCCTCCACCATAAGACTTTGCGGTAAAATATTTAGAGGAGTATGCCAATTAAGGCCAAGTAAAAAAAAATGTATATGTCCGGATTTTTTCAAAAATTGGTGAGGGAGGTCCTTATTATTTGTTATCGTGTTATTGTTTTACCATTCATTTCTGTGTAAAATTGCAATGGCAAATGTTTGTCAACACATCATAAAATCGGGAGGCCCCTAATATTTTTGTTATTTCCCCAAAGCCCTACCCCTAGCTTGAAGAAAGTGTTTGCAATGTGTTTATAAATGATAACCAAGAACTTCTGAACATGTCATTTCATCAAAACAATTTTATAAACAAAGTAAGGAAGCAAATAGGAAAAATAACTAAAATATTTGAAAATCTCCAAAATCGGAGAGGGCGGGGACGATATACACGTTATTTATTTTACTTGGCCTAAACAATGAATCACCACTCATGACTCGAGGTCAAAACCATTATGTAAATAAGATAATGTTTGCATGCGATGTCAAACAAGGAAATGTTGACATAAATTAATTGACTGTTTGGTTTTCACGATGCTATTAATTTAGCCCAAAGATTAGGAAAACTAGCAAAACTGGTGAACTGGTACTGTTCAAATAAAAACATCTGCAAATCTTGCTGCAATTTCCAAATAGTATTTCTATTACTTAAATAATTATTTTTGTTATTTCTTTTAATACAAACACATTACTGCCTATGACGACTTTATCGACATTACTTACATATCAAAATCAAGTAATAATTACAAAACTCGGCCGTAAACTATCACCTCTGTGGGTGTTTGGGATATAACCGCATTTAATATTTTCTCAACACTGCGGCATGTGAAAAAGTAGGTCAATAGTCAGAGAATACAGGGTGGGTGCGGCACGCCGCACCCACCCAAAAATGTGGTGACTAAATAAATTCCAATAGAAATATAGTTTTACTGAGAAACATTTGGTATGATCCGATCTCCACCCTATTTTTCTGCAAATTGTTAAACTTAATTAACAAGCTTGGCTTAATATACTACTTAAAAACACAGTTTCTCTTTTTGAGCGAACTATCTGATACACATGTATACAACATATTTTACATAATCATAAAAGCATGTATATAATTCGAAGTCATCTTTGATCAGCAAGTACCATAAGGCATAAATAGCACAAAAATATTAGCAACACAAATTTGCATGTTTTCAATATATTGTTTTTACTTGTATCGTAATTATAAGCTTCATATTTACCAATAGTGACACTGATGTTGGACAGTTTGTTAAATTGCTTGCATTTTGTTTCTCAAAATTCATTAAATTTCTTTTCAAAATGTATCATTCCAGAAATTGTGTAATTTGCTTATATGATTTGTTCTTTTTAAAATACAGCATCATGATGGGAAATGGGCCTATAATAATTTCTGATATTTGAATGATTACTTTTGGATAATTGAAAAAAATCTTCCAGAAGGATTCCAATGGTGAAGCTAAAATGACACCATTCTAGATAGTGCTATTTGCATGAGAAGTACTTAGTACATTATTGAAAGTAATTGTTGTGAATCCTCCCATAATCCCAAAACTTGTTGGCAAGTGACCCACTTTTGGCATAAATGGCATTGTATTATTTGTGGTGAAGCAACACAAATCGCCAAACTGCAGTGCTTTTTTGCTCTTTTTTGTTTTTGTTTTTGTTCTACAAAAAATTTGTTTACTGACTCCCTTGAGTCCCTTGTAAAAGTTTCTTTCACCAAGCATTTATGCGTAACCCAATGAAGTAGGACAATGGACTAAAATCTGGTTGTGTCCTATAGTTTTTGTTTGGGAAAGCCTGAACTAGTAGATTCTCCATATTCCCATGACACTGAATTTGGGTTGTGAAGTCTCATTAAAATGCACAAATTTACATTATAAAGTAGTTTGTAGCTGCCTTGCAGCTTGAACATATTAAAATTGTTATAACAGATTCATGATAATTATAATTCTACAGTATTTTCCAGCTCAGAATTATTAATAATACCGATACTAATTCATTTCTTTATTAATATTTGACAATGCAGCTTTCTTCAATATAAATGCAAAATGCTTTACTACATTTTGTTCAATCTTATTACATTACAGAAGTGAATAATAACTCTTGAACACATAAATACATCATATACACATGAAAATTTTCCATCATTATGAAACAATGTTATAAATTCAAAATTCATTTAATAATAAGTCTGGTATCTAAATGTTTTGATTCTAGTTACAAAACATATTCTCACATCCTCCCCATTATTTCAAAGTGGAACTTGAAATTGGTGAAAACATATTTTAAAAGTGTTTGGACTTCTGTTCTCTTACATTTCATTTATTCTCTTTGTCCTTTATATCTTGCTTGGCCATCTGAAAGGCACACCACAGAGTTGTCCTCGCAGAACGTGTTGCATTCTTCATTTTCTCAATCCCATCAGCAAGTTGAGTAACCTCTGGAGTAAATTTTAAGAATACAGTAGGAAAGAACATTATATAAAGAAGTCAATATTGTAGCCATTATAATCTGACAAAATTATTCCTATAAATAATAGAGAGGTCAATATGTCTGTGTCAGACTTGTGTCATATTGTTTTAATACCAAACCATGATTAAAAATCAAATATTTATTACGCCCAAGCTCATCAGATTCTGGCAAAAAACAAAACAACAAACAAACAAACAACAAAAAATACAACAACAACAAAAACAATATACAACAGGGACTGCCTTTTGAGGAGAGCGAGAATAAAATCACTCTCTATATAGGGGAGTGATTTTAAGCTCTCCTTAGTTACATTCTATTGCAAATTGCTCTAAACAATTCTCCTTGAAGGCTCCAGAAGAGCTATTTAATGCTCTCCTGCAAATTCCAAAAGACAGTCCCTGATACAATGGTATAAACAATAAAATATCTGATTAAATTATACACATTGAAAATAGTCATGCAGCAGGGAAGCACTTCCCTGTATGCAGTAGGTGTCTACTCCCACTTCCTGGATAATAGTTGCCCAGCTTTTACGTATCTTGTGTGAACTGATGTGTGTGTTGTGGAAATATTTCCAAAACACTTCAGCACATCAAAATCCCTACACCTTTTTCCCTACAGTGTTACTAACTTTTATACCCACAGATGGAAAATCAGGTTATAATAAATCCATGTATAAATCCGTCACAACTTTCAATTTCTGTAATCCACCCTTGGGCATTGTTCATATAGGTATACACTTATCTTATCTATTCAATATTATGTCAACATTATTTAATATTAATCTTTGGCAGATGAACCAGACTTACAGATATCTAGCTTGCAGCGAATGTCATACATTTGCCTTGGTAATTGAATTCTCAATTTTACCTTCTATATAAGTATGATTTTTGCAACAGAATTCTAATGTTCCAACAAGGCATTCAGAAAGTAACCAATTCAAACATAATTTGCAATGATATTGGTAAAGGATCAAGATAACAGAATCTGACTAATCTGTAGTACCTTATGCTGGTAAGTAACTACAGATAAAATAAGAATGCCGAACAATATGAATGGATCAGTAGAATGGCTTGAAAGATTAACAGTGTTGTTATAATCCTGTTATTTTTCAGAGAGTAACATTATCATTTTTCTGCTATGCTTTACAGAATAGCTATAATTGGCAAGGTACATATGTTGCAGGGCTTGGAATCAAGGGTTGCAGTGGACATGCCAAAATATGCCAAAAATGTTTACCTACAGAGGCTACCTTAAATTAAAAATCGCCCTGTAATTTAAAGGGGATGAGGATGACCCCATTTTAATTATTTGTGGTTTTCATCTTGAATGAATGATATTGACCCAAATATCCCATCTGCAAAGTTTCACCCTAGAATTTCAATCTGTTTTGATATGAGACCTGAAGGCTTGCTTTTTCGAATCCCTATAGAATACTCTGTAATACTAATATTGGTCGACCAAATGTGTCACCTTTTTGTTCATAAAATCCAAACTAAACACCTTTCAGCCCTCAAATCTCACAAGGTCAATGAGAAAAATATTAGCTTTCTTCTGGTACCAAAATTTATACTACTTCTGGTAAAATTTGGGGTCCTGGGGATGAGGCTATTAGCGATCGGGTCATGCCCCTTTAATAATTTTTGAGGGCTATTTCTGCACTTTTGGTGCTGGCATATTGCCCTTTGAGCTTGAGCCCTGGACCTTACCAAAAATTAAATCATCATGATCCTATAAATCAATGTTGCTGTTTTTCAACAATTCCATGTCGCTGGTGAAATCATTTTGCTGACAAATTATTCATATGTGCGACAGAACCACCATTTCAAAATGCCAGTATATTTATTTCCTAACTAGACAGGGCAATCACCTATTATGCGTCACTTAGTATTCAAAAATGCGTCCTTGAAAATATGGAATTCATTACTTTATGAAAGCTCAATTAATCCCAATAAAAGTTTTTACTTTAAATTTTTAATTTTGACAAGATTTATTCAACGAGCAACAGCATGCATTATAATAGTTTGCTGTTACATTTAATTTTGAAGGCAAGCTTCCAATTCATAATTTTGCAAGAAAACATTTATAATCTTTACCTTTTTAAATTTGTATACATTTTGGACAATCTGAACTCCATTCACAAACATTTGTTGTTGGAAAAAATACGGGTATTTTTGTTTCAAGTGTGCTCAAAACTAAAAAAATAGGGTATTATTTTCACAAATCTAGACATTTATTTTGATTTAACAATATTTACCATATGGGCTGTTTCACAATCAGGGTACATAATATTTCAAAATCCATGTTTCTTAGCATCCTGCTGCTTAAATGAAAGAAGCTGAAGGATTTCTTTTAATTTATAAATGAAGTATGTCTACTCCCCTTAAAATCAAACATAAAAGAAATCACACAAATGCTTTAGTTTTTTCATTATATGGTGAAAAGTTTTTTGGGTTTTTTTTTACATTATTTGCTGTTTCATCTTCAAAAAGCACATTTTGAAAGCTGTAATTTATATAGTAAAAGAATTTTAAATTTACTACTGGGTAACTTTTCTAAATGTAGTTATATGCACCTAAGTTTTGAAATTAAAATCATTTACATATTTGAATTACAGAAAAAATGTGACCCAAAGAAAGAATTGTCAAAATCTCCAAAATAATGTCCCCTCCTTTACATGAGATTTTGTGAAGCACTACAAATCAATTTAAAACCCTTCCAAATTGTGCAGAATGGGTGAAAGTTTCATGTGTATCCTGTAATTCAAAGTACCAAAAATCATGATTGGACATCAAGTGGTGGAGTGGGGAAGAGTGTTACCAAGTGATGTCAAAAAATCATGTCCCCTCCTTTATAGCATTATTCTATCTGCAATATATTTTTGCAGTTAGGTACCATGTTTTTAAATTACATTTTTTAATAGCTCAAGGTGCAACCATTGTAGGGATAAGAACCAATTTTTGAAATTCACTATAGATTTGTTTCTTTTGCCACATCATAAAATGTCCCCTCCTTTACGCTTGATAATACAAAATTATGACTTTGTCTAATTTTATATATTCCCACACTGATAGGGTGGTGAAAACTAATTAAATTTCATAATAGGAACTGCTGATGATAATTAAGTGTGATTTGTGGAGAAATAATTTGCTATTCCAATTTTATGATTTCAGCCTGTCAAATAAAATGTGTCCCCTCCTTTACAATCAATGGTTTTTGCAATTATTCAAATAATGGGATTGTCTTTGTTTGAACTAAAGAAAAGTGAACCTAGGAACATGGGTTGGATACAAACAGACATGGAACAAACAGGCAAGATCCACTTGGTCAATGTTATTATTTTGATTTTATGCTCCAAATAGTCAACAAAAATATGTAAAGGAGGGGACATTTTTTTGACACATTTTCCTTCATATCTCAAAAACACTAGGTAGTATGAAACTTGACATGAGACAAGATACTAACCCACTGCTTCATTTAAATGCATATTTGTGTACATTTTATTTGTTTTGGTAAACTTGCAAGTAACTTCTCTTAGTCAAATTCAATATTTGAACCATTTTCATCAGTTAACATGATTCTGTGAAAAATTGATGTTTAAATAATATACAATCTGTACATCATTTGAAAGCTATATTTCAGCAATAATATTAGACAACTTTGGAGTTGGCAGCATCAAATCATTGTAATGCTGTTTGTAAACTTTGGTATTTGGCCATTTTCCTTCATATATCCAATTAAAAAATAATATTTGGAAACAAAATAGTGGTTTGTGGCTAAATAATTGTTAGAACTTGAAAATTTGATATATTTAAACCACTTTAACATTTAAAACAATCACATTAAGATACTCTGATTTTGCACCCTCGTGAAACCCACTTGTGTACCCTGATTGTGAAACAGCCCATATATTACTTATGTTCTTGAAATAAACTGAAATAGGAGACATTTTGGAGTTTTAGAATGATCATGTGTTATGCCCTTGTATACAAAGTGAGAATACAGGGCTTCTGAAGGTCTTAATTTGCCGTATGCTTATTATGTGTGCCTAGTAAATAACAATACTTCTGCTGAGTGTTGAATCCTGCTACGGAAAATAAAGGTCTAAAATTAAATAGGTAAAAGCCTCATGACAGCCCAAATATGCAAATGAAGTATTAAGAGTTACGGTAATTATTTTCTTTTTTAAGACTATCGTATGAGGCCGCAACCAAGTTAAAATTGGCACTGATCATGGAAATCCCATAACGTAAAGTTTTTTGAGAGTTTTTCAAAAGTTTTTCTGGTACCAATTTGCTTACTTTCTAGTCTCCAAAGGAAATATGGGAGACAGACAGATTGAAGTGAAAATATTTATTGTAATTTGAACACAACAAAATGGCTCTGAAGTACCTTCATCATTCATGGTGGATGGGAACTCCTCTCTTGATGGCGTTGTATAGCATTTCAGTATCTCTTGCTGGCGTCTAAGCTTCTGCTTCTTGTATAGAGGTCATCCACGCATCCAGACATGCTTCCAAATTAGGATGTAGGGACTTGGTACAGAGGCCTTCTATCTTACTCATCAGGGTTACCAACTAATAAATAAAGGTCACACAAGAAATTAAATGGTAAAGGAATATAAAATATAAAAGTATTCGCTAATGTTCATCAATTATAAAACATTCAAAATCCTAATACGGGACTATTTGGGGCCACTCTGTACGAGGCAGTATTTCCTTGCAATTGCATATTAATATTTTCTTCACATCATCAAAATTACATATAATTTAAGGTATCTGATAATATGTTAATGATGCAGGACCATGTCAAATTGGTCCATTTTACTTGACAGATTTCACCCTCATGCAGTAGCAGTGCCATAATTATTATTCGAGGGGAATGAGGGGGCTAACACGGCTTAGTGGATTTTTGTTTTGTTATGGTCAGGTGGTATAGGACATTCTTCTTTCAATGCGGCAACAGGCAATATCGGCTGAGACATGAGGCAGCAACACTGCCCGGACAATGACATTGAACCCAATATTTTTTCCTGAGGTGCGCTTTTTGGCTCTTATCCACATTATTCCCAGCGCAATATGTACACTTTCACATATAATATTAATAAATTGTAGCCATAGGCGAAAAGAGTGAAAACCAGACTTTACACTGGGGTGCGCTATCACTCCCCCAACAGTTAGTAAAATATTGCATATGGGCCAGTGTGTACAAATCATGCAAATATTTAAATTTTACACTATTTTGGTCCAAAACACAGTGGTTGGGGGCTAAAAAGGAAGATGCACAAACTAAGCTATTGCTTTATTTTTTTTCTATTTGGATTTTTAGGGGGATGTTTCCAACACGTAAAAATTTTACGTCCCTTCCGATCAGCTCCTCAACCTCGAAAATTTAAATTTCAGGCCCGTTTCTGCAACATGAAATCAGTGCAGAAACAGAAAGTAGTCACAAGTATTCAGAGATACTGCTGAAATTCAAAACATTGTGTTGTGCCTCACCCCCTTCCACCACCTATGATAAATTTGACATACAGCAAAACTTCTCACCCTGCTGTGTTCTTTGTAGACATCCACTATGATTCTATCTACTTGAGAGGGGTTGTCAGGTAGTTGTGGTGCTTGTATTGTATTGGAGCTTGAGATACGTTTTCCAGGGTGCATTTGAGCCAGTTCATACTCAGTCTGCAAATTAACAACAACACAAGAAAATAAGTGTACAAGTAATTTCATATATCTTAGATATGAAAACTTACCTTTAGCAAATTGACATTTTATTTCCAGCAAACTTTGCCATCAGAGTTTACCTTGTTAATTCCAGAAAGATATCTTTTTAGTACCTGGGGGTACTCCTGTTTGGTTACGGTAGGGAAGTGCTGCTAAAAATTTGAAAGTAGACTCTTCCATGAACCAATTCTCCCAGAAATTTGGACCCATCAATAATTCACTATACCAAAAAATTTGTTTTTCCTCAAACACGCCAGTAAATAGTAAATGTTTTGTTGTAGCGTTAAAATACCCAAACAATTAAGTTTCTAACGACCTGTATGGGGCTTCTTATATGCACTAATATAACTCAAGTCTTTTAAGAAATGAGTAAGATTATAAGAAATGAGTAAGATTATAAGAAATGAGTCTCCTCAGATTCAGATTTATTTGGTGGTATGCCTTGATGTAAGATATGAACAAAATCGGACCACCCACCATAACTTTATAGACTTATTTTACCTTCTTGCGTTCCTCTTCCAATCTCTTTACATGGATGCAGCATTCATCAAGTTGTAAATGGAGTCTACTAGTTGGAGTCTCTGCTGCCAATTGCTGCTGAAGCAAATGTTGCTGATGCAAGGAGAATGCAGTGCTAGCACCATTTGGAAATTTGTTTGGGAAGCCAGTTATCCTTGGAGTTGGAAATCCTTGCTGCTTCAGATTCGGAAGTTGATTTTGATTAGGGTTGAATCTGTTGATGTTGTTGAAGGAATCGCCATATGGGCCCATAGTTGGCTGCTGATTCTGAAAGTTGAAAGGGGAACTCCTGCCACTGTTCGAGTTGTAAAAAGTGGTTGGATCTTTTTGCAAGAAATTGCGTTGTGCATTATGGAGGTTTTGCCTGATATTGTGAGGAGCAGAAAATGGTTTGCCACCTTGAGGCAGGGGTAAGGGCTGCATAGGGAAATTTCCTCTCAGCATTCTATTTGTTGGTGGTGGATCAGCAGGCATGTTGTTGAATGGTCTTTGATCAACAGGTGAATCGCTTCTCTGTTGGGGCATTTTGAAAGGATTAATGTCTGATCCTTTCCATCCCAACGGACTATGGCTAGGGATAAACGGCGGAGCTTTGAAATTGAACCTTGTTGGAGTTCCTCCCTGAGACACCGATAAAGGTTTATCCCCGTAATTTGAATTGGTTTCAAAAGGGATGGTGGGTTGGAAAAGCTCATACCTGAACTTGGGCTTAGAATTGGTGAATCAATAGAACCAGGGGGAGAACCACTTCCAGTTTCAGAAAGCAACAGCTGCAGGGGACTGTTGGAACTGCCACGTCGCTGAAGTAGGGATTGTGCCACCAGATTTGGATTGAATGGGAGTCGCTGTTGGTAAACCACATCTGAATCTTGTGGAAATGGTTTTGGCTGGTGGTCTGAAGAATTAGAATGAATGCTTGCAGGAGATTGGTTACCAGGAAACATGCTAGATGAGAGTGTGGTGATGTGTCTTTCAAAATCAGAGATGGGTGGTTTTGAGATATCTTGATTTTGTGGAATGACTTGAGGGTGATCATTTGCATTGTTATTCTGAATTTGCTCAAATCCAGGTGGTGGGTTGATGACTTTTCCACTACCTGTAGTGTAGAAAGTAAACACAAGAGAAAGTGAGGAAAATAATTTTGAATTAAGAAGATCAATGAAGTCCCAACTTATTTCATAACTTAATTCTGAGCCTGCCAGAATAAAACAATAATACTAAAATAAGAATCTAGATCTTGACATTTTTTCCAATGATATTTATTTTCAGAACAAAATAATTTGGATAGTGACAACCTGCATAAAATTTTAGGACAGATTTTGCAAAAAAAATTTAGTACTGGTATCCTTAAAATTCTAAATTGCCATGGTTATTGTAGTTGTAGGTTTTATAAACGTTTTTATTACTTACTCGTTACATATTTTCTCCTCATAAATTGCAGATCATTTTGTGCCATAACATTTGAAGACTGACCCATATTTGGTTGCTCTGTTAGTGCATCTGGTCTGGTCACATCTGTTCTGGTATTTGGAGTAGGATGGCTGATAAGATTTCCCCTGCCCCATAGTGCCATGTACGACATGATGGAACAAATCTACAAAATGTAAAACATATTTGTTCACCTTGACTTAACCCCAGGGGAGAGGGCACTTGTATTTCAAGTTGCATATCACCCGCTAAAAAAAGGTAAAAAGGGTCTTATACCACGGCTGGGCACGATATGCGAGTATCTCATTTAGGGTATCAAAAACAGCAGAAATGGGAAAAATGGTATCTTAATCGCACAGATGTTACTCAGAAATGGTACCGGGTAGCTAAAATCGGCACCAAGTTGCTAACAAAAATGAGTTGAAAATAATGTTACATTCTGGGTAAAGTTATACACAAAAACTCTGGCTTCTTGTTTTTCTTCAGGCCTCTTGACTGATAGCTACCGGATGTTTTAGGTGTGTTCATGGCAACTGTAAATAACAGTAAGATACTTAATAGGGTAGAAAAAGAACCTCATAGTACTTGCTTTGGGTCCATTTTACACTAATGAAAAATCTTGCTTTGAGGTCATTTTTGAAAGTCCTTGTACGTGGGTGATATACAACTTGAAACATAAGCCCCCCTCCCAGACTTAACAAGGGATGAGATTAATGAGAACATCTCATATCATTATCTTATTAAATGGTAACATTCTACACCCAATGAGCTTAACAACAACTGCTCCAATGCCTTCAAAAGAAGAAAGTAGTAATTCATGTAGATATCTGACATTTTATCAATCAGTATCTTCAAAATAAAGGATTCACATGTTTTAAGTTCTGGAATCCAGATGACTTGAAGTGATTTTGAGTCTTTACAGGGCTGACAAAACTTCAAATGGTCATCCTGTCATTTTGGTCCAAAATATGTGACTAAATTTGCAAACCCGCAATTCAAACTAATCAATTGAGAGAGTACAACCTTACACTCGGTCAACTGGATGCTGGTAATGTGCAGCCCCTGGTAGTACCATTGTTTGATCACTCAGCTATGCCTCAATCACTATTCACCATTGCTACTTGTAAGTTGTAGGATGTACAACCTTATCGTCCCATTGATATACAGATTACCGGTACCAAAACATAAACTTGTAAAGTTCAACCATGTTCCTGGTTTTTGGCAAATGATCTGTCAGTGCATACTTACTCTTTTGCATTAACAACATCCATAAACGTTCTTGTCGGCTTTTCCTGCTCAGCAGGAGCTGTATCGTCATCCAAGATTTGGCACACCAATTCATCTAGTAGTCCTGATCTGTCCAAGACATTATCAACAGATTCTTTTTCTTCTTCATCCTTTGTATTCCAATTGTACTCATCTGCAGTCTGTAATTAAAAATGCATATTCCTTGGTTCCTGTTTCATACATTTTGATCTGCGTCTCGGCGACAAAGTACCTTTCATTATTTTCGTTTAAAGTCATTACCATATTCTCTCCTTACAAAAGAAATCATACTGCTCAACAGGGACCTCAAATTATTAACATATTATTATGTCATGAGACTACCGATGGGAAGTCTTCGTAACATGTTTAGGAGGAACAATCAACATGAGGAGAAGTGCAACAATGTATTTATAAACAAGTAGGCCTACCATACAGCCCTCGAATTAACCCACGGCACCCATGGCATTTTGCTGTGGGTGCCGGCGTTCGAAATAGGGCCGGTCAGCCGGCCATTGGCCTGTAACTTTTTGGCCTGGCCGGTAACTTTTCTGACTGGAATCTAGTTGCCAACCCGGCTGGCCGGTAACTTTTTAAGTTCAAGCCCGGCTGGCCTGTAACTTTTTGAGGCATATATTTCGAACACTGGTGGGTGCCCATCCCCACTGCCGTAATGCCCTCAAAATATGTCCTTTACCCAAGGCAGTCAATTGCCGTGGTGCCCTTCTCAAATTTTCAACAGTTGCCATGATGCCCTCTGGAAATATTACAAACTGCCGTGCTGCCTTGCCTTTTCAGTGAAAATCCAAGGCAATTATCAACTTGCCCTAAAAAAGTTGCTGTGCCCCTTCAGATCCTTAATTCGAGGGCTGGTACCATACATATTTTCTTCAGGAATATAAAATGAAATAATAGAAAATAATAATAATTAAAAGTGACAAATCTGTGTGGGCGGGAAACAGTAACCAATGAACTGACTTTAATCGGCCCAATGATTGTACCAATTGATAAAAAATGGGAAAAATCACGACTTTTTTGTGTGAAAAGTGTCCGATTGAGGCTGTGGATTACAAGCCTTAAGTTTAAGGGGGTACTACACCCCTGGCCAATTTGGTGCATATTTTTGCATTTTTCTCAAAAATTATAGCACATTTGATACAAGTAAGATATGTATATTATAGGGGCAAGGACTACAACTACTGCACTGAAAACTCAGCAACTCGAGGCAAGTAATTATTGATTTATTGATCAAATACTGGTTTTCCCTCATTTTTTACTGTAACTCCACACTGTTGTCTGTGGTGAAATAAAATTTGTTAAATTTCCAGTGCAGTAGTTGTAGTCCTTGCCCCTATATGCATATCTTACTTGTCACCAATGCGCTAGCCTATAATTTGCGCTAGAAAAATGCAAAAATAGGCACAAAATTGGGCAGGGGTGTAGTACCCCCTTAAGGCCTGATAACTATTTTTTATATATTGCACATTGAAATTGAGAAATCAACAACGAATGACCTACCATATAATTTCTGCCTTGACCATGGAACATTCTTAGATCATTTAAGTTGCTTGATGTGCAATCTTGGCCCTGACTTTGCTGCATGGTGTCCAGTTTGAAGTTCACAAATTGAGCCAATTTTGTTTACACCTGTACCTGCACTCATGAACTGTTCTGCAGAACTTCTGCCCTTTTACACACTCTAGCCTACAAGGACTAAGATGGAAAAAATGACCAATTAACTATTTAAACTTAAAAGTTAAAGGCCTTGATCAATCAAATACTACTTGCTTACTCTCTACAGGGTGGTCCAAAAATCAAGAGTTGTGCATGTAAACTTGATTTTCTAAATCGACCCCTGACCCCCACTACCACACACCCTGGCTTGAGCATTTTGAAATTGTTGAGTCTGGTCCCATCAAGACCCAAGGGTGTCTCCACACGGAGCGACCATTAAACCCCAAAACTTTCAACCATCCTAACCACCCTGCCTAGTGCCTACACAGGCATTACCCTATCCCTACCCACCACACTATCCACTACCCCGGCTGGGCCCTACCCACCACACTATCTAGGTATGCCAGGCAAACTTTTTGCTAGTCAGCGAAATTCGCCTAGACCGGGGACCAAACACAATACATATTTACATAGAAATTTCAATTTTTTTTCAAGAACAGGTCGGTCAAGTAAAACTACATTTATAAATGTTTTCTATACTTCACTTGACCCAAATTTTTTATGGTGACATGGGTGATGAGACACTCACACATTGAATTTAGAGGGATTTTGATAGCAGTTCCAGTTCAATTAAGGCCGGGGGTACTACACCCCTGTGCTGCTATTTTTGAAGCCCAAAAACAAAAGAACACATAGATAGAATCCCTCAGTTGTCTTCATTGAGACACAATATTATAAAGCAGAAATAATGACTTGATCAAATTTCTGCAGTGCACTGCACGTAAAAACAAATGCGTACATTTTGAAAACAAAAATATAGGAATTATAGGGCATTTTAAAACTATATAGGAAAATATAGGAAAAGTTCAGGCGGCGGATGACATGATCGAGCCGGCAACTCGTGAAACCGCCCGGCCGTATGGCATTTTCCATGTACTCGGTTAGTTTTGTGGGGTTCATTATCGAACCCCAACGGTTTTAACTTGTAATTATATTATTTATCAACATAGGCCTATTTGTTTGTGATATTTCAAGCGTTTTAAAATTTCAAAATAATCCCATTCAATTACACGGTTGACGATGAAAATTTACTGAATTTAGGGACTGCACGTCGTACACCACCTGGAAAAGTTTGAAGCCCTGGGGTAGTGCCAATAAGTGCAGCCCTACTTTCCGCCCTGAATATACGGAACAACTTCTTTGAATCTTTCTCTTCCCCTGCTGCAACATGTGCAACCATTTAGAATTATGCATTATATTAGAAGAGCTGCATTTTTATAGCTTGCCATCAAGCCTTGCCTTGACCATGTCGGCTGCACGCCTACATCACGGCCTATACATACGTATAGGACGAGTTGACAGCGACAAAGCCATGCAATGCATACGTACGACATGCATCAACATGATCAATGCAATGCCATGAAACGAGTGAAGAGTCACTCAAGAGCCATGAAAACGCAAAATAAAGCATGAAAACCCTTGATTATTTTATAACAAATATAATTAGCAGCTCACCTTCTTTATCATCGTGTTATTGGAATCTCAGTATAACTATAAAGCTGTAAGCAAAGCCATGCATGTCCTTGTGTCATCTGATTTTGAGATTATATTATTTTTACAACCATCGCAAACATCACAAAGTTATAAAATCTGCTGGATGGACCGACCGTCAATGACGCGCCGACAAACACATTCAAGATAATTTACTCACTCCTATGATAGCATTTTTTATAACATTCGCTCAGCAACGTACTTCACCTCAAGAGCCAAAAAATAGCAAAGGAAATACAGTGATATAGATTTATGTGCATTATAAATAAATATTTAGTCCTAACATCAAATAAATTAGGTAGATTTCCCTATAATTATGAGTTCACGCAGAGGGGCGGGTTTTATAGATGGAATAGCTCCCGGGTGTGGGCAGACGACGCAGACGCGTAGTGGTACCAATTTTAAAACAGCTCCTTAGAGTTCTCCGTAAATTTTCACGATCAACGAAATAAATATGGTACCAACGACTACACAATTAATTAATTTATTATAAACTGGACCGGAGCATCCCCCGGCATAAATAATATTTATATAAACAACAACAACAACAACAACAACAACAACAACAACAACAACAACAACAACAACAACAACAACAACAACAATAATGATAAAAATAATAAAAATAGGCCTAATATCAATAACAAATATTAAATAGGCCTAATGATATTAAATTTATAGGCCTAGGCTAGGCCTATATTAAAAAATAATAATAGGCCTAGGCCTAAAGCTAAGGCCTACTAAATAGGCTAGGCCTTAATAAGTAGGATAATAAGGGAGTGTTCGTAAATAGGCCTACTTTTGTGGGGGTTGGAAAATAGGCCTATAGGGGATCAAAAACATTGTAGCCCATTGTAGACACTATTAAAAAGGGGGATAAAAATATCAGTAGGCCTAGGTCTAATTTTATAGGCCTTATTAGGAGGTTAAAAAATTGAGGGTAGGGCCTAGGCCTATTATAGGCCTGCGGGCCTACTCTCAAGCTTCAAAATTCAAATCAACAAAATTTACGCACTTTACAAATTAACAATTTGGATGTAGGCCTACTAAACACTACAGTATGCCCTATTAAACTCCAATGAGTAACTCGAAAAGGTCATTTCAAACTAGGCCAAATGAGTAAACATATGCCTAGGCTTATATATTTTTGGTTTCAGGACATGAACAAATTTACACCAAAAAGGGGAATCAAAACAAAATCCACCCTTTTTTAGGGGGATCTAAACAAATTGATATCGGAGGATACACCCCAGTTGAACGATCAAAGTTCATTTGTTGCAAAAATGGGAAAAATGTGACTATATTTTAAGGTATAAAAGTACTTCCGGAAATCACTGTCC
This sequence comes from Amphiura filiformis, assembly GCF_039555335.1. NCBI lineage: Eukaryota > Metazoa > Echinodermata > Ophiuroidea > Amphilepidida > Amphiuridae > Amphiura > Amphiura filiformis. Next base: position 51,702,041 of record NC_092647.1, read on the forward strand.
CATTTTACCCTTTGTCTGATTTTACCCCAGTCTACCCTATACGTATATTCTGCGCCAAAAAGTATCCGAACACTTATCCAAAACTTATACAAATCCAAATGTTAAGGATTGACTAAGTAGCCTATAGGCAGCCAAAAAATCGATTTTGTCTAAATCAAAACATTATTAGGCCTACTACTTTTAGCGGGACCACGTGGCTCAAGTTCAGCGGAGGGATAGCTGGGGTGGACTATTCTGTTGCTCTCTTTCATTTCACACACAGGGGTCATACCTTCTTGGCATTTCGAGATATGAAAAGGACCCAAATATGCCCGGCCCCGGTATAGGTTAATAAGTTTTAATAAATTCTTATTTAGGGGAGGCCACTTTTACACAGATTTGCGAACATGATTACGGGCGCGAATATTATTTTATATAGGCATAGGGGCGCAATTAATTAATTAATTCCTTCATTATTTAATTATTAATTACCTAATCATAACCCTATGTTCTCAGGAGTTGTTCTGTTGTCTAACCCAAACCCTGACCAGAACCCGATCCCTAACCTTAACCGTATAACCCTAATCCTTATACCCTAACCATATAGGTTCTTAGGAGTTGTTCCGGCGTCTAACCCTAACCCTTAGGCCTACTCTAACCGTAACCTTAACCTTAACCCTAATCCTAAACTTAAGCCTAACCATAACCCTAAGCCTAACCCTATAACCCTAACTCTAACCTTTACCCACTCCGATACCATATCCCTAATCCTAACCCTTAACCTAAACCTTAACCCTAACCTTAATCCTGAACTAACCCTATAACAATAACCATAACCCTAACTCTAACGCATACCCTAACCCTAATCCTAAACCTGTTAGCCTACACGAACCCGAACCCGATCTCTAACCTAACCCTAACCCAAGCGTAACGTAGGCACCATCGGGTATAATTGTGCTTATAGCACCAATTATAAAGCAATCAGTATAAAAGGTTCTTAGGAGTTATTCTGGCGTCAAACCCAAACCCTTACGCTAACCATGACCCTAACCCGAACCCTAGCCCTAACATTAACTCTAACCTAAGCCTAATCCTAACCCTACGCCTAACCCCAAACCTAATCCTAAGCTTAAACCTGACCCTAATCCTAAACCGAAGCATTACCATAACCCTAGGTTCTTAGGAGTTGTTCCGTCGTCTAACCCTAACCCTGAGACCAGAACCCGATTCCTAACCTTAACCGTAACCCTTATCCTCACCCTAACTCTAGGTTCTTAGTAGTTGTTTCGGCGTCTAACACTAACCCTTACCCGAACCTAACCCAAACCTTCACCCTAACTCTAATCCTAAACTTAATTAACCCTAACCATAACATTAACCCTAACCCTAAGCCATACCCTAACCACGGGTTCTTAAGAGTCGTTCCGGCGTCTAACCCTAACCCTAACCCAAACCTTAACCCTAATCCTAAACTTAAGCCTGACCATAACACTAAGCCTAACACTAACCTGAACCCTAACCTTAAGGCTAACCCTAACCCTTACCCATACCCTATCCCTAATCCTAACCCTTAACCTAAACCTAACTCTTAACCCTAACTATAATACTGAACTTAAGCCTAAACATAACCATAACCCTAACGCATACCCTAACCCTAATCCTAAACCTAAGCCTAACCCTTACCCGAACCCTTACCTAAACCTACTTTTAACCCTAACCCAAGCCTAAGCAACATCGGGTATTGTGCCTATAGCACCAATTATAAGGCAATCAGTTAAGGTTCTTAAGATTTCTTCCGGCGGCAAACCCAAACTCTTACCCTAACCATGACCCTAACCCGAACCCTAGCCCTAACATTAACCCTAACCCTAAGCCTAACCCTAACTATAGGTTCTTAGGAGTTGTTCAGGCGTCTAACCCTAACCCTTACCCTAACCGTAACCCAAACCTTAACCCTAAGCCTAATCCTAAAGTTAAGCCTCACCATAACCCTAAGCCTAACCTTAACCCGAACCTTAAGGCTAACCCTAAACCTTACCCTAATCCTAATCCTTAACGTAAACCTAACCCTTAACCATAACCTTATTCCTGACCTTAAGCCTAACCCTAACAATAACCAAAACCCTAAGCCTAACTCTAACCTTTACCCATACCCTAACACCAATCCTAAACTTAAGCCTAACACTTACCCTAACCCGAGCCTAGCGTAGGCACCATCAGGTATTGTGCCTAACCCGAACCCTAGCCCTAACCCTTAGCCTAACCGTAAGCATAATCCTAACCATAAGCCCATCCTTAAGCCTAATCCTAACCCAAAGCCTATCCCTAACCCTAATCCTAAACCGAAGTGATATCCTAACCCTAGATTCTTAGTTGTTCACGCACGCGTCTAACCCTAACCCGAACCCTAATCCTAAACTAACCCTAGGCCTAAGTCTAAGCCTAATCCTATACCGAAGCCTAACCATAACGCTAAGCCTTACCCTAGGTTCTTTAGAGTTGTTCTGCCATTTAATTCGAACCCTGACCCAAACCAGAACAAGAACCCGAACCCTAACCCCAAGCCTAACCATAACCTTAACATGCATTAACTCTAACCTATACCCTAACCCTAATCATAAACTTAACCCAAACCTTAACCCTATCCTATACCCTAACCTTAACCCAAACAAATCTTTTTTGCATCTTTAGAAGAGGTAAACACTGGTATAATGGCATTAGAACATCAGAAAAAAACTAGTAAATGGCAAGAGAATTATTTTGCTAATTTAGATTTAAAATACATGTAAATAACGCCCTCAATTTTCACACAAATGTCCACTAATAGAATAAAAATTACCACAAAAAAGCAGAAAAAAGATAAATAATAATAATTAAGTAAGGGTGATGCTTAGGGTTATAGTTAAGGTTAGGGTTCGGGTTCTTGTTCGGATTAGGGTCAGGGTTAGGATTAGACATCAGAACCAAGTCCTAAGAACCTAGGGTTAGGGTAAGACTTAAAATTCGGTATATGATTAGGGTAAGACTTAGGGTTAGGTTAACTTAGGCTTAGGGTTAGTTTAGTCTTAGGTTAGGGTATGGTTTAGAGTTATGGTTAGGGTTAGGCTTAAGTTTAGGGTTAAGGTTAGGGTTGGGGTATAGGTTAGGGTTAGGGTTAATATTAGGATTAGGGTTAAGGTTAGGGTTAAGGTATAGGTTAGAGTTAAGGTTATGGTTAGGGTAACTTAGGCTTAGGTTATGGTTAGGTTTAGAGTTATGGTTAGGCATAAGTTTAGGGTTAGGGTTAAGGTTAGGGTATAGGTTAGGGTTATGGTTAAGTTTAGGATTAGGGTTAAGGTTAGAGTTATGGTTATGGTTAGGCTTAGGTTTAAGGTTCATGTTCGTGTTTGGGTCAGGGGTAGGATTAGACACCAGAACAACTCCTAAGAACCTAGGATTAGGGTAAACCTTAGGGTTAGACTTCGGTATAGGATTAATGTTAGACTTAGGGTTAGGTTAACTTAGGCTTAGTTAAGGCTTAGGTTAGGGTTAGGTTTAGAGTTATGGTTATGTTTAGGCTTAAATTTAGGATTAGGGTTAATGTTAGGGTTAGGGTATAGGTTAGGGTTAAGGTTAAGTTTAGGATTAAAGTTAAGGTTAGGGCTAAGGTATAGGTTAGAGTTAGGGTTAAGGTTATGGTTAGGCTTAAGGTTAGGGTTCTTGTTCGTGTTTGGGTCAGGGTTAGGATTAGACGCCAGAACAACTCCTAAGAACCTAGGATTAGGGTAAGACTTAGGGTTAGACTGCGGTATAGGATTAGGGTTAGACTTAGGGTTAGGTTAAGTTAGGCTTAGGGTTAGTTTAGGCTTAGGTTAGGGTTAGGTTTAGAGTTATGGTTAGGGTTAGCCTAGGGTTAGGGTTAGGGTTAAGGTTAAGTTTAGGATTAGGGTAAAGGTTAGGGTTAAGGTATAGGTTAGAGTTAGGGTTATGGTTAGGCTTCGGGTTAGGATTCGGGTTCTTGTTCGTGTTTGGGTCAGGGTTAGTATTAGTATTAGTATTAGAGGCCAGAACAACTCCTAAGAACCTAGAGTTAGGGTAAGACTTAGGGTTAGACTTCGGTATAGGATTAGGGTTAGGGTAACTTAGGCTTAGGTTTAGGGTATAGGTTAGGGTTAAGTTTAGGATTAGGGTTAAGGTTAGGGTATAGGTTCGAGTTAGGGTTAAGGTTATAGTTAGGCTTAGGGTTATGTTCGGGGTTGGATTCGGGTTCGGGTTCTTGTTCGGGTTTGTTCAGGGTTAGGATTAGACGCCGGAACAACTCCTGAGAACCTAGGGTTAGGGCAAGGCTTAGGGTTAGGCTTCGGTATAGGATTATGGTTAGACTTAGGCTTAGTTTAGGCTTAGGGTTACGGTTATGGTTAAGTTTAAGTTTAGAATTAGGGTTAGAGTTCGGGTTCGAGTCAGGGTTAGACACGGGAACAACTCCTAAGAACATAGGGTTAGGGTAATACTTCGGTTTAGGGTTAGGTTTAGGGTTAGGGATAGGCTATGGGTTAGGATTAGGCTTAGCGTTGCGGTAAGGGTTAAGGTTAGGGTCATGGTTCGGGTAAGGGTTCGGGTTTGATACCGGAAGAACCCATAAGAATCTTAACCTGTTCTCAAAACTTAATACTGTTCTTCTTCAGCAATATTTAAAAAAATTTAATATATAATATATTAAATTTAATATTTAAAATATAAAATTTTATATTTTGTTGTCTGTCCCTGAAGAAAAGTAGTTTATCTGCTAGAAACGTTGTTTTTTTTTTTTGTCTGTTTGGTTTTGTTTGACTGCTATGTGCACAGTGATTTTCATCACTTCCAGTGTACTTTTGTACTGTTTTCCTGACACTTTTGTGGGCTCTGGAATTGGCAATTTTTGGCCATCAAACCTGTTTTTGTGCCTACACTGGTTGTTTGGTTCAGCGTGTCTGTTTATATTGCACTCGTTCTAGTTAACTTTTGTATTTCATTGATCCTTGTTGTGTTTGCAGGTCTAACATATCTGTGGGCCTTGGAACTGGCAATTTTTTGGCTATCAAACTTTGCCTACTTTTTATGCCAACATTTGCTGTTTTTATCCCCCTGCATACTGTCTAGTGATTCTGCATTTTTTACTTGTTTCCCCACATCAAGTTGGTGTACCTGCTTTACTGATAAGTGAATTAAATTGTAAATATGGTATATTTGCATTACATTTAACTAGGTTTTAATCGACAATAATGTTTTAATTAAGATTATGCAACAAATGAAAATCGCTAAATTTTCAAATTTGATTTTCTCGAAATGCATATTTTTGCAAATACGTCAGTATTTTATAAGGCTAACGACTTGGTAACATCTGGGGCAATAGGAAATCAAAACTATTACAAGCCTTGGATTCTCAATTTGATTAGTGTTTTACTCAATACTGTGAAATTGCAAGTTAAGAATGTATAATAATATTGAAATATGTTTTAAATGCTAAATAATATGGGGTTCCCAAGAAGTTAGACCCTCCCCCCAAGACATTTTGGTATAATCCAAAAACCAATCGATCATTTCTGTTGTTTTATAATTTGGAACGCAGCTATGCATTAAGTGGGTGGGTTTTTATTGCTACCTTTTATCAATTTCACTAAGAAATACAACCATTTATGAAACTTTCGGCTTTAAAAAGTTGAGTTTATTTTGAAGAGGGCTTGATGATGAATTCAAATGTCAATTACACTTTTGTAGGTCTTGTGGTTCTTGAGTTATGATGTAAAGAGTGTCGACAAAACATTTTCATCATTCATTTGTTCATTCATAAACGACACATATCTCAAGAACCACAATCCATTAAGCAATTTTTGAAAGTCCACTGTTTGATATTCCGTATCCATTAAAATCTTCTGTGCAACTTTTTCATTTTACTCTAATCTAGACAAAGATATTTTTTAGTTGAACGACCATAACTACTCCAACATGGCTTAAAGATAATTATAGCAATAATGACTTTGGTAATATGCCAATATTAAAATATTGCATAATATTTTTAATGCTCTCTGTGTATTTCTAAACAATTTAAGACAAAGGTTAATCAAACATAAATATGAATAAATAATCTGCCCGACCATGACAAAAGGGCATAACCGACATATTGATCATTTCGAGATAATTGATTAAAACCGTGCTAAGCCATGTCAGCCTGCATTGACTTGTACAGGATAACACATCCTGATTTGGGTATTTATTAGTGTTTGCAGGTTAGAATAAAAGTGTGCTATAGTTTAAATAGGTAGATATAGTATGCATTGACCTTCCTGAGGTGATAACTCATTTCGCAATGTTAGGTCGATCCTTCATGTAATTATTTCGTGTAAGCTAATCCTAACCCTAATCCTAACCCTAACCATAATTTTGTGTATAATTACATGAAGGGGTAACCCATCATGATGCCCTTTTGTCATAGTGGGGCAGTAATGTTTTCAGCCCTTTTGAGTCATGTTTCCACTTCAACAAGAGCAAGTTTTTCTATGGCCAAACTTTTGGTTTTAGAATAACCAGCTATAGCCCATTTGACTTTCCCAAGACAGTACATGTAGTGTCCATGTTTGATTCATACACGATCAAATGCAGTGCATCTGTAGCGCGCCGCACAGTGCCAAGTGACTGCACCTTACAGATACACCACCTCCTTTGATCATGTGTGTATCACACACAGACACGCTACTGTCTCAAAGAAGCCCAATGGAAACCTCACGGCAAGGTTGCAGCAATATCCATGAACATTTGATCAAATTTGTTTAAAAAGCTATCATCTAAAAGGACAATAACCTTGAGTTTGATCACCCATGATTAGAATATAATTGGACAACTTGCAACTTGGAGCACACATAAGGTGAACTGCATTTAGTTGCCCGCTGCCCTTTAGGACTCTATGGAGCGAGTGCAGTTAACCTTTGTGTGCCCCAAGCAATCGAAGTGTGATCTACATTGTATGAAAAGTGCTTACTAACAGCAACAGATAATTAATTGCAAATTAATTTTCAAATTTGTTGACTCTTTTTACAACTTCAACCTCAAAATCAAATTTGTATTATAAAAGCAAACTTTCATTGTCCACATTCACATCTTCATCAGCAAATACATGTATAGCAAGAAATGACCCAATGACTGTTAAGGCAATAGATTGAATAGAACCAAATTAGTTCTGATCTTTTGATCGTCCATCGATGCTTGGTCGATCCTCATTATTTATATGATTACATATGAATCTGTGCATGTAATGATATTGACCAATACTAATTTACCAGTAATTCTGATTAATTAGATGATAGTTCATTTATTACAAGCATCGAAGCAGCATCGACCGTCGATCCAAGTATACTTAAAACAAAAACCCACAAAATTGTTTGTAGTAATCCCCAACCCAAGTAAAACCTGCAGGCCCAAAGGGTACTTTCCCAAAAAAACATTTAAGGGGGAAAATATTTCCCTTCACCTGAATGAAATTTTTCAAGCACCAAAGAAACATTTTTGGCCTGTTCCAGCTAATTTTTAGTTTAGGCCTAGACCTACAGTAATTGAATCACAACATACATAGATTGCTATCTAAATTGTTTTTGTTTTCATGTTTTTACGATAAATTCAAGTAAGTTTATATACAATGCATCTCAGTACATTAATTTCCTCAATTTCCATATTAAAGTGATGCAGAATATAAGAATGAAAATAAATTCATAGAACTAGTTACCAAACATTGTTACAGTTGCATAATTGTTGTATCATGGGCTTGAGTGGGGTTACCTGAATGGATAGCTCCACTTGAAATCTACACCCCCTTTGTGGGAGATTAAGGTTATGTCTTCCATAGGGGGTGTATGGATTTCAACTGCAATAGTCCATTCAGGCGTATGAGTCTGGCATACTCTGCCGGATGCCCTAATACTTGATTACTTGGACCCGGGGGCGGGGGGGTCACTCCCATTGTGGCCTGTACACCATCAAAGATAATAAAAACACATATGGGTAGTTTTCGTGGGTATGCACGATACGCGCGTATCGTGTTTTGGGTGTCAAAAACATGAAAAATTGGAAAAAAGGGTAGAAAAATTGCAATGGCTGATACACGGAAATGCAATTTAGGGTATGAAATTTGATGCAAGGAATAAAATCCCTGTTTTGGGTTATCGTTTTACCCAGGTTTTAAATCCTTGTTTAGGGTGCTTTTCAAACGTTGATTATCGCGGATGGTGTACAGGCCACAATGGGAGTGATCCCCCCCGGCTTGGAGCACACATAAGGTGAACTGCATTTAGTTGCCTGGTGCACAAAAGAGTTAACCCTTTAGTGCTCTATGCAGAGAGTGCAGTTAACCTGCCGCAAGCAATCAAAGTGTGATCTATGAAAAGTGCTTAATAACAGCAACAGATAATTAATTGTAAATTGATTGAGTGTAAATGTCATTTTCAAATTTGTTGACTCTTTTTACAACTTCCAACCTCAAAATCAAATTTGTACATGTACTATAACCTGCCCCAAGCAATCAAAGTGTGATCTATGAAAAGTGCTTAATAACAGCAACAGATAATTAATTGTAAATTGATTGAGTGTAAATGTCATTTTCAAATTTGTTGACTCTTTTTACAACTTCCAACCTCAAAATCAAATGTGTACATGTACTATAAAAGCAAATCTTCAATGTCCACATTCACATCTTCATCAGCAAATATAGCAAGAAATGACCCGATGACTGTTAAGGGGTACTACACCCATTGTATTTTTATGTGTTTTTTTTGCATTTTGTGAAGAAATGAGAAACAAAAGTGGACAAAGTGGTATGCAAAATGAAGGGGCAAATCTTCTTGTTCTGTTTGTGGCATTGGTATCAATGTAGCTTACATACTTTTAAAGGTAGAAGCCAGAAAGAGGTACATCAGGCATGTACCTCTTTTTGGCTTCTACCTTTAAAAGTATGGAAGCTACATTGATACCAATGCCACCAATAGAACAAGAAGATTTGCCCTTCATTTTGCATACCACTTTGTCCAATTTTTTTTTCATTATTTTTCAAAAAATGCAAAAAAACAAATGCAATGGGTGTAGTACCCCTTAAGGCAATAGAACCAAATTAGTTCCGATCTTTTGATTGTCCATCGATGCTTGGTCGATCCTCATTATTTATACACACATTTAAAACAAAAACACACAAAATTATTTCCAGTAACTTTTTAATTATTTTCCCCAACCCAAGTAAAACCTGCAGGCCCAAAGGGTACTTTCCCAAAAAACATATAAGGGGAAAAATATTTCCCTTCACCTGATTCAAAAGTTTCAAGCACCAAAGAAACATTTTTGGCCTGTTCCAGCAAATTTTTAGTTTAGGCCTAGACCTACAGTAATTGAATCACAACATACATAGATTGCTATCTAAATTGTTTTTGTTTTCATGTTTTTACGATAAATTCAAGTAAGTTTATATACAATGCATCTCAGTACATTAATTTCCTCAATTTCCATATTAAAGTGATGCAGAAAATAAGAATGAAAATAAATTCATAGAACTAGTTACCAAACATTGTTACAGTTGCATAATTGTTGTATCATGGGCATGAGTGGGGTAACCTGAATGGATAGCTCCACTTGAAATCTACACCCCCTTTGTGGGAGATTAAGGTTATATGTCTTCCATAGGGGGTGTATGCATTTCAACTGCAATAGTCCATTCAGGTGTATGAGACTATACTCTGCAGGAATACAATCAGCAAGAAACCAATGTTACTTGTACTTGTGAGAGACTAAACTTTAAAGTCATACCAAAAGCATGAAACTTTGACAAAGTCTGATACCTTGTTCTACAAACTTACTGCCTGTCCCTCATTTGAATTAAGATCATCATTCCCTATTATTAAAACATTTCTAAAGCATGCAACATTGTTCCAAGCTACAACTCCCAAATCTCAATCACTAGCCTGTCATATGGAGTCTGATGCATGCAAATGATTATCATGTTCAAGTACTTTGCTGCTAAGAATATGATGTAACTTCACTGAATTAGCCAAGGAGCTATACCCATAGCCTGAATCAAGATTTGACGTCATTTAAGAAAACAGCAATATTGTGCAAGAGTTGGAATCAATATGATCAAGACTGCAATGTAGTGAAATTAATTCCTTAACCCCAACACTCCCAGGTGCTACAAAATACTATATGATACACACTGCATATGCATGCACATGACATGATGACGCAATAACACCAAGTCATAACAGTGCTTGGCATGCAAGGTTTGAGTCCCAACCAAAACAAACAACTTCTTTTGTTTGTTTTCTCTCTTTATTTCTTCCTTCTTTCCCTTCCAGTCGCCAAAAAGCACTTGGGACGTTATGGTTAATATAAGGTCAGTCAAAGTGAAACATGATACCCTGCCAAAACAGCTGGTTATCCAATTTGATCCAATCCTGGAAGGACATACATCACATCGTCAGCTCAGCGGCAGAAAGACGCATCTCCTGCTGCAGTGTGTATGATTGCCTGTGAAGTACATGAGCTCATTTAGCACATGCACTGCGTATTGAATTAGTTCATATACTGTATACCACGGACAACCATATATACACAGCAGGTACTCTATGGATCTTTCTGCTGCTGAGCAATCATCATTGTTTTCTGACAACATTTAATAGCCCCGTACTATTGTCAAATACGAGAATTAGAACCAGAATAAGAACTCACTCAATGGTTTCTTATTAAACATTGCTGTACATAACCATGTAACAGCTGAGTCACTTAATAATACAGTCTCTCTTTGGTGTCAACTGTTATCTCTTCTTTCCTTTTCCTTTTGATTTCTTACTACCACCAGATGGCTGACAATACTTTGCTTCCAGACCAGCAAAGAAATCATTGGATTCTTGTTCACGTGATTTGTGTCTCCCTTTGATTAGAGCCTCCAGGGCCATGTCCTGGTTTTTGTTGAGTCCAAGTTCTTCAGCTAATTCTTCGGCTTCTGCTGCTTCTTTCTTGGCCTACAAAATAATGAGACAAATGGTACATTTATAAAAATCACTTCAAGTAGAATGATACTTGTTGGTCGTGGCCCGATGCTGGATGGGAGACCAATATCGCATGTCTCTATTTCTACATATCGTCATCGCGATAAGGATTTATCACAATATCACAATATATCGCAGGGTGTGCTATCGCCCAACACAAGGTTTTTTTCCCACAATTTTGCCAAATTTTGCCTTTGAATTTTCCCATGTAAAAACATTTTTGTGTAAATACCTGATGCGATTGTGCATACATATATGTCTAGCATTCCACTGGTCTTTTTTGATTTGATCATGAGTTATAGCAGTTCTTGGAAAAAAATCCGATTAAAAAAAAAATCAGTCTTTAATTTAAAAAAATCAGCAACCTGGAACCGTTGATGGTCTGTGGTTGATGCAATAGACTAAAAAGTGGTGAAATTGCATTTGACAATAAGTCCCCCGATTGGTTTGTACACGTCCACATACAGTTGCCCCAGTAATTTGCACATTCATAATCACTACTATTCAGTGTGCCTGGGTTTCGGAAAATGTGCAATTGGTTGCAAATTGGAATTTAATGACGCAAAATGTTGAAGAATTTCGAGACATTTTTCACAGATAACACTAAATGGAATAAACACTACTTGCCATATGCTCTGACAGGCACAGCTACACTACATATCAATAAGACTCTGTATACAGTTTCTTAAAGAATCTATGCATACCTTTCGCTTTCTTTCTTTTTGCTTCTTTGTGTCTTCTTTTGTGAGCGTCTCAAACTCTGGTATTTCTTTCTTTTTGATAAGTTTGTTGAGAATTTTCCTAAATCGAGGTTCATCTTCTTTAGTTGAACACATAACATCTTCTAGGATCTTTTCCATGTCTCCTTCATGTTCAAGATAAGCTTTTTTCAAATCTGCTACTTCTTCATCTGAACCTGCATTCACACACACATACCAAAAGCAAAATAAAAAGTTAGGACTTCAAGTACCTTAATAGTGTATGACTAGATTGTGGACTATTGTAACACATTGTGTTTTCTACCTCACATTGAGGCCAATCACCCAAACATTCTAAAGAAAGTTTTGAGTTAAATTGCTCTAGTGGCCCATAGATCAGTAAACGACTAGCTTCCAGGTTGGAGACCATCAAATTACCATGTTTTTGCTCATACTGCCTACACAAAACGTATTCCAGTCCTAAAATTTTACCGGGGTAAAGAAAAAAATATGAGCTTTCATGTACCTGATACAAAAATCTGCCTAATTTTGAAGGGATAAAATGGGGGTGGGGTTAATGCTGGTAATCTGGACTAGCACCTAAAATGTATAAGTACCCAAGCACAAGTAGCAAAGTGCAAGGCCAGGCTCTGAGAAAATGGTATTCAGTTTTTTTTTCTAAAATAAATAATCATGAATTACATGTAGCATCATTTCTATACAGAAGCAGTACCCACAGTATGAAAATATTCACAATTTTACTAATAGGTTTAGTGCCTCAATTTTTTATACCTAAAGAGAGACTCAGCAGTAAATTACTTGTCTAAGATATTTGTGATCTGGCTCAATTTTTTCTAAATGGACAAACAAGCTTTAAAATCTGCAGGGTTCAAATTTGATATATCTGCAGCAGAATGCAAGTCTTCCACCAGGAGCTGAAGAACCATGGCAAAGCTGGAAATGCCTTAAGGGTAAACGAGGTATTGTTGGTCGAAAGCGGCCTTAAAAAATTGATTTTCATTATCTAAATTAATAACACTTTGATGTTTTGCAAAAGTTCATTCTACAAATCATATACTTTGAAAACTTGCTTAATTTATTGTTATTAATGAGTTATGTATGTTTTACAAAAGTGTTGATGTTTCAGCCCTCTTTATAGCATAATTCAAGAACCACTGGACCTATATCTGTGATATTTGAATTCTTCTACACACTCACTATGAAATGATATCAATCCAATTTTTGCCAAAGCTCACTATACCATTCGCAAGATGATGTGAACTACCATATCGCAACAGTTTAAAATTGCTGTGAACTGGAGTACATGTAGGTCGGTCAAAAATCATCAATATTAAAGGTGTTATCCGGGGGTATTATACTGTTAAATGTATGTTTACGTAACTGTTCTCAAATAATTCCCTGATTTAAACAATATAGCCTATTATTATTTTACCTTTGTATTTTTCTTCAAACTCCTGTATATCTTTGACTTCCACCTTCTTGAATAGAATTCTCCAGTAGTCGTACCAATCCTTGTCTTGTTCCATGTCAATCTCATCGTCAACCTCGCCTGAAATGAAAGGCAGTCAGTCAAGGCACAATCAGTCAAGGCAAACAATTCAATGGGTTCATATTTTCTTGGGAGAATGTAATTTGATTTCAGGTGATGCAGGGACTGTATTTTGGAATATGCATTAAATAGCTCTTCTGGAGCCTTGAGATCCGTTTAGACCATTTACAATAGAATGTAGGCCTAAAGGAGAGAATGGTAAACTAAGGAGAACTAAAAATCACTCTCCTATATCAGATTTAAGGACAGCAGTAGAGAGTGATTGCTCTCACTTTCCTCAAAAGGCAGTCCCTGTGATATTGACACTGAAATTATATTATAATGACAGTAACATTTAAAGTCTTTTGCCAAATATTTGACTCATAAAACACAACTGGGATTGAATATTTGGAGTTGCTTAGGCTGTATTTTAACCAAGGAGTGTGTGATAACAATCTTGCAATGTCAACACCCCTTATCATCGAGGTGGTATTGCACCTACCAATAAATGTAATATATATGACCATGTCCTGCATTTTGTTGATGAAGGTCTATTGAGGTTGAACCCTCCACGCATGTTGTTGTGATGATTAATCAAAGAGAAAAGAAACATTAAAATTGTCTCTAGAACTCATACAACACCCCCCCCCCTGAAAATAGAAGCAAAGAGAATTAAGAGACTTTCAAAAGAAATTTGCTTTTAAAATATGGAAAATCGCACCAGAAACTTTGAAATTGTGTCAGAACTGTCAGACATTGCCTGATTTTGATTTAACTTGGAGATAAATCAATTCGAACCATTCAACCAAAAGTACAATGTCACTACGGTATATAAACTCCCCAACAAAAGTTTAGAAAGTTTTTTCAAGCATCTGTATACTCCGCCTTACAATGACACACCATTTGAAACAATAACATTTTTCACGGTTGAGTTCACGTTCAAATGGGGTGTCATTGTAAAGCGGAGTATTGTAGCTATCCATTTATATGCAACACGATATGAATATATCACAAATAATTTGAGGTACAGATGCTTGAAAAACTTTCCAAACTTTTGTTGAGGAGTTTATATTATGAGCAAAATATGTGTGTATTTCCAAAAAAGTGTGGATTACATCATTTTAGGATATATAAAAGGTGAAATATCCTAAGGCAGTATCAACCGTATAATAATATCATGGATAAACTTGGCGCATAATTTCAATAACATTTTTAATTAACAAATGTTATTGTGAACGGCTCATGGAGGCACCCTGTTCAACCCCTCCCCTCCCCCCACCTTAAAAAAAACAAATTTGAAATTGCCTTTATTTTCCCTTTATCAAAATGTTCAAAATACCCAAAGTTACACCCTCCACCCTGAAAATGACCATATAACTCATGCGTACCAATGTTTTATTATTTCTTGTTAATATGTTCATTTTCACTTGTTTTTACATTGTGCCGCTGTTATAAAAGCGTATGTTCAAATAAATCAATTAATAAATAGAGGCCCTGCATGCTTTTATTGATCAACTAAAATCAAAGGATTCTAACAAGCATCTCATACTGTAACAGAACAAAACTGGTGGTATGTTACAGATAGCATGCATCTGCAATGCTTAACTGTCAAAAGAATCTGTTGAGCATTCGGCCATAATTGCGAGTTACATTGTCACATGCATGACCTCCAAATGACAGTTAGCAGCTGCATGGCTGACCAGAATCAAAGCACATGCCAGTTCCAAAATATGTATATGTTGACTGAATGGGAGTGTACCATATGCCTTGGGCATGTAGCAGAACAGCATCTGAATACAGAACAATTGACTCAGCCAACATTTTAAGAACTACATGTAAGGCCAAACAAAAATAATGGTTTGTCTCAAAGCTCACAAGTGGTTTGAAAACAAATGCGAAATGCGATTTTTTTTTTTTATTCCTGACTTTTTTCATGGAATTTGGAGAAAAAAATCTGATTTTCGCCGAATTTTTCTGGAAAAACTATAAAAAAATTATTTTTCTGGAAAAACTTTTAAAAAATTATTTTTTTTAAATAAAAAAAAATTCTGCATTTCTTTTTTTTTCCAAATCTCACGATTTTACAAATGCGCGCGAGCTTTGAGACAAACCCTTTTTTTTTTTGGCCTAAGCTTAAAACATTTCTGCGTGGTGATTTTTTTCTTCTTCTGAAGACATACCTGTTTCATCATAGAGGTTGCGTTTACTTTTGTCCGACAGCACAGCATAAATCTTTCCCAACGTCTGGAATTTGGCAGTAGCTATGTCTCTGTCATCATCACTAACACGATCAGGGTGAACTTTCAGAGAAAGTTTGTAGTATCCTTTCTTAACTGCAGTAAAAATGAAGGCATAGATAAATATTATTAGGCAAGGGAATATATATTACTGAAAACCCCCAAAATAAAAATACGGCAACAATATACATCGACAAACTTAACACACAACCGAGCAGCAAAAATGAGTCCTCCGACTCCTTGATGCGCTAAATTCTGTGTGAGATAACCTCTACCAGGTGTTTACACAGTAGCAACCAGATGCAGATATACCCCTAACTGAGGACTGCAGAACAATGATTTATCAGGTTTGTCAGACTTGTGTTTTCAATCTGATTATCACAGTTGTGTAGTACGAAATTACAAACAGGCAAAACATTTTGTGAATTTTATATCTAGATTATACTACCAAATTGAAAATTCATTAAAAAAAATTAAATGCAAACTTATATTAAGAATAAGAGCTAAATGAAAGAAAACTGATGAGCCGTAAATGAACTATGACATGTGGTTGAGGAGATAGTCGAGATACTCATCTCTTTTCAGCCAATATACTGAATAAACTTTTATGTGAACATGCACAATTGTGCATTCTTAAAGCACACAAGGTGCAAATAATACACTGATTTAGGGTTTCTCTACTACGGAAGTCAATTTGTGCCGAATTCCTTCCCACAATGCAATATCGTATTGCATAACAAAGAATATTGTTCAACCTCCGAACTGTATCTATTGTTATTAGGGGTAATTTTGTGCCCGGGTACCCGGCGCATTTTTCAAGCGGATAACTGGGTACCCGAAATTTTTATTTTTTTTAAGTTATTTATTTTTTGGTTTTGTAGTGTCCTTGGACCTAGATCTAAATGCTAGGATCATTCATGGTTGACCTTAAAAAAAAAATTGCACGATGTTTTGTGTTTTTAATATGAATATTGATAATTTGTTTTCATGTCATACTCTATATTAATGATATCAAAATGTATTGAATTTGAATGCAATTTTTTTAAATTTCGGGCACCGGGCAGGGTATTTCCTGCCGGGTAATGTAATCTCGGTAGCGTACCCACGAGCCCGCCCGAATATCCCTGGCTTAATTGTTATGCAAAACGCTTATTGCATTGTGGGAAGGAATTTCGCACAAATTGACTTCCGTAGAGAAACCCTAAATCCGCATATTGCACCGCTGTCCGACCAAAAAAACCATAGCAAAGTACCAGTACTCAAGCATCGTATGCGTAAGTATCAGGCGCGTATCCAGGAATTTGTAGACCGGGGGACACAAAGCAGATCTTTGTCAAATATAATATGGCCGCGAAGCGGACATCCCGGAGCGCTTTCGTGACGTAGGGGTGTGTGTGAGGGGTCAGATGTGAGAAACTTTTACAAAATGAAGACCTTAGAATTTAAGCCATTTGGTTGACCATTTTGGCACTATTATATTATGTAAAATTTTAGTCTGAAAGAGTCGAAAATTTGTGAAATGGGGGCCTAATTCATGGTCAAGTTTTAACTGTTGTTGTATAAATTATTGCTTTATAAATTTTGCCCGAAATTGTGCAAAATGAAGGCCCAATTGAAGCCATTTGATGGGCGATTTTGTGTACAATTTTAGTTTAAAAAAAGTTACATTATTTACTATTACTGTAGGCCTATTAAGTTATTGCCTAAAACATATACAAGCGTGTAATACAGTAACCAAAACGGCCACTGGTTCTCTACATCTACATAAATACTCAACAAAGTTGCATGAAAGCAATATCTAGTTGAGGTGATAAAGGCGCCAGTTGAATACAACATGGCTATACAAAACTGAAGAAAAAATACATTAAATTACATATTATTAATACAACTCTTGAAGCAGTCAACTGATTTGGCAATATACACGGAAGGAGGTAGGGCGTTCCATTCTATGATTGTCCGGGGGAAGAAACTATATTTGTAGGTGTTTATGTGAGGTGTCATAACTCTAAACCTTTGGGGATGGTATTGACGAGTTTTAACTGTCTGTGCTTGAACATATTTAGGAATGGGTATTGCAATTTCATGGTTATCCATACATGTACGTTGGGGGCATTTGAGGGGGTGTTCCTCCCTCAGAATTTGGGAAATTTTGCAAAATGAAGGTCGAAAAATCAGGCCCGTAGACAGGGGGATATGCCCCCAAATTTGCAAAATACGGTATTCATACAAAAAGTCCCGAAATTTAAGCACATATATATAAGCATACATGTATGTTTGGCCCCTTCTCTCCCAACCATGAAAGTTACCAAATTGCGTGGAAAGGGGGTTATTTTTTTACCAGTAGCAAGGACCTTGAAATTGGCCAAATAGGGAGTATTTAATTTGCACTGTCCGCGAAATTTTAATAAAAGGGGTAATTGAGAAAATCCAGAAATTTTATGTCAATATTTAGTGTCATTGAAATTCTAATCATTGAAAGCGGGTGTTTGAAATTCTAGTCATTGAAAACCGCAAAAAAGGGGTTGTTTTTGGCCATATTTTGTCCTCGACTTTGCATGAAAAAGGGGGTAAATTTGATGAAAAATCATTGCAAAAGGGGGCTTTTGAAAGATTTGGTAACTCTCATGGTTGTCAACTTTTGTGTTGAGTTGGGGGGCGGGCTGCACGCTGCTCTCTTTCTCTCCTCTCTTTCTTTCTTCCCCTTCCCTTTCGCTCCCTCTCCTTTTCTTTTACCCGGGGGGTGGCGGGGGGTGCCCCCTTCGCCCTACCCCTGGATACGCGCCTAAGTATCGTGTGCAAATTCAAAGCTAGACATGCTAGAGTTCTCAAGTAAAGTATCTAAGATATTTTTGTACTTCCTTGACCAATCTTTAATTTCTTTTAATTTTCTATGTAAAATTTGTTTTGTGTTTGGGGCAATTCAGGGCCAATTTGGCTGACTAGCAAATGTCTTTAAAGGAAGGTTTTTATTTCAAACTCTAATCGTGACCCGCAGGTCAAATTGCTAGAATTGTACATGAAACACACCTAAACAGACACAATGCAATTTGCAGGCAGCAGCTTAATCAGCGCCAATATTGCAACATTGAAACAAACAACTATACAAACATCCAATCCAACCCAACCACATCCCCCCAAGTAGGCCATGGCAATGAGGATAAAGTGCCTTGCCCAAGGACACAACACGTTGGCACGAGCGGGGCTCGAACTCACAACCTATGTATTATGAGTCGGGCGCCTTATCCACTCGGCCACACATGCTCCTTCAAACTAAAAGTTTGGCTTTTATACCTACAATATTTGCACCCAAAGTAAAACTATAGACTGTAGATGTCATGGATGTAGTGTAGTCGATTGATGTTACATATTATTATTTTTATTGCTTTTGATGTAAACATAGGGTCCATTATTACAGTAACTATTCTTATTTAAACTACCATAGGGGAAAGTAAAATAAATAACATGTATACGGGGGTGGCTCATAATTATTGCACAGCCCCATTATCATGTAATCATGGCTATAAAGTTTAAGCTTACTCATGACATGTTACTCAGCTCAGTCTCTAGGTATCCTAGGTGAATTCAAATTTGCCATCAAACTGCATCATTTTATATATCAAATTAAAGCCCTTGAGTAAACAAAGCCAAAACTGAAAACCTTTTTTTCATAGCACTTTCCGTAGCAAAGTTACATCTTGTCAAAGCCTGACTTTCATCAAAAAGATTCATCTAGCAAAATTCCCCAAAACGGCATTTCGGGGTGTTTCTAGATCTTAGTCTCATGGCGATAGCAGCTTTTTTTAATGGAACTGCTATCAAAATCCCACTGAAATTCCATGTGCGGGTGACTTATCACCATAAAAAATTATATATTTGTGTCAAGTGAAGTATAGAAAACATATTTATGTAGGTTTTTTCTTCGGGCACAAGTTTTAAATTTCTATGTAAAAATGCATTGACATTGTCGGCGAATTTGGCTGACCAGCACAGGGGGGGCCGGCCAAGATTGGCTGAATTTTGACGTTGTCATTGGTTTTACACGTAAACACAAAAATGTCTCAAATTATTCCAAAACTGTACGTATGTTATTAAGCACTATTTTATCAGTCTACATGTAAATCCGTTGAGGTTCGCCAGTGAACCTCATTATAAGTACTGTTTTTTGAATGTTTTGTATGAATAACGCACGGTATGTTAAATGATATATACCTAAAATTTCCCCCATTGTGTATCACGGTTCGGTTTTTTTATTTTTTTTGGGTCTCGCTTGCGGTGCATAGGGTCTCGAGATCGAGTCCCGCTCACTCCCGCTATAATTTTTTTTTTTTCTTCACATTTATTTTGAATCCAAAAATATTTATTTTTATGTGAAAATTTATACATTCACTGAGAAATATATTTTGTGCATTTTTTTTTCTGTAACGGGCCAATAGAGCTAAAAACACAACTCAGCACGGGGCGTCCAATGTCCAGGCAGTGTTGCCGTCATATTGTCTGTTTTGTTTACGATATTGGCTGTTGCCACAGTGAATAATGTAGTCCACCATCGTCTGGACCAGCAAATGTGTTAACTAAGGTTTGCCTGGGTTACCTACAGTCTCATTGCAACCAGAATTCTTACCCTCATTTGCATTTGCTTTTTTGTCCAAAGACAAAATTTCGTACAAATTCCTCGTCCCAAACAGTTCATCGCAGCTCTCTAGTAACTCTGGCATCGTACTTTTAAATGTAGATGGTGTGAAATTATTAAAAACACGACAGATCTTCTAACACTAACAGCATGTACAGCCTCCTTCACTTGTCAAGCTCTCTGGTGTTTTGATTACGCAATCACCTGTCGAATGTGGCGCGCTTTAGGTTGGAAGATTTCACTCTCTAAAATAGGTAGGTTTATAATAAAGCAAGAATTTTTTTTATTTCTCTTCATAAATAAATTTTCGGGGTCAAGTCAAAAATATATTGCAATATATTCAATTGTAAAAAGAAACCTAATTTGTATGTCTTTTACATAAATTCAGATGATTCAAATGAAAACTGTTTGATGGGTGAATTAGCAATCCCTTTTTTTTTTATAATGGTTGATTCGTTTTTATCAAAACATCAACATTGTTACTTCCGGGTTGGGTTTATGATGGTCAAAGGTTATTTTCCGGGTTATTTTGGAATCACAGAGGTCGGTATACACAAGAGTCGCATTAGTTTACATGTTCACGTAACCGCCTGAAATCATTTGCATAGGTTTGGAGGTGGGCTGATCGTATTTTGATTCGTCGAACACCTAATTTGCATAGGTTTGGAGGTTTCCATATTTGGGTTTACGTAATTAATTATTAACGACCCAGACGTTGTTTACATCATGACGTCATTAGAGCTGGTCACTTCGTCAAAATCCGACGAACGAACGTTTGCAGTTTTCTTTTTATTACTGTTATATCGTGAAATACCATGTAGCTGACGTGTTAGTCCAATATGCATAGGAAAATATTTCTGGCGATGACCCATGTTCACATTGGCTAAATAAGCTGTATTTTCGCTGGAAAGGGGCCGGGACGAGTCGGCCATTTTGTTTGCAAAAGGCATGTTCTTCTCTTGCGTTACCCGGAAGTGGCAGCACCAGAACAAATGACGTCATTTCTGGATTTCAGCCGGAACGGTTACGTTCACTGCCGTGCATCAGTATAGGCATCAGCTTATCTAGGTTTTACTAAAGTAAAACATCTTTGTTTGGAATCCAACTAAGGGCAGCACCAAAGCAAGTGACGTCACTTCCCCCAGCTGCCGATTCCCCGTCATGCAACGCGATGTTTCGCGGGGTTTTTTAATACAGTTACCAAGTAAACAGCGTCCTTGGTTTCTCGACATTGCACCCGGGACGAGTACGAGTGTACGTGTTGTCGTTCATATAGCTGTAGAATCTGCTGAACAAAAGAAGGAAGATGAAGAAGAAAAGCGTGCATTTGGATGCGGAGATGAGGAGGGATATATTTCTGAAAGTTTGTTTGTTGTTTATGGTGAGTTGCACTTTGAAAATGGGAAAATATTACACTGCACTGCACTGACAACCCCGCCCCCTTTCTGACAGCGGCAGTGTACAATGGTGTACATACTCAGTCATACATGCATACAATGCATAGGCATTTTTGCACTGTTGTCATTTTAATAGTACTCTGGCACTGCAGTGTGAACGTTAGAAGTGATGGTACCCGGGAGTTGTACAGTAATGTACATTGATTAATCATTTGATCGTCTCTGTCAGTGTCAATGCCATATATTCATGATAAATAGGCCCAAATTATATCAAATTGTAACCTCAAAAAAGGGATCGGGAGGGGACAAGAAACATTTATTTTTACAAGCGACAAAAAGAAATGAAAACTAAGTATACGCTTACTTGTATGACTTTGAACAGGACTCAGGAGAGCATGACGGGGGCCTGTCATTTTCAGAAGGGGGGGGTCATGAATATACTGAGGGGGTCATAGAATTTTGAGACCAAAAACAGGGGGGGGGGGTTATATAAATAATTTTTTAAACCAAAAATAGGATTATGATTATAGAATTATGAAGAGATGGTGACCCATTCTTTTAACTTACGATCAAAATGTACACACAATCTTTAGTTTAGTTATATAATTCAAAATGTTTGTGCACTCCACGCGCCCCTTCTTTACACTTTTATACGATCAAAATTTTAATACGCTCCACACACTTTCTTCACATTCAAGTTTTAGCGTGCTTTATGCCTTAGCTTGGTTCCGGCAATGAATAAATTTTTTTTTGTAGGCTGCATGGTAGGCGAAGGGAGGAGATAAAAAATTTAGACCCCAGGTTAAGCCCACGATAGGGGTGTCATAAAAATTGACTCCGGTCACCGACATATGATATTCATGACCCCTCTTCCGTAGGAAATGACATCCCTAATAATGAATAATTTTAGTGACAAGATGTAAAATATTTTTGTGTGTTTTGGGTGAAAAATCATATCTTCATTAGGGAATAATGAATGAGCCCTGCCCTGGGGGAGGGTAAAATTGGGGGAAGAAAGTTTTGGCAAGCTAAAAGGGGGCAGGCAAGTGATTTTTGGCACCAATTCTTGGGGCGCCTTTTAAATAAAAGGCTCCAAAAAGGCTTTGGAAAACAGAACGGAAACGCTTAAATATGTAAACATGTATATAGACCATTTAAGGTTTGCAAATTGGGATCCCAAAATTTTGGCATGTTCAAGGGGGGGGCAAAGATTTTTTTTGGCAGGCCGAGAGGAGGGGCAAGCAATTTTTTGCGGGCCGAGAGGGGGGCGGCAATCAATTTTAGGCGAGCCATTTGGAAATTTTACCCCCAGGGGGCTTATAATTATTGCACAGCCCCTTATGAAAGATCAAAATTTTCAATTGATTGTTGACTTTCATCCCAGCTAGGCTGAGCTACATACACTTTAAGTATTGGTACATTAGATTTAAAGAGTTTACTGAAAGGATTGTGTTTAAATATAAAAAATATCAGTTTTTAATCATTTGCCATAAAATGTTTATTATGTCGCAAAATTTCAATCAATCAAAATTATTTGAAAGCATCAGTACATTCTTTGTATTCACAATGCAATTCGATATGCCTGTGCAAGCAAATATAAATGCATCAACCCCTACGAAATATAAATGCGTCCAAGAGCATTTCGCATACTACGCACCTGTGCAATTATGCAATAATTATGCACTGATTAGTTTTCACTAGTTATCAAGGAGTTTAGTCCCTTCGCATTTCATTATTGCAATGAGTGTGTCTTGTAAAGAATTCCCGTAATTTGATTGGTTTTCTGGTGTATAATATCTCACAATAGTTGATAGTGATATTAGTCAGGGCACGCGCCGTCACGCAACAGCGGCACGCTTGTTGCTCCTCAATGATCGCACGAATATGTTTTCGCGTAATACATGTGCGAGAACTAAGAACGCGTTTCGGCGGCTTAGATGTTCGTGATGGTTTCGATCATTTAAAACAACAGGGATGTCCTCACAAAAGTAACTTTATTTTTTTCTGAAAAAAGGCATTTTTTCTCTTAAAAATTACATTTAAACTGAATAAGAATGAGAATAAACGATAGATTTTGTCTTTTGCCTATCAATATCGTGTCATAATGGATGGGCTGGCCAATATTTTTATCGTAGTGTGCGCCGGTATCCACTACTCAAAATATTGGCCAGCCCATCCATTATGACACAATATTGGATAGGCAAAAGACAAGATCCTATCTTTTATTTAAAATTATTAGTTTCCTGTTTACCGCCCGCGTCCAAAATTGAAAATTGATGAATGAGCAAAGAGTACAACTCCACCTTCACTATTTATAAAATCAAATATTGTTGTGAAATAATTAAATGCCCACGCTTGTCAAAACGAGTCAATAATTATTGCTTGTAGTAGTTCAAACTAAATAAAGAAAATAAAAGATTAAAAAATAATTAATAATTAAAAGTCACCTCGTCCCTTTTTCAAAATCTTTAACAGGAAACTAATAATCAAGTGCGAAGGGACTTATGAATTGTTATTTTTTTGTTTTAACAGGTTATGGTCTCTGATCCAAATTCACTACTGACACCTGCACCCCAACCAGGACCTCAAATTCGACCCCCTGCATCATCTATCCACCAACACCCTGGACTGCCACCACCATCTCTTTCCCAACCCCCACTGCTTCTTCACACACCCCCTGGACTGCGACAGCCATATCTTCTGCAGCACACTGGACTGCCACCATCAGTGCCAACTCAATCACATGTGAGTGTCCATAATATCTGGATTTGAAAGAGTATTTGTACAGGATTTGTGACTAGACAGAACAGTTAAGGGATCTAAAATGAGCGTTTATTATGCGTTTCGACAGTATTTTTTGTGGGACATGAGAGCACCTCAGACCTATCGATTGCATTCTGAATCTGAAGCATGTCTTTCTGATATCAAATAATTTTCATTTTTGAAAATCACAATATAATACAAATTTTATGACAAAGTATAAAAATTTGATATTTTTCAAATTTTGATATATAACAGTCCTCGAAGTAAATTATATAAATCTAATGATATATTCTTAAAGTGTATGTAGCAGGAGGAAAAGCCGACGGTCAATTGAAAATTTTGACCTTTCATATTGAAGATATAGATTTTTTTCCCAAAAAGACCTAATTTTTTTTTTTTTTTTTTTTGTAAAAAAAATCCATATCTTCAATACGAAAGGTCAAAATTTTCAATTGATCTTCTGCATTTCATCCCACCTACATACACGTTAAGTATAAATCATCAGATTTATAAAGTTTACTTCGAGTACTGTTAAATATCAAAAATATCAATTTTTAATGATTTGCCATAAAATGTGTATTAAATTGCGAATTTCAAAAAAACCAAAATTATTTGATATCAGAATGACATTCTTCGTATTCAGAATGCAATTCGATATGTCTGATGTGCTCTAATGTCCCAAAATAAATACTGTCCAAACGTTCATACCCCAGCCCTTAAATTAATAAAATAAAAAAGTCCACAACACTATTTTTTGGAATTTTTATTTTTTATTGAATGTCATACTGGTAACATTTTAACATGGATCTCATAATAATATACGAGGGGGTATCCAACAGTTTTTGACATCACCCAGAAGGAAAAGAGCTATATTGATGAAATTTTGTCAGTGTAATCACTGGTCTTTATGTACATTATGGTCAAAAAATGGTCTCATAAGTATGTTTAATTTTTTACAGGTGGCGCTATGATGGGCAATAGGCGCATAACCTTTTCATGATAAGATCCGCCACTTTTTTGAGTTTCTTCACTCTGGCCGCATCATCCGTAAATGATTGACGTCCACTTCTTGGCTCATCTGTAAGGGACATGAGGCCAGTTTGGAAATTCCTTTTTCAAAAAGCAACAGTGCCATATGATGGGCAATCATCACCGTAGATTGCTTTCAATTCATCATAGATTTTCTGAGCATTGTAGGCCTAACCCTCTAAATGCAGAAACTTAATCAATCAGCGTGCCTCAATTTTCACCATCTTACAGGTTATGCGCCTACTGCCCATCTAGCGCCACCTGTAAAGAAAGTAAACATACTTAGGAGACCATTTTTGGACCATAATGTACATAAGGACCAGTGATTACACTGACACAATTTCATCGATATAGCTCTTTTCCTTCTGGGTGATGTCAAAATTTTTTGGATACCCCCTCGTAGTACACAATTTTTATGAAGTACATTTTGAACTATAACAAAACAAAATATATTATCACATATAAAATCCATTAAACCTTATTCATAATCTCATTAATATACGCTGCAAGTGCGATCCAATCACAGATAATAACTTTTAAATACGCGGACGCAAATGCAGGTCATTGAAAAAGTATAATGACGTAACTATAAAGTACGCCTACAATGACCGCTTTTACGTGATGTGTTACTCGATTGAACAATTTACACGGATGACGGCCGCCCGTATTTGGACATCACATGATTGCGTGCTAGTGTGATTGGTCGCTAGCGGTATTTCCTTAATGGGCTATTCGATTTTTGACAGGCAAAACAACAGATAAAGTTAAATTTGTGTTCTGTTTTCCAATTAAGAGAAGAAAATGTGACATAAATTTAATTAAAAATAGTGAAAAGTGACGGTTATGAATGAGGTTTTAAAATGACTATGCATCAGTTATTTTCAGTTATGCATCAGGGTACTGTGAAATATCTAAACATTGTGTTTTGGACCTCGCAATATCCTTTGGTTCCAAAGCATGAGGTTTAGATATTTCGCAATACCCTCAAAACAACTGATGCACAGTCATTAACCTCTAATCAATACTTGCAATGGTTACAGCACTGGATAGTTTATAGTAATTTAGAATGTATAAAATGGTTTTATATGAAGCGTGTACTGAGATGTCAATAACTTGAATTATAAAGTATGTGTACTATGGTTTATTTGCAAGTTTATTTAAAAAATTTGACAAATGACATTTTTGTATGATGTGACAAAAATTGTTAAAAGATAAGAGAAATAAATGTTAAAAATAATCATGAGTTGTGTGTGTCAATTTCTATGACAAATATACTGTTTAATAATACCGAAATAAGGTATTTTTACCAAGGCATGAACCCCCTATATCCCTCCAAACATCGCAACAGTCGGCCAATTAGCGTGAGCATATTCCAATCAGAGTATATTGATCGGGATATTGAACACCTTATTTTATTTAAGGTGGTATTACACCCCCTGATAAATTTGGTTGCTAATTTTACATTTTTCTCAAAAAATAACTCCACACTGGTATCATTTAGGGGCAAGGAATCCAATTACTTCACCAAAATTTCAGTGATTCAAGACAAGTACTTTATTATATATTAAGAAATGAGGTACATTCTAGTACCTCTTTTATTATCATAAATAATGTACAACTTGTCTTGAGTCAAATTCTAGTGTAGTAACTGGATTCCTTGCCCCTATAATATACATAACTTTTTTTTACCAGTGTGTGCAAAAATAGTCACAAAATTTATCAGGTGGTGCACATGTAGTACGGTACCATCTTACTTTATCAAAATAAAATAACATAAAACTGACTAAGAATAAGAATAAACGATAGGAATTTTTGTTTCTAAACTCAAGCCTGATATTGCCATCCAAAATAAGCAGGAAAATTCCATCCATCTTGTTGAGTTGACTCACTTGACTGTGCCATTTGAAACCAACATATCAAAAGCCCAAGAGCGAAAACAAACGAAGTACCTTGACCTTGTGTCCGACATTTCAGATAATGGGTTTACATGATTCGACATGTTTTGAAGTCTGATCACGTGGGCTCATTACCCATGAAAATGTTGGACGCATTGTCGAGATATTTTCTTTTGTAGGCAGATCCAAACCGTCCAAACAATTCATGAAAGAACTCAGCAAAATGGCCCTCCTGTCTAGTTATACGATCTGGAATTCTAGGCAGGAGCCAGCCTGGGGCACCGAAGATCGGCCCCAAATCAGTTTGTGATCGCACCTGCCGCCCTGCCATTTTGTTGGATTCTTTCAGTCCTGCTTGGTATTCCTGGTGTGTTAATGTTCGGCTTGTTTGTATATATTCTTGTGTATTTTTGCTAATGTATAATTTGTTACCCTGCATTAATTTGGGCATCTTGTCTAGATTTTGTCCTGGGTTTTTGTTCCTCCTTGTATTCTTGCATTGCTTATATTTTGTATTTTGCATTCCTGAATTCCTGAAGGCTGATATAACCACCTCTACTGTGTGATAGACGCACCGGGCATACTTAAACAGGTAGAAACTAATAAAAGTGCGTTTCAGTTTGCAGTTAAGTACCGAATGATAGTATGGAATGTAAATATATCTCATGGTATCAGTTAAACTCTAAAGTTCCTAGAGCGATTTTTATAAACTCATCACAAGAATACTCTGTTAGCAATATGAACAAAAGAGTTTATCCGAGTATTCATGATACCAACATGGTAGCCCTCATGATAAATGCCTGGTATTGTCTCTAGAAAATGCTCTAGCTGTGCCTGGTACAACCTTGAATAAAGGTACAATGCAGTCTTGGGTTTGAGTCCAGTAGAGAAATAATAATTTGGTACGTGGTCAATAGATGAAATATTGCTGTGCAGCATCCACTACCCAAAATATTGGACCTGTACCTGCCTGTCGTCTTTCTCACAGAAGAGGATAGTAAAAACAAAAATTCCTATCATTTCTTCTCTAAATTCCCATTATCCCACTCGTACCCGTACACTTATAGTCGAGCATTATTTTATCAATTACGCTACTGACAGTATGCTATCATTTTAACATTAATAATCCTTATTTTTTCATTAACATTTCAACTTTCATAGATTTTAGAGATTTATTTACAAGTGTCCTATTTTTATAACTTGTGATACTGTTAAATGTTTAACTTGTACCAACTAATACACACACACTGAGATGTTGATATGCCTAATGCAGGATCTGTGCAGGCAGGCCTTGAAAAAATGGGGAATTCAGGAATCTCATTCCAGGACAATTTGGTAATCTGGAGAGAAATTTTTTGGATAAAGAAGAAATACGTAAGAAATGGTGGGAAATCCTAATATGATGGAGTGAAATTTGTCTACATTCATGGAAAAGTACATTTTTTCCAGGCCAAGGTATTACAGACACATCAGAATCTCAGTACAAGTGCATCATTTTGTAGAATATATTGAGCAAGAAATAAGACACAATTTATTTCATACACAACAAAGATACTGTGATATTTGCTATTTTTATATCAAAATTGTCACTGAAACAAATATAATTCTATCAAAAATGACTCAATGACGTGCCTGTACTGTACACAAGTAATACACTCCTGGCATTTTCTAACGCTTTGCTCGAGGTTCTCACTATCTAAGGGTGTATGAAACATTATTGTCTATTGTTTATTATATTATAGTTTTTATTAATAAGAAAATAATTGTTTTCCCTGGACATGTGTATGAGCTTCCATGTGATGTCCTGCAGCCACAAATTGCATAGACTAGTAATACAAACTTTTTTTTCCAACAGTCAAAATCCCTGAGTTTTGAATGCTGTGAATTCCCACATATTCAAGAGGACTGATTGTTTGATTGTATGTGTTTAACAAACAATCACACCAGCATTGTGTGCTTTCGTGTATATGAAATAGAGTGTTACATCTTCACAAAAGATCGTAAATATACGTAGCAGTTTGGTCTGTTGCAATTCATGGAACAAATGGCCCTCATTGGGTGATGCTAAGACTTTGACTGATTGGAGTTAGTCTGTATCTCTTTAGTCCATGCCTACACTGACCAACTGGGTGAGATGGTGCCTAAGATTTATAGGTTAATGAACGCGATTACTTGTTGGGAGAGAATTAGACAAAATAATGCACACGCTGATGTTGATGCGTTTAATGCATGAGCCCGAAGGGGGAGTGCATTAGATGCATCAACATCAGCGCGTGTGCATTATTATGTCTAATTTCTTGAGCAACAAGTAATACGAGTTCATTAACCTATTTCATAAACGAGAAGAAAAAAACATGTATAGAACCAAATATAAAATGCATCAACCCGCCCGAGAAATGAATCAATCCTACACGACGCGAACGAAACACTGCGGGTAGTACGCGGAGTGCAATGCATCAATGATTTTTCTAACACTTGCTGATTGGTTCTCGCTATCTAAGAGTGTATGAACAGCTAAGAATGTCAAATGCAAAACGGCCAAACTCTCCATCATGTGTTGAACTTTTGGTTTTAACAACTAACTAAAGAAATATTATTTTCACCACTAATTGCATTTATTTTCTTTTTTAATTGCTGCTATATTGTACATGTATGTCAATTTGTATTGATTTGAGCATTATATTGGTATTAACTTCACCATCAAAGTGATATAATTAGAGAATAAAGGTATTGTTTTTACGCCAAAAATAATGAGGTCGCCGTGTTATATGAGATGATAGATTCAAAAAAAAAAAAAAAAACAATATCTTTATTCCCATTCTTAATTCAAATAAAAAAATCATAAGTATTACAAATTTTAATCAAATTAAATCCTACATTTTGCAAGGAAAGAACCAATAAGATTGCAGGAATGTTCTCAAGAGTTTAAGAATCTTGCATCTTGTAAACGTTATTTGCAACCCTAAGGTTGGTATTTATAATATAATAATCTCTAGCCGTTTAAAAATCTGGACATGTGTTGGACACTGTTGCATATCTATTGAGCATCCAAATGTTGTCCCATTTAGAGAACAATATATTAATATTTGCTGTTCATTAGTTCAATGGTAAGAACATTTGCATGGGTGAAATATGGACTGTTCCATTTAACAAGGCTTTGCCGATTTGTATAAATCAGTTCATATTTCACCGAATGACAATAGTCTTTCCATTGAACGAATAAAAACATTCTACATTTATTTTTGAAGTGGCACCCACACCTATAATTACGGACTCGAGGTGGTCACCGCACTAGCTATCCGCACACGTATGTCAGACTCAGTGTTGCCATGGTAGCTGTGTGTGAGTGATATGGAAAATTGAGTGCAATAGTCCTTTTCTAAATATATCAAAAATAATCCATAGTAATTGACCAATCAAATGTCAAGAATCTTTATGCGAGCTATATAATATTACCTAACACACATTAAATATTGATAACAGTTTCAGCACATCAAATCCAAAGACCATTTTTCAAATTTTATCCATGGCAGACAATATGAATTTGGTTTAAAATTTCCCACTTCGGCATACAAAACCCATACAAACTCACATCCCAGGGTCCAGCTTTTTTAGGCGGTGAATATACATAACAGAATTCCAAGGAGAATCTGGATGGGAATGAATGTTTTAGATTTGCGTCCGTCACATGTGGCAGTTTTTCATTTTTCACTATTGTTCAACAGGCTATCAAAATATTGAAGTGAATGCATTGACAGGAGCTATCGACAGTTCAAGATTGCACAGAAATTAAAGCTATTATAGCGGTATACTGACACAATCTAGTACAGCATTCACAAGCAGCTTGTCAATCCAGAAATATTAGTTTCAGAGCCTTTTTTTTAAATCATGCAGGTTTCGAAGCATGCCGGATGCAAATCTTCACTTGCAATGGATAAGATTAAAAACAGGGAAAATATGACACAACATTCAATGGGTGAATAACTTTGTTTTATGAGAGTTTTTATTAACTTTGTTTATATATTTTGTGGGTTTTTTAAGTTGTTTATATGTTTTGTATCAAAAATCATTCCTTCATATTGTGTCATATTTTCGATGTTTTTAAGTTTTTAGAAATATCCAAATAATTCCTTGATTACTCTTGGTGTGCTCCACTTTTGTGTTCTTCAGGATGTACCAAAAACATTCTCAATTCCCTCGATCATGCATACAATTTTGTAATACCAGATTTTCAAACCTTGTGAGATCCATTTATGTGCCTTAAAAGTAGGGTCTTTCTGTATCCCAAAAAAATCTTACATGCAACTCCCCAATTTACCAAACATGAGAGCAACTTTACTGCAGATTTCCTTATTTAGAACAGGTTATTAACCCTAACCGCCTAGGGGCTTTTTGGCAAGGAAGGAAGGAAGGAAAGAATAAAGAGAGAAAAGAAAGAAAGAAGTTGTTTGCTCTGGGTGGGATTCGAACCCGAGACCCCTCGCATGCCAAGCACTCGGTCGGCAACACTTTGCCATGGGTCTTGGGCTTCGCTGGCCAGCAAAACTGTGCCTATATATCACTTAGGCGATTGCGCCATCACACCACGTGGGATGCATGCACTAACAGCGCATATATCAAGTAGTATTTTGTAGTATTCAGGAGGGTTAGGGTTAAAGTACAGTTCTGAATGCAATTTTCTACTAATATCCATATTTGTTTAGCAAAGATGCCTATCAGTGGTAAAAAAAATATCCTGTGTAAGTCCTGAAAAAAAGCACCCTAAGATACTGAAAATGCCCATTTTCCTATATCTTGTACAGGGAAGAACTGATTTTTAAAAACCTGAATTCAGGCAAAAACTTTTTAAAGTGGCATCTCTGGTTTAAGCAACATATGTTAATGCTTTCTTCTTTATCTCTATAGTTTATCAATAATGACATGTACTTTCAGCAAGATTGTATGAAAATACTCAACTAATCACCTTTTATGATGATTCAAGGTCTCAGAGTATTACTGCCCTATCTCTACTGCTCAGACCAGTATTAACATACAAATCAGCGTATCCCTCACAAATCATATTTCACTCTAGACATACCACACACTGCATTCACCAGATTTTAACCAGTACTATAATGCAGACAGTGAATCAAGGTGTACATGCAGTACAATCCCATATTCATCATGGTCAGTAATGGAGATAGTGCACTTATGCACTGAGACCTTGATATTGTTCTATGTTCAAAGAAAGTAATTAATACACTTCTAATACAACCAGGTAATGTATGGAGGATGGCAGATGATAGATGCAACAAGCAGTGCAGCTAAGTATACTTTTTCTATTTTAAAATGCATTTTTGCCAGACTATCACCTAACATCAGAGGTTTGTCTATGTCACTGTTATGGGAAAAGAGGATGGTCAGGAAAATCAATCATCTTGTTTCGTCATCCATGGAGGCAAAATAGTGAACTTCCGACATTTGTGTATACAAACGAGCAAGAGTTGCATCTGCACTCTAGTGTGGTGTAAATAAATGTGTGTTATCTGCACAACCCATTACATGTCTAATGCCCAACAACCACACACTTTAAGCCAAGTTTCGTTGTGTGCTTAATGAAATATTCCAGAGTTACACAAATTGGGTTTCCATGAGCGACACAAGATGGCAGTGGAGTCAAGGATCTTGACCTCTGCAAATAAAAGAGAGAGTAAGCAACAAAAAGACCACCCTAGTAAAATGAAGTACAGACAGCTTTATCATAGAGGTGATAGTCTGGTTAAAATGGATGTAATAAGAGTTGAAACAATTATGATCCACTTTTCATTTTCACAATACAGCAGAGATGTTTTCACTGATATTGAAAGCTCATTATTAACTTCTGCCAAGACACTTCCAGGTTCCACAGCTTTCTTTGATAGAAGATTTTATACACCAATTCCCATATCAAATTGAAAACAACCAGCTGATATTGGTTAATGGCTGACATTTTGTGTCTGTCTATTAATGAATGGATCAAATTTGTTTTATTTCAATCTTGTTCATTTCTATGAATAAAAGAAGTAGACCTAATTCTGATTGACACATTTGCAAGCACTCCATCTGTTGAAGGTATGTTCAATCAGGTTTTGGTATATTCTACATATACATTCACAAAATGCAAAACAAATAAAAGAAAAACTCCTTGAAAAGCAATGGTTGATACTAATTGCCATCATACTACTCAACTCACACTGATGAAAATATGGGGCAATATCATGATGAGAGTGTGATGTTTGATATGAATAAATTGGGCAATATCATTGTTATCAAGTTGTTTTCAATAGAAATGACTGGCACAAGATGGCTAATATCAAGTAGCGTATGCATGTTTGTCGTACAGTGATCTGTAACTTCACAAAGCTCTTATACACTAGCAGTTCTGGCTATGTGAATGATCAATTCATTACAGTTAATAATCTTACGATGCTAAATACACTGATCTCTTGTAAAAACTCACATGAAAATTGCTAAGTTAAGATTACTGTTACAGTCAATAGTGCCATTATTTCCATTGGATACCTTGTTTTGTATCTAAATATTGTTTTATTTAAATATTTATGTACATTTCAACCAATCAGTAAAATTATTTTATCAAAGAATTCCTGCTGTATGCTTTGCAATGTGGTCACAGCTTGGTAAACTGGTACCCTTTCAAAGATTCTGCATAAGTTTGTGGTGTTCTGTTTATAAGCAGTTTAATTTTAATATAAATTATTGTACACATTTTTTTTACAACATGTGTACTAAAGGGCATTTGTCCAATCAATATAGCCTCCACATAAATTCTGCACTGTTAACATTAGATAAAGGGAATGAATGGTAAGAAAAAATATTCAAACCATTTCAAGAACATACTTAATCCAACCATATCCAAGGCCTAACAATGAATTAGAAGTTACACATCCCGGCCAAATGTAAGATAGCCCCTCCTGGGCCGACAAAATTCAGAATCACAAAGACAAATCATTTAACAATTTTGCTGAATGAAGATCAAAAGATCTAAATATGGCCATGCGTCATGAACTAGTATGTCATTTAGAGTGGCTATGTTTCATCGTGTTGTATATTTTGAGCTGTTTCTCATTAGACAATACCTTTTGTCTGTGTCATTTTGATCAAATAAGCACTAATCTTCTAGCTTGTGGGATAGACTTTTACGACGGGAATTCATAACAATTAGTGGGTTTTTAGCGGGTTCGCCGTCGGACAAGTTTAGAACTGTCAAGCTTTCGTCAGGAGTAGCTCTGACTTCTTCAGGACAAAGTACCTAGGAATGAGACATGTAGACCACCCCTTGTCTAGTGATGACTCTAACAAGAGTCGTTCACTGAAGACTGCCCCTTGTCAACAGAGAACAAGCAGATCTCGCCTATCTGCTAATATAAAGGTTTTGGTGGCTCTGAAAAGAGCAGTTCAATGAAGACTGCCGCTTGTCTACAGAGAACTAGCAGATCGCCTATCTGCTGATTTAAAAGTTTTGGTGGCTCTGAAAAGAGCCGTTTGCTGAAGACTGCCCTTGTCTACAGAAACAAGCAGATCTCGCCTATCTGCTGATTGAATAGGTTTTGGTGGCTCTGAAAAGAGCCGTTCACTGAACACTGCCCCTTGTCTACAGAAACAAGCAGATCTCGTAAATCTGCTGATTTAATAAGTTTTGGTGGCTCTGAAAAGAGCCGTTCTGAAGACTGCCTCTTGTCTACAGAAAACAAGCAGACCTCGCCTATCTGCTAAGTTTAAGGTTTGTTGGCTCTGAGAAAGAGCTGTTCAATGAAGACTGCCCTTGTCAACAGAGAACATGTAGACTGCATATACTGTAGTAGAAGTATACGGCTTACCAGGAACCGTTTGGCCACTCATGGACCGATTGATTGATTGTATGCACGATGAGCATTTATATCACTTAATTGCGGACGTGGTAAAGATTAGCGGCTCTGTGATTGGTTGTTTGAAAATAGAGAGCGCCACATACAGTGAGATAAAGATTAGCGGCTCTGTGATTGGTTGTTTGAAAAATTTTCTAGCTTAGAACGCTTCCTCTAATTTTACACCAAAATGATTACAAATGGACCAAAAATTAATCAATTATCTCTAATTAAGCTAACAAAGACGCAGGGTGGAGGAGCTCGGACATGTGTGCCGGGACACAGTACCATGTAATATGTAATGGGAGGATTGAGCAGTTTTGATTTTCTTGATCAAAAGAATAGTTAAATTTGTCAAATATGGTCTGATTTTAAAGCCTAATGAATGTTTATTTCATTCATTATTCATGAAAACTGCAAGTCACAAGATCCACAAATTTTCCCTATTCATTACACACAAAAGCAAAGATTTTCAGTGCAGCCTGTAACAAAATTAGATTGCTTTCGAGGGGTGTCATAAAAGTACCAAATGCAATAAATTACCAATTTACTAGTACAATCAGGTCTTTTTCATGATATCACCCTTTATAGTTTCTTACACACCCTGTATACCAACTTGATTTGTGCAGTTGGATTCATTGGAACATTAGCTTTCCATAAATGTATACTTTTCCTGTAATTGGGTCTTAAGTTTTAAAGGTACATTTCCAATACCAAAAATAGATGTGTAAGTATCTAAATTTAACTGATAAAACAAAAAGTATAACCACTTTAAGACACATGGCCACATTTGTTACAAGCTTGTGGTTATTAATTTTGGGTATTCAAAGCATTTTGTTGTAAAGGAATAAAGGAATTGGTTTTAGCCACTGGAGTGCATCTATCGTCTCATAGAACACGGGCGACATCACTATCTTAGTAAAAGAACAAGGCGAAGCCAAGTTGTTTTATGGCAAAAATAATGATATCGCCCGTGTAATATGAGATGATAGATGCACAACAGCTGCTAAAAACAATACCTGATTCCTCATTCTTAAACACTTCTATTCAGATATAAATCTCATAGGCATTACAAATTTTAATCAAGTTAAATCCTACATTTTACAAGGAACTACCTGGGGCTTAAAATCGATCAGTCCAGTTAATGCTATGCGCCTCCGATTGGTTCAAATTGCGAGTACATGTATCGTGTTGATGCACACATGCTGACCCATGTGATATTGTGTCAGATTTACACAGTTAAGAACCAATGAGATTGCAGGAACGTTCTCTAGTGTTTAAGAATTTAAAATCTAAATTGCAATTGTGCTGTTCCCAAAGTCATACCAATTCGCTGAGTTATATCCGTTATGAGTCCTAGTAAACAAAGAACTAAGCTGGCATACCTTAAAGAAAATAATATATTTTGTTTATGACCATCTGTACTCTCTGAATCAATAAGTAGTGTGCAAACTAATCAATTGACTATAATTTAAGGAATATGCAGATGATTGGAGAAAACAGCAGTTTTCATCAAGAAAGTTGCTTTTTTTAGGTTTATGGTACATTACAAAAAGAAAATAATAAAGAATTGGACACAAATGAGTAAAAGAAAATGGGTACCATTTTTGTCAAACCTGTGACCCGATCAAGGGCACTATGATACCACTGGGCTTGGTGCAAAGATTTTATATCTTTGTGGTTCAATTCCACACTAGTGAATTAGTTGCAATAGATTAGCAAATTTGCATACTGAAGGAATAAAATATGCCAAAATGTCTCCAATACATGGAACTGTTTTACAGATTGGTTGAAACGTTGTTTAAGACCTCATATTGATTTCTAGTAGTTGATGTTAAAGATTCTCATTCACACAATGATAACTCTTTGGCAACCTACAGTTTGTCCACTCTGAAGTACAAAGTGACAACGCACAGAAACAGCAAGTAAACAGTGCCCGTGCATATGCGCCTCTGTTGCAGGTATGCGTGTTTTCAAAGTCGGCACAATGTATGCTCCCGCGTTCGTACATTGTACTTCAGAGTAGACTGACTGTATATACAGTATTTCGTCAAATAGTCACCCCCTCAAATAAACGCCCCCACCACTTTTTTCAACCAAGATGTTTCAAAAATGCCGATATTTCCATGCCATCTTGTGTAGTAAGCTTATCAAGTTCCCAACATGGTCGGTAATAGCGCCAATAATTGGCTAAAATCTGGATTGGAAACCGAAGTGAGCCAGAAGTCAGTGTTTCTAGTTCATATTTCATAATTTTAGCGTTTTTACCGCTCTAAAATTGACCTTGAATAAACGCCCCTTTGGGAAAATGTAACGCCCGGGGCGTTTATTTGACTAAATATGGTATTCCTTGGTGAAAAACCCCTCAGGGTGTCCCTTCAATCTTTTAAAATATTATTACATGTAAATTGTGCTTTTTTTACAGGTATTGGTCTCTGATCCAAAGATACCACCAGTACCACCATCTGGGCAAGCACCAACACCTATTCATCAACCAGTTCTACCACCATACATATCTCCACAACCAGTTATACCACCATCACCATCCCTACCACCATCAGTTCAACCAGTACCTTCACAATCACAACCAACACAGCAACAACTCCAGAATGAATACTTATCCAGATTCAATTTAATTCGCCATCAAATTCAAGCGGTGATGGCAACTGTTTGTTTCGTTCAATTAGCTTTCTGATTTACGGCGATGATTCTTACCATTTAGATTTACGCTCCCAAGTTGTTGATTTTATAGCGGCAAGACCCGCAGAATTTTCCTTTCATTTTCATGACATGCAGTTGGGACTGTTTCTTCTTCGTCAACCAGGCCAATGGGCAGGAGAAGAAGCCATCAATTCTCTCAGCCAGATTTTACGAATTAATATTTTAGTTACTTATTCTGATAATGATCATCATCGTGTTTCTACCATGCAATATTCTGTTCCAAATCCAACAACAACTGTTCACATTGTATATACCAATTCCAATCATTATGATGCTGTGATTTACAATCAATCAACAAATGTAACAACATCAAACATTGATAATCCAACTGTGAATCCATCTCCGTCTTTGATCCACAACCAATCAACAAATGTAAACTCTGATCATGATTATTCCACTGTTAAACCATCTTCATCTCTAAACAGTTCAAATTATTTTTGTCAACATTGTCAGCGTAAATTTCTTTCAAAAGAAGTACTAGTAATCATATCAAGATATTTCATTCAGGAGATCCTCCACCAAAAAGTATTAAGTGTGTTGTACCTACATGTGATATATCCTTTTTATCTGTAGCTAACTGCATGGAACATTTAAAAGCTAATCATGACGCATAAACATCATAATTACTGAGCATAAATTCAACAATATGGATGAATTTCTTCAATTTAAGAAAGACGAGGAGAGAAAGAGCACATGTAAAAAAAAAAAAAAAAGATCAAATAAAATGTCAAAAAAAAAACCAACTGCACAATATGTATGCCATAGAGACGGAACCGGTACAAGGATTCACCGCAAGAAAGGTGAAGCTTACAAGGGAATTCGAACAAAAAACAAAAAAGGTTCATGTAAAATCAGCAGCATGTGCCCAGCAAGATTTTATTTTACTCAGTTTTCTGACAATTCTGTTTCTGTTCGTTACATTCACAATCATGCCCATAGTGTTACATTTGATCAATGTAAATATGTACCTCTAGAACAATCTGTTCGAGATGATATTGCTGTAAAAATTGCTTTAAAAATTCCTGTAAATAACATATTAGATACAATCAGATCATCAATCACTTCAAGAGACAATCGTGACCAGATATCAAACCGAATCAAACAAATTGATCTCATTGACAGAAAAACGATCCTAAATATTCAACGTACAATGAAAGACACCAATTACCAGCTTCATGTTGACAACGCCACATCTGTTGCATTGAGAGTAGAAAATTTAAGAAAGGAAAAGCATAATCCTATTTTATTGTATAAACCTCAAGGAGTAATTAATAATACTATGTATCCAGCACTTGGAAAAGATGATTTTATTTTAGCAATTCAAACCAAAGAACAATCAGAAATCTTCACAAAATTTTCAAATATCATTTTATGCATGGATGCAACTCATAAGACAAATGCCTACCGATACAAGTTAATTACACTTATGGTTCCCGATCAATTTAGACATGGTTATCCTGTTGCATTTTGTATATCTTCAAAGGAAACCTCACTTGCACTTACGTTATTTTTAGAATCTATTAAACAAAAATGTCCTAATGCTTCTGTAAATATATTGATGACCGATGATGATTCAGCTGGAATAACAGCAGCCAACAATGTTTTTGGAAATGTAGACCACTTTTTATGTATATGGCATGTACACCAATCATGGCGCCGCAAATTACGCTCGATTACCAATTCAACAGATCAAGTTACCATGTATGCATATCTTTGTGCCATGCTGGAATCCACTCATTAATTTGTTTATCACAAATATTACAATAATTTTATTGCTCGTTTTGAAATGAAGTATCCTGATTTTGTAACATATTTTAAATCAATGTATGGTATGCGCCCACAAAATGGTCACTTTGTTTTAGAAAGCAAGATTATGCTCATGTAAATACAAATATGTTTCTTGAGAGTTTTTATAATAAACTCAAATCTGTGTACTTTGATAAAAAATCAATCAAGAGTTGATAGACTTGTGGAAACGTTACTTCAAATTGAGAAGGATATGTACATAAATCATTTTAAACAGGTCATGTTCAACTCAGGCAATTATAGTCATGTATTAGCTAATCGTCACACCAGAAGTCTTGAAATTAAGGACATTGCAGTTTTGCAGGTGAATGAAGAAACCTTTACCGTACAGTCATCATCTAATTCTGCAACTCAATACACTGTTAAAAAGCTGACAAGTGTCTGCAAGAAATCGCATTGTTATGTTAAGTGTAATGAATTCCCATGTATTAATTTGTGCTATCATATGTTTTCATGTACTTGTATAGATTATGCCAAGCATATATGTAAGCATATTCACAGAGTTCATTGTATATATAGCAAATCTCAATCAACTTCATCAAACAATACTGACCAAGATTGTGATGAGTTTGCTAATTTGCCTATGGATATACCTAACAATACAACAGATCACAGTCGCCTCACACAAGATATTCGTAGCATACTGCAAACCATATCTGATCAACTGGACAATCCAATCATTCAATCACAAAGACTCAGTACCGTTAAAGAATGTCTCATGGGTATAAAAAATGCCAATAATGCTACAATCTCTTTACTTGACCAATCAAGGATAAAGCCAGTAAAGCCAATAGACAATATAGCCCCTGGCACACTGAACACATTACAGCCACGTTTCAGACCAACTACAAATGTTCCAGGAAAACGCAAGAAACCAAGACTAACTGCCCCTTCTGCAGAACAGAAGAAAGAATTACTCAAGTCCCCAGCTTCAACACCAACCACACCAAATCTGGTAGATAACCCATCTCAACACGTGCCTGGTCAAAGACGGTAAGCAAAAGC
Organism: Amphiura filiformis; assembly: GCF_039555335.1. Lineage (NCBI taxonomy): Eukaryota > Metazoa > Echinodermata > Ophiuroidea > Amphilepidida > Amphiuridae > Amphiura > Amphiura filiformis. The sequence goes on from NC_092647.1 coordinate 51,742,669, forward strand.
ATAAACTATTCCCCTTAGGGAACAAAGCCAAAAGTAGATGAAGTTCTGTAAACATAACTAATTTGTAAATGAAACAGGAATCTAATTGATAACAATTTTATGCACAAAATATTAGTCTAAAGAATGTCTCATAATTCAATTTTCAATGTTCTTTATGATTATATTTCTAGCACACAAGAGGGGTCAGCCATGACACGAAACTAGTTATGTTTATATGACTTTAGGTTGTTCCTAATATCATATACATTGCACGCCTGTAATAAACTAGTATTTTCTGTATCCAAGTGTAGCCCATGAACTCTGCTGATATTATTTTAAAAATACAGTGTTAGTTCCTTAATTTACCAAACTTTTGTGTCTTCTTGGTGCCTTTGAACGTCAATAAGAAACTATCGATATCCAGCATGATGTGACAGCGGTGTATAACCAAACATCATCTTCATGATGTATTCACTTGCAGTACCTAAAAGTGAGCCACATGAAAAAACAAAGAAAGATGAAAATACGATTATTATACATAATGCAAACATAGTTCAAATGTAGACGGAAACATTCTGATACTTTCCTTTCTTCTGATGGGCAATGTGATTGTCTGTATCATATAATGAATTCTAATAAGTTTTATTTCATATTTTTCATACAGGTTTAGTCACACTGGAAGCACATTTTGGCCGCATACCCATTATGTCAGAAACCCACACAGTATCTCCACACTACCAACAACAATGCCACAGAGAAACATGTTTATCAGGTAAGATTATTTCTTGTATTTTAATGGATATTTCAAAAAAATTCAATTTGGTTCTTATATTGCTGTCAAAAAAAAGTAAAGGTTGTTGTAAAGAAGGCTGAAACATCACTTTTGTAAAATTAACATAACAATAACTCATTGACAACAATAAATCAAGCAAGTTTTCAAAGTATATGATTTGTTGAATGAACTTTTGCGAAACATCAACATGTTATTTTTCAATAATATGATTTAAATAATGAAAATTGATTTATGGGCTTCTTCGACCAACAACACCTACATGTACAATCAACAAAATTAATGTTGGCACACTCTGGCACCGAATTGGTCAAGATGGGAGATGCCGCGCTTGTTGATAGAAAGACAGCTTAGGCTAATAGAAATTGGCACTCCTTTCGTGGTGGATAATAATAAAGTATAAAACATGCAGGCATATGTCCGGCACTTAGGCAGGGTGATTCTTTGTTGGATTATTTTATTTGATCCTATTTGTGACCTCTTCTCATAATTTATTACTTTCATTGTCTCACAAGTGTGAAACATCAAGTCGCAGACTCGCAGTACCGTCCATGCGAACTTGGATGTAAGCTTAAGCTTAGGCCTATATCATGACGGTGTTGACGCAACTTAGAAGTATGATATATCTCCTAAAATTTGCCTCTGTGGGCCTACTTTAATAAATACGATAGAGTAGGCCAAGGCCTGTGACTGTGAATTAATTTAGATGCCAAGGCAAACAGATATCATATTCGTAAAGTCACCGGCGCTTGCAAAATTTATGACTGAACGCTGTACAATGGTTTATTCTCGATTATATGTATATCGCTATGGTCGGGGCACATACATTTGTAGGCCTATTTGCATGCTTGTCATGGTCGACCTGGCTAAAAATCCTGGCGTTTGCGGGCCGAATGTGGCAACCCAAAATTTACGGTCGACCTGGGAGAAACCGATTTACGATAACTTAGGTGGTCTATCGTGTGCGATACGATATTTTAGGTCGACCTGGGATTTTTTTCTCCCAACTTGACCCAAAACGCCACTCTGGCATACAAAATGTAAATCGCCACCCCTCTCCCTCAGTTCAATGTTGATGAAAGCAATTTTCCATTTGGCTCTCCAGTCTCCCAACATTGATTGAGGGGGAATGGGAGAAGGTACTATGTATCACTCATCAAACATAGTTATACTAATTTCACTAAACTATCAGAGCGACAATGAAGAGTTCCAACATTTTGTCAAGGTATGCCAACTATTAATTTCATTGATTGTTGTCTACCCTTAATGTAAAAAATGGCGTTTCGCAGCTAGATAGTTGTGTAGAATTTTTTAATTTAAAACAATGGGGAAGTCTTGCTAGAGTATAACTTTAATTGTTCTCACTTCCAAAGACAAAATATTTAGATTTTTCACAACCCCCTCCAAAGAACCAATGCAATTACCAATAATGGATAATATAACTGCACAAAATGTTTTACAAATTGCAAATTTCTCTTTTTCCCTAATAGGAGCACATCATCAACATTAGTATCAACACCATCAGCAATAGGAATTCCTTCTGGTCTCCTGGCGACACCATCATCATTGAATAGACCGATTGAGATCACACTGGCCAATGGAAAAAAGATGAAAATCATAGTCGGAAACAAGTATGCTGGTGCTTGTGTTCCTTTAGGACAGCCTGACCCTGATATCGATGCTTGAATACAAATGAATGTTCTTCTATAAGTTGTTTTAAAATGTAGCTGTGTGATTATGCAGGTTACTGCATTTCTAGCTAGTTTTGTTTCAAGGTACTTGCCTGCATTTGTTTATATTGCTGTGGTTTAAACATGTGCTACAACAACATAAGTTATGAACAAAGTATTGTAGGCCAGTCAAACTATGAAATCACCCACCAATAGAATTGCAACAGAATCCATTTCACATGGTCAAATCTTGTTAAAAACATACCAATGTATTACTCTTGTCAATGTCATTAGGATTTAGAAAAGTATAGTTTGACCTATCTCTGATGTACGCACAGGCATATACGTATCAGGGTCATGCTGTCCTAACACAAGCACCAGCATACTTGTTTCCTACTATAATTTTCATATACACATCTGTTTAAAGACACTATATCTATTCATTGACCTTATGCGATACCTAGGCTTGGACGTACATACTGCTTCCGTAAATGTGACCATATCAGCATGTCCGGTATGGTAATGAGCATTCAGCATATTAGTGTACTGCTATCTACTGTAGATAGCATCAGATAAATGTGGCCATATCAGCATGCCTGTATGTACATGTATGATATTATGTGTGACTATATGAGCATTCAGTGTATTACTATATACTGTTATCTACTGTGTGTCTTTCTATACATAGGCCTGTAGAAAATAGCATTTACATGGTACATGTAATTATTGTATAGTCTTGTATCAACCTGCACATGTGTGTCTCAAGCCCATAAGCTAAGTTCGTAAAGCGCCAGACTTTGGTGGTACAATTTCATGCTTTCAAAAGCGCTTGATAGTAAGCACATATGCTAAGCTATGCTAACTATCAAGTTTTTACGGTACTTAATTTTAGATCCCGGTTTTGATTATTGTTTAAGAGTATTTTTTCTTTACTAGTACTGGCAGCTGTTAGTGTTATGCTGGGGTTGGGTGAAGGCAACCACTTATTGTGCGGAGAGAGTTGTTCAAGCTTGTGTCCACTACAGGTGCGCAGTATTCAGCAGGGGTGTAAACCAAAGCCAGAGTTGCAGTGCGAGAGTAGAAACGCTGGCTCCCCAACCTGTTCCTCTGAGCCGTAAGATCTCCCTGTGCTGTGACTTTGTCGCGGAAGCCTGCCAGGTGTTGCTGGTAGGTAAGCGATCTGTCAAATTTCACTCCAATGTAGATAGGGGTAGCTTGGAAAGCAAGTTGACTCTTATTGACCATGATGTTTAGCTCCCACTTAGCTTCCTTGCTGCTGAAACTGTCAGTTCCTCAGATATGTTGATAGGGTATCCATGTCATGACTGAGGCCCTTCTTGATGTTCGACCATTTCCTGTGTGTTGCCAGGATGGCTATGTTGTCTGCGTAGCCATACTTCTTTGATGTTGTCTCAGACAATCATGAATGTAGATGTTGAATAGCAAAGGAGCCAGTACAGATCCCTGAGGAACCCTGTTGTTAAGATGGCGAAATCTGCTTTGCTGTCTGTCACTGGTCTTCAGTACGAAGCTCCGATTTGAGATCAGGTTCAGAATGTAATGAACCATCTGTCCGGTATCATACAAAGTAGCTTTGCAGTGAGTCCCCTGTGCCATACGGTGTCATAGGTAGCAGTTAAATCCACAAAACAGCCCCTGCCTTCTCCTGGTTCTCAAATGTATCTTCAATGTCCAGCGTAAGGAGGGTCACTTGGTCTACAGTTGACCTACCCTGGGCTTGTAGCTCTTTGGATCATCATTGGGTTTGTTCGGCTTCGGTAGGGCTTTTGGCTTTTGCATTGGCTCATCGAAAATGACAGAAAGAGGCGTAGCCAGTTGGTGACGGCATTTCGGGATGTATGATATCAGATCCTGGGGCCTTGTCTGCTTTCAGCAATTTGATAGCTGATGACATTTCCTCCACTGTGAACTGATTGGTTAGCTCTGTGTCCGTCTTCCAGAGACTGGCTACTTCCTTGCCAATGCATCTTGAGAAATCCCGATCTGGGTTCTTGAAACAGCTATTCTGGACTAGCTGAGATGCAATGGAGTAAGCACTGACTGGGCACTTGGTTGGCCAGTTTGTTGGTTGACTGTGTGCCATGCTCTGCGGCAGGAGTGAGTGAAGTCAATTGACTCAACAGTTTCAGCCCAGCTGTTCTTGGCGCTTCTCATCTAGGTGTGACAGCAGTATGGAAGCAGTTGCTTGTGACTTCTGACCTGGTTCAGCTTCGATGTCATACAGCTCTTGACATTCATCGTCCCAGCCTGGGATGTAGCTCCTTTGGTAGAAATGTGGGATTGACTGCTTTGCTGCATGGATGAGAAGGTTGCAGTAGGCCTTGTATGATGAGTACAGGTCTTCACTGTCTGGGTGTGTTAGCCTTGAGACCAGCTTGTTTGTTATCCGTTGAAATTGTTCCAAGTTAGCCTTGCCAAAGTTCCAGCGATCTGATGGAAACTTCAGTTATGAATCAGTTTGTCTTCCGAAAATTGCGCAAATGTTTGTACAGGCTCCGAAACCTGTAATATCTTTGTTAGGATTTATAATCTGAGGCATGGCCTGATATAAAGGTTGGCCACCCCTGGTTTAAATGTTTGAGATAGCTCATCATAGCTGGTGTATCTCTCTAAATATCTAATGATGTAAATGCTGTAATAATACTAACATAAAGATACTTTGTATCCTCCTACCATTGTAGGATATTAAGTTGCTTGTAAAATGGAAGAACAATTGGAATATTATACCGTAAATCAAAAAACATGAAGTGTGTTTAAATGCTAACAGAGTTGGTGAAATTGATGTATTGTACAAATATATTTTGTTGCTGGTATAAGAATTGAATATTATGCTGTAAATTGCAGGAATTGAACTTTTATTACATGCATCTCTGAGAGTGTATAGCTACCTTAAGGGGTACTACACCCCTGTCCAATTTATGCTTATTTTTGCAATTTTCTCAAAATTATAGCACATTGGTGACAAGTAAGATATGTATATTATAGGGGCAAGGACTACAATTACTGTTTTGAAAATACAGCAACACAAAGCAAGTAGTTATTGATTTATTGATCAAATATTGGTTTTCCCTCATTTTTGACTGTAACTCCACAACTGTTGGCTGTGCTGAAATAAAATTTCCAGTGCAGTAGTTGTAGTCCTTGCCCCTATAATATACATATCTTACTTGTCCCCAATGCGCCATAATTTTTGAGAAAAATGCAAAAATAGGCACACAATTGGGCAGGGGTGTAGTACCCCCTTAATGCTTGTATTGATGAAATTGTTGTTTTCTTAATTTTTGAATACCTTTGTATAGTATATGAGTGGATGTTCATCCGTAGTGATAGAAAAAAGAGTTTAATAACAGATACACTATTTTACACTCACCTGGAACATTTTCACAAGGTCAACTAGCATCCAGCAGATGGTGAATTGGTGATGACTGTGATGCTGTGATGATATCTTGTCTAGTCCTTCCTGATGACATCATATTAGGATCTTACAGCAAATAAAACAGTGGAGTGTTGATATTAAACTCTTATCACTATTGTATATTAAGTGCGTATATGTAATTAGTGTTAACAGAAAACATAAGAAAATGGATATGGAAAAGGTTCATAAATTTGCAACCAAGTACCGGTATTCAAGAGACCTAGATATTCAACATCAATAGTGTTAGTTTTGAGCAAGTCATTGATGGTAGTAACTCAATATGTACAGAACAATTCATGTGTATTCAGAAAGACTGTTGAATGAGCAAACCCATGTCATGGAGAAATCTTGCAGGACTCAATTCGATATATATCTTTAGAAAGCTCACACTGATTCAGACCTGAATTAGAAAATCTAATTTTAACTGAAATGTTCTGCTACTTTGGATTAAAAAATACTAACTGCATGGGTCAGAAACTCAGAATTGTGTATGTTACATTTGAAGTATAAGCAAATTTTCTCAGATAAGTGCTGCTGATTTTGATCATCTTTCATACCAGAAAGCACATTAATGTATATCATGATGCCATCAACATCAATAGTAGAACTTGGTCATGTATGTATACAAGATAACAGTCTACCTTATCCAATTATGAAATTATATCAAACTGAGTACAAATCATTTCAACTTACCATATACTTGATGGTGTATCATTTGAGAGGAGTGATGACACTGAATTAGTCAAGGTATCCAGCAGGTGAAATCTTGACATCAAAGAAACACATCATTGATGTAATGTCTATAAAACAAACAAACAATATACACTGTTAATTTGACAAACTTGTAGATTTTATGTCAGGATGTAAGTTAAAAGTTATTTTTATCATTTTGATACTCATGGCATGTTTGTGGTTAAACAGAATGAAAGTTCAAGTTACCAACTGTTGAATATAATCTTTAGTAGTAAAAATGAAATTGTGCGGAAATTGTAATTGCTTAAAAGTATTTTGTGTTTCTACAAAAACATCATTTTATGGTTTGATAAAATAAAGATATTTGAGTCTTTCTCATTCTACCATCTCATTATATGTTGGTTGTAAAATGTAATTAAGCGCTGATGTTGATTACAATGTTGTTTATCAATGAAAATATGTTTATATGCTTGTGTGTTGATAAAATAAATGTATTAGATCTGCCTATCTGCAAAATGGAGGCAGTGTTATATATAATGCAGGTTATAAAATTAAAAGCATAAATGTAAAAATAATGTGGGTTGTGAAATGAAAAGCATGAATACAAAATGCTGGTTAGAAACGAAAAGCATTAATACATAATGCTGGTTGTGAAATGTAAAGCATGAATACATAATGCTGGTTGTGAAATGTAAAGCATGAATACATAATGCTGGTTGTGAAACGAAAAGCATGAATACATAATGCTGGTTGTGAAATGTAAAGCTTGAATACATAATGCTGGTTGTGAAACGAAAAGCATGAATACATAATGCTGGTTGTAAATGTAAAGCATGAATACATAATGCTGGTTGTGAAATGTAAAGCATGAATACAAAATGCTGGTTGTGAAATGTAAAGCATGAATACATAATGCTGGTTGTGAAATGTAAAGCTTGAATACATAATGCTGGTTGTGAAATGTAAAGCATGAATACATAATGCTGGTTGTGAAATGTAAAGCATGAATACATAATGCTGGTTGTGAAACGAAAAGCATGAATACATAATGCTGGTTGTGAAATGTAAAGCATGAATACATAATGCTGGTTGTGAAACGAAAAGCATGAATACATAATGCTGGTTGTGAAACGAAAAGCATGAATACATAATGCTGGTTGTAAATGTAAAGCATGAATACATAATGCTGGTTGTGAAATGTAAAGCTTGAATACATAATGCTGGTTGTGAAATGTAAAGCATGAATAGATAATGCTGGTTGTGAAATGTAAAGCATGAATACATAATGCTGGTTGTGAAATGTAAAGCATGAATACATAATGCTGGTTGTGAAATGTAAAGCATGAATACATAATGCTGGTTGTGAAATGTAAAGCATGAATACATAATGCTGGTTGTGAAATGTAAAGCATGAATATATAATGCTGGTTGTGAAATGTAAAGCATGAATACATAATGCTGGTTGTGAAATGTAAAGCATGAATACATAATGCTGGTTGTAAATGAAAAGCATGAATACATAATGCTGGTTGTGAAATGTAAAGCATGAATACAAAATGCTGGTTGTGAAACAAAAAAATGCTGGTTGTGAAACGAAAAGCATGAATACATAATGCTGGTTGTAAATGAAAAGCATAAATACATAATGCTGGTTGTGAAATGTAAGGGCTCATATTGAAATACCCTACCACGTTTGCACACAGAAAGAAGGCAGGTTTCCCCTCGCTAAGCGTGCGCCTCAGGAAAGCTCGGTCATAAAACAGATGGATTATATGCATCAGTGATACACCCTGCCCAGGATTTTAACAAAAGAAGGCTAGCACAGGAAAGCTGCAGGATGTCGTACACCTTCCTGTGTAAGGGAATTTCAATATGAGCCCTAAAGCATGAATACATAATGCTGGTTGTAAATGAAAAGCATGAATACATAATGCTGGTTGTGAAATTAAAAGGTAGCAGGTGATACTTGTGGTTTAAGAATCACCTTGTTATAACATGTGTATAAATATGCTCACCTTCAGCTAGAGTTTAATACATGTATCGTGCCTACCCCATTTTCATCAACAACATTTCCCTAATTTAGATAAATAGAAGAATTAAAAAAGGTAGATGCAAGATATTAATTGTTAAAGTTGAGCATTGTTCAATCTTGTTCCAATTGTGCAACTTGAAGTATTTTTACATTATGTCTATGTACGGCACTTGTAAGCACAGATATTAATAGCAATGTTTATTCATACTGTAGTACCGTACTGAATAAACTATAGGGTCAATATTCTGTGAAGTGCACTACTGATACAGTAAAAGTAATGCTTACTTGTATGTCCTGTTACTCTTTAAAAGTAAGTACAAGGCCATGCATAAAGTGTATTCAGGGGTTGAGTTTTGAAAATAACAGGCACACTACAAATCACATTTCTAAAAATGTTATGGCAGGCTGTCAGGTGTGTTATTAAAATACAATTAGTAAGAAGTTTAGGAACTGAGGTGTGCTATAGTTTAGGAACTGAGGTGTGCTATATAAATTGTACTTGGACAGGCAATTCAAGGTGTGCGGTGGTGTATGATCACACTGCATGCCTTAAAACTCAATCCCTGTGTATTAAGAGTGTACAATATTATTATGCATTTGAACAGCAAAATGCACTAGCCTTTATTGTTGAACATACAATCTGCAGATTTCCCAGTCATAAAGGTCTAATCGTAAGAAGTTCATAAATGTATTTTAAATAAATTGGAATATCAATGATGAATATGAACACAACAAAATAATGAATGTAAATAAAGCTGTTTACTTACTATGTACATGTTTTGTGACTGGCTTGTTTGATTGTAGTTTGTGCACATGAGACGTATGAACTAAAACTGAGTCCATCATGTTTTTGCAAAATATCACTAAACTGTAAAACAATAATTAATACAAATCATGAATTCTAGCATAGTTACGGTCATTCAAAAAATCTTTTGCTTCCACCCTCACAAACCACAATTGAATTAACATGGAAAATTATCCTCAGATTAGTAGATTACCAACCTGAATAAAGGAAGCATTAGACTAAGTTGACAAAAGAATCACTCGATGTTATGTCACTACTTGAGACTTACAAAATGTATGTTAGGACATGAAAGGTCGATAGACTGCCCAAAAGCACCACCTAAAACAAATCAATACCAATATCTCCATGGCCATGGCATATTGTCAACTGCTTAAGAAACAAACCATAAGATATAATTTGATTAAAATTTGGTATAGGCCTACCGGTACTTATGTTTAATATTTTTATTTGAATTGTATATAACCGGCCGTTCTGGGTGGACACACGCTTGGGTCCTGATGGGACCAAGCTCAAGCAAAATGCTAAAGCCAAGCCTTAAAAGCTCATAAGCTAGCGTACTGGCCTATATGAAGAGAAAAGAAAGAAACAGGATTGAGGAAAAAGAAGAAGGAAAAGAAAGGTCAGTCCCAACAAATCAATTGTACAATTTTGCTCTCAATCGAGAAATAAGAAATTGGAAATTTTTATTCCATGCCCGATACAAAGGCTTAGAATTGACACTTGTGTTTAAGAACGAGGAAAAAGGTATTGTTTTAGTAGCTGTTGTGCATCTATCATCTCATATTACACGGGTGACATTATATTTTTTGGTGTAAAACAACTTGGCTTCAACTCAATGTTTCAAAATAATGATGTCACCTGTGTTATGAGACGATAGATGCATGACAGCAGCTTCAAACAATTATACCTTTATTCTCTTGGGGCTAACATGCATGGCGAAGTGTTAAAGAATGCAATTCACTGAGTAGTTCTACACCAAAAATAATGTCGCTAATGTTATATAAGACAATAGATGCACGGCAGCAGCTTTACACAATACCTTTATTCTCTTATAATAAATTACAGTATTAAATAATGTTAAATAATAATATGAAACATTAATAATTTGCTTAAATAAAAAGTTACCTTTTTCAGAGTCTTGGTTAGCAGCGACGTAGCTTGCAACACCATTACATCATCTTCATTCAGCATAGTGTTTAAAAGCCTCCGGTCACTTACTAATAATGATAATAACAATTTATATTAGATAATAAAATTAACATAACTAGATATCAAACTTATTTCTCCACTGGAAATGAAATACATTTTGCTCAGCTTAATTTTACGATCACCTAGTATTTTGGTATATTTGTTCACAGTAGAAACATGGATCTGCATACCTAATTAACTTAGTTATAAAGTACCTAACTTTTTGACATTTGCAGTTTGGTCCATTTTAGTGACAGTGTTTTTCTCTATAAATGGCAAATGCAATGTCTATATTATGACATTGTGAAGGCCTATGCTAATATTTAGCGACAGAAATCATGTTCTACTATGAAAATTAAACATGAGTGGTTTTGATTTCATTAAAATGGATGTCTTTTCTTTATTAGAAAAGAGAAGACCTATTACTAGGCCTATATACATGTATGATCATGATTTGTATTTGGTATAAACTGAGGAGTAGGCTCTATAATAGTAGAACATGATTTCTGTCACTAAATAAATAGCATAGGCCTTCATCACAATGTCATAATAGACATTGCATTTGCCATTTTAGAGAAAAACTCTGTCACTAAAAATGGACCAAACTGCAAATGTCAAAACGTTAGGCACTTTAGACCCAAGTTAATTAGGTATGCAGATCCATGTTTCTACTGATAGTACTGTGAACAAATATACCAAAATACTAGGTGATCTTAAAATTAAGCTGAGCAAAATGTAGCTGATGAGAAAAAATATATAGCTATACCGGGGTACCCATCTATTCTCTTAAAATATAGGCCTACCGATATATCTGAACATTAGATTGCGTAACTCTATCACCCCCTTACCACTTATTTATACAATGTTGAATCATGGTATGTATTATAGAAGGAGGTTCCACAGAAAAATCCTAATCCACTCAATAGGGTTAAGCCGATTACGCTATTCAACGCTAGTCATCACTTGAATGGATTTAATCAGTGCAGTCCCTCAAACACGGCCTTTGATGTTTATGATCGTTATGCGACAATATCGATCATCTATCTTAAAATTCAATTTAAACAGACCCCCAGGTGACCCCTACCGAAATGGATGGTATTAGTGCCCTTTGCATCGGTCACATGATCTTCGATTGCGTCATTGTCTTTTCGAGTTCAAGTTGATTTACTAGCGAAAACCAGATCGAATTCCCTCATTTCCTTCCAAAGTTACGGTGAATTTATGTATTTTTTCTGATCATGATAATAATACTGGCGGGTGTCTGCGGGACTTTTAAACCAGTGGAAATGATTTGGAAAGGTTTTCCAAGACTGGCAATGTTGTTTCTATGATCCGCCAAGCTTGGCCATAAGAAATAAAATTACCGGAAGTAAATCGTTTTCCTTTGTTTATGGTCACGCCACAATCACAATGCTTTGTGGGTAAAAATGACGTCATTCCGCTTAGAAGTCATTGGAAGTCACGATAACGGTGGTTCATAACCGCCAAGCTCAATAGATAAGAAGCTTAGCAAATCGATAGTGCACCGTTCATACCTGATTGCTCAGTATCGACTCATAACGATCATAGTACAAAGGGAACTGGGTTCGTGCATTCTCCTTCTATAATACCTACCATGGTTGAATGTATCATTACATGATTATACCCAAAGAGCTTTTAAATAGAAATAGAGTCGCAATAGATTATATAATCTTTTGTGCGTTTGATGCCGATTAGAAGTTGCGACAGGCTATTCATAAAAGTGGTACCATTGTTTCGAATAAAGGGGTTCCGCCATTAAATTGGTCAGTGATCCGGCATCATATTATCGGTCTACAGAACAGGCGAGTAAGTGACCACATTACAGTCATGTGTAAGGGCAGTCATGTGTAAAGTGGTACCATTGTACTCGCAGTATCCCAAATGTGTGCTTGTGTGGGTCTGAATTCTATAAGGAGGCTTTAGCTGTCGATGCAATCATCTTTACCACCCACCTGACGTTAGGCGTTTCATTTAAATAAATTGAATGCTCTTGCTGATCGATTACATATTAGAATGCATGAAGGCTGCCATATCCAGTCCATACATCTATATTACACTATAATAGTATACAAATATTAACTGTCTATGAGTGTGATGGTGAAATATAATCACGAGGTGAAAGATGGATTGTTCCATTCCACGAGCCGGAACGGCGAGTGGAATGGAACAATACATCTTTCACCAGTGATTATATTTCACCATTACACTAATTTAAGACAGTTAATATTTGTTTTATATCACTCATGCATAAATTCTATATATTACTAAAATAATATTTAAGGTAGGAAATACATTTTTTCATCAACATAACACCATGTTTTGCCGTGATATACTTCACATTTTGGGGTCCACCTCATAACTAAATCGGCGAGTCCAAGAGTCAGCGCACGGCTTGGCGCAGGCGCACTACTGCAGAGTACTATGATAGTAAAGACTATCACACGGAGAGGGTGATGGTAAAAATGATAAATGATAATCAACCAATGAACTGTCTAGAATTTATGTATGAGTGATATAATAATCGCTATACGTATACATGTAAGTATAACAAGTATAGGCCTATAAAGGTTGTTTTTAAGAAATTTCCATTTAATATTATTTTAAGAAGGAGATTGGTATAGAAATAGTGGCGTACCCAAAGAGGGGAGGGGGTTGGGGAGGGGCAGATTCACCTCTGTGAGAAGTCTTGGGAGGGGAGGAGGGAGGAAGAGGAGAGGGGATATGGAGAATGAGAGAGGGCTGGAGGAAGGGAGAAATAAAAGATATAATAAAGACAATTAGATAAATAGAAATATAAGGAAAATGATGGGAATGAGAGAGGGAGGGTGAGAGGGGACAATGAGAGCGAGGGAGTGATAAAGTGTATGCCTAGGAAAGAATAAGTACAGAGAAGGGAAAAGAAAGGAATGATGAATACATTTAATAATAATTATTAGGCCTATATAATAACTAAACACTGGGCAGCCATTCGATGATGTCAATGCCTTTATTCGTTACGTAATTAAAACGCCCAGTCAGATGTATTTCACACCTACCAAACACAACTCACCCAATTTCGCAAACTGGACGTTGAATGTACACTTGCTCGAGAAACACTAGCCACGAATTTGCTCACGGATGCGCTCGCATTCGTGGCTAGTGTCCTTTCGTATCTAATTTCGGGGGGTAAACATATTACGTAAGACCACATAAATTATAATGACAATACAACATGATAAACAGACCCTGAAATAACACCCTTCTATCTAACTTCACTACCATTCTGTTACTATACGTGTTGGTGGCATAATTCCCAGATAGTATGTCCCATTTAAAGTGTACTCACATGAATATTTCGGCACATTTGTGATAAAAATCGCTCCCTTCTTTTTCGGTGATCGCATGTTCAATGGATACAACACGTGAATAGCAGGACTCGTCAGCTCAGGCCCATGCCAACTCGACCACAAAGTAATTCGGCCCCTGTATAAACCCACTTAGGTTTTTATGTGTAGATGCCATGTTATTTAGAAGACGCAATGTGCTGTGGCTGTGCAATGATTATGAGCCCCCCCTCCCGGGAAAATTTCGAACGACCGCCAAAATCACTTGACCCCCCCCTCGGCCTGAAAAGTCACTTGTCCCCACTCGGCCAACCAAACAATTGCTTCTCCCCCCTCCGCCAAAAATTCCCTCTACTTTGTACTCTTTTAAAACAGATCAATCAAAATTCCTTTTTGTTATTGTCAATTTATGTTACTAAACTCGCCACAAAATTAGTTCTGTGAAAGTCACTCACATAGGGCGTGGTACATGTATACAGTCACTTAAGGAGCACAGCCAATTACATTGTTTGTCTTTATTGCTATGATGTACCGTCTACCAGGCAGGGTGCGATCTAAAAAGTCACTCACATAGGGCGTGGTGTAAAGTCACTTACGGAGCACAGCCAATTAACTTGTTTGTCTTTATTGCTATGATGTACCGTCTACCAGGGTGCAGTCTAAAGTCACCTACATAGGGCGTGGTGTATTAAAATCACTTACGGAGCACAGCCAATTAATTTGTTTGTCTTTATTGCTATGATACACCGTCATAAGTCACCTACAGCACCCTGAAATGAATAGGGCGTGGTGTAAAGTCACTTACGGGACACGGCCAAATTTGACGGGAGATGCAGATAGAGGAGAGCCAGACATGATGGAGGCTTGAGAAAGGGGAGGGGGGGGGAGGACAGAAACAGTAGTGCAGCGTGCTCATCACATGGGGGGGGGGGGCACCGACCATGATGGGGGGCACGGATCTGATTGTCAGGGCAGACCCCATCCCCCACACAACACCTAAAATGGGGACGGAGAGGCGGGAATGGGGACGAGAAGATGGTGAGAAAAGAGAAAAGGAAGGGGCGTAAAAATAGGGACGATACTGACCGTGCCCCCCCCCTCGTATGCTGGCTGCTGCGCCTGGGTACCGTACAGGTCAGAGCCAGCCATCGGTACAGAGTGTATACGATGGCGGAAATTGGGACTCGAGTTCGGGTTCGAAAAGCGTCTGAGAACTGGATCGAGGGAGGGGTTGTGAAGGCCGGGTGTGAAGGGAGAGGGAGAGACAGAAATAGAGTGAGAGAGGGATGGAGAAAGTCACCCAGGTTAAGTCAAATTTTATTTAAGCCTCATGCATTAAAAAATGTCTGTGTGTTGACCACTTTTCTTCTGATCTTCAATCATCAGAGATCCCAACATTAACACTATACAAGTTTGCACAAAGCACATGATCTGATTGTTATAATGGCTTTATAAATGTCACTTTTTATAACAAAAAAACTTTTAATCAGTGGGTCACTGTTGTGGGCGGGGCTAAAAGTAATAGCCAATTATCTTTTCCCATTTGCTTTTGGTAAGTGATCAAAATCAATTCCCAGTTTCCCACGCTATTTAGAATGTGCACGGCTAGACATCTCGGCACTTTGCCATGGTATATTTCCTGGGAAAATCCGCTTATTTTCAATATTTGCGGTGAGCTTTTGTGAGTTGAGCGGTGAACATAAAGCGATGGTTTGGTACTACAGTCATGGTACAATTAGGGACGCACCATTAGATTCTCAGGGGGGTAGGAAGTTGGGTCGGGGAAAGAAATTTTGTTGCCGCTGAACTAGGACGGCGAAGTTTGTGAAAAGCGGCAAGGGTTTTTTTAATTTCATGCATTTATACACAGTTAGGTGGGGGAAGTATTTTTTTTAGTGTTGGTGGGGAAAGGTTTTTTTTTGGTCATGTAGTGGGTGAAGTTTTCAAAACTTCCTACCCCACCCTGAGAATCTAATGGTGCGTCCCTTACAATCATCATGGTCATGTTGACGCATTGTTTTATCTACGGTGAGGTAAGGGCGCACCATTAGACTCTCGGGGGTAGGAAGTTGGGGTAGTGGAATTTTTTTCAAGTTTTTTTTTTAATTTCATGCATTTATACACAGTTAGGTGGGGGAAGTTTTGGGTTGTTTTTAGTATTGGTAGGGATTTTTTTTGCTCAAAATTTCATACCCTCCCCCCTCCGAGAATTCTAATGGTGCGTCCATATTTTTGCCAATAATGTAGTTTCTGATGAGGATCATTGTAGACTCTCAGTTGGTTGTGAGCAATTATTTGTTATTTTGAACATAATTGGATAAAATTACTTGAGTCGCAAGGGTTTTACACGGTCGGTCGGGTTACCAGAAATTTTTATTAGGCTTTATATAATGATGAAAAATGAGCAAATTCACGAAAAACATTGCTATTTAAAAGCTATATAGGTTATTTTTTCTTCACTAACTGTGACATTTTTTTTTCACCCTTGACATCAAATTTATTTTTTTTGCCAGTGGAGCAATTTTTTTGTTGCTCAGATGGCATTACATTTTTTTTTTTTTCAAAAATATACCAAGCCCCCCCTTGATATCTAATGGTGCGCCCCTTACACATAAAAACGTGGTTTTATACAGGGACCGAATTTGCGTGTGGTCGAGTTGCCTTGGACCGAAAATGCCCTGGACTGGTTCATCGATCGGCAAACATAACAGGTGTTATCTGAATGAGGTAATCTCATACCTACTAAGTGACTGTCCAGTCATAAATCACCAGCATTTACGTGTGTACGATAATCTGATAGGTTGAGATTATTTTCCACGATGTGACAGCTACAATAAGCGGCACTGTAAGCAGCGCTGAATTAGGCTCCAGATATCATCTTATTTTTGAGGATCGTATGTAACAAAGATGTCAAAAGGTAGGGTTTAACTCAATTAAGCTTATAATGGCACGCTTATGAAAGTTTGTTGTGAACCATCGGCATTTTATCAATGTTTACATGCGGCGCAACTTTGTGTACCGGAAGCCCCACGAAATCATATAGCTCCGGTCTCTAACGCAAATCAAAGATTTGCGTTAGAGAATATGCTCGAACAAATGTACACTCTCATGAATATTGATTGGCAACATTTTCCAATATGTCAGCGCTCTAATCGGAAACAATAGAACAATAGACCCTGCAGAGCGTTGATTATACCCATCATTTGTATGACACACACACACCCACCCGTACGTACGCGAACATGGTTCTGAAAAAACAATAGCAAAAAATCTACAAAGACTCACCAACTTCTATTGCATGTACACGACAGACTTGTGTAAAGTTAACTGCATGTTCAAGACGAATCTGACACGATAAATCGCCATAAATACGCTCTCTAAATTATCGTGCAGATGCAGCTCATTTTCATACATGTTGCACATGTGATTTACGTCACGTTGATAACAGCTCGTCGCCACTTACTATGTTCATACGAGCTCTCCGATGCGATGGAAAATTTGCATATCACGTGGTTTGAGGTTAGCTTTGGTGCTGCCCTTAGTTGGATTCGTTATTTTGCTTGTGCAGATGACTGAGCTCAGAATCAGATGCTGATGCGGTGTACACGTAGATTATGTTTGCGTCTTTTGCCTGATTAAATTTATCACAGTTCATGCAATCATGAGCATGTGAGCTGATGCGTATTTTACATGATAGAGGGTTTACTTTTTATGACATTAATTTTACGTGATTGTGTGTGACTTCTGGAGTACTGTTTGTCTGCTGTCGACTGCCTGTGACTGTCACTCACGCCAAATTGGTCAAGCTGGGAGATTCCACGTTTGTTGATAGAAAGACGGCTTAGGCTAATAGAAATTGGCACTCCATTCGTGGTGGATAATAATAAAGTTTAAAACATGTAGGCCTAGCCTATGTCCGGCACTTAGGCAGGGTGATTCTTTGTTGGATTATTTTATTTGATCCTATTTGTGACCTCTTTCCTTTTCTGACAAGTCTGAAACATCGAGTCGTACTAGTACCGTCCATGCAAACTTGGATGTAGGCCTAAGCTTAAGCGAGTTTAAGCCTACCATCCATGTTGATGCAAATTCAAGAAAGTAGAAAACTTGGAAGTATGACTATATCCCGAGACTATATCTGCCTCTGTATTTTGCAAACTAAATAAAACAAGAATAGGGCCTACTCTATTAAATAAATACGAACATGAGAGTAGGCCTATGACTGAATTAATTTAGATGCCAAGACACTGAAACTGATATCGTAAAAGACACACCGGCGCTTGCACACAGTTATGAATCATTGAATGAATGCCGTACAATGGTTTATACTCATCACATGTATATATCGCCATGGTCGGAACGCGTATGTACATGTGTAGGGCTATAATTTGCATGCTTGTCATGGGCCCGGGTCATGGGTCGACCTGGCTAAAAATCCTGGCGTTTGCGGGCCGAATGTGGCAACCCAAAAGACCTGGGAGAAACCGATTTCACGATAACTTAGGTGGTCTATAGGTATGCGATCACGCTATTTTTGGTCGACCTGGGATTTTTTTCTCCCAGCTTGACCCAAAACGCGTCACTCACTGTGTTGTGAGTATAAAATGAAAAAAAATAAAAAAAATAAAATGTAAATAAATATATATTTCATCTAATCTAATTGACTAAACAGAAAAACAACAACATGTAAATGGACATGATTTTAATTCATATCCTCATTAATATACGCGATACATATTTATTTGGGAAAACGCAAACGCTGAACACGCGTACACGGTCACTAATAAATAACAGTGGACCTCCGCGCAGTCACCGTAAAATTAGTAATCTCCGCGCGCGCCGTGTTGTGCGTCGCCGTGTTGTGCGCCGCCGTATTTGGATTGCGCGTTACCATATATTTGCACAGATTGTGATACCCACTTTTGATATAAAATTGGATCAATTGAGCCCATATTTATTAGTCGAGCTATGAGTTTTAAAATATTGGACGAGGCGTGAGTCGAGTCAATATTTTAAAACTCATATGAACTCAATAAATATTAGCGTAAAGCATCAATTTTATCATTATTATGTGTTGGATCCAATATTTTCACACACTTGGATTCATCAAAACATAATAATGTTTAATATTGGTCGTTCTGTTTTACATTTGTAGCCTGATCGATTTTTGAAAAGGCAAAAGGTAAAAATCGTTTATTTTTGAGGCAAATTGTGTGATATTTTGTAAAGTGAAGAAATGAAAGTGATGGTTATGAATGAGGTTAATAACTTTGCATCGGTATATGTCGGGCATTGTGAAAAATCTAAACATTTTGCCTTTGGACCTCGGAATATCCCTCGGTTCCAAAGGCAAAATGTTTAGATTTTTCACAATGCCCTCCAAATAACCGATGCACAGTTATAACCTCTAAGCAGGGTTCGAATTCGTTTAAAAATTTTGTGTAGCAGTTTTTGGCTAATTCATCATAATCAGGATACTTCCATATACTAAAGCACTATAAAAAGTGCTATACAAATGCAAAATTGGGTGCAGTTACTTCAAAATGTGGAGCAAACTGCTATGCGATACAGCGGAATTCGAACCCTGCCTCTAAGCAATATGCCTTGATGTGCCTTGATGTCAGTATCACATGTATGATTGATGAGCTTATAGTGGAAATCTGTTGGTGAAATGAAATGTGGCATGATTATAAAGCCACCCTGTCGACGGAACTTCAGAAGAAGAAGAACTATACTATTTTGCAGTAAACCTTTGACGAGCGCGACTACATGTATACCGTGATATTGCAAATTCGGAGCTATTAAAACAGCAGTAGTTTTTTATTGTCATCTTACTTTCAGTCTTAGTTTTTGTTAAATAATTGAAATCTGTTTGATATGAAATAATTTTGTGGTTTTACTTCAGATCTGTATAAAATTAGATTGTAAGATCTAATTACTACCATAATTTCTGGAATATAAGCAGTGGCTTATACGGTGACCAAAGAGATAAGACGATGAGTTACAACGACTTGGAGGCACAAGCATTGAGTGATGAAGGAGGTGGATTTGAGTTTTCTGATACAAGCATCAGACATGGTAAGTACACTCTTCATGGTCTTTGCAGTACTTAGATTAGGGCATGGGCAAACCAAACACATTTCATAAATGTATTATATGGACATGCGCCATGGTTCTTATTTTACAAAAGTCTGAAATTCCATGCTCCTACCCCTTAGAATGGTTCAGTTGAATGAAAAACTTATTCTGTAAAATTTTCAGGAAGATCGGACAATATTTACTGGTAGCCCAAGAGCCTCCAATATGGTGACCCCTGTCGTGATTATTGGTTATCGGACATTTTTGAGCAATTTTAGGGGAGTATATTTTCAAAATAGAGTGTCTCTTGATATTCAATCTTTCTAAATGCATTAACAGTAACTAGTTTAACATGTATATACAAAAGGTGCCTTGTATTTACTTCCATTGTTGTTTTAAACTCAACCAGATATGGGACTTCGTTACTGCGAATACTCCTTAATACCGGTCCTCGGCCATTTTCAAGCATTTGTAAGGGGTCTAATATAAAAAATAGAGTGTCTCTTGATACCCAATCTTTGTAATTGCATTAACAGTAACTAGTTTAACATGTGTATAACAAAAGATGTCTTGTATTCACTTCCATTGATTTTTTAAACTCAACTAAATATGGGTAGTTTGTGCTGTGAGTACTCCTAAATACCGGTCAACAGCCATTTTCGAGCAACTTTTATAAGGGTTTTATTTTCAAAATAGAGTGTCTCTTGATACTGAATCTTTGTAATTGCATTAACAGCAAACAGTAAACATATCTAGAGCAAAAGATGTCTTGTATTCACTTCCATTGTTGTTTTATTCTCAACCAGATACATGTATGGTAGTTTGTGCTGTGAGTATTAAAATACATGTATGGCCGGTTGTCAGCCATTTTCGAGCAACTATAAGGGGGGCCTATTTTCAAAATAGAGTGCCTCTTGATACTCAATCTTTGTAATTGCATTAACATCAAATAACTTAACATGTATATAACAAAAGATGTCCTGTATTCACTTTCATTGTTGTTTTATTCTCAACCAGATATGGTAGTTTGTGTATGCTGTGATGTCGGTCGCATCACATACTGGTCTATCTTGAAAAACACGCATTTCGAGAAAATCGCAATTGAAAATCTTCGTATGAAGTTAACCTTTCTATAATTTAATTAAAGACTGGATTTTCATGAAAGTGGTTTTAGATTAAAGCATATACTTAACAGAATTATTTAAGTGGAATCTTCAATTATATTTACGTATGCAATATTGCTTAAAACTACACTAAAGTTGTAGTTCTGTATGTGAAATAGTTAATTTCCCGATATCGTATTTAAAGTGCGTTTCATACTGGTCTATCTTGGGGCTATCTCGATTTAGCGAACAATCATGACAAAGAGCGTGACTTTAAAGCATCACATACTGGTCCATCTCGAGATAGACCAGTATGTAATGCACTTTCAATACGATATCGGAAATTAACGATTTCACATACAGAACTACAACTTAAGTGTAGTTTTAAGCAATATTATACGTAAATATAATTAAAGATTCCACTTAAATAAATATGTTAAGTATATGCTTTAATTTAAAACCACTTTCAAGAAAATCCATAGTCTAATTAAATTATAGAAAGGTAAACTTAATACGAAGATTTTCAATTACGATTTTCTAGAAATGCGTGTTTTTTCGAGATAGATTTTCGATATAGTTTAAATTTAACATTTTATAACTAATTATCTAGGAAAAATTGAGGTCTGTAATTTGTTGTATTGGAAGAGCTCCGTAAAAAAGAACTATATATCAATTTTCTCAAAAAAGGAAAAAATTCAAGATAGACCAGTATGTGATGCACCCGACGACATGGTCGTCAGCCATTTTCGAACAATTTTATTTAGGGGGTCTATTTTCAAAATAGAGTGGATCTCTTAATTCTTCAATCTCTTTGTAATTGGCATTAACAGCAACAAGACAGCCTGCAAATGTCTCTATAGGCAACATCTGCCAAGTAAAGTCTCCACCTGTGGTATCTTTCTAGAGCAGCCTTGGTTCTTCGATCCCATCGCTCCAGTGGCCACAAAATGTGAAATGGTAAAATCAATGCAAAGCGGGGAGGTGAGAATGAAACGCTCAAAGCGCATCAAAGTTGCTGCACGGCTAATTTCAGAGAGTTGACTGGAAGACTTTGTCACACAGAATACCAGTTAAGACTCTTGGAGAAGTTGGGTATTATCAGCTGACTTTATGGATCATGATCCAGAAACTTAGACCAGCCGTGATCATCATGATCATGGTGATGACTTTCTTGAGGGGGTGGAAATCATTAAGAACATTAAGGTGATAAACGTTAATGCAGAGCATGGAGTGGCACTGGTGCAGGAGTTCAACACGATAAAGACCATACCAGTTGCAGTTCCTTTTGCAAGTTGTATCTGAGCATTAACACCAGTTTCCTGACAGCCATGAGAAAGTCAACATCCTTTTCATAAATTGCAGCAAATTATAAAATTAACTATTCCCACAGTCTGCCAGTCAGCACAGACTATGCTATTTGGGTGAGAACAATGAATGTGAATACAGATCAGTTTTTGTTATGTTAAACTAGTTCAGTTGCTTTTGCAATTGCAAAGATTGAGTATCAATGGATACTCTATTGGGAAAATCCCCATAAAGTGCTTAAAAATGGCTGACGACCATTAGGGGTACTCACGGCACAAGTTGCCATATCTTTATGAGTTTAAAACAACATTGGAAGTAAATACAAGACAGCCTTTGTTATAGATATGTTAAAAACTAGTTACTGTTAATACGATTACAAAGATTGAGTATCAAGAGACACCCTGTTGGGAAAATAGACCCCCTTGAAAATGGCTGACGACCAGTCCGTATTTAGGTTCTCACGGCACATAACTCATTCATTCATTCATTCATTCAACTGCTAATTGGTTGCGTTTAAAACAACAATGCAAGTGATTACAAGACATCTTTTGTTATATAAAGTAGTTGGTGTTAATGCAATTACAAAGATTCAGTATCAAGAGACACTCTATTTTGAAAATAAACCCCAAATAAAAGTTGCTCGAAAATGGCTGTTGACCGGTATTTAGGAGTACTCACGGCACAAACTACCATATTTAGTTGAGTTTAAAAAATCAATGGAAGTGAATACAAGACATCTTTTGTTATACACATGTTAAACTAGTTAAGTCCTGTTAATGCAATTACAAAGATTGGGTATCAAGAGACACTCTATTTTTTATATTAGACCCCTTACAAATGCTTGAAAATGGCCCAGGACCGGTATTTAGGAGTATTCGCAGCACAAAGTCCCATATCTGGTTGAGTTTAAAACAACAATGGAAGTAAATATAAGGCACCTTTTGTTATGTACATGTTAAACTAGTTACTGTTAATGCATTTAGAAAGATTGAATATCAAGAGACACTCTATTTTGAAAATATACTCCCCTAAAATTGCTCAAAAATGTCCGACGACCAATAATCACGACAGGGGTCACCATATTGGAGGCTCTTGGGCTACCAGTAAATATTGTCCGATCTTCCTGAAAATTTTACAGAATACGTTTTTCATCCAACTGAACCATTCTAAGGGGTAGGAGCATGGAATTTCAGACTTTTGTAAAATAAGAACCACCCTATAAAAAAAATTGTAGGGGAGACTGGGGTAATTGTGGCCCGGGGTAAATGTGGCCCCTTTGTCTTTATCAGGGTGTCTTTATACTAAGCATTGGTCTTGGTGACTTAACTTTGTATTGTATGAAAGAGTGGTCTTTATATGTTACTGTTTGGTGAAAAAATTATTCAAATAGCATTAAAAAATTTTATGAGGGGGGTCTAATTAGTGGAGCGACATCGCAAATGGCTCTAAAAAAGTGGCAAGTCCACTTTTTATTCATAGGGGTGGTACTTATTGGTTGTATCACTGACTATTTTGTATGTGTTTGACATGATAACAGTTTCCCATGATATAACAATTTTATAAAAAAATTGTTTATTTAATGAGCTAAATTTGCATATTATGCTTGGGGTAAATGTGGCCCCTGTTCATGTCTTATGCAAATTACTTGCATCTGACCCCCTTAAAAAGCTATTTTGGTAATTAATCTGTTATATGTTAATCAAATTAGCCATTTGGCGTCATTATTGAAACAAAAAAAGACATATTTAGTATGTTTTCAAGTCAAAACAAGGAATTATAATGAACAGTCAGATCCGGCCGCAGTTTTGGCATGCAAAAATTAGCATAAGGCTAATGAAAGTCAATCCCCAGTTTCCCGTTACATAATTTTCCATGACTGTGTAGGTGACCATTTCATTATTCATTATTCATTATTTTATACCATTTCATTATTGCATCTGTTACAGGTGCAAACCAATAACTACCCATGTATACATGTGATAAATGGCCCATTTCACGGTTAGGCGCCACTTTTTGATTTTCAACGTATCTGGCCTGGTGTGTAAAAAATAATGGGGTTACAGAATTGACTGTTGGTGATTTTTCATTGTCTCTGTATAGCCTACCTCCACTAGCTTAATCGGCCTTTCTGCTTTTATCTTTCAGGGCGCAAAGGGGTCAGAAGTGGTCAAAAACCACATTTTACTAGCAACCTAAAAACAGACATTTATTTTCCAATGCTGCCACTTTTTACTAGGTTGAGCCTACCAGCTGCTTTTGTTGTTTTTATGTAATGAACAAGTTGCACTATACAGCCATACATGAACAAAGTAGTAGTTGTCAGTTAAACTAGCATGAGAACCATTTAAATTTCTGAATTCGGATGTGACATTTTCCGTTCACATCTATGTACCTTATTCAATGTGGAATAGATCGACTAATACTTTACATGAATGGCAAACTAGTGTGTTTTAGTAAAGTTCAGAGTCTTGTTACTATTTGTTGAACAAATTACACTTGTTGCTCTTAATACGTAGATACAGCGATATTTTGAATTTTTGCCAACAAATTCCGTTCACAATTTTGTCACATCCGATTAATTTTCCAAATAGTATAATTTATTGACAAATAAGTGGCAGAATTTGTTCTCCTTGATTTTTAAAAATCTCCTGCTATGAGCTATCTAATGACACCATTTAATGAAAACTCCTTCATCAACTTAGCTTGCAGATGTCATTTCAAAGTTTCCGTTCACATGTGTCACATCCATGGTACCCGTCACATCCAAAATAGTTTCTTCAAAGAACTGAGACAGGAATGGGACTAGGATGCCAGTTTGAAGTTATTTCATTACAGGTTTGTGGGGGATCAAAAGGCACAATAAGTTTTTAATTCAGCATGCCTTCTTTAATTGTGACAGGAGATTCAAAAAGCTTCAATTTCCGTTCACATGTCACATCCTCAAAATTAGTAGTTTTTAGGCCAAAATACTTAAACAACATGATATATGACTTTCTAAAATAGGTTTATTATTTCATACATGTCACATATGATTATTTCATGGCTTTGTTGTTGTCTTTTAGGGGACAGTTTTGTATACAATTTACAGAAGCGGATGTGACATTTCCAATTGTGAACGGAATATTTCAGTATTATAAACATTTTGCTTGGCAAAAATATAAAGGGTCAGGAAAAACATTTTAGCATTGCTCAATTCAATAGAATCTATCAAAATATATGTGTTAGAAATGCTTTAAAGCTTATATTTTGACAAGCAAACTGTTTATAATAATGAAATATTCTGTTCACAATTAAAATGTCACATCCACCTCTATAAATTGTAAACAATGTTTTAAAATGAACACTAACACAGGTTAATATGTTTCAATATATCCCATTTAATTTACTGAGTGTGTGAAAACTCTTTGAATCATTATTTTCTGAAACATACTCTGCTTTACAATGTGTGGTTTCCGTTCACATTGACATCTGTCACATCCAAAATTGCACAAACATCAGAATCTTGAATTTGACCTGTGTTTTCAAACTGGCTGATATTATTTGTGAACATTACCCATATTATGACCATCAAAGCTGTGAAATATCAGAGTCATTCATTGATTATTAAAATTGTTGAGTAAACCTTTTCATGTCAATTTCCCTTTTTTACCACAAAAAATTACATGTAAGTGGCCATAAATTTGTCATTACACAACAAAATTTGCCCAAATTTGGTCAGAAGAGAGCCTATGACATACTTGTTTATTTTAAATATCTATTATATATGTATTGGACAGTAAAAGTATAAATATTCACTACTCAATATTTATCAAATTTGTTAAAAATTACATAACATGAGATAATAAATTATAATTTTCTTCAAGAAGTAGAGAGATTTAAGCTGGGAAATGAAATTTTATGAAAATCTGGTCTTATGTGGAAAAGAAAACCCCAATTAAATGAAATTTAATCCATTTTGAAAATTTCAAGTTTTTTTCACCAAAAGTGGCGCCTAACCGTGAAATGGGCCAAATCACAGTTTGTAGTTTACAGATGTAGTTTAAAACCACATGAAGGTGATTGTACAACTATTATCAAAAGTTTCACAATATTTTTTACGGGATGAGATCAGAGCAGATCAAAAAGTGCGGGACAGAGAATTGAGTAGGTATTCATTATTAATTCATTATTAACCATATGCCATGCTCCTACTGCAAAGAAAATCCCTGAAAATCAACAGAAAGAGATTTATGATATATTTAAAACCACAATATTTATGTGTATGTTAAAGTTTGTTAGAAATCAACATTTTATTCAAAATAATGAAATATTTGGCCAGCAAATTGTTTTGAGCGGAGTAGGGTAACAGGAAACTGGGAATCAAGTTTCATTAGCCTAATAACAAGTATTTTACAAAATGCCTTAAAATGCCCTTTTCTGGTAAATAAACCAGTTCAAATGGCCTAGAATTAAATTGCAATGACTAATAAAACATGTTATTAATAGTTATCAGGAAGAACTGGATTCACAATACTCTTTAAATTCTTTATTTTGTTCAGGGGCCACAATTACCCGCTTGGGGTAATTGTGCCCCTAAAACATGATATGTTAATTATTATGCAAATTGTAATATATTTTCCAATTATATTTTTCACATCTTATAGGTACCCATTGCCTCTATCCCCTCATGCAGAAATTTTACTTCTCCAGTTCATACTTAAAGAATTACATGGTAAAAATGCAAAAGGGGCCACAATTACCCCAGTTTTATAAAATGTGACAAACTTGGGCTGAAGAATTTTAGATCTAGACTATGAAGCACAACAACATACCATAAGCTCAAAGTGAGGAAAACTGCAAAATTGCAGCTTTTTAGCCAAACTTGGATTTTTTTTTATAGTTTTATAATCTATAATTTGAGCCAGTTCACAAGACCCCAAAACATGTAGAAACTTCAGTTTTTAAAAAGACCCAATTTTTGCCAGGAAATTGGTTCTTAGTACCTACTCAAACTTTAGCACAGAGCACTGAGTGCACACCCAACCAAATTGAAAGTTGAGCCCTTGAACATTTTTGCATTATTTCAGACAGTGCACCTGCATGAACTTTACAATGCTTTCATAGTACACTGAGTATTCATTAAGCTTCATTATATCCCAAACAGACCAACTTGTCTTCAATTTTTAGTAGTGTGTAGGCCCCTACAATGCCTACATGTATGAAAATGAAGTGATGAAAATTTGTAGGGTTTCCTTTAATTTTCGGAATGCTTTTTTTGTCAAAATAACTTGTGTAAAAACATATGCAAGGTCCAAATAAGGATACCCTGAAACATCAGTGGACCACCCTCTCAAAATAAGTTGTTTAACTTATTTGGCAAAAAAAAAATATGATCACATATATATTGTATGGGCATTGCATTATGTGACTGGCACGCTTATGGGAATTTTTGTGCGTGTAAGTTGGGACTTCAACAAAAATCAAATAATTTCTGCCAATTATAAGATGAACAAAGTATAAAACTTTCTTTTCATGTGTCCTGCTTGAATTGCTGAATGAAGTGAAACTGAAACTATACCCTAACAAAAAATCCATACATACATGTAGGTATTTGGACCATACAAATTTATATTGTAGTATACATGTAGTAAGAATGTCAAGTTAAATATAAATAGCTGGTTGATTAATTCTAAGCACATACATGTAGTTAGCATTGAACTACAATGTACACCATGTTGTTGAACCGTAATTGATTGTGTACAATGAGCATCCTCTTAATGTAGGCCCTATAATCCTGTGTAATAGGCTTGTGTATCCCATATTGACCAATAGTGACTACGGTATTTATAAAGATATAAAAAAATTACTTCCATTAGGTGATAAAAATAACTCTGTTCTACAGGCCAGGCTGACCTAGAAGTTGCATTTTGGAGAATTGTTTTTTAAATTTGCTAAAATCATGTAAAATCAGCTGTGGGGGGGCCAAAATTGATTGATTTTGGCTGAACATTTTTAGAAAATATGTTTCTGAAAAATGTATTGGTGAAATTTTAAGGTAATTTTAACCTCTATAGAAAAAAAAAAACAATCCCTGACTGACTGACCCTACAGGTGTGTTTGTTGTTGGGTTTTTTAATCGCCTTAGTGGAAGACAATAACGCAAAATCGGCATTCAAATTTTCCAACTAAAATAGCAAAAAGTTTAAGCCAAATTATGTTCTGTATACATTTTGATACCATATTTGTGTAAATATCCCCATTAATGTTGCCATGGCAGCCATATGTTAATGAAAAGAGTTGCAGATTCAAAACTACATAAACCCATTGAAATGCAACTTCCGTGCACTGCTGGTCATCAGTGGTCTTCCTTGATCATGGTGTAGTGAATATATGATTTTTTTCAATTAAAAACAGGGAAAATATGACACAACATCCAATGGGGGAGTAACATAAGACATATAAACAAAGTTAATGGATGTTGTGTCATATTTTCCCTGTTTTTAATTTTATCCATTGCTAATTGCTACACTGTTGTATCCTTTTGGATCCATCCTTTGGTTCCCCGCCGGTCAGTTGGAACAGATTTTACCTGTTTTTATATTTTTTTTCAATGACAGATGAATGTCTGATGATAATCCTCTTTTGCCCTGAGCTTCATGGATCAATGATTCAAAATACCAGTATTCCTGACTTTAAATTTCAAAGAAAAAGCTACCGCCAACAAAAAGGCCTTTATCTCTTCATTTATTTATTTGTGTTGTCAATTTTTGCACCTGGCTGTTTTTGAATTCATGGTTAAGTGGGTGATGTCTTTTGGCACTTGGCAGCCAAAACACTGATCTAGAGATTTCTGAAAGTGATTTGTGTTTAAATATAGCTGATATCGGGTATGCTGTCTTCAGTAGATAGCAGTTTGTGACCAGCTAGTAATTATGGTATTCAAGGGTGAAAAAATGAGTCACTCTTTAAATGTGGCATTTAATAGTATGTCATATAATCTTTGCAGTAGAGCGGAAGGTTTCTTAACTTTTGAATCTGCATCTATTTCATTCGAACAATCTCCAGTCCATATATACCAATCTTTTACAAAATTTCCAGAACATGACAGGTTTTTTTTAAATTGATGCTCAGAATTTGACTTACCATATTTGATGGTCAAATGTGGCAATGTTTTTGGCTAATCAGCTTCAAATTCTTGTAGATCAATGAAGAGGGAGATTATTTAGAGATGGAATGATCAAGAAATGTTCCAGAAATAGATGCTACACTTGACTGAATAATCCCAGTGCCCCAATTCTAAACATTTCAGCTAAAATTCAGGTGGAACTATACATGACTCAATGCACAATGTGTACACACATATACGATCCACCCCACTCATTACTTAACCTTTTTGAGAAGGAACTAACTGTGTACATAGTGTGTTTGTGCGAATATGGATGACTTATATTGGCTGCTGGTTAAATGTATAACCCAGCAAACTGCAGGCTGCAATGATCCCCATACTCGGATAGAATCCACAATACGAAGACCTGAATAATATATAGTTAGGTTTCAACATCTGGAAATGTTTGGAGAAATTGACAATTTTGCATGTTTTCTTTTATACACAATTGCAGACACAAAATTACCTGTGAATACATGTGAAGTCTCACCCTTACAGAACGCCCTAAAAATCACTGCATAAAATTCTTTTTATAACAAGCTTAGATGTGCAGCCAAATGGCAAATGTGAAATAAACTAGACAAGATTCAAAATCAAAATGAACATAGAATATAAAAAAAGTACATCCATAATTTTATTACTGCCATTTTGTTTTGTTTTTTCTTTTTGTTTTTTCCTTATCCTGGGACAAGACTGTCAAATTTAGCATGGCATATGGTATCATGTAGCCCGAGGATAGCAATTTACATTTTCAAAGCAGGCTATAATGCAGTAAGGCAAAAAGAAAGTTGTTTGATTGTCCTCATCCGACCGACCCTAATCTGACAAATCTGAAAAAAGGTTTTTGGGGATTTTCCTGTAAAAGAATACCAATCTTTATTTTGGAAATTCCAGAAAAAGTGTTTTTCCGCAAAATGTTTGACATCCTAAAGTTAAGTGGTATCATGGTGGTATACAGTAGAGAAATATCCCAACTCACACCTATGGGCTATTTATTTTGTTTTAAGCTAATTAGGGAAACATGTTCATCACCTTTTAAAAAATCTGACCTACCGACCCTACCCTTGGAAGGGGTCTATGGACAATCAAACAATTTTTTTGTCTGGCCTAAGACATGATATATACATGTATGTTGTGATCTAATCGGCCTATAATATAAGACATGATATATGTATGTTGTGATCTAATCGGCCTATAATTGTTAATCATTTGGTTATTGCAGTTAGACACATATTGGTATAACTATAATTCTGGTTTACCCGGCACACCCTGTGTTTTCAATACAATTGTGGGTTACCCTGCGCACCCTATTTTTTAGGGTTAGGGTTAGTGTTATGGTTATACAGCGTGTCCCAAAAGTAACTTAACATTGTGAATTTGCCCTGTCTCAAATATTTCCTACTTCATACCAAAATGGAGAACATATGCACATAGATTGATCTTTTAGAATTATTTTGATACCAAAAACAGCCTCCTTGACCTTACTGTGCGACTGTACATATGTGTGTATCAAACCCACAAAAGCAAGCTTTTGTGGGTTTGTTCTTATGAATGTTCAAGCACATGAATGATGTGCTTCCCTCAACAATAGAGTTGGTTCACTCACTGCACACGCTACATTTAGGTATGAACATTCATGGATAACATGGCCTAGAGTAAGCGTGACTGCTGTTTTAGATTATAATTAGGATATATTGACAATATTAAACTTTACTTTAAAACAGTTGAAGTGAAGATGAATTTCCTTTAGATCAACGGATTCACGTTTTTTTGGTGAGACAAACTCACTCAAGCAAAGTTTAGGGAACATTTTAATGTAAATTATGCACCCAGCCGAAATACAATCCAGCAAATAGTGCAGGAATTCCTATCAACTGGATCTGTTCATAATCTACCTCGGGCAGAACGTGGAAGAACAGGAAGATCGGCTACAAACATTGATGTCATATGAAGAGTGGTGGCGAAAAACCCAAGACGATCAGTACGTCGACTTTCAATGGAAAACAACGTACCGCGTACAACTGTTCATCAAATCCTCAGAAAAAAACTTAAGCAGTTTCAATATAAAATCCAGATAAAACAGAAAATGAAGAGTACGCATTGAAAACAAACAAACAATTAAACAAACATAGCAAAATTAAACAAAACAGATTTGAAAAGCGATAACACGTTATATATCGTGTTATCACGTCTCAAATGACGAGAATTCTTTTGCGTTTATAAAAGTGGGTTTTACGGGACGGTAGATATCCGTTAATTTCATACCAAAGGGTCATGACCACATAGGCATGTTTGGTATCATAACATTTCTAAAAGAATTATCTACATACTGTGCAATTTTTGTAACAACACTATTAACACAACGCAAGTTATGGCCAATTCACAATGTTAAGTTACTTTTGGGACACCCTGTACTTGTGCGCAGGGTACATGTATACCAGAATTATTCCACAGTATTTAGTGAAAATCACTAACGAAGCCTTTAATATTTTTGTGTTATTCTTTTTCTCTTTTATGCAGGGTTTATCAGAAAAGTGTATGCCATCCTTTCAGTGCAGCTGGTCATTACAGTGGCAATCATTTGTGGCTTCAATTTCTCGTAAGTTTGTCAGTGTGTTGATGTATTTTGTGTAAAACCATATGTGGTGGACGTCAAATTTTACTGGGGTAATGAGAAAAAATTGAGCTTTCTTCTGATACCAGTTTTAATGAAGAAAAATGGGTCATAAGGCTGTTGATCAGGTCACCCCTTTAAGTAGTAGTTGAACTTAATGCTAACTTACTGACACACTTTCTCATTCTTACAGGCCAGACCACGTACAAGATTATTTGTTGTACAACACTTGGGTCTTCTGGACTATGTTGTAAGTATTTTAGTATTTTTTTACAGGGACACTGAAATAAAGTGCTGCCTTAATGGTACTACTTACAATGTATGGTACATTTAAATATATTAAAATGTAAAAATTAGACTAATTTTACCTCCCCAAATAGGTGTATCCTCACTATACAATAGCACATATACAACAACTGGTTATCACAGTGACCCATATAGAATAGTACCGGGTGTTCCCCCCAAAAAGGTTAGATTTTTGACAATAATCTAAGTTAATGTTAACAAATACAACTATCCTTTTCCTGACATAATCTATGTACCATCTACTAGTATCCCTGTGAATGTCAAGTTTACAACCTACGTACTTAGCCCGCATTCAAGGCATACCTGAACAAGCTCTTTACGTGACATAATGCAACACGAGGTTCATTACACCACCGTGCATTTGGCGTGGCACTTGAGTAGGCCCAGCCATAGCATGGCAGATGCAGTGGTTTATTCAGATAAACAAAGAATAAAACTTCAAGTCAACAAAATCCAAGCAAAGCCTAAATGCAAAAGATTGTTATTCATTTCACTATGTTGATGACAGGAGATACAGCATGCAGAACTGCTTTCACCAAAAGTGTGTTCTTCTCTAATGACCATCTTCCGTAATTTGTTACCACCAAGAGTCCAGAAGCTCTAAACTGATTTATTTTCAGTGTGCAATATATTTAATATTTCAATATGTTTCTTTTGTGCAATAAGTTCAACAATGAAAAATTAGAGAAACATAAAAAGTAATAAAGAAAAAATCTGAAAACAAAGTCATGCTTATGTTCAACTTTTGTTGTGCGATATTTTGATGGTTAGCCACTCTTGACACCACTGTCATCTTGCGCTCACAAGTTAATTTGTTTTTAAGACACAGAATTGAAAGTTAGCAAACAGTTACAAGAAGAGTGAATAAATAATATCTGAAAAAGTGACATTGTTTTGTTGTACCATCACAAAATGCAGTTCATTTTCTGCATGTAACCTTTTTATGGGACACCTTGTACATGGCTTCTAGGGTGGTTTAGTACTTAACTACCATGTTGTTGTTCATTCCATGCAATTAAACATCTTTTGAGCTTAAAATGTCACTAGATTTTGAGCTTAAAATGTCACTGGAAAAATATGAGCTTTCACCCAATATCAAGATATGCATTTCCATGGGGCAGAGGGTGTGTGTGAGTTGGGGGGGGGGGGGGGGAGGGGGGGGATCAGAATGTCAATCAGGGTCACCCACCTGTATACCTTTTTCTTTTTGTCATAAATTTCATTAGTACCTTCTTCTTTATTCAATCTGCAGTGCCATCACTTTTGTAATCATCATTGCTCTGTCATGTGGTGGAAATTTGAGGCGGAAATTTCCTGTCAACCTTATAGCCCTTCTTATATTTGTGAGTATACAAATGTAAATACATCATTATTTCTCTGTCCCCCTCTCTTAATAAGGGGGCACTTCTCTTTTGTCTCTGTCCACCAGTCGAGGTGTATAAATAGGCACTGGCTTAGGTAAACAGACTTGATGTGAGGGAGGAGTGACGAACACCAACAACAACATTATTCATAGAGGAGTCTGGCTCCAAGCAAGCCTCGAAACAAGCAGATCTGGACCAGGAGCCACGCATTTGAAAAAGGTGGCTCCTGGTCCTGTGATTATCTAGTGAACCAGGAGCCATTTTTAAAGAGCTAGGAGTCATTTAGATTTTAATTGTACACATTAAATACAAAAACTGGTTTAACTCTACAGCCTGGTTCACTTGATTTTGGTGTGGACCAGGAGCCAAAATGTTATGACCATTGGTAAATGGCTCCTGGGTGCCTGCTTATTTCGAGTCTTGGCTCCAAGTCACTTCAAAAGAGAGATGGGCACTCTGGTCTGTATAATACAGGCATGAACATTTACCTACCAATCTCTTTCTGGGTGCACAACGCTACTCAGAATTATATAGCAAACCTGCTAGACCTGCTACTCAGAAAGCCTGCCAAAACACCTGCTGGTCAAAAGTAGCAGGCTTTCTGAATAGCAGGTCTTTTGTTTTATTCCAGGTCTGCTAGTCAGAATTTCTGGTGTAATTGTAGAATATATTCTACTCTAACCCTAACTCTCTCCAACCTAAGCTTTTGTCTTGTTGTTTAGTTGTTTTGCAGGGGGGCTAGATTCTGCAATTATACCAACTTTTCTGACTAACAGCAACCATGGTAACAATCATTTTAAAATTAATCCAGCCAACTAGTCTAGAATTCTGAGTAGGAGGCTACTGATGGGCGAACCTCCTCTTTCTATGTCATTCTGATTACAAGCCTGCATACCTTCTGCCTTCAACTTGCCTATCAAGAAACTCCGGGCTGCATGGAGCCTTTTTT
This sequence comes from Amphiura filiformis, assembly GCF_039555335.1. Lineage (NCBI taxonomy): Eukaryota > Metazoa > Echinodermata > Ophiuroidea > Amphilepidida > Amphiuridae > Amphiura > Amphiura filiformis. The sequence continues at coordinate 51,777,469 of NC_092647.1, forward strand.
GAAATCTAGGCATTACTTACCTTTTAAAATTTATTTTAGTACCCCCAGCCCTATACAAGCCTAAATCCTTGACTTACTCCAAAATACAAACCCCTTGCCTTAAAACACACAGTGCAAAAGGTTTTCTGTAATTAAGATAAATTGGAAGGGAAGAATGCAATAACAATGCCTTGAATATTACTAACAAAAACCCAGGCAAATTAATTGCCTCTGAGGTGTCGGTATAATGATGGGGAAGTCGAGAATGACTGCAAAGGTATTAAAATACTAGTAGGTGGGAGAATGGAAATATGCTGCTTACATGTAGGCGACAAAAAAAAATTCCTGTTCTATGGGCAGACAGATCTTTCAACTAGAGGTTTTTATTTTTTCTGGAGGCTAAAATTACCTTTAAAAATCACCAATATCTGGAAAAAAAAAAGATTTTTTGCAAATATATTTTCTAAAAATGTTCAGCCAATATTAATCAATTTTGGTCCAAAACGGTTGATTTCACATGATTTGAGCTACAAAAAAAGTTCTCCAAAGCGTAAATTCTGGGGTATGTTGGTCAGACCCTTAGAACAGATTTTTTTGGTTGCCTTATGCTGAAATTTAAAAAAAAAATGTATACATTTGTAAGCTGTCCAAACAAAGTGATTCATGACTATTCTTCATTTATTATATGTTGTTTTGTTGTTGTTTTCAGACTGTATGTGAAGGGGTATTACTTGGAATTGTCTGCCTGACTTATAACACCAATGCTGTACTCATTGCAGCAGGTATAACAGGGGTAAGATATCTTTTAAATACTGTTATATAATGCTGGTTTCATTGTGCTCGGATGATGTTTATATACCGTAATCCCTTAGCCCGTACTAAACATCACAAAGCCACACTTCACAAAGCATATGCACGAGCAGGTATCCCACATGACGCAATTGCGTCATCGTGCGAACAGTCATATGGTCCCGGAAAGCTTGGCCGGGCAAGCTACACCCCCGTAGGCCCGTGCACGTGTCTGGCACCCAAGGGGTCGGTGGTTCAAAACTGCACCCAAGAAAAAAAGTTTTCTCTTCGTCTTCTTTCTTTCTTCCTTCCTTCTTTCCTTCCCCCTCACCGAAAAGCAGCTAGGGGGCGTTAAGTTAGTGGTGCACTTGGGCTCCTTTGCCATGGGATAAATTTCATGTCCAAATAGAGTGCTCACTTCTCTAAAATTCAAACAAGAATTAAAGTTCTGTGTCCTTATTTGCTGTTGGGAATTTTACGGGAGAATACTTTTAGATTGTGCCTAAAATTCCGCTTATGTCAAGGGAGCCCATACATGTAGCGCCATTAGGCGAATCTTTATGGTACACCAGTGCGCAATCATGCCAGCAACACCAGTGGCGACCAGCGGCAAGCAGCAATTTGCTGATACATCAATCACAAATTGAGACATTTGGTACCAGGGCTGTCAACTCTCACGCATTGGCCGTGAGTCTCACACATTGGGTCACTTTCTCACGGTATCACGCCAAGGTAGTATAATCTCACGCTTGGGTAATAAATCTCACGCAAAAGCTGGAAAATGAGTAAAATCTCACGCATCGTCATGAATAATTTGTTGCTCCTACCCCCCCCCCCCCACCCCGCTTTTCACATTCTCGGCGCCGTGGCTCAAATAATCATGGTACAAAATGAACGTTGGAGTCGGCAAATCCCGGTCCGCCTCTGTCTCACGCCAAGCAATCCAAAAAGTTGACAGCCCTGTTTGGTACGGGTCATGGTTTTGACTAATGAGCAAAAGGTGACAACAATGGATGCAGAGTCCTGCCAATGCTGCTGAGCAGTGTGCCATTTGGTGAGTGCCATTTGCAGAGGACTGCTAGTAGCATTCACCAAGCGGTAAGCTCCGTATAGGCCTAGTCTATGTACATATAACCATTGCAACCAGAATCAATGAGTCATGGATAAACCAAGACAATAGACCTTTTCAAATTGAAGTTTTCCAAAGTTTGTTATGGATGACCCCGTTTACAATTCCGGGTCATTGACGCTAATGCAAGCGCAACTATTACGTCTGAACATAAATCTGTGTGAAAGACACGGTCAAGCGTTGGGTATGGCTTGTGTAAGAGATTAATATTTATATTGCGAAGACCAAATCAAATGTGCTGCAGACGACAAACATTTGCATTTTTCTTTCTTTTACTGTCACATTGTGAAGTGCCAAATAGTGGAAGTGTTAGTTCAATACCTTTAGAAAATATTTCTCTGTGATGACTTATGTTGATTATGGCTAAATATGTTGTATTTTCACTCAAAAGGGTATGTGATTCCGCTTGATTCATTGTGCACCAATTTGACCCCTAGCTATAAATACTGCGGTTTTCCGATCTTGATTTGAAAAGGTCTATTGTGAACCAACTTGTCTGCCTATATGTGCGGTTTGATTTATTGATTGATTGATAAATAACATGTATGTGACATATGTTGTGGATTAAAAAAAATATTGTTTCTTAATTTATTCATGAGATGTGTGAATTTTTATTACAGATAATGGTGATTGCTCTAACAATCTTTGCATTTCAAACTAAGGTAAGTAGATACAATTGATTTGTTTCTTTTGCATAGATCATGTGATTTTATTTATCTATACTTCTGTGAAAAAAAACTGTTGGGAGCACTATAAAAATTCAGTAAATCTGTAATAACATACACTTGTTGAGATTTTATTTATACATGTAACTGTGAAAATAGGGAGGTGAACTGTACTGTTGCTGCATGATATTGGTTGAACATTTTGGTCTAAAGCGTTAAGTTTTTACTTGCCATCAAACAACCATGCTCTGTTGATATCAGCAATAAAACTACAGAATAAAATGGCAATGTTTAGCCGCTTCCTCCAAAATAATGAATTCAACCTTGTACATGTATGAGGATGGCAATTCCAGTCCTTGATCGCGATTTAGTTCTGGCCAAAGTACCCCTATTTAGTGAAGGAGGCCTTTCAAATCAAGAAAAAAATCACCAGAACTAAATTGCCATCCTTGTACAATGCTCTCATTCGACCAAAAGTTGCCAGCAGTCAACAAAAGTATAACACAACATCATAGGACTTCTTCTGTTGAAGATGTGTGTCACACATCGAAAATTCAAGGTTAGTTGAATTTATTGTGTTGAAAATCAGTTAAGGGTACTACACCCCTCGATAAATTTGTGTCTATTTTTGCATTTTCTCAAAAACTAATAACACAGTGGTAACAAAAGTTATGTATATTATAGGGGCAAGGAATCAATTACTACACTGGAATTTCAGTGACCCAAGACAAGCGGTTCGTTATTTATGATAAGAAATAAGGTACCGCTAGGATGTACCTCATTTCCGATCATATATACTGAACCGCTTGTCTTGAGTCACTGAAATTTCAGTGTAGTAATTAGATTCCTTGCCCCAATAATATACGTAACTTTTGTTACCAGTGTATTTTTATTTTTTGAGAAAAATGCAAAAATAGTCACAAATTTACCACAGGGGTGTAGTACCCCCTTAAACTTTTGGAAACTCTGAATTCCTTCCTTCTGGCACAATTACAATTATATGTTATAAATGGTTTGTCTTTTTATGTCTTTCCAGATTGATTTCACCATGCTGTCTGGAATATTGTTTGTCTTATTAATCGGACTTATCATATTTGGAATATTTGCTCTCATTTTCCAAAACGACGTAAGTATTTGAAGAAACATGTTAGTAGAGTCTAGACTCTTCATAGAGCATAATGCTATGGGGAATCTGCCATATTGGAATATCAAGCATGGGCTCTAAATAGTGTAAATAGGGCAGCTTTCAGAGTTACACTATTTTGGGAACAGCCCATTGTAGTCCATAGGGACATGGTTTAGGGCAATTTAGTTTAGGATAAGAGTCAGGGATGTGGATAAAGTTAGTATTAGGGTTAATGTTAGGGATAGGGTGTGGGTCGACGGAGTTTGAATTAGAGTTAGAGTTATCTTAAGATTTAGGTTAGGGTAAGGAACCCAAGTTATTGGGGTTTGGGACTGATGACCCATCAGACTATCAACCTGAAACCCTATTTTACTCTACATTAGGCAGCACACAAAGAAGGCAGATACTAGAAGAAAAAAATGTGGTTTATAAAGCTCAGTCAAACTGACATATAATAAATTGAGAAATTCAGGACTGCAGGGATTGAACCTAGTCCGACGAATAGGACCTGGTTTTTTTCTCAGTTACCAACTATCACTGCTCAGGCTCTGATTGCTCAAGAAAGATTGACCGCGAAAGTCCAGTGACCGCGCCGCCCGAAAAAAATCGGGCAGCGCGGTCACTGGACTTTCGCGATTAGTCTTTCTTGCGCCATAGATAGGAGATAGTGGTCATAGTCTGAGGTGAATATTGTCTGGTAAATAAGAAAAAAAGGTCCTACACGTCGGACTAATTGAACCCCAGACACTCAATTAAGATCTTTTACAACTGCCCTACCTGTGTTACAATTGGTACACAGGTCATCTCAATTAGTTGTGATTGGGTGGTTACTCTCTCACTGATTCTTGCAGCCAATTTATGTTTCAAAGAAATAAATTCATCAGTAGTTTATCCATATCATCAAGAAATTTTATCATATCAAGACCAGTCAAACAGAAAATGTTTTAACTGATCTTCATATGATGAAGTTTCTTGGATGTTGTGAATAAAGAAAGAAGGCAGCCTATAGCTTCACCCTAGTAAAGTGTAAGACAATGTGAGGTAGAATTAATTTATGCGAGGATCAGAAATAAATATGCAAGCCCAAAATTTTTAAGGGATGGGGTATGAACGTTTGGACAGTATTTATTATGGGACATTAGAGCACATTAGACATATTGAATTGCATTCTGAATACGAAGAATGCCCTGATATCAAATAATTTTGATTTTTGAAATTGCAATGTAATACACATTTTATGGCAAATGATTAAAATTGATATTTTTGACATTTTTCAGTACTCGAAGTAAACTTTATAAATCTGTGATTTATACTTGAAGTGTATGTAGATGGGATGAAAAGCCGACGATCAATTGAAAATTGTGACCTTTCAGTATTGAAGATATGGATTTTTTCCCAAAACACCAAAAAAATTAGGTCTTTTGGGGAAAAAATCCATATCTTCAATATGAAAGGTCAAAATTTTCAATTGATCGTCGGCTTTTCCTCCCAGCTACATACACTTTAAGAATATATCATTAGATTTATCAAATTTACTTCGAGGACTGTTATATATCAAAAATGTGAAAAATATCAAATTTCAATAATTTGTCATAAAATTTGTATTATATCGTGAATTTCAAAAATGAAAATTATTTGATATCAGAAAGACATTCTTCAGTATTACAATTTGATATGTCTGATGTGCTCTCATGTCCCACAAAAAATACTGTCAAACGCTTCATTCCAGATCCCTAAAGGAAGACAAACAATGAACAATCATGATTTACTGTTGCAAAAAGGCTATAAGCTTATGCTGGATTTGTTCTCATTCACTGATTAGTGAAAAGCATTTGATTTTGATGATTGATAGAGGGTATCTTGCTGCTTTGGAAACTGATTGGTCAAAAATATATGTCCCGCCTCACTTGGTGACTGGTGTGTAAATTCAGGTTGATGTAGGACTGTTGAAGCTAATTAAATGCAAATGAAACTATAAATCTTTACCATAACCCTACCCTAGGGTACAGAGAATATTCCGGAGTTACATCAGAAATGTATTTTTGATACCGATTTGGTTTTAAAAGGATTTTGAAGGTTTTTATTATTGCGATAAGTGAATCAACACACTAATTAATGAAGTACTGGACTTGTCTGTCCTTTCAGTTAATCCTTTGTGAATGCTACAAGCACAGAATTAGAGAGGAGAACCCGGACTCCCTATACAATGTACCACCGTGTACAATAGCGCCATCAGCTATTGGGAGAAAATTGGGGGTATCCGCAGGGTCAGAATTTTGTTTCACAGTGCGAGAATCAATCTTGATTCTTGCAGAATAAATTTGCGGGAATCATTTCATTCTCACAAATCAACTTCTGTGTAAATTACAAACGTTTGCGGGAATCAACTTTGATTCACGCAAATCTGTTTACAAGAATCGATTCACACCGAAATTCTGACCCTGTATCCAAGTCCTTGCCAACGGTGCGCTGAATCGAACGAAAACAATTCTGCATCTCATCTGAAGCATCTTAGTATTGTGTGCAGGTTGCATCAAGTGTGTCTCTCAAATGTGCCCATCCATGTCATGTTTGCATGACAACGATTGTCTTGAGCGCTTTCCTAGGGAAAACAAATATCCCCAATTTTTGCTCCATGCCTGTATCAAGATGGTGGCCTAACCCTGGTTCTCCTCTAATTATGTGGCTACAAGTGAAAAGTGCATTACTTTATCTAATAACAATATTGTGTTTTTTACTTTTTTGTAGATATTGAACATTGTGTATGCATCACTCGGAGCCATTATATTTTCAGTTGTAAGTAGATCAGGGAATTTAAAAGTGAGAATGTTTATTCTACCATTTTTGCTTGCCACCCGTTAGTGAAGAAATTAAGAGCATACCTCTCATTGTTGCTTAATAGTGGGCTTGTTAAGGGGGTACTACACCCCTGGCCAATTTTTTGCCTATTTTTGCATTTTTCTCAAAAATGAACTCAAGGCAAGTAGTTATTGATTTATTGATCAAATATTGGGTTTCCCTCATTTTTGACTCTAACTCCACAACTTTTGTCTGTGCTGAAATAAAAATTTCCAGTGCATTAGTTGTAGTCCTTGCCCCTATAATATACATATCTTACTTGCCATCAATGCTCTATATAATTTTTGAGAAAAATGCAAAAATAGGCACATAATTGGGCAGGGATGTAGTACCCCCTTAATCATTTAATAGATCATACATTCCTTCCTAACAAGTATTTAGTTTCCTGTTGTGCAATATAAAAGTCCCATTCAGTGATTCCAGCGAAAGTGTGAACAAATTAAAATTATGTTTTTTTGCAAAAAGCAAGTAAACAGCATTTTTGACAAAAAATGAAACACATTGAAATACGTAGCTAACCTTTCTACTTAGAAATTACAGATGTATGTAACATGTCTTTCAGGGACAACCACTAGCAGGCTATGTTAGCACATCTATGACACTAACAAAGGTGCCAAAATTTGAATTTTGATGATTTTTACGATCCTCCTGATGAGCAAATCACTGAATGGGTCTTTAATATGGCGTATCATGCTGTATGGTCAGAGTTTTCTTATGTACACCAATACACTTTTTGGTCTTAAAGCTAAATTTATACTCGATCGCTGAGCGATTGTGATGCACTGCTTTTGGAAAGCGATGGACTATCGCCGAATTTTTTCTATGCATCGATTGCCGCTTAGGCATTTATACTAATCGTGACAATAGTGATTGCAGACAACAATTAAAATATTTAAAAGGCTACAAAATAAATTTTGTAGAATTAATTAATTGCTGTCAATAATAATTGCTTAGAATTAATTCATCTCCGAAAGCTAATGATCAAGAAATATAATAAAGCAAAATATTAGATTCATTTGATAGGAAATGATTGGTTGATGCATTCACGTGCCAAGCGACATCATTTGTGAGTTGAAGCGACATTGTTTTGTTGCAACAATCTGTATCGATTGATCGGCTTGAAGCTCTGAAAACAGAAGTAAACACTGAGCAAGCGTGAGAATCGCTTTTCTGCAAAAGCGATTTAGTATAAATTCAGCTTTTGTTTTTTGGCGGAAATACTAACACTGCTTGTTCCCCTTGCAATGCACCTTATGTAATTCTCATCCTCTCGTATAAACTCCATGAAATAAGTATAGACGAATCCAATTTCACGCATTCCTACACCTCAATGGCAGCCAAAGCTGGGTCCCCATCTGCTCCATCTCACCTAAAATGTGAAATGGTGTGGCCTTGGAGCGTATTTTAAACTGCATTCTATAACCCGTGTTACACGTAGACAAAAGAATGATGACACTTTACAACACAAAAGAATCAACATCAAATTTTAAGCGGCTTTAATCCACCCAATTGGGCAGTCACAACACCAGTTTGGTGCTGCGGGGACCCAATAATGGCCGACCAAATCCTGACCATGACTTGGCTCGTTGGATTCGTCTATACATTTTAAAGGGACATTCAAAGATCTGCCAATCCCACACCATTCCATGCACTTGCCATTTCTGTTTTGGTAAAAGGGGATCCGTAAGACCTATGGGGATACTACTTGATGGGGGGAAGGATATCCAGCTCTGCTCTATGCCTGTATGTTTTGGCAATGGTAACTGGGGATCCGTAAGACCTATGGGGATACTACTTGATGGGGGAAGGATATCCAGCTCTGCTCTGTGCCTGTATGTTTTGGCAATGGTAACTGGGGATCCGTAAGACCTATGGGGATACTACTTGATGGGGGGAAGGATATCCAGCTCTGCTCTGTGCCTGTATGTTTTGGCAATGGTAACTGGGGATCCGTAAGACCTATGGGGATACTACTTGATGGGGGAAGGATATCCAGCTCTGCTCTGTGCCTGTATGTTTTGGTAATGGTAACTGGGGATCTGTAAGACCTATGGGGATACTACTTGATGGGGGAAGGATATCCAGCTCTGCTCTGTGCCCATATGTTTTTCAGTGAAAAATACGTAAAATAAAGGATCTAATTTGCATAATTTATACAAAAATCCTTGCATACCGATAGAATGCTGTCATTTCCCCTCGCTTTCTTAGGTATATGAATGATGAACTTAAAATTCATGCCTTGTATATCTTTTTGTTACATAGCCATTGCCGTGCCAAATCCCAAAAAGTTGCACCCAAAATTGTTATTAAACATGGTAAAAAATGTTGGGAAATGCAAGTAAATAGAAACGCATCAACCTGCAAGAAAAATGAATGCATACGAAAGCACTGTGCGTAGTATATGGAGTGCGCACCTGTGTATTATACATCAATGCATGCTTCGCATTTTTCTAAAATTTGCTCTGATTGGTTGTTGCTATCTTGAGTGTATAAACACAGTATTAGTTCAATGTTGAATCCAAAGTCATGTTATAGGTGACTCACTACCCCAGGGGGAGCTCCCTAGGGTGCATCCAGATGGCGCGTTGTAAACCTTTAGTTAACAATTAAATACAATAATTACTCCATAGATTTACCTAAACCCCAAACTTTTGATGAATCCTTAAGATTTTATTTAGCTACAAAAATATTAATTCAAGCTTGTATTCTGTAGACCATTCCTATAAATTGCATGGCACCTTCTTGCTGTTAAAGTCAAGTTAGCTCAATTGATAAGTTATTTGACTATGGTGCGAGAGGTTGCTGGTTCTAACTCTGGCGGTGCCTAGTACGCTCTCATGGAAAAATTGAGTTAGCTTGAAATTCCCCTGGACAAGGAACTTACTGCTAATTGGTTCGTTGTCTAGGGTGTGCGCTCTTGTAGCAGCAAAGTCCTTGAATTGTTGTTAAATGGTTTATGGAATAATGTGGGGCCATATAGTAGTCGGTGACAACCTGTAAAGTGCTGAGGCTTGTAGATCAATGTCTAGGCTTTGTGCCTGTGCGTAGCCCACTATATATAAATCACTGCGCTTTTTCTTTTTTTGATGTGGTGAACATCGATATCACATTATTTTACATACTATAAAGGAAGTGAGCATCGCATGTTTATAAAAATAACAAAATAATCACATAATACCCTTCTTGTGATATAGTATGCATATGATATTAATGTATATGCTCCATCAGTGTCAGGAAGGTGCCAATCAGTGTATTGTTTGTAAATATCCTTTTGGTGGGGTCCAAGTATTATACATGTTCAGTGGCCTATCAGGGTCAGTTGTCCAAGGGGGGCAAAGACAAATATTTCCTGGTGGGTAACATTTTGGTCCTGTAGTACTGTGATAATTGTGTGTGAAGCGCAAACAATTTTTCAATTGTACACTATGTTGGCCCAAAATTAAGGTGAAATTTTGTGTTTACTAGGCCAGTTTTCAATTTTACGCTAGGGGGGTTAGGGAGTTAAAATATTCGTTTGGGGTGGTTTTAGGGGGGGTTGAAATGTTCTTTTAGGGGTTGAGTTAGCAAACTAACTATTTCAGGAGGTTCATACCCCTACCCCCCCCCCCCCTACCCCCACCTCCTGCAAAGTGCAAAGACCACACCAGTGCCAATTATAGGAATGGTCTGTAAAAAAGAAGCAGGTAGGTTACATTTTCAAATGATTGTGCTAAAATGTGAAAATTTGTCTCATTTGAAAAAACTCACAAGTGCTATTAAAGGTCAAGTGAAGTAACAAGCCTGGTCTAACAACTGCTTTCATTTAAAAATAAGTGCTGTTTACTATTTTTGCATTCACAGTAAACAAAGTTTATAGTAACTGATCCATGTACACAAGGAAGTGCATATTCTGAGCAGGTACTACAAACTTTGTTTACTGAGTTTTTTATTCAACCAATTCTGATGAATTTGTTCAACCATGTTTGCATTCATTTTTTTCATACAGTACCTCGTCTTTGATACCCAAATGATGCTGGGAGGAAGCCATAAGTATTCCTTGTCACCAGAAGAATACATCTTTGCGGCCCTCAATCTCTATGTTGACATTGTGCAGTTGTTCTTGTATATACTCATGCTTGTAGGCCGTAGATAAATGCATTTTGTAGGGTTAAATAATTCCAGGTATTCACAATATCGCTGGCAGTGGTTACTCTTGCTGGTTCAATTTGTAATCTCCATCACCGTTCTAGCCACCATCCGATTTTCACACAAGTGTGATATCAATAATGTTAAAAACAACACCATGAAGGATTCTGTGTGATCAATAGATAGAAAATGGATCTACCGTATTAATTCCAATAAGCGCCCAGGGCGCTTAACAAAGTCATTATGGGTGGGCGCTTATTTTTTACATGGTTTACCCAATTTTTTCCTAACAGGCGTTTATTAGAGACAAATTTACATACGTTATAAAAGGGTCCTGAGACGTTCCAGTAGCTTTTCTGATGCAGAAAATATATTGCATGTTTACACAGGACTTCTAATCCCCCAGCTATTTCACTGTATCGACGTCTATCCGTCACTTCAACATTAATGGTACCCTTTAGCAAATTGAAAATACCCTGGGTGGGCGCTTATTGGGGCATGGGCGCTTATTGGGGCATGGGCGCTTATTGGAACGAATACGGTACTATCTTTCCAAATTGTTGTTTTAGTGTGCATTTGCGTGTAATATCATTATATGTGATGCGATCAAGCAAAATCAGTCGGAACTCAGCAATAATAAATTTTCAGTTTCTTATAGGATAGTAAAAAGGATTTACGAAGCTGGATTTTGCAGAAACCCCCATTGAAATTGAACAACCAGTTCCAAAGATATGAGCAATTAAAGCGCTTCCAAAACAATAGGATACAAAAGGAAATATATCCTTTGTTGGGCTATATCTCAAAATCAATATTTCCGAGTTCCGACTGATTTTGCTTGATCGCATCACATATTGACATTTAAACACAAAATGACACATATTCCTGTTTTGTAGTTGTATTACGCGGGCTTCAGATGTCATCTTTCTCCGATGATGCACTGCATATTTTGGCCTCTCCCCAGCAACCACTGGAGGTGCATTGTATTGTGAATACCGAGAATTCAAACAATTTTGCTTGATAAATCCAAAAAAGAAGCATACTCACTACGTTAGCTTTTGCCATCTATGGCATGATCACAAGTGATGTAGTCCACTGCTATTCTTGCGGAACTTATAGATGACATTTCCCGGAAGCGGTGATGTTTGAGAAGTGGATTGTATTATGTGATCCAGAGAAAACGCGGACCAAGGCTATCAAATTTGATGAATAATAGACAATAGTAGAAATTTCATGTGAATGAACACAGGTGCCAACAGCTGTACACAGACTGCGATCGTATCTGTGAGTATTTCAAAATACAATGTAAACGCACGACCTTGGATACTTAATGAAAATACCAATCACAAGTGAGTAGGCTTTATTCAATTCACTTCTGCATCACACACACGCATTTACACGCCAGCGGACGATCATCACTTTGTTGGCAGCTGTGTTCATTCAAACGAAATTTCCACTATAGGTTTGTCTTTATGTACATTTAAGGGCAAAAGTGTTTGTTGGAAGTGTTTCATCACCATGCACACTTATTCTCTTTTAATCATTCATTATGGTTTTGTTTTATTGACACATAAAATAACTGTTTGCCCTCATCACTTTATTTCAATATAATGCTGGCAGCCTTTTAATTGCAGTTCCATAACTCTTTCGCTTTTCATGTACCATCACAATAACGCTTTTCACATGCCATCATGAAAACTAAAGTAAAATAATTGTCATTGTCGTCTATTATTAGTATGCTGATTAAAATGTTGTTGTTTATTGCATGCTTGTTCTTTTCTGTAGTACATTGTATTTGATACTCAGTTGATGCTAGGTGGATCTCACAAGTATACCATTAGTCCAGAGGAGTACATCTTTGCTGCACTTAATCTCTACCTTGATATTGTCAACCTTTTCCTCTTCCTGCTTATGCTTGTTGGTGGCAAAAAGTAAACCTTAATGAGATGCGCGGGTAAGACTTGTGTGTAATTATTATGTGCTTGGGCTTTCTCAGTTGAAATCCATACACCCCTTATGGAACACATGATCTTTATCTTCCACACAAGGAGTATGAATTTCAAATGGGGTACCTGAATGGGTGACTCCATTTGAAATATACATCCACTGTAGGAGATTATTCTTCCATTGGGGGTGTAAGGATTTCAACTGGAATAAACCATTGTGAACAGATCAGTTAGGCCTTCTAAAATCAGTAAAGTTTTTTTTTTTAAACTTCCGTGGTCGTGCCTGTGCGTATCGCTTAAACGCAAAAGCAATAAACAATCACGCTGATTGGCTGATCAATGCACTTGACAACAAGCCGGCTGACCCATTGGTCTTCGGGCGGGGCGTAGTAGGCGACCTTGTCACTTCTACGCGATCGCAATTCACCAGCGCGTACCCGGACCACGGAAGAAAATAAAAAAAAACTTTAGGGTTCCCACGGAGTCATGGAAGTTTGCAAAATTTTTATGCAGTGGTATAGCCAGCTTACAAGACCAGGAGGCACAAAATTGCAAATATACAAAAAATTTGGGAAAAAATGTTGCCTCCAAATCAAATTCAACTGGTTTCTAACACATAAGAAGAATATTACTTTCTTGATATCAGAAATGCTTACTCCAGGGTGTGGGGGAGGCACTCAAGTTTCATAGTGTACAACATGCGCAACCAGAGATTTTCAAAACATCCCTAAACTAGATTCACCCTTCTGAGTAAAAAAATACCCTTAAACAGGAATTTTGCATGGTTTCTGAACAAATTTTACCCCTAAAATTGTATATGAGAGGCACCATGGCAGAATTTTATCTTAAAAGTATCACAGGTTGTTGATAAAATACACGCCTTGTTACACATTTTTTATCATTTGCTATGATATCATTTTATCATTTTCATATAGTCATGTTTGGGTGATGGTCCTGATGCAAATCAGAAAATGTAGTTTAGGTACACTAAAATGACCCTAAACACATGCACCACCTAGATGTTCAAAAACAAGTAAACAAGCCTTCTTCTAGAAAACTGGTGTTTTTTACTCTTTTTTCACATTTTTCTGGTCACCTATATGTGTAAAGTACGAAACTTGAGTAGCACTTGTATGCTGAACTTTCAGAGATTTACAGGAATTGTAGGCACTTTTACATCAAGAGTCTTTTTATGTGACTATGTCAACAAAACATCTTCCCATACCATCATCAGAGAAATCTTTTGGTGACATGGGCAAAATGCATCTACCGACAGGTTGCGATGGACAGTCAGTACCTGGGCCCCTGTTGGTTATGCCATAGGAAATCTCTTTCTTCCATGGTTATGCTGTTGTTTTAATGGGGTTTCTAACACATTGTAGACTTTATTTGGTAGCTTTGTTGTTTTGGCTTTTTTTTTCCTTTTTTTAAAAAACACAATTATCATCAAATTTATAAAGTTCATTAAGTCCATGCCGGTTCCCTGACCAATGTCCAAACCAAACTTGAATAGGCAAGTGATATCACATAATATTTGTACACAAGAATTAAAATCACAAAACAAGAAAATCAAGCAATACATGCATATAATTTGGTTCATCTCAAGTTTGGTAGTATTGTGCGTATTTTGCTCGCCTCAGTATCGAATCACACGCGTAAAGTTAAACGCGCTGAGTGTACATGCATGCGTACAGAGAGGGTTTGTTGGCACGCTTGTGGCGCAACCGCGAAAAAGCATTGACGTCACTACCGAACTTGAGGTGAACCAAATTATAGTCATACAAATTACTGTAGTTAATTACAGGGTTCAAACCTCCCCCCTAAAATAACAAATCATTTCTTTGCATAATTTGATGTACATTTTTTTAATTTGAAAAATTCAAAAAGCTGTGAATAGACGAATCATTTTGCTATCTCCCAAAGTAATTTCTCCTTCCTAGTGGTTTTATCATTTTGAAACAACTGCTGATTAAAAACTTCAATGAAAACCTCATTTATATCAAAATTACCCAAAATTAGCTTCAACAAATCATTATTTTGCACTACATGATGGTTGCATGGGTGACAGAAAGGTGACAAAGGTGAAAGGGATCAGAGACAGAAAGGTAACATTGATATCATAACATTGATATCAAGAATGTTTTGTACATTACATGTATAGGATGTTGAAAAGTGCACGTTTTTTTAAAGCATCATTTTTGAAAAATGTGTTATTTTTGACCAAAACAAAAAGATTTTGAGAAGAGGAAACAATCCCTTTATTCACAGGTTTTTAAATTTTTCAAATCCAGAAAACATGAAAAAAATCATGTTATGCAAAGAAATGTTTTGTAATTTTAGGGGGGGGGGTATTTATTAACCCTTTATTTGTACTCCGATACTTTGATACATAACAAATGTATTATTATACAAGACCATAGGTGTTAGCTTATGAACATGAATATATATAGAGAGTCTGTGTATATGTACTATACAAGTGTAGATAAAGAAATTGTAAAGTACATGAAGGCCAAAAATGAATGGTTTGTCTCTCGAACTTTTTGCAAAATAGCTACACTGTATGTGCTATGGTTAAACAAAATTTTTAGTAAAATAAGCTATGGGGAAAATGTGGTCATTATTATTTCTTGTTTTTGGCTTTTTTTTTCTGATCAATAAAAAAAAGCCTGTAAAAAAGAGCCAGAGTATAGGGCTATGCACTAGATTGGTTTCACATAAGTGTGCAGATTTGATAGACAAACATATTTTTGGCCTATTAAAGTGTACTTCCACTCAAAAGTACTATAAATAATATATTACAGTACACAGTAGTCATAACATTATGTTGTTGCTATTATATGGTAGCCAAAGACTTATGGTACATCACTGATGTAATTGTTATTATTATATCATAAATGTTAGTGTACTGGTATATGTAATATATATATATATGTCATATCCTAAATAGTGTCAGCCTGTACATTAATTAAAGAAGCTCACTTTGGTTGTGTATGTTGTGACAAATCTTAAGAGTATTTTATGCACCGTCAAAGTATTATACATTATATCAGTGAGCCACATTGAATAAAGTACATGCATGCTTCAGGATGCTTAGAAAAGTTGTAAAAGAGTGTTAAGTCACATTGAGTGCAGGGTTGTAGCTAGCCAAATTTTAGTGCTGGCTAAAATTAAGAGAAAATTGAATCAGTATGCAGATTACTTGACAGTACTGGCATTTGACAGCTGTTTTGAGGACAATTAATCATTTTTGTGCCGACCACCGTGATTGGCTACAACCCTGATTATTTTGAGATCAATGGCATTAAAGAAACGTTAACCCTAACCCTACCCGAGGTTTTTTGGCTATCGGAAGGGAAAGAAGGAACGAAAAGGAGAGAAGATGAAGAAGAAAGTCACTTGGCACCCCGGGATTCGAACCTCGGACCCCTCGCATGCCACGCAGAAGATCCCCAGCATGTAGCTACACAGGTGACGTTGGCCCGCCAAGATTCCCTGGGTATATATGACTTGGTCTGATTGCGTCATCAAGTCCCGTGGAATCCGTGCACGCAGAGCGGTTTCAATAGTGAGCTTTAGTGAGTCCTAGTTCTGTTAGGGTTAAGAAGGCATATAGGGAAAATATGCATGGTCATTAACCCTAACCCTACCCGAGGTTTTTTGGCTATCGGAAGGGAAAGAAGGAACGAAAAAGGAGAGAAGATGAAGAAGAAAGTCACTTGGCACCCCCGGGATTCGAACCTCGGACCCCTCGCATGCCACGCAGAAGATCCCCAGCATGTACATGATGTAGCTACACAGGTGACGTTGGCCCAGCCAACGATTCCCTGGGTATATATGACTTGGTCTGATTGCGTCATCAAGTCCCGTGGAATCCGTGCACGCAGAGCGGTTTCAATAGTGAGCTTTAGTGAGTCCTAGTTCTGTTAGGGTTAATGTTCATGTATGCAAGAATGTGGTTATATCCATGCCATTCCAATGCTCCACCACATTAAGTAAAAAAAAGTTGTTGTGTTGCCCTCAAGTGGGAAAAATTTAAATTGTACTATACTATTTCTTGTCTGTGAATGACTTGCAAACAGGGCAGAGTCCTAAGTCAGTGGCATGAGCCAAGGGGGGGCTCCAGTGTAGCATCAACTCTTAAGAGAATGGTTGCAACAAAACTAAACAGCATTGTACTCTTGTATATTGTAATAAAACACAATGTGTATACAATTGTTTGTATATAGATCTAGATTATTATAAAATGTATGGTTTATTACAAATGTAACTTGCATACTACTACATGTATGTTACGAAAATATTTGATATGGGTAAATATTTATGAGATGATAATATGGCACATTATATGAAAGTGATAGTTTGCTGGTGCTGATCAATTCACCTGTCAAACTTCTATAAGGCAGAATAAGGGCCTGTACATATCTTTCATGTTTTAAAAACCAAAGATAGGCTTAAAAATAATTATATTAAGTGTGCCTTTTCATTGTTTTATTTTCTAAATTAAATAAGCCCTTATTATGTATGAATCAAGTTCAGCTAGCTCAATTGTTATACTGATATGAGAGTTTCAACACCTGTAAGAATGTTTTAACCCAGTAGAAATTTTCTGATTTTCCCATTTAAATTAATGTAGTTTTTTAATTCTCGCGTTTCACAATAAGATGCGCCTCCAGCGGTTGCTTTTGGCAGTCAAATTTTCGACTCCAGAGTCAACATCGCCATTCCAGCTGCTATTGAATTTATATGTTAGTGTGATAATAAATATGTTGAAAACAGCTCTCGAAGGATTCTCTGTGATCAATAGATAGAAAATGGATCTACTATAGTTGTAAATTGTTGTTTTAGTGTTCATTCGCATGTAACATCATTACAATGACATTTAAACCCATGATGATGCATGTTCCTGTATTGTATTCGTATTACGCGGGCTTTGGATGTCGACACATTTTCCCATGATGCACTGCGTATTTTGGCCTCGATCCAGCGACCGCTGGAGGCGCATCGTATTGTGAACCGTGAGAATTCAAACTTTGGTCAGCAGAAGTGTTTATACTGAATCAAGCTGATGGTTGAAGATCGCTAATATCATCAATGATATAAAAAAATTTCAAAGAAAATATATGAAAATGTTTTTGAATGCAGCTGTCATAACCCTTGAAGATGTTGGCTTATAATTTAGAGGATTATTATACTCATTTTGGACTGAAGCTCACAATTGAACCTCACAAACTAAGGATGTAGTTACATGATTCAAATGGATGAAAAGGCCAAATTTGCTTTCCATTATATGTTCTCTAATTATGCTTCTCATCAAATTTTTTTCCTTGGGATATTCTTTTAGTTTATAATTTTCAAGTTTTTAGTGCATACATTTTACTTATTTAATTTTTTATTGAATACTTATACAAATTTTATCAAAAATAATTATATCTTTATTTATATTATAAGGCTAATATATTAGCACATATTTTTTACATCAAATGTGGTTATACAGTATCAAATTGTGCAGTTTATTAACCCTAACCATGCCAAATTTAACAAAGCAAAACCACTGCGCATGTGTGCATCCCATTTGATGCCATTACACATCACCCTAACTCATATTGGCCAGGCCAGTGAAACACCCATGGCTACTTGTTTGGCATGTGAGGGGTCCTGGGGTCGATACCAGGGATACCATGCAACTTCGTTGTTCATCTTTGCTCCTTTTTCATTCCTTCTTTCCTTTCCGATAGCCAAAAACCACTTGGAGGGTTAGGGTTAATATTCATAATTATGTTACTTTGGTAAATTCATCTTTAATTTGTTTCCTGAATTTATGTCAGATTATTTGCATTTTGATTTGAATTCTATCCAAATTATTTTCTACATTTTAATTATGTAAAATATTTATTTATATATCATTGAGTGACTTATGCCTTGGGCTTGTTTATATATAGTTGTTAAGATAATGTTTGTTGATATTGTTGGTACATTAAGTAAACTGGTGCTGTGATTGTCAGTGCTTTATTATTGTGAAAACAGTGCCAAACATTAACAAAAGATGGTGATAGTAGTATAGAACATGCCAATAATTGGACAGATGTTTCAAATGGATGAATCATATATCAACATGTTCAGAAGAGCCTGCAAAATCTTTTCTCTGTTGTCAAATTTGTAACATGTTCTATTGCATTTCCATGGCAATTGGCAATAGACAACCTATTAAGGATTTTTCTCATTTTTTTTCCTGAAAATGTTACATTTTAAATACCCATTTCTTTGAAACTAAAGTAGAAACTTTATATTTGGTGTTGAGAATACATGACACATGGATATTTTATATACATTCATCACTTCATACAGTACACGAAAATTAGATTTTTGGGTGAAAATGTCTTCTTTTTTTCTTTTCTTTTTTTTTGTTGTGATATTTGTCAAATTTTGACCAAAAATAAGTAATTTTTAAATGGGAATATTTTTGAAAAATGATTTATGTGTCATGAAAAGTATATTATTATATTTTGACCTATGAACATTTTGGTATCAAAATTCATCCACTTGAAAAATCTGTCCAACAAATTATTGAATTGGATATAATGTGGCCTCTACCATGTATACTGTACTAATCTAAATTGGTGATAGTGCTCTTTTGTGAAAACAGGTGCAAAGGGCTTTAACAGATTATCCAACGGGAAAAAGATTAATTGTGAAAGAACTAACAACTCATACCAGTGGCAGATCCATTGAGGGGGCAGAGGGACCAGGCATATCTGCAAAATCAGCCTACTTTCAATCATTTTAGCCCCTCTGCCCCCAGTAATTTGATCATTTTTCAAATTCTGGATCCGCTCCCACATACAACTAAATAATGTATTCATTATTGTTGATGTCATAAATTATATTATATTATATTATTATTTGAATGAATAAAGACATTCAAAACACTAAGTGAAAATAATTTGGTTCTTGAGTTATGAGTTTAAGTAATATTTTAAAAGTATATTTGCTTACACTATTGTAATGTACTTTGATGAAATACAATTTTCTGCAAAATGTTTTGAGATTTTTTTATCACTGAGCCATGCAGATCTGCTGAAACATGTATTTACAATCTAGACGCTGCCCTAATGAAATATATCTCAGAGACTGAATTAAAAGGACTAGCTTGCATCTGACAATCAACTCCCCACATTCTGATCGGTTAGTGGCGCATAAAAGGGTTGTCAGTGTGTCTGGTGCCTTCATCGGAGAAAAGGAATGGAAAGGAAAATAGTAAAAAAGGATGCAGACTAGGCAAAAAGCAACCTTTCGAGCCATAATAATGGTTTCATTAACCCACAAGAGGGAGTCCTCTTAGCTTAATTTCATTTCAAGTCTTCCTCCTCAACATTGCTCTCTCTAGATGGTTGGCTCTGTAGTTGTGTCATGGTTGCTATATATAAATGACTGCTTAGTTTGCCTCCTCAACATTGCTCTCTCTAGATGGCTGGCTCTGTAGTTGAGTCATGGTTGCTACTATAAATGACTGCTTAGTTTGCCTCCGCAACACTGATCTCTAGATGGTTGACTCTGTAGTTGTGTCATGGTTGCTACTATAAATGACTGCTTAGTTTGCCTCCGCAACATTGCTCTCTCTAGATGGCTGGCTCTGTAGTCGAGTCATGGTTGCTACTATAAATGACTGCTTAGTTTGCCTCCTCAACATTGCTCTCTCTAGATGGCTGGCTCTGTAGTCGAGTCATGGTTGCTACTAAGAGTGACTGCATAGTCTTCAGCTGTAAAATAGTGAAAATATCGAACGTTTGGTCATGATTTACTAATATTTGTTATTTTCAAACACTAAAACAGCAACAGGTCCAATCACTTCTACAAATTTTATCATTGTGCAATTGACTTTTTAAAACAATTTTTGTTTATTTGAAAACATTTGTTTGTTTCCTTGGGATAGTTTGTGGAATAACTCATGGCCCAGGCCTACGCTAAGTACACAAGCCTGGATAGCCTAACATGATGGCCTTATGTAATTGTGTTTTCAAAATCTTATCTCAACAATCTTCTAAAGTTTGTTCGGCTTAATATTCTCTTAAAGGAATTGACCTTAGGAACATCCAACGGAAGGTCCCTTCTGAGTGATGATCGATTGTGCGAACTAGACAACATAAAATGGGACATCATTGAACTCTGCCAAGTAAGACGAAAAGGAGAAGCTTCATATGATCTTCAAAGCGGGACGTATACTACAGAGGCACAGAGAAAGGTGGCGCAGGTGGTGTAGGATTCATCATAAGAAAATACATCACAGCTAATGTCTTAAGCTATAAAAACGGATGATATAAGAGCACATCTGATAGAGTGGCACAGATGATCATCAAGTTATCAAACTCCGGTATCAAACCAACAGAAAATGAGAATTATCCAGATATATATGCCAACCACAAGCCATAAAGATGACACATTTGATGAAGTATATGAAGAAATCAATGGCCTTCTCAACCAAGACAAAGCAGTATTATAGTAGTTGGCAAATTTGGCATTGGCAAAAGGAATGACCGAGGAGACAAACTGCTAGACTTTGCTGTCAACAAAGGATTTAGAATCATGAACACATTCTTTAAGAAGAAACCCTCTCGGAAGTGGACATGGTGAAGTCCAAATGACCACAGATTATTAAGAACTAAGATCCGCATTAACATGAAACTGGAAAGAGCTAAGCTAATGCGCAAGAAGACAGCCAATTTGAACCTAGACAAGCTAGGCCTACGTCAACATTTACTAGAGTTCCAGTTAGCCCTACAGAACATGTTTGATGCACTGGAAGATATGAAAAAGAAGTAACACAAACTCTTAGAAACCACTCTTAAAGCTTCTCAAGAAAAGTAGGGAAATGAACATACAGAAAATAGAAAACAGAACTAAGAGAAAACAATGTCAAAAATATGCAGCAAACCTTTGAAGCATACAGAAGCTACAAAAAGACAAAACAAGCATTAACACTTGAGAGATCACAGATGGTTGCCCAGCAAGATGAGGATGGGGGAGGTAATAACAGACCGGGTGGAATTGTATCCAGAGTTGAATACTTTTACCAGGATCTCTACAGCAGCACGATCCCAGTAGAAGGCCCACGTTTAGTCTCAACCAGCGATCCAAATATACCACCCATCAACGCAGATGAAGTAAGATCTGCCCTGAAGTAAATAGATGCATTTGTAGGATTGTAGATAAATAATTCAAAAGTCGCCCAGTCTCCCCTACATAAGACATAGAATGTGAGGGGGCGTCTATACTCGACAAGGACTCAAATGCCTTCAGCAGGAGAATTAGGGAAGCAATCTACATTCGCAAAAAGGGGCCAAAGCAATCAACCGCGACGAAGGTCTCGTATCTCTCGATCACGTGTACGATCCACTGCTCAAAACAAAACATCTTCACTTCCGGGAAATGTCAACAAGCCGTTTCGCGGGAAAAGCAGTGGACCTATTCACTTGTGATCAAGCCATCAGCCCTGATGGCGAAAGCTAAAGTCGTGAGTACTCATTTAATGGATTTGTCAAGCTAAAAAGTTTGAATTATCTGCCCTTAAGGATAGGAAAAAGGAAATGCACCAGGAGATGATGAGATACTGACTGATGTGTTGAAGGAGGGAGGTGAAGTTGCAATTAGTAAGCTAGCTGATCTATTCACACAGTGTATCCAAGAAGGCAAAATACCAGACAATTGGAGTAATGCCATTATCATCTTTCATAAGAAAGGCAACATCACAGATCTAGGAAACTATCGTCCAATCAGTCTTCTATCCGATGTTTATAAGGTTTTCACCAAAATCATCACCAATAGGCTCACTGCTACCTTGGACTTCAAACAGCCCCGAGAACAAACAAATCGGATTCTCTACCACAGATCACCTACATGTAGTTAACCAGATCATAGAGAAAGCAAATGAATATCAGCAACCATTGTGTTTGGTTTTCGTAGACTATGAGAAGGCTTTTGACAGCATTGAAATTCCAGCTGTACTACAGGGACTGGTTGACCAGGGAATCGAGAGCACATATGTCAACATAATCACGGACATAATACAGCAAAGGAATAGCTACCATCCGGCTTGAGAGCAGCAAAATCAACATTCACCGAGGGTTCGACAGGGAGATATCATGCCACCAAAACTTTTCAACGCAGCTCTGAAAGCCACCATACAAAGACTTGACTGGGAAAAGAAAGGGATCAACATCAATGGGGGAGAGGATATTAAGCCACCTGAGATTTGCAGATGGTATCATAATCTTTGCATTAGTGATAGCGAAGCTTAATTAAAATTAGTGATAGCGAACCTTATGTATAGCGAACCTTAATTGCAATTAGTGATAGCGAACCTGGGAGATAGCGAACCTAGATCTTATTTAAAATTAGAGATAGCGAGCCTTATTTAGAATTAGTGATATCGAACCTTAGAACTAGCGAACCTTATTCTGAATTAGTGATATCGAACCTTAGAAGTAGCGGACTTTTTTTAGGCATTGCGAACCCTTTTCTCTGTTAGAGATAGCGGGATTTTCATCTCCATAGACCATGTAGACCTTACCTTGGAGAGGCCTTCACCCTGCAGTGGGTCGACGATGGCTTAGGAGGATGAGGATGATGATGATGATGATGATAAAAATTGGCGAAACAAATGATACTCATGGCACCATGTATTGATATAGAATCTCGAGCACGCAGCTGGGCGCAGCACTTATGCATGTTGCTTGTTGTCTAATGCGTGACTGGTCATGCTGGTGGGCACTTACGTGATTTACGCGAGTGTATGTTTGGACTTAATTGACTCATGCAGCAACAAAACCAAATAATGTTCACCAATTATAAGCCAAACAAGCTGAAGAAAATTATTTTATTTCAATACATATAAAAATGTATCATTCACCTAATCAATCTTGTCAATAAATACCCTTCATATCGTCATTTCCTGTAAGGTCCTATGAACTCTTCACCCTTTGTTGCGTACCCAAATGTCCACATTTTACATCTTACAAGCTTCAATTAAGCAAAGCATTGTAACTAATTACCCTAACCCATAAAAAGCATACATTTTCTCAAAGGAAATTGCGCGAAGAATCCAAATATGCAATTTCAAAAACTGTAGGGTAATATAATGTAAAGCCACCCAAACTGAAAATGTCGGCTAAAAATGTACCTGTTCTTTAACAGCAGTCATTTCTTCCTTAACCTGTTGTTCAATCCTGGTCACATGTGTTGAGATCTCCAGAAGCCTATTAGAAAGTTCAAAAACAAAACAAGAGCTTTGTAAGACTTGATAGTTGGTATTCTAAGCTCGTCCCACTGAAAAAAAAAAACCATGAGACCAGCTGTGGTCCTGCAGAGATTTCAAATCAAAAAGTGACTTTACGAAGTCTCAATGATCGGACTGTAATTGCCCATTTGGAACGACCAGGATCAATTTTACATCTCAGGATTTGCACCTGGTCAGAAGTTTATGGGTGAAGTGACATATCACAAATATTCTAATCACCAGGCCCTAAACCCAGGTTTCAATAAAAAGTAGGTAAATCCATTTTGAACCAGCAGTGCGAATTCACATCTTCTTCCCTTTCGCCCTCATATAATCTTTGCCCTCTTGCATATTGATTAAAAACGGCTGTCACTTTCCCCGATATTTACCAACCTGTTCTCATTGTTTTGCAATTTTCTGGTGGTATTTTCTTGTTCTTTTTGTCTCTTCTTTGTCAAGTAATCTTCTCCTTTAACCGACTCCCATATGGCTAACTCATCGATGCTGGTATCGGATTGAGAAGCTGTATGGAATGGAAATGTCAATTTGATAGAAATCAATACGATCTTGGCTCATAACTACCACCTTCTATACCACAACCAGCTACGCACTGGCTGACCACCTTCTATACCACAACCAGCTACGCACTGGCTGACCACCTTCTATACCACAACCAGCTACTCACTGGCTGACCACCTTCTATACCACAACCAGCTACTCACTGGCTTGGCTCATGACTACCACCTTCTATATCACAACCATCCACTCACTGGCCTTGCTCATAACTACCACCTTTTATACCACAACCAGCCATTCACTGGCTTGGCTCATAACTACCACTATCTATACCACAACCAGCTACTCACTGGCTTGGCTCATAACTACCACCTTCTATACCAAAACCAGCCACTCACTGGCCTGGCTCATAACTTCTTCCCCAGGGGTTGCCATATTGTTTGAAAATCAAGTTTGTCAACCACTTGCAACTCTGTGTCAACTAAGCCCTGACAATTTTGAGTAAAAAGCCGTAACAACGTCTGGTACGATGGAATCCATTACTGGCAGATTGGGAGAATGGGGTTGCTCACATCTTCAATTCATGGAGAATGAGATTATTTTTGGTATCAGTGGTGTAGCTAAGATTTTCAGGGGCATGGTAAACTTTTTGGGGGGGAGGGGCAACATGGGATAAAATAATCATTTAAAAAAATCAGCCTGAATCTTGAATAATATTATGGTTAGCATGGGGCCAAGATGTTTGACAGGGGAAAGCTGCATCCCCCGGGTGCATCCCTGGCTACTCCACTAGCATGACTACAATCAAGGAAAAAAGTCTTGGAACGCTTGCGTGTAAATAACGGAAAACTGTCACCCTCTCTCCCCGTGCAATGTTGAGAAATGCCAATGTCTTCAGCGGTTCCCCAATGTGTTCCAACATTGCTTGATGGGGAGAGGGGAAGGGTAAATCATTGTTGTAGATGTCATGTTTCTTCCCAAACACACTATAGATCATTTCCATGAACATAAGAAATTCTGCACGGAATTTCGGCAGAGTGTGCCAAGCGTTCCAAGGACTTTTTTCCTTGATTGTAGGTGTTATCATGGTTATACCTTGTTATTTACAAACTATAGCAATCAAATGGGACAACTATAACTTCAACGACCAATGGACTGGAGTCATGTTCCATGAGCACTCACCTTTGCACGACAACTTGTCGCAGCCCGTACAGCCGCACTTCTGACACATTTTTCGTAGCTTTTTAAACAGACGTCTTACAAACAGAATGATGTGGCTTATGATGATGAATGGTGGTGCTAAAACAGGCCGCTTGTGGTATTCTGTGATAAGTTTGAATCTTTGCCATTTCCAGTGTATGTCTGTTTTTTCTTGAACAGCAACAAATGTGAAGCTGAAACGAATGAAATTGTATATTATATCAATTATATAGGCCCCCTACTATATAGTAATTTGTTTGTACAAGAATATCTAATCTTTAGGAGAAACGAAATCCTGCACACCTCACTGTTTATCAAAGTAATGGCTCTCGACAGCGGCCCTGTCTCACGCGACTTGCCGCAACTTGCAAACTTGTTTAGGGTTAAGGTTAAGATTTAGGGTTAAGATTTAGTATAATGCAGCCCATTATGATTAAAGGTTGCAATAATAAGGTTGGAGCCGGGCGGTCAACTGGAACCGGTGGTCGAGTCTTGAAGCCGCCCTAAGTAAATATGCATGCGGCATTGATGTGCCGAAGTCCACTTTTTCAACAATTCACCCCATATAATTCCTGGCTATCGGCATTGGTCAAACAATAGTGTTTATACGAGGTTGTTTTGTGTAACTGTGGGGTATACCTACTTGAACATGGCAATAAGAAGATTCAACAGTAGAACATTGCTGAGGAAGAGGTAGATTGACAAGAGAATAGTTCCAAACCATGCATTTTGTTGACACGTTTCTTCTATCGCTGTATGAGTAGCATTCCCAACCTCTCTCGTATATGTGTAACATTCTGTACCATCAAGATAAAATTCAACATTGTGTTTCAGTTAAGGGACCAATAGGAATTTACAATTTTCAGGCTACATGACTCCATCACATTAATCGCTCAAATATTTCTTCCACCCTGATTTTGCAAGTATTGTAGTAAAATGGTTTTTGACCCCCTTATTTTAAACTAAACCCCTGAAATAAAGAAAGTCCGCAGTCATGTAACCCGTCCTACACCAAAACCTGATCTTGTTATGACAATGTGATTGATAAGGTCGTACAATGTATGCAAAATCTTGTTAGCTCCAATTTGATACCAAATTTGCTACCAAACACTCTAAATTGACAAAGATTGATACCAATATATGGACGTTGGTGCATTTTCAAAAGTTGCAAATCAAAATGATGCACGCAGTCGAAATTGCTAAACGTTGTCAATTGATTATCCCAAGTGGCGATGCAAGCGCGGTTTATTCAATTGTTAATTTGAAATGCATATGGATGAATGATGAGAATAAAGGTTTCGCACATCGAAAGGAACAGTGCTGGAAAGCAACTTGTTGTGATAACAGAGAAAACCAGTTAAAAAGTCCAGAATAAAGTTTAAACAGCCTTACCCATGCTAACCAAATTAAAACCATAATACCCGCGCTCTAGAACTGTTTTAACTTTTAACTGGGTATTAAGAAGTTGCTTTTTATCATTTAAGTCAGCATGGTACATACAAAAAACACTTAAAAAGATTCGTGGAAGCATGTTTTCAGATTTTAATAAAACAGTTAAAAACATAAAACCGACTCTGCTCATTTAAAAGATTTTTTTAAAGAGAAGCAAAAATGTGTTCTGCTGGTTTGTATCTGTCTGTAAAAATGGTTCAACTCAATATCCTGCATGGCCACCATTGGTGTTTACCATATCCACACAGCGGCGCCTCATTCTCATTTCTTTTCCATGCGTTTCCAATTAACAATTGAATAAACCGCGCATTGTACAGGCACTTGGCTAGCTTGACCACGCTTTTCGACCGCGTGCATCGTTTTGATTTGCACCAACCTTCATTTACATTTGGTAGCAAATTTGTTATCAAATTGGAGCTAACAAGATTCTGCACACGACATTATCAATAAAATTGTCATAACCAGATCAGGTTTTGGTGTAGGACGGGTTACATAATTGAGGGGTTTACGCCATATAATTATACAGGTATTATACAGATTATTGTCCACTGGCCTACCTTCGCCATTGGCTTCCAACAGCTCCCCAAAGATTTGCAAATACGGTCGAAAAAAGATGCTTTCTAACACGTTGGACACACCAGATCTTCCTGGGTATAATATAGCTTCACTAGCTACACCATAGCACGTTAAGAACACGAGTAAGATACTGACGAACACTAGCAGATCTGCAAACTAAAATAATGGATATTAATCGATAAAATGAAAAAAGAACCTAGATATCATTAACTTCACCCCCCATTTGCCTTCAGTTCGAAACACTAGAAAATCGTGAAATACCTCACCATACACCAAAGCAACAGTATTGTAGGGGACCCTGGGAGAAAGTAGAACGCGGGACAAAACGAAACACCCCACATACAAGTTATGTATTATGCTGCCCTTATCACTAGAACTACCACCACCCCTAAGATTTTTTTATCCGTCACAAAAAACGCACGCGTTTACGCCCAAACGACCTAACTCACCTAAGCTAATCGTAGATCCATCATTTGCACTCATTTTAGTCATAAAATGTTTACCCCATATCTTACCAGACCAGGGGGTAGAACCGGCCGTCAAAGATGACCATAGAGGGGAGGTGTGAGGCCCACAATTGGTTTCTTTCTACAATAAAATCAATGATTTTCATTTCCCTCCTGTGAAATTATTCTAAGCGCTACTGACTTTTTACTTCCTTTTATTGAGGGAAAAATTCGGTGAAAATCGCATTTTTGTAGAATTTTTAGCCGAAAATCAATGTTTGCTTATACTCTTGTCTTGTACATAGCCAGAATTTTCCAAATTTGCATGGTCGCCATCACATTATGACCTCATAGCGGTATTATGTAGGGCATATTTGTACTTATTTTGGTTTCAGTGGATAGAGGAGACCCATGGCTATACATTGATACCAAATATAACGGAATATGACGTTTATAATTGAAAATTATGGGGGTTGCAATAACTCCCTCCCCTTCGTATTCCGTGTTACAAAATATGGCTCAGTAGTTCTAGGGTTAATCTCCAAGCTCATGTATTTAGAACACAGCATGGATCCAGCGTTGTTTGTGTAGGGGGCGTTCGAGTGAATCACATGTGTGCTTTTTACAGGAAACGTCTGTTTTTCATATGACAAAACTATGATTTTTTAGAAATATTGTGCTTTTGCTGAATTACTTCAATAGCCATATTAATGACAGATATGGGCTTTAAAGCCTACTCTGCATGGTAACAGGGCCATACATTAGCGTAACATGATAGGGACGCATGTCTAGAGAATTCTCACGTTGTCGGGTGAAAGTGGATGGGCAATGTGGGCAAATAGTCTAAAGTGGATGGGGCAATATGGAACGCCGAAAACAGATCCCACTAAGAACTATGAAATATGTATCCGGCCATAGTATACAGGGCATACCCTAAGTTGTGTTGACAATGAAGACACACTTCAAGGGAATGCCTTTCTAAAATGCTCCTTTGCACGTTTCACTTTCCCCCGGCTCGATAACATTTTTGTTTTTTGTTTTTTTGTTTTTGTTTTTTAAGCTTTGTTGATGTCATTTGTTAGTTGCAGTCTATAAGGTAAGAATATCAACCAAAGCTTTTACCTTCCCGTGTTTTGTAATCCTGTTATGTCGGAACAAAAAAAAGTTTCGGTCCACTTCGCCCCGGGTTCTGATACTGCTTTTTTTTATGTATAGGCCTACATTTATGAAATCAACATGTTTCAATTATTTTATTTAAAATCCACCCTACTACTACATGGTGAATTCTGGTGCTGTATAATTTAGTTTCAAATTAGCAGCTAATCATGAATATTAATTATCATTTACACATATTATATGCCTACACATGGAAGGGTAAAAAGTCTACAATTCACTGACCATTCCTTCAATCATGACAAGTTTAGGGCCTAGATGTTTGTTGGCGGAAAAGACGTGTAGCAGCCGGATGTAAAAGATAACCAAGCTTAATGCCAACAAGATACGACCTTCTGACATGGTATCTGGAAAGCACCGTAACACGTAGCCTATAGTGAGGATAAAATATGAATGAATTTGAATTTAGTGATCATAAAATATTTTTGAAAAGAAGAAGTATGTACGTTTTGTCTCAAACCGCTTGCCATGACTGTGGATTTATTACCAAGGTACTATTTGAGAAAAAAATGTCCAAATATTATGATTTTCAAATAAAACAAGTTAAATTGCATAACACATTGAATTTTTGAAATTACCCATGCTTATACTCTGACATCTTGGCTACAAAATAAAGGTTATTTGATTAAAATGTGATTTTTGGATGTTAAGATGTTTTGATAAAAGCGAACACAGACGACTTAGTACGTCGGAAACGGTCTGAATAGAAAGGCCAATTTTGATTTAAAAGGTAGGTCACATCTATGTGGAAATCATTACACATTTATTTCTGAAAATGATTAAATTGCTTTATTTTTGTTCAAATAAGTTAATCAATATCTAATGCTTGCAGATAGTACAGTTTTACTGGGTACCATGTCTTTTGCAAAACAAAACCGATACATGTTCAGAATAGCCTTCATATTGACCCTTTCCATAGGTTGTTGACTTCGAGCACTTGTTGGTTCAAGTCGTCCTGATTGGTTCATAATATACTATCAAATAAGTCGTATGGACATTTTGTTGTATTTTGTAAGTATATACTGGGTTATTAAACAAATCTGATTTCCACGTCAAGATGCATCCATTGTTTAAAATAAGGACGTAATTACAAATTACCCTTAAACATGGTCTAGTTGAAATCCGGTATATTTCACTAACCCTGTCTGTTGAACCCTTTATGTTAATGTTTTATTCTCATTTAAAACGTGTTTTCTTTTGTATTGAAGTCCCAAGGCATGTCAGGGAGCTTAAATAGGAACAAAATATTTATCTGAGTAAGCAGTTTGGACAACTGCATCATAAAAACATTTTATGGAGATTATCCAAAGCTACAATATGATGCTTTAATACTACACTTTTGCTTCAGTTTTTAACCGTTTCCGACGTACCAAACACTAACATATATATACAACCAAACATCACATCTTCATTAAAGAACTTTTATTAGAGTAAGATATAAGAGTATAATCATGAGTAATTTCAACTTCCTGGCGCGTAAGGTACAGAGATGTGATGATGGAGGTAGAACTTTTTGAATGACCCTAGTAATTCCCTTGTAACGCCACTGCTCGAAAGTTTAAGCCAAAATTGATGTTTATATAATTATTAAGTTTTTGTATTTTATTGAGTTTATAATTAACCTAGACCTAAATAGCGAATGTGTTATATCTTTCATATTATCTTTATTTGTTACTGCATTCTATCGTGAACATTAATGAACGTACCTGTTATAAATACGACGATTTTACAAATGTCAACCTTGTTCCAAAAGTAATGAATCCAGATGCTAAGACGATACAAGAATGTAGGACCTACCTCCCACAGTACCTGCAAGGAAAACATCATCGGATAATTCTACCCATTATCATCAGATTATTGTTCTTATTGTCCTCCTCCTCCTCCTCCTCCTCCCCATCATCATCATCACTATGGTGAAATTTCATCATCATCAACACTATGATGGGATATCATCATCATCACTACGGTCACTCGAGTCAGTAAAAATGGTAAAGTAAAATCAAATTTTGAGATTTTCACAAAAACTGTTAATTTTTATGGAATCTGTTATAAGCTAGTTAAATCCTTGCATCATTTCAATTCTGAAAATGTATACTTTTATATACTTCTCATTATTACATTTAGAGATACAATAAAAAAAAAAACCAATATTTAAATTACTAACTCGCAAAAGGTATACAGACTATATGGTGTGATATCATCATTATCATCACCACCAAATTTAATGTATTTGAAACAAAGTCTATTTGCCAGTGACACCCTGTAAACGGTAAGACTACGTTAGTACCTATGTAATAAGAAAACGTCCAGCTCATACGCTTACACTACATGGCCTACCTGTCGGATCAGTTCTATACACAGTGTAAAAAACCAAGCAAGAAGAACGTATTCTATCTCAGATGGGTACTTGCTCTCAAAGCCTTGTAGAAGAATATAACTGAAAAGTCCCAGAAATACTAGCTTGGAAAACTGCAATTTAGGGAAGAGGTCGGTTTTATTAAGCTTTCATAAAATAGTTTTAAAATAATCAGAATAGTAATAATAATAAATAGTATTCATGGTGTATCAAAATAAAGTATAGCGTTTGAAAAATGCCACTCCCACCAGATTAAAGAGTATTAGGTATTTGGTAAAAAATAATTTTGTTGATAGCTGAATCAACATCTTGCATGTCCTCCCACAACTGTAAAATCACTCTCGTGTGACAATTAATAGGGACTCAGTGGCTTTTTTTGTGAGCCGTGTAAAAATGCAGTTGCGCGAAGTTAATTAGAATAACATGAAAATCACAGTTTCACCATTTCCTTTTCAGTAATTGAAAACACCTTGCATAATTGTTTGGCAATCATGTGATTGCTCTAAAGCACCAAGTGGAAGAAGTCTTTTAACTTTCCGATGGGTGATCACTGCTACGCGACGCATGTATTCTTGGGAGAAATCGTCATAGGTAGTACGCGCATATCAATTAGCTCAGATACTAGAATCAGCCCATCAGATCGCCAAAATTATTATAGCTATATAAGAATGTAATAAGCTGAAATAGAAAACCTACCACATTGTAGAGAAAAATGACATTTGGGACAAAGAAAAACGAAGAGACACGACGTCGTAGCGATGCTCGTGGCTTTTCATTATCATGCTCGGCAAACCAGATCCGCTTTTGGCGATTCATTTCACTAAGTGGCAACCCTCTATACATAGGTCAACATAAAGTACACAATAATTAGTAATCTTGGTACTTTAATTGGGAATGATGCAACGGAAAATTCTGTGAAAGTAGAGAACCAAAACGATCTCCATCCCTCTTTCACAGAATCTTGATTTTATATCGATTTCGAATTGCGCTATCCTTGCACTGGAACAGTATATATTTGATCAAACTAAATTTATTACGTAGAGATGACTCTTGCAAGGTATTACACAAAACATCTCACAGATACACTGTCAATGATGAGACGAAATGCTCTTCCAATGATAAATCACAACAAGTTATGATATCAATATTATGATGTTTGCAGTTAGAGCTATAGCTTTGTGATGAACTTGATGAAGTGAAATTAAACTATTACTCAAAGCGGAAAATGAGCTCACCTGAGAGCTTTCGAACTTGTGATGAACTTGTTAATTTAGATTCTTGTATAAGTTGATATTTACATAAACTTGATTTCGTTTTACATGTATTCACATCTTTGATTCGGGACTTTCGGTACATTTATCGTGATTACTGTAAAGGACCACTACAAACCGAGGAACAAGCAATTAGAGCAAACAACCTACGTGAAGTTTGGACTACTGGTTTCGCCATCCGTTTCATCACTTCGATGTGGTAGTCCAGGGAGGAGCGATAGTACACTACGACGTATGGAGAAAGTAGGCCTACGCATCAATTGAGGTCTGCGGAGCTTAATATCGCCCCTATGTCGCCCACGAGGTAGCCTCTATCGTTGAGAATAAAGAACAATCAAACCATGAGCCTTATAGGTTAAATACCACTAATAGGCCTGGGCGATACATTGAAATTGATCAAGTTATATAGCCAAAAAGTACTTTTTAGAGTTTGATGCTTCAAAATGGTACATTTTCTCTCATTATATGACATTTTTGTTGTAATAGTACCAAAATTCATACGCACGGCTTCGGTTTTTAGTAAATATTATCATATTGTAACTTTCAGCTTCGAGGGCGCACTGTCATTTTAAGGTGTTTACGGTTCAGTGCGTTAAAACAAGAAAAGTCGTTGAATTGTGATCATTTGGCATCTGAATCATATAGTTTCACCTGATATTAGTGGCATTGAACTGTGAGAGTTCTGAATATGAGAAAATTCCATCCGAAATTAGGCATTTTCCCATTGAAACCCGTGTAATACATAATTAGTGGTATTTAACCTATAAGTAGATTATACCAGGAGCATAGCGAAATTAAGATTGCATTCAACAGTTTCTATTTTCATTTCCCGAAAGTGGAATCTGTTCAAACTGTTGACTTGATTTTAGAAGGACTGGCCCAGGACTGTTATAGATTTCTGGGCACCTGCAACTCAAAGACGATTATTTGACTTGTTGTTGTTCCAGCTGCATAATAAGCCCATATAATAATCGTTATTAAATTATAAATTATTTCGGAATAAGGATTTTGGGAAATCAACATTTACCTATTAATAGCTAGTACTAGTTTAACGACAGTGAAAGTGGAAATCTTTTAAATCTTGAAAAGAAATTTATTTGCATTTACCTTAACGACAAGGGGATCGACTTCTTCTTCCTTCATCTTCAAACGTATGCAAAGCAGTGCAGGCGGGAATACCAGACATATCCATATCTTTGAATGAATATAATTAATAAAAATGAGAAATAGGAATTAGCTCTTTTATATAGACTGTGATAGTGTAGGAGCCTACTGCAACAAGAATTGAGAAGACAGGTTTCAAAGTATAACACTTTAAATCTCAATTTGATTCTACGTTATCCAAAACAGGAATGCGAGTCAACGTTTTCTTTATTCGATTTATCGAGATGCTTTTTTTTAAATCTGCGAACCTTCCACCTCGGGTTTGATACAGACAAGTTCCCCATCCAGAACTCCTTCAGCATATTCTGTACGGCAGGATGAGCAACGAATTCCATGTTGTGAGCAGTGTTTGCCAGATCCAGACAGATAGCCGAGCCCCAAGTATGTAAAACTCGAACTAATGTCAGTGTTGTCAGTTTTCTGTCACTTGTGTAGTATTCTGATAACACCTCTACGGCAAGCTTGTCAAATAACCTGTTGATAAGCCGAAATATGTTTGATGAAGTCAAGCATATGTAGGAGCATGGTGTTATAGGTAAGAAATGTTCCAGGCTAAAATCACCTTTTTAAAGTTCACGCAATTCCGCAATTATCCATTTAGTTCTTTGTTCATATCAATTATGGATTATTAAACTTTTTCATCAGGGTTGAAGGTATATGTTTTTGAAGGTAGTGGGGTAGTGGGCACAGGTTGTGATCACGTATTGATACAACCTTGATATCAATTCACAAATGCAACGTGATTTCAACACCGAAATTAAAACATTGTTTCAATGTTGACACAACATCAATGTGGCCGCTGGGTATGTGACGTTATTTATTTTAGATCCAGGGTGTCTACCTTAGAGTGTAGACTGTTTTTCATACCTTCCTCCTTCTTCGTATCTTGTCAACCTTCTAGTTTCATGCAAATCAGTCTCTCTTGCAGCCATCTCCTTGAGTAGCTTACTAGCAACTAGAGCACCTCCAATAGGTGCCTTGCTCTTCTGCCAGAATAAGATCGCCATCTCTAGACGTCCTTGAAGTACTGCCCAGATGAAGAGTTCACGAGACGGATTGGAGAATCTATCCACGTCATCTGCCGAAGAGATCATAATGAAAAATATTTGTGAGTTTAGTTCACCTGTGCTTGAAATTCGTGTAAAGATGCGAGAAAGTATTCGGTTGACTTATTGATGTTGATAGTCTCGATTATATATATTTACGATACTCACAGGAATATGTCGCATCATTCTGTGGATGTGCATTTATAAAGATCATGGTGATTATAACTCGGAACGAGCGAAGATTCAGGAGCTCGTACTCTTGTACCGTGAGCCTTTTTATTTTTCCTGCACTGATGCACATTTGTTCTGGTTGACATGCTTGGAGAGGTTAAAGTTAGGCAAACCAATTTGCGGAAACATTCGATCCGAGATTCTATCCTGCGACTACCAGCCACCCATTCAACCCTAACCTTCCCTAATCCAACAAAATCAAACAGGACAAAGCCACTGCGCATGTATGCATCCCGGGTGATGCGATGACGAAATCACCCTACATCTATTACACGTACGGTTGTTGGTCAGCGAAAGACCCGTGGCAACCGACTCATGACTAACGTGCTTGGCGCGCAGTGTGTCCGGGGTTCAAATCCCGAAGGAAACAAGCAACTTCTTTGTTGATCTTCTCTCTTTTTCCTTCCTTCTTACTTTTCCGTTGGCCAAAAAGCACGGGCGTTAGAGATAACAATACTTTGGGCAGTCAGTTGTGCCCTATATGAGCGCTATGATTGAAGGTGTGCGTCCAACACGTTGTCATTCCATGACGTTGTGTTTTCTACCTCACATTAATAATTGAGGACCAACAGTTTACACTAACATTAAAAATTTTTTTGATCAAACATATTCCAGCCTTAAAATTGTACAGGGGTTATGATCAAAATATGAGCTTTCACAGTGGATATCCAAAATCTGCATCCAAAAATGGGGAATGAGATTGTCTATCTAGATAAGCATCTTTAATTTACTTAGGGAGCAATATCACCCCATTTACTCCCAAAGCATACAGTAGATTTATACCTGTGAATGTCTCTTGTAGGTAGAGAGGCTTAAAACTCCACACTGTCAAATCATTGATCACGTTGCCAACGTCCTTCAAAACCACACTAGTTTGGACCTGCAATGGGATACGGGACAAAATAGAATAATGCGAGACAAAATAAAGTGCATCAATCAAATTTCAAATATATATGTTTACATGAGCTCGAAGTTCAGGATTTAATGTAAGGCCTTGAGAATGGCTTTTTTGAAAATAGTTTGAAAAATCCAAAACGGGCTGAAAATTAAAATACTTAAATTTGGACAATAAAACAGCCTGAAATCGGTCTACAGCCTTAAAATTCTCATGTCTGAATTGTATCATAATTTACTAACCGAATTGCGATCGGGGTATCTTTCCAACTCTTCTGAAAGTAACTCGTATAACATGGAATCAGATTTCACCTGCAAAATAATAGTAAAACAGTTACCAATGACATGGTTTTACAAGTCGATTTAACTTCTGCCTTACACTTAGAACGTCGTCGGTATGACATACAATGGCCTACAATGAACCGTCACCCTTCAAGACGGCCGCACATGGCTTTTCATATCATGTTGCAAGTACATACGTATGCAATGACGGAAAAGAAAAAGTATGATGAGAATGTTATGTCAGGGACAACTTCGTTTGAATCTGAAAGTTGCGAAGAGAGCTCATAGTACTCGGTCACTTAATGACGGCTTATACGTTTGTTTACTTACAATACAATACTTAAGAACTTAATTTGTTTTACTATCTTGTGGTTAATTTCAATGTATGAGTGAAGTACCTTACCGTTCTGTACAAGCAAATAAGTTCCTGTTCTGTCAAGTACTCATAAAAGACTGATTCCTTTGTTGAGAAACAGTTTAACAAACTCTACCTGGTCTTTAACGAGGGCTAATCGTAATGATTGGCGGACTTCTGTTACCTAATAAAACACGTAAAGAGGCTATATTCAAAATGTGTTCAAGGAACAGGTGCGTTAGGGGTTTGCAATAAATATATACTTATATGAGCCCTGGTGGGAGGGTAACATGGAGGCGAGCCGGAAGGAGGGCCAGCAATTTTTGGCACACATTCATGGGGCGCTTTTAAATAAAACGCTCTAAAAGGTCTTAGCAGAACAGTACTGAAACGCTTATATATGCATATTGTGCTGCTTGTTGCGCTCGCAATGTGTATCTAGACCATGAAAGGTTTGCAAAATGGGATGTGCAAAGGGGAGGGGGCAAAGATTTTTTTGTTTTGGCAGGCCAAGGGAGACAAGCGATTTTTGGCAGGCCGAGAGGGGGCAAGCATTATATGGCACACCATATGGAAATTGTACCCCCGGCTCATAATTATTGCACAGCCCCTTTTACATGCAATGAATTAGATCCTATAATCATAAATATTTAACAAGTTTTAACCGATCATTATAACGGCTTTCAAACGTCTGAAACATGCCGGGAAACTAACAATATACTAGTATATGACCATACCTTGAGAGTCTTCTCCTTCTGCAGCAATCGTTGAGCTAGATCAATTCGGTTCAGTACGGTTGCAAGATGGAGCTGATCTGAATTCTGACCGGAGGTATGTAATTTGCCATGATTCTTAGCTTTTATTTGAAACGAAACAAAATAATAACCGTTCATCATCGAATTTTCATAGTATAGGTTACTAGAACAAACAGGAAACGGCAAAATTATTCATCATCCAACATCATCATCATCACCATCATTATCATCATCATCATCATCATCATCATCATCATCATCATCATCATCATCATCATCATCATCATCATCATTGTCATCATTTTCAGCACTATCATCTTTATAACCATACCTTTCAATAATGCTGTCAAAATATTCTCCTCAAGGTTAGTGCCACTGTCCGTATTGTCATCATCCTCGTTCAATGATAAGACTGTAACCAGAGATTTCCTTTTTGCTATCTCGCGGCACCATTTGGTAAGCTCTATGTGACTGGATTTGATTTTCTCGGTATCAAATGCGGAACTCAGTTGAGCTTTAAACTCATTGGCTATTTCTATGGAAAGGCTTCTAAATAATAGACATTGAAATAGAGGTATAGTGAAATATTAGTTTAAATCTCATTAGATTGAACATCATAGTATATAATATAATTTTTGGTGTTATTCCAGAAAAAATATATAACAGTTACTGTCCTCTACCCTGAGCTACCCCATTGCGTATACTTCGTGAACATTATCCTCATAATATACTAGGTCGATGCAAGGTTTAACATTGTATATAAGTTATATACTTAACTCTACCAGTTTGCCGTCATGTTTGAGACAAGGGAGGGCACTTCAATATGAAATGGATATAGGTGTAGGGCTGGCACTTTCACAGTAAGGTATTCGGTGAGAGCAACATATAAAATATATAGGGTCATTGGGTAAGAGTATGATTTTTGGCATTCGATGAGAGCAAAATGTAAGACCTGAAAGTAAAGCGTTGATGGTTATGGATAGGCTAGTATTTAGGTTTAGATTTCCATCCATGGACGAAATGTTTGAATGTGTACGTGAGCCGTCAATCGTCATTTAATTAAGTATGCGGATTGGTCACACGCAGGAAAGTAACGCCATGCGTAAATAGACCAAAATGCAGGGCAGTCATCTCTCTCTTACATCGCTCTTACGCCAAGGTAGCTCAAGGTTAATTCTCACGCGAAGGAAGCAAATCTCACGCCATGAGCTGCCAAAGTATTAAAATCTCACGCATCGTCAAAACATTACGTGAAAATAGCCAATAATAGTGTAAAAATGGAGCACCAAATGGCTTCATTTGCACTTTCATTTGGGAAAATTTTCACGGCTACTGTAAAGCTGGGGCACATCCTTCAGATACCCCCTCGTCGCGCAAGCGCAATGGCTGCATGGTGATGACGCGCCGAATGCAAATTTTTAATAAATCATTTTAGGCAATATCTCACGCCAAGCAATCCCTAAAAGTTGACATCCCTGGAAAATGTTATCTTGTCGATAGTTTAAGCCGTGTGCTTACCCGCTCTTGTTTACGTCTTTCATACCGAGTTTACGACAAGCAAATGCTAAAACATTAGCGGCACCTCCCGAACCGTCTAGAATAATCACTGGGATCTTATTCACTACCACAGTCTCATGAATGGATTTGATTCGCCTATGACCACCTCCAACTACAATGCAGACTACAGGTACTCCACCTTGAAATATGGCATAAGAAACAGACGTAGCCTTTGTGAGTACTTGACAGAACAGGAACTTAATTGCTGAATGTACAGTGGACAATAATATAATGCAAGAGCACCAACAGCATGATAGCGACTACTGTGTGACCTCTGGTGTTCCTCTTTGAAATTTGACATGTTTCCCTCATATATTGAGGATTCTTTCTACCAGGTGTAAGCCCCATTGGGTAAACATTTAACGTTTGACCTCCATAACCCATGTTAAGTTCATTGCTTAAACCAAGTTTAAACCCAATCGGACATAGAGCAAAATTTGAACCCGCCATGATCTTAGAGCAGACAAAATTGTTCAAAATACATTATCATAACATTTAACCTCGTTTAGCCCAACATGTCAAAAAGTGATTTTTGTGTAAGTTGGTGATCTCTAGGGCTGTTCACTCTCGCTGACAATAGCTAAAAGAATTTTGGTCGCAACATATCGGGATGAGTAACAAATTTTGGCATATTATTTAAGGAGATTTGTACACTCAAGGTTAAAAGTGAATTGATTATTAATCTAGGTTGAATGGAGAAACTAAGGCTAAAGTTAAATGATATTGGGTACAGGAGAAGAAAGAATGACTTACTGAGTGACCAACTTACTTCTGGTATAACTTTCCATTCTTTTGACAGCGATCGTTTTTAGGAACTTGTTCTCTGCTTCAATCTTCACTCTCGTATGATCTGATCCGTCGTCATTGATTAACAAATAATGAGTATGATTCGGATCTAAATGTTGGCTCCCCAGCTCGTTTGGATCAATCGTAATCGATATCTATAAAAACAACCATTCATTTTGTTTTGACTTTCTTTTTGTCACCTTTGAAACCAATTATTTTGCTTGTTTGGTATCATAAACCAAGGAAATATAATAGATTGTATTTGTAACGCATTGTTTCTTTGTGCCGATTTGATTTGCCGACAAGCTATTCATCAAGTGGTACCTTTTGTTCATGACGTAAGCAAAACGCCCAGCCAGACACAAGTTACCCAATTTTAAAAATTGTATGTTGAATGTTGAATATGTCAGCGCTCAAACCAGACACAATAGATGAACAGATGCTGCTGCAGTCCGTTGTCATACACTGACACAAATGATGGCAAGACTCTTATGAGCAACATTTTGTCACAACATTATGATCATGTATAAGTTGATTTAAAATCACTTTGTTTTATCATTCCGTTATTGAAAGTGTCTGGTTTATTATGTTGGGGAAGGAATGTTGCAAAAGGGTATAGGGACAAAATTGATAGAATTGTGAATGAAGCTGGACGGATTATAGGTGTGTCACGGCGGGATTTCGAAGCTGTTTATCATGTTTATGCTGATCTGGTGAGTAAGACTGGTGTGATAGATGACTCTGGTCATGCACTTCACGATCGTTTCTCATGTCAGTTGATTCCCAAATCTGGTCGGTTGCACTTGACCAACCGGTATCTTTCCTCCTTCCTTCGTTCCACAAGCTATTAGATTCTAACTACACATGGGGCGCCGTTCTTTAATAGTAACATGTAATTGACAGAGCTTCCTCTTTTATACTGTGTTTTGATATTTTGTGGTAATTATTATGTGTATTGTATACATATTTAACTTATTCTGTATGAGCACTCATGAGGGAAATTTCCCTTGTGGATCTAATAAAGTATGACTTGAATATTAAAATAATCAAATAAATGACACCATTACGCTGTGCTCCTGTCTTCATGTCCTGTCCTGTTGACATGTTTGATATACTATACCGATCTACCATTACATCGTGATATTGAAAAAAGAAACTTACCTCATTCGTTGCCTTTTTGAGTTCCTCTTTCTCTTTTAAGACTGATATTGGCATAATACCAATAGCAACCACCTTTCTGTTCTGGGCCATTGCTCTTCCAATGGCGTAGTCTCGTAAAGATTCGCCAACATCTTTAGTCATACCAGAGTAAAGCCCTCCTGTAGTAAGCCATGCTCCTATTGTAATGCATGATCGATATTGTTTGTAAAAATGTAAGGCCCAGATATCATGGTTTTTATGATCTTCCCGATGAACAAATCACTGAATGGGCCTTAGGCCAAGATACATGGGAAGTACATAGGCAATGTTAAGAAAGCCCGTTCATGTAGTAGCAAGAATTCTAGGAGGGAAGACTCAAAAGACCAGTACATATTACAGCAGTTTTGCTTGCCAGAGCTGGAGATAAAACAATAATTATTGGAAAATACCATTTGCAAAAGAAGATGCAAAAAAAAAATTCATCATCATACCTGTACTCAATACCGCATTTGCTAAGTCCCGTAAGAATGTCTTTTTGACAGCCGATGATACGTGTTTGATCCCTCGATATCCACCGACAAGAGATATTACAAGTTTCGGTTCGCCCAGTTGCCATTGTTTAGTCAGATATTGAGCTGTTTGAAATATGTCGTTGTCTTCGTCAACAATCACAAACTGCCACAAAAGTTCAATGTTTTGATCAGTGCAAAATAAAATTAAACACTAAATTTAAAATTAATAATTCTATTATTATTATTATTATTATTATTATTATTATTATTATTGTTGTTGTTGTTGTTGTTGTTGTTGTTGTTGTTTGTTATTATTATTATTATTATTATTATTATTATTATTATTATTATTATTATTATTATTATTATTATTATTAGGAGCGATATAGGAGGAGACCAGGCCGGAGGAGGAGAGGAAGACGATGAGACGAGGAAGAATGCAGCCGGGCAAAAGGAAGGTCATCTAGGGAAGATTTAAACATGTGCAAGGTATGACTAGTTGAGATATATTGCGATTTCTTACGTGCTTGTTTACGGCTGCTAGAATGACAGTGGGTTCAATTGAAAATCAGTTATTGTTGAGCTATTTTAATTACCGTTCGTTTTGAAGTAATCGTAGACGCAATCATAATCGGCAAGTGCCGGTATAGATTTGCTTAAAGCCATATTGTAACATTTCCATAAAAAAGTAGATTAATATTTCTTTTCAATAAAACGTTAGCTTTTACTGTCAGATATGTCCCCCATTAATTTTGAGCCGAACAACTGAGCTAAAGCAAAGACAATTGGAACTTACTACCAGCGCCGATGGTGCCAGTGCATGTCACGCAATCGGTTGTGTTACGGCACGATCCTTTGATGCGTACCCCCCACAATATGTACGTACTGTGACTCTGTGTTATGAATATCGTGTACGCGCGCGTTCCACTAATGTTTCCATCGTAATAATTAAACGACGGTTACTGCGTTTTATTCAAAATCTCGGATTTTGACAAAACTACGGAGTTTTGATTTTGGGAGGGTATGTTAGTTTAATAAATCCTCCTCAACAAATATTAAAATATGGCTTTATTGTAAATGTGTAGATACTTACTTCTCTTCTTCTATAATAGTTCGATAACCGATTATTTTTTGATATCTGGTTTTTGAATATGATGGTACCATGGAGAAGCCCATTGGCAATTACAGATTGTTCAGGGTTACCGTCCTGTTCATCAGACGCCATTGCGGATGCCATCGTGTTCTGTTCCTCTGTAGATGCTGTCTGTTCTTCCGCCATATCAGCAGATTACGTCATTGGCAGAGTCAGATCTTCCAATAGTATCGGCCTCTGTTGCTCTATATATGACATGGGTACTGTATGTTTGTCCACATGGGACCGTTTGTTCTTTAGAGGGTTCAAGACAAAT
The DNA here is from genome assembly GCF_039555335.1 of Amphiura filiformis. Classification (NCBI taxonomy): domain Eukaryota; kingdom Metazoa; phylum Echinodermata; class Ophiuroidea; order Amphilepidida; family Amphiuridae; genus Amphiura; species Amphiura filiformis. Next base: position 51,820,474 of record NC_092647.1, read on the forward strand.
GACACTTTTTAAAGAAAGTCCAACTTATAATATTTTGTCCCGTATTTGAAAGCATTCCATAAAATATTGCCTGAAAAACAAACAAACAAACATAAAAAGATACAATATTCTATTGAAATGGCAGACTATGCATATGCCAGCCATAGCCGATTCTTGATGAATAAAAAAAAATGTGTTAGTACATGTATGATGAAAGCATTAACTTGAACTCGAAATTATTGAAGTCAATAAAAGAATATATTCCTTTCTCGGAAGAGGTACGCACTTTGACGTATTCTTGATCTTCTCCTTATGTTGACTACATAAGGTTATGTCTGGTTCGCAAATTCCTTTTTTGAAGGAATGTGGACTGTAAGTAAATTGACTAGCCCATAATAACACTGTAATCATCTCTCCTCAAAAATAATGTTTACATTTTGTTACGAGACTCAAGGCCAAAATCATCTATTAAAAGGTATATAGTTAAAACATCGGTCAAAGTTGATCTGTTCAAGAAGTTCAACATTGACGCTCCACAGAAGTTTCTTCAAAATTATTTTAACTCAAATCAATATTAATATAATAATATTTGAAATAATATTACTGTAGATAAACTGTTTTGTATTGAAATTTGGCTTACTTTAACTGAAACAGCACATAAGCATTGAAAGAAATGTATTTAAACAAAAGTAAAAATGTTGACGAATTCTGAAGTGCATGGTCAAAAATAATTCAAACTTATATTAAAACCATGATGTACGATCTTTTTGATCTAATTTTATTGCATGTTTGTAATGTTTACACAAAGCAAATTTGAATTATTATTAGAACACCGCAGTTAATCGGCTGAGATAGTAACTAAGCTATCTTTCATTTTATCTCATTAGTTTGGCTTAAAATTACCAGCAAACGTTCCTGACAGTCGTTACCAATAATAGTTTTAAAACTTTTGACAAAGAATGATCAAATTAAAATTTGACTGAAATCGTATAAGGCTTGAATAAAGAACACTACTATCAAAACGCAAAAGTGCATGGTAACAGGAGCCCTGTACAAGTATATGTTACATATTCAAAGTCACATATTTTGTATACAAAATTAAACGGACTATGGTCAAAAACAGGCAAATATCTGAATTTCACTGTAATCCATTGACTACTGTAATAATATGTCAATTGTTGACAGGGAATGATTCATATCCCAGGCATATATGTATACATTATTTTTCTAAGGTTTCCATGGGTACTATATACATGAAAAGAAACTTGAATAATTTCCTTTGTTTACGATCCAATGATCCGTGAATCCTATATAGCTATATAAGTTCATTACAGGCAGACATATGGGACTATTATCTAGTTACGATGATAGAAATATGGAATAACTTCCTCTTCAATTTTTTTCCAGTCATCAAAATGCATTACCATATATTTGACCCAAGGATTATTATAGACCTAAGAAAGCATATAAACATATAATTTACATCAATTCAAATCAAAACAAATAACTGCATCTTTTAAATTCGGTGGATTTTCTTTGAAATACCACTGTGTTGTTAATATACTCCTCAACAAACGTTTGGAAAGTTTTTTCAAGCATCTGTATCTCCAATTATTTGTGACATATTCATATCGTGTTGCATATCACTGGATAGCTACAATACTCCCTTTACAATGACACCCCATTTGAAACAATAACATTTTTCACGGCTGAGTACGGGCCTTGTGAATGTAGTGGGGTCTCAAACAGAATTTGCCAAATTGACCATTATTCTGTGCTCAAACAACGCTAGCCACTAACCTCAATAGCGGATGGAATAACCACAGGCAGTCACAATAGTCAGGCATCTTCTCCTCATGCTGCTCGCCGACCTGGTTACACGTTACTGTGGGATGGAATTCTATCCTTCTTCAACAAGGATTCGTCGCAGGTCATTCAATGTGCTTCTCTTGCACGCACAGCACGATCAATCTGGTCTGACAAGTGTTCAATCGGGTTCAGGTCTGGCCCCCGGGTCTGGCCTGATGGCAGGCCATTTTGACTCAACTCCCATATTCTGTAGGTAGTCGTTGACTACCGTGGCTATGTGGGGCGAGCGGTGTCATCTTGGAGGATTGCATTAGGTCCCAGATTGTGAAGTTATGGGATTGCAGCTTGCTGCACAGAATAATGACCAATTTGGCAAAATCTTTTGAGACCCCCACTACATTCACAAGGCGTGTACTCAGCCGTGAAAAACGTCATTGTTTCAAATGGGGTGTCATTGTAAAGAGGAGTATTGTAGCTATCCAGTGATATGCAACACGATATGAATATGTTACAAATAATTGGAGATACAGATGCTTGAAAAACTTTCCAAACTTTTTGTTGAGGAGTTTATTTGAACGACGTTTTATCAAAATGCGCGTAAATAAACCACCCTTCTTTTTATGTTAAAATATTGTGAATACGATAAAAGGCGTACTTATAACAGCTGCGTTACTTTTTGTGAAGTCTAAATATCAATCCACGATGTTATGAGTCCCGCCTATTCCGAGCTGATCAGAGTATATAGGATGCAATAGTCCCATGGTGACGGGCCTAGAAAATACCAGAATGTTCGATATTTCAGACCTAAGTTAGAGCCGGAAAGGTGAAAAAGGTCTTTCTCAATTGTCAATTTTCCTGGTTAGAGGGAGGGGAAAGGGGTTCATCCTCCTAACGAAAGGACTTTCGTTTAGAATATAGGACTTCTTCGAACTTTTCGGTTGTTCACGTAGGGATAGGGTTAATAAAGGAGATGTTAAAAGTCTCCGTATACTGCTATTTGTCTATGGGCCCCGAGGGCTCTTACTACGCTCCCGCGCCTGCCCCCCCCCCCCAAAAAAAAAAAACCTTGACCTTTGACCTTTTTGCCTATATATATCTCAAAAACTGTATTGCGGAGACAGGTCAAACTATACTTTTCCTGAATCCGTATGATGAGAGAAATACATTGGTATTGTTTTAAACAAGATTTAAAATTTTGAAATAAACTGCTCCGCGTTTTTTACGCAATTAGCTCGTATGTGGCCTAAGCTCTTTGGATGAGACACAATAGGCCTACGCATAGCAATATTTAGCTATAAACATTAGAGGGCCTATGTTCCAATGGCACATTTCATTGAACATATTTAAACGCATAGCTTCAAATTGACATCAATAATTATGAAAAATATATACCCAAACATGCCAAAGGTAAAACTAATGCCGTATTTTAGACATAGGCCTCCTTGTTCAATCAACAAGAAAACATTTTAAAAAAAAAAAATACAAATACAATAATGCAATACTAAGTAAGTTTCTCTGGATGAATAAATATTATGGATAACAAGAAACTGTATGCACTAGCTACAGACCATAACTGAGAAATACAGTATAATAGAGAAACTGTTTATGCACTGGCAAACACTTAATAAATACATATTTATGAGTGTCAATGGATCATATCCAAGTTCAACATGTAGTTACGTCTGTTTCATTGAAGGGACACCATGCACCATGGCGGCAAGAAATGAAGTGTATAATATTATGAAAACACAGCCACACAAAATGCGAGGAAAAAGCAGAAAGGTATCAATTTAATTGCGAGTTTGCGCAATTTGCCAAGTGTAGCATAGTACCTAAAAAAAAACCCGCAGTGATTTATAGTGCGCTACGCACAGGCACAACGCCTAGACGTTGATCCACAAGCCTCAGCACACATTACCTACTATATCATACCAATACATCTTACCCCCGGAACTTACTTTGATCGGGAAACCTGCGACCCTCGCCCCGCACTCTCAACCTGAACCAGTTTTTGGCTCCGTTCTTTAGATCTTCATGACAAAATAACCAACATTCAAATTATGACAAATCTCCTGTATCTTGTATGATTTAATATTGTAGGGTCCGCGGTGTATCATTTGTTACAAAGTTCCAGATGTTATCCACAGATAGACACACGTCGCTCTCGTCATACTTATGGCTCTGTCGTACAGTGAACTAAATCAAACCACACAAACCGGAAGCTACCAGAAAGCAATGGATAATGCTCATAATTCCTTTTATTGCGAAAATTAAAGTCGTGTATTCGTGTAGACACAGATACATGTAATATGTTATTTATAGTTAGTTATAGCAAAGATACTATTTTAGTATCTTTGGTTATATTGTGTGGTGGTGTGAGGCAGACCTCTCAAAAGGGGAGGGGTGCGCGGCCGAGGTTACTTTCTTTCTTTCTTTAAAATGTTTTAGTTATAACCGTGTTATATATAATGCGATTCGGTTTGGGTCAAAAAGTTTTGATAACATTTAAACAATTTTATAATAACATGCGGATTTCTCTTTCTTTATATTTTACTCTCCTCCCAGCAAACAAACAAATATTTTTAAAACGTTATAAACGTGTTTAAATGTGTTTTGCTTTTGTCCAAAACGTTTTAACAACATTTAAATCCGGGTATACTGTATAAAAGTCACGGAAACGTGTTTAAAACGTTACATAATTTAACATTTCAACCATCCTTTTTGGCAAACATTTTTGCATAATATTCGGTGCCACCCCCCCCCCTCAATCATGGTCGGTGCCCCCCCCCAATGTGATGACCCACGCTACGCCACTGCCCCTCGTCCCCCACTAATTTAACAATTTTTCAAATCCTGGATCCGCTCCTGCATATCCTTATCAACTAAATAATGTATTCATTATGATGTCATAATTTATTATATTATATTATATTATAAACATCTCAAAATAGTAACTAACCCCCCTTAAATAATGGCCATTATTCAAAAACGGGCGATTGTATTACAAATCTGTAAAATGCGTTGGAAGTAGAATTTATTTCTGCGCATTTTGTAGCAATTGTCTAAATATTGACAGCGTACATTTAAATCAATCTAACCCAAGATTTGAAAGTTGCAGTAAATTATATTGATTTGTATTCAGTATAATGGAAGGAAATCTGATTGTTTTTGTATTGTTGTAAGTGCAACTTTCAAATCTGGACCTCACTACATTAAATTAACTGGTGTTTAATTGTTTTATTAGCTATCGTATCAAATGAGGTGTCAAAATGCGCAAATCCTGTTTCCAACGCATTTTATAGATTTGTAATACAATAGCTCGTTTTTGAATAATGACCATTATTTAAGGGGGGTTAGTTACTTTTTTTGCGATGTATATTATATTATATTATATTATATTATATTGTATTATATTATATTATATTATATTATATTATATTATATTATATTATATTATATTATTTGGTTGAAGAAAGACATTCAAAACAACAATTGAAAATAATTCGGTTCTTGAGTTTGTGTTTTCTCTGATTTTTTTCCCCTTCCAAACAGTATGCGATAAAGCAATTTTAAGATTTGCTCAAGTGGATACGCTCAATTTTTCCTCAAAATTCTGATTTTTATTGCAATATATTGTAATGTACACTTTGATGAAATACAATATACTGTAAACTGATTTTAGATTTTTTTAATCTTATTTAATCACTGGGCCATTCAGATTCGCTGTTACAAATACGTGTATGAAAAAGGTCAAGTTTGAATAAACCTAACCATTATGGCTTTAAATGTGGAACAATAACAATTCCTATATCCGTATGCACAAAAGAGTTAGACCAGGTCTAAAGTTAGACATGGTCTAAGTGGAATTTAGGAGAAAGGACATTTTCCTTTACATTTTCTTAAGTTATTTTGTATTATTTTGGAACTTTGCATTGTAATCTTTCAAATTTGCTAGCTACTCTAGGAAGGAAATAAGAGTAAAAGACCAATCCTGATGGAACTAAATTCCTCTTAGACCAGGTTTTGTCAATATTATATTCATTATTATCCCTGCCATACAAAGTTTGGAAGGAGACTATATAATGATCTCTCTCCGATATATGTGCAAAAAATGTTAATCCATGTGAAGAAAAAGTTAACCCTTGGCTCTGCTGGGCTTATACTGTCATTACCGTATTGCTATCTTGTCGTAATCGGTAAATTACATGTCGATGACAAACTAACTAAAATCTAATTTTCATAAATAACAAAAAACTTGATCAGAGAAGGAGTTCTCCAACCGATGTGTTCCGACCCTATTTGGGGTAGTGAGCTCAAATTTTTGGATCATAACTCTATTCAGGAATATTTTATCTTCAGGAACTGGGGTCACATTCCATCAATGGTTTGGAACCGCTGTTTCAAAGGCTTCCCAATGTGGCAATGCCAAAATTTTCTGTGGTGGTTGCACAAAGTGAATTTGAGGGGGGCAGGGCAAACATCCTAAGATTTGCCTATGCAATAAACATTTCAGCAAAAAAAAAAATATTTCTCGGGGAAATCTCACATATATCTTAGTTTAATACTTTCCAATAGGCTTCAACATAAAAAGTCCAAGTTCTGAGATTTTGTTTTTTAAAATATCAAGAGCCTCCCACGAAACACTGAACTAATATTATGCTAGTTTATATTAATTTTAATGCATTTTTCAAGCTGATTCCAAAAATAATAATGAAAATATACCCCCAGGTAGGTAGAGACCCGGGGTACAGAAGGTTAAGCAGGGGGGAAAGTTAAAGATTGTGGGCATTTTCCACAATGCCCACTCTGGTGTAGCAACTGTCCTTTCATACAATATGGTTTCATTAACCCACAGGAGTCCTCATTGCAAATCTTCCTCCTCAACATTGCTCTCTGTAGATAGCTGGCTCTGTCGAGTCATGTTCGCTACATTGCTCTCTCTAGATGGCTGGCTTTGTTGATGTAGTTGACTCATGGTTGCTACTAAGAGTGACTGCATAGTCTTCAGCTGCAAAACAATGAAATATTTGGTCTTACTATTTGTTATTGTCAAGACAGCAACATATCCAACAATTATTATTTTAACCAGTTCTACATTTTTATTTTATAATTGGGCAATTAACTTTTTTTGTTCAAAAACATTTTTTTCTTAGTAGATTCCATGGATAAATCCATAGTCCAGACATACACAAAATACACAAGCCTGCCCGGTAAACACCAAAATGTTCTTTAAACTTTTAACATTCAATGTCATGTTATATAAAGATCATGAATACATTTTTTAAATGTTATTGTAAAAATTTTGGGCAAACATTTTTGCAAAATATTTTGTCAACAGTTAATAACATTCTGTTAGAATGTTTTGCATCACAGTTTCAAAAAGTTTCAAATATTCACAGCAGTGTAAAGAAAAAGACAATTTTTAACACTTGAAATAATGAGTCTAAGATATATGTGATGCGATCAAGCAAAATCAGTCGGAACTCGGAAATATTGATTTTGAGATATAGCCAATTAATAAAGGAATTATTTCCTTTTGTTTCCTGTTGTTTTGGAAACTCTTTAATTACTCATATCTTTGGAACTGGTTGTTCAATTTGAATAGGGTTTTCTGCAAAATGCAGCTTTGTAAACGTTTTTTACTTTCATAATAAGAAACTGAAAATTTATTATTTCCGAGTTCCGACTGATTTTGCTTGATCGCATCACATATGAATCGGAAGGCATTATTTCCTATGAACTCTCCATCCTTTGTGTTGCGTGCCCAAATTGTCACATTTTAAGCCTTTGCGAGCTTAACTCATACTAAGTATACATTTTCTGCACGGAAATTGCATAAGAATCTTCCAATTGTTTCTCTCAAGTCATAACAGTCACATCATCATTTCCTGTACCTGTTCTTTAACAGCAGTCATTTCTTCCTTAACCTGTTGTTCAATTCTAGTCACATGTGTTGAGATCTCCAGAAGCCTATTAGAAAGTTCAAAAACAAAACAAGAACTTTGTAAGACTTGGGAGTGCTGGATAGTTGGTATTCTAAGCTCGTCCAAACAAAAACATGAGACCAGCTGCGGTCCTGCAGGGATTTCAAATCAAAAAGTGACTTTACGAAGCCTCAAAGATCGGATTGTAATTGCCCATTTTGAACGACCAAGCACCCAGGATTTGCACCTAGGCAGAGGTTTATGGGTGAAGTGACATATCACACACATTTTGAGCACCAGGCCCTAAACCTAGGTTTCAATAAACATTAGGTACATCCATGTTTGACCAGCAGGGTGAATTCACATTTTGTTCCCTTTACTTTGCTGGAAAAACCAAAGGGTGAAACTTGGTTCAATGCATTATCATATGCGGTGAATCCAAACAAATATTTGCAAAGGCGAATCTATGACTAATCTTTGCTCTCTTGTAAATTGATTAAAACCGACTGTCACTTTCCTCCACATTTACCTACCTGTTCTCATTGTTTTGCAGTTTTCTGCTGGTGTTTTCTTGTTCTTTTTGTCTCTTCTTTGCCAAGTAATCTTCTCCTTTAACCGACTCCCATATGGCTAACTCATCGATGCTGGTATCGGATTGAGAAGCTGTATGAAATGGAAATGTCCATTTCATAGAAATCAATAAATAATGTCCTCCATTAATACTGCTTTCTGCACTACTTCTGTACCACAACCAGCCACTTTTTTGAAAGTCAAGTTTGTCAACCACTTGCATCTCCGTGCCAAGAAAGACCTGACATACATTACCAAGCCGTGACAACGTCTGGAACGCACGAATACATTACTGGCAGATTGGCGGACGGGGTTGCTCATGGAGCTTAAATCTTCAAATTCATTCAGAATCAGATTACTTTTGGTATCAGTGGTGTAGCTAGGATCGTTTCAAGGGGGCATGGTGATCTTGGGAGGGGGCACTCACCTTTGCACGAGAACTTGTCGCAGCCCGTACAGCCGCACTTCTGACACATTTTTCGTAGCTTGTTAAACAGACCTATTACAAGCAGAATGATGTGGCTTATGATGATGAATGGTGGTGCTAAAACAGGTCTCTTGTGGTATTCTGTGATCAGTTTGAATCTTTGCCATTTCCAGTGTATGTCTGTTTTTTCTTGAACAGCAACAAATGTGAAGCTGAAACAACAGCAGAAAGAAATTGGATATTTGTATCAAATATACACTATATAGTAATTTGTTTGTACAATAATATCTAATCTGCAGAAGAACCAAATTCCTGCACACGTCTCTGTTTAACACAGTGATATCTTGGAGCTCCCCGGTCAGTAATGGCTCTTGACAGCCCTGCCTCACGCAAGAGCGCTGAGCGGCACATAATCTCTTTTGCAACCAACTTGCAAACTTGTTAGGGTTAAGATTTAGTATTATGCAACACATTATGATTAAAGGTTGTAATAATAAGGCTGGAGCCGGTTTCTATTGTCCTAAAAAGGCAATGGAACACGGTTTAACCAGCGCTTAACCGGAACCGGTGGTCGAGTCTTGAAGCCGCCCTAAGTTAATATTCGTGCGGCATTGATGTGCCGAAGTCCACTTTTTCAACAATTCACCCCAAATAATTCCTGGTTACAGGCACTGGCCAAACAATAATGTTTATATGATTTAAGATTTTTTTGTGTATCTGAGGGATATACATACTTGAACATGGCAATAAGAAGATTCAACAGTAGAACATTGCTGAGGAAGAGGTAGATTGACAAGAGAATGGTTCCAAACCATGCATTTTGTTGACACGTCTCTTCTATCCCTGTATGAGTAGCATTCCCAACCTCTCTCGTATATGTGTAACATTCTGTACCATCAAGATAAAATTCAACATTGTATTTCAGTTAAGGGACCAATAGGAAGTCACAATTTCCAGGCTTCCCAGAGTAGATCTTATGTTAAATGTTGGTTTGTATGGGGGTTGGAATGGTATGTGTAAAACCTTTCGTGCAAAATCCTGGGAAAATTGAAAAAAATTAATCAGGATTAATTCAGGATCATGTATACAGGTATTATACAGGGCATATTGTCCACTAGCTTACCATCGTCATTGGTTTCCAAAAGCTCCCCAAAGATTTGCAGGTACGGTCGATAAAAGATGCTTTCTAACACATTGGACACACCGGATCTTCCTGGGTATAATATAGCTTCTCTAGCTACACCATAGGACGTTAAGAACACAAGTAAAATACTGACGAACACCAGCAGATCTGCAAACTAAAATAATAATAATAATAATAATAATAATAATAATAATAATAATAATACACTTATAGAGCGCGTTACTAAAAAAACAAAAACAGTTTCTCAATGCACTTTACAAACAGAAAAATCTTAACTACAAGATACAGGGTGCACAACTTCTAAGTTCCCCCCTAAATACTTTTTAAAATAAGTCGAACAATATTTTACGAAATTTAAAAATGTAAAAAGATAAAATAAGACCCTGGTCGAACCTCTAGTCCTCTTAAAAGAGCATATCTTCAAAAGTCAATAAAATATTTCTTTCGGTTTATTAAAGCTAACGAATAAATGTTTCTTTAAAATTATATCAAAATATATTTAATCAACTATTCAGAAATAGGAGAAAAAGAGGGCGCAATGAGGGTTCTGTTTTTATTGGAACACCCTATATTTTGTTTAAAGTCTACCCCTACAACCTAAACCAATTAATTTCAAAATTAAAAGTGCATGGTGACTTATGGTGCTGTATAATTTAGTTTCAAATTACCACCTAATCATGAATATCATAATCATTTACATATATTATATGCCTACACATGGAAAGGGTAAACAAGTCTATACCACACAGCGTCATCATCCCTATATCTTCGTGTCAAAAATTGCCGCGATAGTACGGCGAATCCTCTCGTTTTTCAATAGCTACGCATGGCGATTTTGTTCGAGATAGGCCGAGCGACTCAGGCTAAGCATAGTACGACTATCATATGAGATACCACCAAGTTCTTTTTGGATTCGATTTGTTTTCAGGTACAGCTCAACTTACCGTACTTTGCCTAACCAGACAGTCCATGCCAAAATTGTTACTACACCTTTACATTTCATCGAATCTCTTTTGATGTCTGTCATTTTGAACATCACACTTGAAAGATGTATGCTATGTAGAAACTTTATTTTGAAATTTCATAATTTGCATATTATTAGCATATTTGCAAGAAAAAACATGAAAATCAATAAATACCTATATTTTTCACAATTTCAATATTTTATTAGAAATTAAGCATGTAGGCCGTTTGTTATGACTTGATGAATGAAGCTGTTAAAACAGATTTTGATATTTTTGCTTATTTTTCCTTTTTTGCCCCCAAAATGTGTAAAAATCAACATTTTTGTTTTTCTTATATTTTCTTTGAATATTTATCAAATTTCTTAATTTAGGTATAATACAGTGCAGAAAAGATGTCAAAAAATCTGTTAAAACAGATTTCAATAAATTGTTCCATTTTCCATTTTGGGTTAAATACTCAATTTTCATGCGCGGGATATTTGAAACATAAAATGAAAACATGTCCATTGCACTTTTTCCTCGAGATGTACTATAATTTCAAGGTTACGGATATATTATAATCCCTTCTTATCTTCACTGATCCATCAGATACCTATTGTTATGAATGATCAATGAAAAGGTTCAGAATTGGGCTACTAATGGTCTGCCAAGTATCTATAGTTATTTTCATGACTGTGTCAACTCAAAAATCATGCAAGGTCGAATGTAGGAAAAGTATGATCAGTTGAGCTGTAGAACCCAGGTTTTGTTTTTAATTACACTAACTTGAAATTAAATACACTAATTAGCGGCCATTGCTGTTTGCTCTGGATACATTTTTACTGCATTTTTGGCGTAACGATTTTTAAATCGTAAGTTAAAATTATGATATATTTAATTTTGAGAATTACAATTATATAAAGGAACACATTTAGCCCATTCACCTAAAATCCAGGTGCTTGTATTATAATATTCGATCACACGTGTATATAACAATGCATATGTAAACTTTCTTTATATATGTCAATAATAGAATTGATTTCACCAACGGAGTATTGAGCTGTATGAACTGAAAAAATATTTATAATATAGGGTGTTGACACTGTGTACCATTCACTTACCATCCCTTCAATCATGACAAGTTTAGGGCCTAGATGTTTGTTGGCGGAAAAGATGTGTAGCAGCCGGATGTAAAAGATAACCAAGCTTAATGCTAACAAGATACGACCTTCTGGCATGGTATGTGGAAAGCACCGTAACACGTAGCCTATAGCGAGGATAAAATTTTTTTTTTTTTTTGTACGTTTTGTCTCAAACCACTTGCCATAGGGCTGTGGATTTATTACCTATAGGCAATATTTAAGTACAAATAAAACAACTTAAATTGAATATCACATTGAATGTTTCCCATTTTCCCTCTCACGAGTGACCCCCCCCCCAAGAAAAAAAGAGTTTTGCTCTCTTTGAAATTCCCCATTATCCTCCCTCCCGAAAACGGTAACGTTCACTCGAAAGTTTAAGCCAAAATTGATGTTTATCTTTGAATTTTACTACTTAATAATTATAATGTTTTTGTATTTTTTTATTAGGACAGAAAACATTAGAATTAGCCGAGACCTAAGAGGGCTATCATTTTCTTCGGAAGGGGGGCAAATATACGGGGGTTCACAAATTTTTGGGAAGTAAAAAAAGAGGCGGTTATCAAATATGTGAGGACAAAAATGCAGGGAGTCACAAGATGACCACAGATAGTGTGTTTATTTTATATATATATTCAAAAAGACTGATTTCAATACAATTTAAAAGCCTGTTCAGGGTGTAAGGTGTATCGGTGGTGGAGGGTCATAGAAACTTTTGTTGCCGAAATAGGGGGGTGTCGCAATTCTATTGACGCTGACTTTTGTAAATTTGGGACCCCTTCTGAAGAAAATGATAGCCCTAAATGCTAAATAGCGAATGTGTTGTATCTTTCATATTATCTTTATTGGTTATTGCATGCTATCGTGAACATTCATGAATGTACCTGTTATAAATACGACGATTTTACAAATGTCAACCTTGTTCCAAAAGTAATGAGTCCAGATGCTCAGACGATACAAGAATGTAGGACCTACTTCCCACAGTACCTGCAAGGAAAACATCATCGGATTAGGTATTCTAATCTTCATCGTCATACATTATCATCATCATCATCATCATGTGATATCGTCATCATTATTACTAAATTTAATATATTTGAAATAATTTATTTGCCAGTGACCTTGTAAGACAACGCTTATCTCATTAATATGCTTAAACTACATGGCATACCTGTCGGATCAGTTCTATACACAGTGTAAAGAACCACGCAAGAAGAACGTATTCTATCACAGATGGGTACTTGCTCTCAAAGCCTAGTAGAAGAATATAACTGAAAAGTCCCAGAAATACTATCCTGGAAAACTGCAATTTGGGGAAGAGGTTAGTTTTATTAAGCATTCATAAAATACTATAATGTATACAATATAATATGAAAATTTGTTACCGGTCGGACTGTGTAATACATCGAGTGCTCAGTGCCATAAGTGGGTAAGTGCAATAGCTGCCCTGCGAACAATTGAATATATGAATACAAAACCCACCCAAGTCCATACTTTGGCCAAATTGAGTTAAGCATGGGATACTGTGCTATACATAGGCCTATTATTTGTATGAAAGAACAACTCAAATTCATCCTCTGTGTCTATTGAGCATGTGAAAAATAGCATGTATGAAAGAAACACCCAAGTCCAGGATTTGAGTCTTGTAACACATTGATTGAAATCCAGTATGTATAAAAGAACAACTTGTGACACATTCATTGCTGGAGAGTGACTTTTGAAAGGGCTTAATCAAGGAAAATGTCTGGTTTATATTACATGGCAGTATGCTTATCAACATACATACCTGTGTGCTTTATTTTGTATTGTCTTGCTAGTCGTAATCTCATTCCAACATTGTTGTCTTTGTATATGATTCAAAAAAACACCCAAGTCCAGCATTTAAAACGAACCCCACGAAGTCCCTGAAATGCTAATCGTCATACCTAATACAGTTTAAGCCACTCATTTCCATGTAAAACTTATTATATCGACCAGGTAAATACACAGGTTTTTTTTCTCAAAATCACTTCCCATGGACTTGGGTGGGGTTTGTATTCATGTATTCAATTGGCAAATTACACACAATATATTGTATTCATCTACATATGGCAGCTACATCACTTACCCACTTCTAGCAATGAGCAGTCAATGGACAGTCATGGACATTAGATTGCACTTACAAAAAAACATGCAACAATAGTATTGATAAAGAAAACTGGTAGTTTTCGAAACGTCTGCATGTAAGTGGAATCTAATTGGACTAGTTGTATCAATTTACAAATAATAATCTACTATGAACAGTCCTGATGAATATCTTCAAGAATGCATAAGAATATAATAGGAACCTACCACATTGTAGAGAAAAATGACAAGCGGGACATAGAAAAACGTAGAGACACGACGTCGTAGCGATGCTCGTGGCTTTTCATTCTCATGCTCGGCAAACCAGATCCGCTTTCGGCGATTCAATTCACGAAGTGGCAACCCGCTACATAGGAGTTCAACACAAAGCACACACTAATCAATCTTGGGACAATTCTGTGAAAATAGAGAACCAAAACGATCTCTCTATCCCCTTCTTTCACAGAAACTGTTAATCTTGATTTCATATCGATTTCCAATTGCGCTATCCTTACACTGTGACTAGGAATAGTATTTGATCCAACCATTATGCAGAGATGACTGCTGTTGCAAGGCATTACACAAAACATTCCACAAATAAACGAGGAGACGAAATGCTCTTCTAATGATAAATCACATCAAGTCACACTATGCAAATAATATGTTTGTGCAGTTGACGCTAATAGCTCTATGATCAACTTGTTAACTTTAATCTTGTAAGTTAATATTACTTAAATTTGATTTCGTTTTACGTGTATTTACAACTTTGATTCGAGACGTTCGTTACGTTTACCGTGATTACTTTAAAAGACCACTACAAACCGATGAACAAGCAATTAGTAGCAAACAACTTACGTGAAGTTGGGACTACTGGTTTCGCCATCCGTTTCATCATTTCGATGTGGTAGTCCAGGAAGGAGCGATAGTACACTACGACGTATGGAGAAAGTACGCATCAACTGAGGTCTGCGGAGCTTAATATCGCCCGTATTTCGCCCTCGAGGTAGCCTCTATCGTTGCGAATAAAGAATAATCAAAGCACGCGCCTTAGGTAGATTAAACCAGGAACATAGCGAAATTAAGATGGAATTCAGTAGTTTATATTTTTATTTCCCGAAAGTGCAAATTGTTTTAGAAGGCCGGGTCCAGAACTGTTATAGGTTTCTGGGCACCTGCAACTCATAATTTGGGGAAATCAACAATTTGATCGTACTGGTTTAACGACAGTGAAAGGGGGAAAACTTTTAAATCTTGAAAAGAAATAGGTATTTGAAGGTTTCTTTGTACAAATCCAAACATTTGGGTTGATGTTACGTACCTCAATGACCGTTTCGTGCTAAGACTTTCTCCAATTGACTGACCAATTCCTGCACATCGTCGGCTGCTTTTGGATGGAGCTGGCGTAGATGGCGCTGTTAGGACTTGGTCGTAAATATGCGGAATAAAGTAGTTTCCCTCGTCTCCGTTGAGTGTCTTGCCCCTCCCCCCCCCCCTCTGTCTTTGATTTAAAGACTTAAAGAACACAAAACAGAAGCTGACAACGCGTCTAAGAAAGCTTACACCAGAGCGCAAAGACAGGCCTCCATTACGGGTGAGGAGAATAAATCTGCTATCACAGATCACGTGGCCGAGCAAAATCATGTAATCGGTTGAGAGAAGTCACAAATCAAAGACAGAGAACAGAACAGGAAGAGGAGACACATACAAGAAGCCATCTGGAGGGGGGCCAAACCGCCCAAGACACTCAACAGAGACGAGAGGAACTACTTTCTTCCGCATATTTACGACCAAGTCCGAACAGCGTCATCTACGCCAGCTCCATCCGAAAACAGCCAACGATATGCGGGAATTGGTCAGTCAATTTGAAAAAGTGCTAAGGCTTAGCACGAAAGTCAAAACTGTCATTGAGGTACGTAACATCTACCCAAATTTTTGGATTTGTACAAAGAAACCTTCAAACATCTATTTTACCGACAATCCTGATGAACTCATTTGCGGATCTTGAAAAGAAATGTATTTGTATTTACCTTAACGACAAGGGGATCGACTTCTTCTTCCTTCATCTTCAAACGTATGCAAAGCAGTGCAGGCGGGAATACGAGACATATCCATATCTATGAATGAACATAATTAATAAAAATAAAAAGTAACTATTAGTTAATTCATATAAACACGTGACAGTGTACTGCACTAAGAATTAAAAAGATTCATCGGTATAACAATTTTAAATTCAATTAGAGTCGACATTATCCAAAAGAGGAATGCGTATCATGTTTTCTTTATTCAATTTTTCGAGGTACTTTTTCACAAATCTACGAACCTTCCATCTCGGGTTTGATATAGACAAGTTCCCCATCCAGAACTCCTTTAGCATATTCTGTACGGCAGGATGAGCAACAAATTCCATGTTGTGAGCAGTGTGTGCAAGAGCCAGACAGATAGCCGAACCCCAAGTATGTAAAACTCGAACTAATGTCAATGTTGTCAGTTTTCTGTCACTTGTGTAGTATTCTGATAACACTTCTACGGCCAACTTGTCAAACAACCTGTTAAAAAGCCAAAATATGATGAAGCCTCTATTTACCATGTTTGCGTGATGAATTCAAATATATGTAAGAGCATGGTGTTATTTTTTTATTGAAATATTAGTCGTCGAACGCATACGCGATGTTCATAACACTGTACGTACAAGGGATGGTCATACCACATCAAGAGGACCGACGTCGGTCACAACTGACGGAAACGGAGTGACACGCATTCGCGACATAGGGAATTACATATTCTTGTTTCTACCCCAGGAAAGAAGAAGAAGCAAGGTTGCCAGTCTGATGAAGTGTTGCGTAGAAGCATGAAACTATCGCACATCAAATACACAGATCTAAAGATTGGAATCCCCAAATGGCTCTCACGTCTTTTCCATCTTTCAGGCAAGGCATGAAAAAGGGTGGAATGTCAATATCCTCAGATAGCCTATCAGGGTAGCATGCCTGTCGCCTGTTGCTATATATACTTTCCATGTGTTTTAT
This sequence comes from Amphiura filiformis, assembly GCF_039555335.1. Lineage (NCBI taxonomy): Eukaryota > Metazoa > Echinodermata > Ophiuroidea > Amphilepidida > Amphiuridae > Amphiura > Amphiura filiformis. The sequence continues at coordinate 51,837,539 of NC_092647.1, forward strand.
TTTACGTGTTTGTAATAATTGTGCATTTTGCTCACACCATGCCTGGTGGTTAGTAAAGGCCAAAGTTGTCTTTGATGTTTAATGATTTCTTTATTCCTTTATTCCTGATTTTTCTCAAGAAGTACATTTTTGAGATAGCCAGTTCTTGTTCTATGTCCTGGAGTTGCTGTTGTTTTGTTTTTTTCATATCAATTGTCCGTTTCGCTCTATATATGTTTTTGAAAGTAGTGGGCACAGGTTGTGATTTTAACGTTGTATTGAAACAACGTTGATGTCACTTTACAAATACAACGTTATTTCAACCTAATTTCAACGTCGACATTTCAACATTGCTTCAATGTTGACACAACGTCAATGAGCCCGCTATATGCGACGGTATGCGACATATTTATTTTAGATCCTGGAATTCTGGTGGACTGCTTTTCATACCTTCCTCCTTCTTCGTATCTTGTCAACCTTCTAGTCTCATGCAAATTACTCTCTCTTGCAGCCATCTCCTTGAGTAGCTTACTAGCAACAAGAGCACCTCCAATAGGTGCTTTGCTTTCATGCCAGAATAAGATCGCCATCTCTAGACGTCCTTGAAGTACTGCCCAGATGAAGAGTTCACGAGACGGATTGGAGAATCTATCCACGTCATCTGCCCAAGAGATCATAATGGAAAATATTTGTGAGTTCAATTCACCTGTGCTTAAACTTTGAGAAAAGATGCGAGAAAGTATTCGGTTGACTTATTGGTAGGCTCGATAATATTCCTGATACTCGGAGCAATATGGTACATGCCATTATCCTGGGGATCTGCATGATGTGCAACTTTAAAGATCATGGTGATTATAACTCGGAACGAGCGAAGATTTGGAACGCACTCTTGTACAGTGAGCCTTTTTTATATTCTTTGCACGGATATACATTTATTCTGGTGGCATGGTTGGAGAGGTTTAAAGTGAGACCAAACACGATTCGGAAACATTAAATCCGAGATTCTATTGTGCGCCTACCAGCCACTAACTACCAGCCACTCTAACCTTCCCTAATCCAACAAAACCCAACAGCACAAGCCACTGCAAATGCATATATTTATCCCGAGTGGTGTGATGACGCAATGACCCTACATCTATACACCTACGGTTGTTGGTCGGGCTAGCGAATGACCCGTGGCTACCGGTCACCGACTCGAGTGCTTGACGCGCAGAGTGTCTGGGGTTCATACCGGGTGTCCCAAAAAAGGTTACATGTAGTTTTTGGAAAATAATCTGAGTTAACGTCAACCAATTTAAATGTCCTTTTCATGACATAATCTATATACCCTTTACTAGTACTCCTGTGAATGTCAAGTTCACAACATGCATATTTATCCCGCATTCCACACATTCATGAGCACGCTGTTTACCATGTGTACGTGACGTGACATAAAGCAACACGAGGTTCGCAATTCATTTGGCGGGTCATTTGAATAGGGCTAGCAGTCACATGGAAGAAGATGCAGTATTTTATTCTGTTGAACAGAGAATTAAACTTGTTCAATTTTATTTCGAGAGTATATGCTAAGATCGTTATTAATTTTATCATGATGATGACGGGAGATACAGCATGCAGAATTTGCCTTCACAAAAATGTGCTCCTCTTTAACATGTTTAATGACCATTTTCCTTTGTTGTTCAGTTATTTGTTGTTACCACTAAAAGTCATGAAGCTCTTGAACTGATTTAATTTTAGATTTGCAATATTTAATTTGTCAATGTGTTTCTTTAGTGCAATAAGTTTATCAGCCATTAAGAAAACAGGAGAAAAATTAAATGTAATAAAGAAAACATGTGAAAACAAAAGTATGCTTGTGTTCAACTCTCGTTTGATCATGTTGATGGTTAGCCACTCTTGACACCCCTGTCATCTTGCGCTCATAAGTTAAGTTTCTTTTAAGATACGGAGTTGAAACTTCGCAAACACTTACAAGAAGGATCAATTAATAATACCTGAGAAAAAAATCATCTTTTCGTTGTACCATCGCAAAATACGGTCCATTTTCTACATGTAACCTTTTTATGGGACACCTTGTATATCAAAGGAAACACGCAACTTCTTTGTTGATCTTATCTCATCTCTTTATTTCTTCCTTCTTTCCTTTCAGTTGACTAAAAAGTACGGGATGTTATGGATAACCTTACTCTGGGCCATCGGTTGCTCCCTACATGAGAACTAGAGTGTTATTGAAGGTGGGTGACGAACACGTTGTGTTTTCTATCTCACATGAGGGCCATCACACTAACACTCTTATTCTCAGCTCCAGCGATTTGCTTACAAAAATATGTATCATAGTGGCTCACAAACAGGGAAACATTGTGGGATTATGCGAGATGAGATGGAAGAACTTCGGAGAACATCAAACAGAGGAAGGCCACGTGTTGTACTATAGTGGAGAGCTTGACAAACAAGCCAATGGAGTGGGCTTTCTTGTCAACAAGAGCATCAAGAATGCTGTTTTGGGATGCTGCCCAGTTTCTAGCAGGATCATTACCATGCAGCTGCAAGCAGCCCCATTTAACATCACAATAATCCAGGTTTATGTGCCAACGTCAGACTACGATGATGAATATGTGGAAACCTTCTACACCCAACTGCAGGAAGTCATCGACAAAGTAAAAAAGAAGGACATCTTGATCATCCAGGGTGACTGGAATGCAAAAGTCGGTGAGGATGCACTGAAAGACTGGGATGAAGTCTGCGGCCCTTCTTGCAATACTGTAACCAATGAAAGAGGGCTAAGGCTGTTGGAATTTACAAGACTCAACAACATGGTACTTGCCAACACTCTTGGAAAACACAAGCCATCTCGCCGCTGGACCTGGCACTCACCAAATGGACGATACCATAATCAGATTGGTTATATACTGGTGCAGAAGCGGTTTCAGTCAGGAATCAACAAAGAGACAACAAGGACCTACCCAGGTGCAGACATTGGGAGCGACCATGACATGGTGATAATGAACTTCCGAGTCCGCTTAAAGAATACCAAAAAGACCAAGAGCACCAGGATCAAGTTCAACTTGGACAGACTGAAGGACCCCAACATCTCTGCTTCCTTCAAAGCCACGGTTGGTGGGAAGTTTGCTCCCTTGTTGATGCTCAACGACAATGACAGTGCCGAAATGCTGACATCAAAATTCAATGAAATCATGATTGAGGCAGCAACAGAGACACTTGGGAAACACCGCAGGAAAACACAACCATGGGTTACCGAGGATATACTGGACATGTGTGACAAAAGGAGAAAGCTAAAGAAGGACAAGAATACACCAGCAGGTGCCAAAGGGTACAAGGAAGTCAGCAAGCAGATCAGGAAAAGCATGAATAAAGCCAAGGATCATTGGATTCAGAAACAATGTACTGAGCTGGAAGAAAGCCTGGAGAAAAACAACAGCAGAAGAGCGTTCCAGATTGTCAAGGACCTCACAAAACCTAGACAGCCACGAGTCAACACCATCCAAGACAAAGAGGGGAACTGTCTCACAGAAGAGGAAGGCATACTAAAGAGGTGGACAGAGTATTGCTCAGACCTTTACAACCATCAGACAAATGGCGATCCTGATGTAACCATAAGCCAGGAATCATCAAACACTGATGACTTTCCCGTCTTAAGGGAAGAGGTGGAGAAAGCCATTAAATCACTTAAGATTGGAAAGGCTCCGGGGGTAGACAATGTTACAGCTGAGCTAATCAGGCATGGAGGCGAAATGACAATTGACATCCTCACAGTCATTTGCAATAAGATATGGCAATCTGGTGATTGGCCAACACCATGGACTCAGTCGCTCATCATCACACTCCCCAAGAAAGGCAATCTGCAACAATGCCAGAACTACATAACTATCAGTCTAATTAGTCATGCCAGTAAGGTCATGCTAAAAGTATTACTGAACAGGCTGAAACCACAGGCAGAAGAAATTATCTCTGAAGAGCAAGCTGGTTTCAGGAGTGGAAGAAGCACAACCGAGCAAATATTTAATCTGCGTGTCCTGGGTGAGAAATACAACCAACACCAGCAGGACATCTTCCATGTGTTCATTGACTTTAAGAAGGCCTTTGACCGTGTATGGCACAACGCATTGTGGGCCACAATGAAGAGCTACAACATGGGCCAGAAGCTAATCAAAACAATCCAACAACTGCACAGTAAAGCCAGCAGCGCAGTACTTACACAAAGCAAAATCGGAGAATGGTTTCACACATCAGTTGGGGTACGTCAAGGTTGTCTGCTATCTCCTACCTTGTTCAACATCTTCTTGGAAAGAATCATGACTGAAGCACTAGAAGACCACTGTGGAACAGTCAGCATAGGAGGCCGAACAATCACAAACCTAATGTTTGCTGACGACATTGGCGGGCTAGCAGGAAACGAAGAAGAGCTGGCAGACCTCGTAAAGCGGCTGGACATAACATCAACCAGATATGGCATGGAGATAAGTGGAGAGAAGACAAAGCTGATGAAAAATAATGATGGAGAAATAAAAACACCAATCTCAGTCAGTGGCCAGCAACTTGACACAGTGAAGAAGTTCAAATATCTAGGGGCCATAATCAGCCAAGAAGGTTCCAAACCAGAAATCCTCTCAAGAACTGCACAGACAATAGCTGCCCTGGCAAAACTGCAACCAATTTGGAGAGATAAAAACATCACTCTGAACTCCAAACTAAGGCTACTTCATGCCCTAGTCCTCTCAATCTTTTTGTATGCATGTGAGTCGTGGACCCTGACGGCAGAACTACAGAAAAAGATCCAAACTGTAGAAATGAGAGGCTTACGAAGGCTCCTCGGCATATCATATACTGACCGCATCACCAACGAGGAAGTGCGCAGAAGAGTATTACAACACATGAGTAATTATGAGGACCTGCTGTCCACTGTTAAGAAAAGGAAGTTGAAGTGGTATGGCCATGTAACAAGATCCAGTGGCCTATCCAAGACGATCCTACAGTGCAGGGAAAGAGAAGAAGAGGCCGACAGAGAAAGAGATGGATGGACAACATCGCAGAATGGACTGGGATGAATTTCTCACAGACCCAAACCCTAGCACACAACCGAGACAGATGGAGGATGGTGGTGGAGCGGTCTATCATGCAGTGCCCCTACGACCCAGGAGGGTTATGGGAGCAGTAAGCAGTAAGTAAGGCTCATAGTGGTAATTACACCAAACATATTCCAGCCTAAAATAGGGGTTATGGGCAAAATAAGAGCTTTCACTGGGATATCCAAAATCTGCATCCTTAAATGGGGGATGAGGTTGTCAATCTGGACAAGCATCTTTAAGGTAGTACTAAATGTGTAGCTGGTATCAGTGACTCAAGACAAGCGGTACGTAGCTCTTGATCAGAGCCCTCGCAGTACCTTAGAAGACCCAGTGATCCCTGTAAAATAAACCCAAACAAGTGACTAGTAAAGAAAATGTAAGTCCAATCCCTGCCTGGTTAGACCATTTTGTAAAAAGAATAATACCACTCCTATAATTAAAGACAGAGATAAATGCAATTTATCGCGTCTGATGTCACTGTCAATTACGATCCTTGATTGGTTCACGCAGGTTAATCAGCGCGTAAAAGGAAGGCCGATCTATCTGGTGCTGATCGGAGAAAAGGAATAGCAGCAAATGGCGAAAAATTTCGTACTTTTACAAGGCAAAAAGCAGCTTTTCTAGGCATTGTGGACATGGTGCATTCACCAAAGAAAGTTTCCTACTATAAAGACCTAACTTTTGAGATGGTTTGCATGTCGAAAGGTGCAAAATTAACAATACGGCGCCCGGTTATAAATCCGCGTTCAGCAAGTCATCATCACGACACTTTGTAAACAAACCGTGCTCGAGTTTGATTGACAGGTGACGTCAGACGCGATAAATTGTCTTTATCTTTGTCTTTAATTATAGTACAGAGCTTGACGAAGGCAAGCTACACTATCACTAGGCAAGCTGCATAAGTCACCAACCTGCACTTTCCTGTTACCAACAAGTAGGACCACTATGCAGCATTACTGTCTACCAACAGATATTGGTCTACCCCACCCACCAACCAGTCAAGTCCACTCACCGAGGCGCAGCCGAGACCTACGGCCGGTCTTTACTATAGTTTCAGAGGGCATATGTCATTTTTTTCTTTCAATTGCATGGGAAATAGGTCGGCTTTGGAGCAAAGCTAGCGGTACGTTATTTATGATAAGAAAAGAGGCACCGCTAGAATGTACCTCATTTCTTAACATATATAATGAACCACTTGTCTTGAATCACTGAAATTTCATTGAAGTAATTCGATTCCTTGCCCCTATAATATACGTAACTTTTGTTACGAATGTGTAGTTATTTTTTGAGAAAAATGCAAAATTAGTCACAATATTTATCAGGGGTGTGTAGTACCGACTTAATTTACTTGGTTGCAATATCACCCCATATTTGGAAGCTTCTCAAGGCATACAGTAAATTCATACCTGTCCATACCATACCTGTGAATGTCTCTTGCAGGTAGAGAGGTTTAAAACTCCACTCTGTCAAATCATTGATCACGTTGCCAACGTCCTTCAAATTCACATTAGTTTGGACCTGCAATAGGATACGGGACAAAATAGAATAATGCGAGACAAAATGAAGTACATCAATCAAATTTCTAATATATATATTTACATGAGCTCGATAACGAAATTCAGGATTTAATGTAAAGGCTTGATGGCCTTTTTGAAATTAGTCTGAAAAGCGGGTGAATCGGACATAGAATGTTCAAACGGGCTGACAAAATAAAATAATTAAATTTGGATAACAAAATAGTCTGAAATCAGTTTACAGCCTTAAAATTCTCTGAATATATCATAATTTACTTACCGAATTGCGATCAGGGTATCTTTCCAACTCTTCTGAAAGTAACTCGTATAACATGGAGTCAGATTTGACCTGCAAAATAATAGTAAAAACAGTTACCAATGACATGGTTTTTACAAGTCAGACCGTTGTCGGAATAACATACTATGAGCATTCACCCTTCAAGACGGCCGTACATGCCTTTTCATACCATGATAAGAAATTTATGTCATCCGAGCGACTTCGTATGAATCTGGCCAAAGGTACGAAGAGAACTATAGTATTAGATTTGGTTACTTTGCGACGGCGTATACATGTATATTAATTTTTACAGTACAATACTTAATTTTTCTTGCTATTTTGTGGTTAATTATAATGCATGAGCGAAGTATCTTACCGTTCTGTACAAGCAAATAAGTTCCTGTTCTGTCAAGTACTCATAAAGGCTGATTCCTTTGTTGAGAAACAGTCTAACAAACTCCACCTGGTCTTTAACGAGGGCTAATCGTAATGATTGGCGGACTTCTGTAACCTGATGAAGAACGCAAACTGTCACCGATTTATATGGTTATTTCGAGAATTCCCCGACTTTATAAAAATATTATGTTCATAATAAAAGTGAATGACGACCTGTAATTGTTGTGTAAAATGGGAGGAAGTAAAACGTAACAGACACTGTGCGTTTGATATGCTCTTTCAGCAATGTAACGTTACTATTTATGCCTATTTCTTAGGCACCACATCGAATTTGGTCCTATAGAACTATCGATGCCCGGTTAGGTACCGATGACTCTTAACGTCGCTCCCTGGAGATTGTATCAAGCAAAATAGTTAACAGTTGCATAGTGTTATTGTTTTTCATTTAAATAAAAAACGAATGCACTGTACAAAATAATGTTCAGGGTACGATAATAAGTGTCATCGGTACTTCTTCGGACACCGATAGCGCTATAGGACCAAAAAAGATGTTGTGCCTTAATGATCCTTGCTAAACACCCAGTTCCCACGAGATGAAAATAGTCTTCCCATCATTCCAGACTCTGCAGTTACTATTACCCTAAGTATATTTTTAACAATAGACCAGCTGGTGGAGGCCATCAAGACCTTGAAAAACGTCAAAGCATATATATATATGACCATACCTTGAGAGTCTTCTCCTTCTGCAGCAATCGTTGGGCCAGATCAATTCGGTTCAGTACGGTTGCAAGATGGAGCTGATCTGAATTTTGACCGGAGGCATGCAATTTTCCTTGATTCTTAGCTTTCATTGATAACAAAACAAAATAATAGCCGTTCATCATCAGATGTTATAGTAAGGAAGGAGCAAATGCTGTATAATTATATTTATACTAGTACTACTAGGACAGATAGGAAGCGGCAAGAATACTCTACAGTACAATGTACACAATGTGTATAGAAATCACATCCTCATCATCACCATCATCATCATCATCATCATCATCATCATCATCATCATCATCATCATCATCGTCGTCGTCGTCGTCGTAGGGGCTGTTCAATAATGATGTGCTTAGAAGGTAACATTTTCAAATGGCTTACCAAAACTGCTTGCCCCCCTTTCGACCTGCCAAAAATTGCCTGCCCCGCCCCCTCGAACTGCCAACACCCCCCCCCCCCCGCCCAATTTTACCATTCCCAGGGCTCATAATTATTCATAGCCCCTTATATTCATACCTTTCAATAGCGCTGTTAAAATGTTCTCCTCAAGGTTAGTGCTACTGTCCGCCTTGTCATCATCCCCGTTCAAGGGTAAAACTGTAACCAGAGATTTTCTTTCTGCTATCTCGCGGCACAATTTGGTAAGCTCTATGTGACTGGATTTGATTTTCTCGCTATCAAATGCGGAACTCAGTTGAGCTTTAAACTCATTGGCTGTTTCTACGGAAAGGTGTCTAAATAAGAGACATTGAAATAAAGGTATAGTTAAATTTCAGTTTGAGTCTTGTTAGATTGAACATCATATTTTACGTACACTTCTGTACTTTGTCAACATTATCCTCATACTGTACTAGCCCAATGCCAGTTTTAACATTCAATTATGACATCATCACAGGATATACTTAACTCTGTCACTTTGCCGTCATATTCGAGACGAGAAGACCTGAAAGTAAAGCGTGTCTGGCCCGGGGTGTCTGGTTGTGGTTAGGCTAGATTCTAGATTATAGGGTTAGATTTCCATTCATGGACGAATTCTTGAACATGTATGTGTGTTGTCAATCGTCATTTAAATGTGCGGATTGGTCACACGCATGAAAGTGCGTAATGAATGCCGCGTATATAATAAATGTAATAAATCTTACGCCAAGAGCTGCCAAAGTGGTAAAATATCACGCATCTTCAAAATAATACGTGAAAATAACCAATAATAGTGTAAAAATGGTGCAACAAAGGGCATCATTGGCACTTTCATTTTGGACGTTTTTACGGCAAAAGCTGGGGCACATCCCTCAGATACCCCTTGATGGGTGGCAATGTCGTGCCGAATACAAATTTTTACTAAATTTTTACTACACTAAACTTTATAATTTTAGGCAATATCTCACTCCAAGCAATTCTTAAAAGTTGACAGCCTTGCATAATGTGATCTTATCGACTAAAAATAGTTTTAGCTGTAAGCTTACCCGTTTTTGTTTGCGTCTTTCATACCGAGTTTACAACAAGCAAATGCTAAAACATTAGCGGCACCCCCGGAACCGTCTAGAATAATCACTGGGATCTTATTCTCTACCACAGTCTCGTGAACGGATTTGATTCGCCTATGACCACCTCCAACTACAATACAGACTACGGGTACTCCACCTTAAAAATGGAAACAGTCGTAGTTAAAGACAAGTATCCCATCAGGTCCATGATCTCATTCCAGAAAACAAAATATAGTGAGTGGACAATAGCAATGGAAGAGCACTAGTTTGACTTCTGACGATATAGCCCAATCGGACAAAGATTAGCTGTGGGATGAGATGGAAATATGTTGAAGACCTGACGTTTGGTGAAGTTGTAAATATTAAGACAGGTGGTTCTTCACAAATGCAAAAAGATCTTGATGGTTTAGGTGACTGGTGCAACAAAAATGATATGCTACCAAAACCTTCAAAATGTCATATTATGCACATCAGTGTTTTTTTAAAAGAGAGCATTCTTTCAATCATGTATATTCGGCCTATCATGGAATATGCCAGCCCTTTATGGCATACTAGTATCTCCAGGGCACAGTCTGATCAGATGGGGCTCGTCCAGAAGAGGACGTGTCATATCATCCTGAGCCAGAGCTACACATCTTATCGGGCTGCTTTGGAGAAACTAGGTTTGGTTTCCTTTATGAGAGGAGAGATCAGCTGTTGGTGCGATTTGGCCAGGGTTTGCAAGCGTCTGCTAAACATTCTCAAATGCTGCCTAAAGGTGATTGGCACGGTAGGAATCTTAGGTATGCCCAACGGAATGATCCCCTCGCTGTAAGCGAACCAGGTACATGCAATCTACCATTCCTCAAGTTGTTCAGCGTCTTAATAATCTATGAATTCTTTTTTGCCTTTGAATGTTATGCTATTGTATGCATTTTATTGTTGCTTTGTCTTTTGATTTTATGCATATTTTTAATTGTTACCCAGGCGTATCAGGTCTGTAACCTGCTTTCTGGATTGTTTTATAAATAAATTAATTAATTAATTAATTAATTAATTAATTAATTAATTAATTAATTAATTAATTAATTAATTAATTAATTAATTAATTAATTATTTATTTTAATTAATTAATTAATTAATTAATGAATTAATGAATGAATAAATGAATGAATGAATGAATGAATGAATGAATGAATGAATGAATGAATGAATGAATGAATTAATTAATTAATTAATTAATTAATTAATTAATTAAACGTTTGGCTTCCATAACTCATGTCGAGGATTCTTCATACCAAATTTAAAAGCCCAATCGGACAGAGTATATTTGAACCTGCCATGATCTTAGATCATAAACAATTTATTCAAACACATTATCATTTTTTTCAAAACACATTATCATAACTTAACCTTGTTTAACCCTACTTTAATACCAAAAAGTGTCTTTTGTCTAAGTTAGTGATCTCTAGGGCTGTTTTGGTCGCAGCATATCGGGATGCGTAACACATTTTGGCATATTCTTGTACACTCATGGTTAATATTGTAATAAAGATCTACAGTTTACATGAAGAAAGGTTACGTTGAATGATATTGGGTGCAGGAGAAGAAAGAATGATTTATTGACCAACTTACTTCTGGTATAACTTTCCATTCTTTTGATAGCAATCGTTTTTAGGAACTTGCTCTGTGCTGCAATCTTCACTCTCGTATGATCTGAACCGTCGTCATTGATTAACAAATAATGAGTATGATTCGGATCTAAATGTTGGCTCCCCAACTCGTTTGGATCAATCGTAATCGATATCTATAAAAAAAAACCATGCATTTTGGTTTGACCTTTTCTTTGTAGACTTTGTCACCATTGAAAGCAATTATTATTTTGCTTGTATGTTTTTGTATCATCGTGATATTGCTTAGACTACCCCCGTCCACTTGCCCATTGTGCATACTCTGGATAATGTATTTAAGCTTAAAACTTTGATTTAATTAATTTATGCACAATTGATAGATTTTCACATCTGATCTTTTCAGTCACCCTACTCCCTCTGTTTGTTAGCTTCCCCAGATTTTTAACCTGGAATTTCGCGATTAATAAACTGGCAGATTCTAAAATCAGAATTGTTCAGTATTGAAGTGCCAATACAATTATGACATTATGATATGTTGCATTCAATAATATAAGCCTACGTACACTTTACTTTTACTGTCACTAATATAATTATATAAACTTTTTCATAACAATTTTATACTAGTATTTTGATGTAATAAATATCAGTATAATTTCGAGTTCAACTGAATGCTTTCATCATGATTAACATTAATATGCTCAGATATTGCTCTGAAAAACTTACCTCACTCGTTGCATTCGAGATTTTCTCTTTCTCTTTCAAGACTGATATTGGTGTGATACCAATTGCAACCACCTTCCTGCGCTGGGCCATTGCTCTTCCAATGGCGTAGTCTCGTAAAGATTCGCCAACATCTTTAGTCATGCCAGAGTAAAGCCCTCCTGTAGTAAGCCATGCTCCTGTTGTAATGCATGATCGACATTGTTTGTAGAAATAAAAGTAAATTTAGGACCAGATAACTTGTGGTGTGATTTGTGTTTGGTTACTCGGTTGACCCATATAAAGGCCCTGTTAGTGTTCCCACTCCCAGCATAAGTGTAAAAAAATAAAATTGTTTATGAATTGCACTCTTGGAGGATAAGTCATTCTAATTGTCATTAGGTATTTCTGAAATGAAAAACATTTATTCATATGAATATCATGCATGTAACTAATTTCTGTACTTTACTGAAATTACAGATTCGTGCAAAATGTCTTCTATTGTCTTTAATTTACGGCTTTCAGTTTAACCACTACCAGACAATGCTAGCACATCTATGACGCTATTAAACAAAGGTGCCAAAATCTGAATTTTGATGATTTTTACGATCCTCTCGATGAGCAAATCACTGAATGGGCTTTAACTCCAGGGTGCATGGGAATTACAGATGTCGAGGCAATGACAAGTAAGCCCATAGTAGCAAGAATCCTAGGAGGAAAGACTCAAAAGATCAGTATTACAACAGTTTTATTTTCCAGAGCTAGAGGTAAAAAGAAGACGCGAAAAAAATCGTCAACATACCTGTACTCAATGCCGCATTTGCTAATTCCCGTAAGAATGTCTTTTTGACAGTCGATGATACATGTTTGATCCCTCGATATCCACCAACAAGAGATATTACAAGTTTCGGTTCGCCCAGTTGCCATTGTTTAGTCAGATATTGAGCTGTTTGAAATATGTCGTTGTCTTCGTCAACAATCACAAACTGCCACAAATGTTAAATATTTGTTGATGAGCTCAAAGAAAAATTTAACACTAAATATATTTTTCACAAGGCATCGATTGAGAAGGAGTAGCCATATAGGAGGGAGAACAGGCCGGAGGAGGAGTGGGAGGAGACGAAGACGATGAGACAAGGAAGAATGGGGCCCGGGAAAAGGAATGGCTGTGATCTAAGATATGGCTATCCACGAGCAGTGGATTCAATTGAAAATCAGTCATTGTTGAGCAATTTTAATTACCTTTCGTTATGAAGTAATCTTGCCGGCATAGATTAATATAAATGTGTTGAAACTTACTTCTCTTCTTCTATAATAGCTCGATACCCGATTATTTTGTGATATCTGGTTTTTGAATCTGATGGTACCATGGCGAAGACCATTAGCAATTCCAGATTGTTCACGGTTCCCGTCCTGTTCATCAGACGCCATTGCAGATGCCATCCTATTCTGTTCCTCTGTAGATGCTGTCTGTTCTTCCGCCATATCAGCAGATGACGTCAATGTCAGAGACAGATCCGCCAATGATATCCGCCTTTGTTGCTCTATATATGACATGGGTACTGTATGTTGGTCCATTTTGGACTGTTGTTCTATAGATGTTTTTGTTAAAGAAAGTTCAACTTAGAATATTTTGTCCCGTATCTGAAAGCCTTCCATAAAATATTGCCTGAAAAACAAACAAACAAATAAACATAAAACTTACAATTTCTAACGAAATGGTAGAGTATGCCATAGTCGAGTTCTGAGAAATAAAAAATAAATATCTTGGTAATCATGATAAACGCTTTAACAGTTTAACTTGAACTCGAATTTATACAGATGTGTATCACGAGTATTCACTAAATAAGCGTAAGGTTAAGATTATTGTACAATGTATTTCTCTCCATACTCTTTTTAGTACCTCAATGGTCGGACTGAGCTTTTTTTACGGAAAATCGTTATTTTCTGTACAAAACGATATAAAACTTCAGGGCTTAGAATATTGTATATCGCGTTAGATCTCGGATGCAGTAGCCGATTGTTAAAAGGTATCAGCAAGTCAACAATTGGTCCCCATGCTCTCTTGGCTTTAGGGCACCAACTTTTTTCAGTTTTAATATAAACGTCAATACCAAAGCGAAAGAAGATAAAATTGACATTCTGTTGCTGTTGTACACGCAGTAGGATATTCATAATGGTCCATTTTTCCCAGAATACCCAAAATGCGGATAACAATTATATATTGAGGCCAAAAGGCAAATGGTTGGTAGACGCGCATCTTAGACATGCTCACAGTTGCATGGGCGTGGCCAGTAATTTATTATGGAGGGAAAAGTCCCTTTTGTCAATAATTATTATTTGTCCCATTTTCAGTCATCTTAATGACACCTTACTCTTTGCCGTCCCCATTTTATCCCTGAAAAATTTCGGGGATGGGGCAATTTGCGGTTTCGGCATTCCGCTCGCAGGATCACCGCTTGCCAATCGGTACGGTATAATATGGTTCTCGCTGGTTGAAGACAGACTACCTAAGTGTTTATTTTGCCAAAAGCGGCGAATGTATTAAAATTATTATACTTAGTAATCTGGGTTAAATAGATGAACAAATTTTAATCTTTCCCCAGAGTTGCTAGTGCTCATAAACGTTGAAAAAAACACCAGTGCATCCGGCCGGATTCGAACAGGCGACCTTCCTAATACTAGCACGACGCTCTAGCCAATTGAGCTAAAGAGGCACGTTGGACATGTTGGAGAAGAGCGGAAGATATAAATCTATATAGGTATTAGGTTCGAGTGATGTTCGTCGCATTCCTAGCATACCTAGTATATAATTAATTAAACTGGTAATTCCAATCTAATGATAATATACATTACCATTTTTAAAACAAGGAAATTTCCCTGAGATTTACCGTATGACATGGTATCATGCTGCAAATTGTTTTCATATATTCGTAAAGAACATCTTCTTTAGAGTATTTGGTAAAAAAACTATCCAAAAATGTATTAAATTAAAAACGTGACGCTAGTTTTATCTCAAAGAGTCAAAATTAACTTTGTCCACGCGAAGGCCTACAAGCTGTCACGTCGCATCACTTGCAGTGGCGAGTTCGATAAAGAATGAGATTGAGAACCACTCAGTATACGCAAAAAATTGTTCACCAATTTTATATACGGTAACACAATCAAATAAATCAAACATTTAATTTAAATGTCAAGCTTATGATATTTCGTCATGATATGCAGCTTTCACGCTGCAAAGATAAACACAATTCTCTTCAAATATGGGCAAAGCAATTGTAACCTCAGACCTGTTTTTTTGTCATGAAATGTTATCTACAAGAAAGTTTGAAGTTTGAAGTTATTAAAGTTATTGCGTTCGTGGTATGTTCGGCAAATTGTTGCGTCGACAAATGACTGGGGTTAGCCTCAAGTTCCCTTTGAACCACTGCAATATTTGCAGCTGAACGACCAGTTATTGGACGTCCACTCCGTGCTTTGCATTTATTCATCACACTTCCGAGGTTGTGAAAGTTGTTCGTATGTAGAATTATGGTAGGTTAGGGTGGGATCTTACGTTCGGGAAACGAATCCGAAATTGACGCTGCACTACCAAAAGCTTTCTGTTCTTAATTAAGTATACCTCTGCCATAAAAGTCATCTCTTGTGTTGTGAATTGCCCAGTGGCGTAACTCCTATGGGCTCTGGGGGCCGCGCCCCCGGGCACCCGGGCTAAGGGGCACCCAAGCCTGGATAGCCTTTGACACGATAATACTTTGTTATAGTAAAGAAGTGGAAACCTTTACCCACCATGCATAGAATAACTCTTCATTTGGGTGCCCTTCAACACAAAATTTTTCAGGCGCTTCGCGCGCATTAAAGACCTAAATTCAACTTGATTTAATACCAAATTAGTGGTATTTTTGCACGCCTGCACGCAATTGTTTTAGGAAGAGGGGGTATTTTGTATTCTTGCCCCTGATCGCCACAATCACTAGCTACGTCACTGCAGCTAGTGATGAGTCTTCAAAAGTAAAGACATTGGAGAATATGAAAACATTTTGTTTTATTGACATGCACTGCATTAGCTTGTATTGAAACATGAAATAAATTTAATCTGAAACACTAGTTATTCGGTAGGTCTATATGCCTTTCAATACCAAAATTGATTAGCTCTGCACCATGCACACCCTTGGTTAGGGGCACCCGAACTACTTTCGCCCCCGGGCACCCTGTCCCAAAGTTACGCCACTGGAATTGCCTTATCTTGACACCTTGCAAACCTATTTAGAAATAAGCCACGCAGTCACAAAATGCACGAAGGCCTGTTTAAAATTCAAAAATTGCGCCAGATAAAACCTTTGTAAGTGTGTAATTTTTATGCTAATTGTTGGTCAATGACAGGAGTGAAGTTCGAGTACATGACAAGTAAATGGGGGTTAAAATCGATTGTATTTCTTTCATGCATGTAAAACAATCATCACTTTTCAAAGACAAGCCAAACGCGTTTACCAATTACATGTATGCCTAACGCATATGTATGCCGTACTCTTAGCAATCAGACACATACCATTGAATTACGTGTGGACAAAGTGATTTTTGACCCTCGTACGTAAAACTAGCACCATTTTGTTAATTTAGCTTCTTTTGATTTCATTTCTTCATCACATACTTTTAGAAATATATCCATTTAGAATATGTAACAATATTATGAATAGCTCTTCTACAATTCCAGCAACCACCCTCTGAAATTGGGTAAAGTTGTTTTTGGCCCACACTGTACATGATATCAATAGGATTTTTCTCTTTTGCCTAATTGTGGATTTTCTCATTTTGCATGATTTTATGGGTGCACATCACAAACTGACCAAGGCCAGACTATGTATCACCGTTATGTTGATCACTTCCAAACCCTGGATCTGCCTCACTGGCACGGTTGTTTGATGTGATTATTTATCACTTATTCTGACAAAACATTACTCAATTTTCAATTCTAGATCTGGACAATAGCAACAGCTATCATAATTATATAAACATATATTTTTAACATAGGTTTTCCTTTCTTTATACATTTTTTCATCTTTTTCTGCCTTTTGCGTATCTTTTATTTTATGAATTGTATATTTGTGTTCAAATTGAGGGCGCTATTTACATTTTAAGTTAAATGTAGCCCAGTAATATGAGATATTCCTTTCATTTCATGATAATTTTTTTTTTATTTCCTTGCGTTTTGCTACTCATTTTCCTGATATTGCAATGACATTATGCAAGTGTCTACCCCTTGTAAATATGCAAACAAGATTTAAGATACATAGCGCCATCGATGTTCAACTTTGCTTAAAAATGAATACGTTCTATGCCTTCAAACAACCAACTTTGCAGTCGGGCCCTTTTTTTCCTAAATCTGCCTTTGTCTGGACGCATGCGTTTTAATGTGATCTCCTTTTGCGCGCAGACGGCATCGCGTCATGAGCGCCCTGCATCACGCACTGTAACGCATTTACAAGAAAAGCGGTCACTGCGCGTCATTTTCCAGATGCCGTTTAGACACTTTAAAGCCATTATAACATTATTAGAACGCCCTCAAAAAAAATTTTAATTCTGGTTTTTACACGATTGTAATGTACTTTAGTCAATAAAGATACGCTGCAAAAATCAAGACTGTAGTTTTGTCAAAATCCGAGAGTTTGAATAAAACGATGGAACCGGCGTTTTATTATTACGATGTAAATATTAGTCGAACACGTATGCACAGTACGTACACGGCGTTCGGGATAACATGCATGGGCGCTAGTAGTAAATTCCATTTTCTACGCTTTACCTCACTTGTTCGACTCAAAATTAAAAAGAGAAATAACTGAAAATAAAAGCTAACATTTTATGGAAAATAAATACTAATCTATTTAATGTTATAATATGGCTTTAAATTCTTTTATTGATATGCATCTCAGGAGATCGCTTTTAACGTTTTACTGCGGATCCCACTCCGAGTTATTATACATACATCACCTTCGAAATATCTTGTAAGCTATTATGTTGAAGATCCCAACTAACAACCGCATTTCGTTGGTAAAACAAACGTAAACAGGCTATACTGCGAGCCGCGTGTCAGCGGAAGGATAATTATGATAAGTGAGTTAGCGTGGAAAACGGTGTATGCGCGGTATACGCAAAATTTGACGCTCATCATGCGAGTATTTTGGGGGTGGCTTTTGGGGCGCCAGCGGCAAAAACGAAGGGGCGGCGGAAGAAGAAGAAACGGCAAAAACAGGGGCGGCAAAAACAAAGGGGCGGCAAAACGAATTAACAAAGAAAAAGGGCGGAAAAATTGAAAAAGTAAAAAAAATTGTGAAAAAAATGTGTTGCTTTTAGGACGCTAGCGCCTAAAATCCTTTTTTTTTTTTTTTTTTTTGCTCTTCACTTTTTCAAACGACCGTGAAAAAATTGGGTCAACCTTTTCGGGCTGTTAAGGAAGGGGCGGCAAAATTGTTTCTTCTTCAGCCCCCCGGGGTTGGGCGGCCACGGTACGCCACTGCTCATCGCGTGATGCCGTCGCGTTGTACAGCGTGTCCCAAAAGTAACTTAACATTGTGAATTGGCCATATCTCAAATATTTCCTACTTCATACCAAAATGGAGAATATATTCACATAGATTGATCTTTTAGAATTATTCTGATACCAAAAACAGCATTATTGATGACCCGTTGACCTTACTGTGCGACTGTACATATGTGTGTATCAAACCCACAAAAGCAAGCTCATGTGTTCTTTGTTCAAGAACATGAATGATGTGCTTCCCTGAACAATAGAGTTGGTTCACTCACTGCACATGCTACATTTGGGTATGAACATGGCTTAGCGTGAGCGTGAGCGTGAGCGTAACTGCTGTTTTAGATTATAATTAGGATATATTGACAATATTAAGAGACCTTGTGTATAAAAAGATGTGGTGGCAGACTTCAAAAAATCGATTTTCTTTATACATTGCACATGGTTAGACATTGAGTCAACATGTATAAATTTGGTTACAATTTTACCTCTTCATCTATGGTTACCATGGTAACGGCCAAAATATGAATTGACCCAATTTTCACTATTTTTACCCTTTTCACAACTGGAAAAATGCTTAAATATTAGGTCATATTTCTGAATGAAGAACGTGAATTAAAATAATCTTCTCCCATACAATGAAGTATCCATCCTTGTCCTTTCCAAAAATGAAGTAAACATAACAATAATTATTTCAATATGGTAGATACCATTTTGTAAAATAGGGGTGTTTTTCATTAATTTAATTATGAAAAAAATGATCTTTTTAAAAATGACGTAACCTCCAAAGTGGTGCTTTTTTTAAACTATTTTTTGCAGGGTAGGTAGATAAGGTATTGGCCTACCTATCTCTAGAAAAAAAAGTTCTGGTAATTGTTTTACTGGAGAGCAGTGTTGCCAGAAACTTTGAACTTTTTAGGATTGTTGACATTATAAGGTAGTGTGGAAAAATAGGGATTTTGAGCATTTACTTTCACTGAAAATCCTGATTAGGGTTGATAATGTACCAAAAAAAATTGGCATCAATACACCGTAAAGTGAGACACGATTTGATAATATTTTAATGACAGTGTTGCCAGAAAAAACGTCTCTCAGTGAAGCTGTTGCTCATCTTGTCATTACCTATCATACAGCTATGCTGAAAAACGGCCAAATAGACCAGGTTAAAAATGAGCTAGGTCCCACACATGAAAGGAGAAACTGAGGAACAAGAATGTATAAGGTAAAAATCCTGTATCCTGAAAACTTTCCTGCGAGGGCACTTTTTTTTTCAAAATGGCTGCCAGAATCCAATGAAAAGCAATTATGCTCTTAAAATAGACGGATAAAAGATAGAATTGGTTAGATTATGGATTTGTATTTATGAAAGTAATGTATAAATAAGTCGGTATATTAATAAGAAGGTACCAGGAGGTCACAGTTGGGGACGCTTTTCAAAATGGCCGCCAAAATTCAAAGAAAAGCATTATACGGTTACCATAGTCAATAATTATTATGAGGTATAATTGACCAGATATTGGTTTAAGTATTGATGACAGTAATGTAACGCTAAATTAAGATTTCAATATGTAGCTACCAGGAGGTCACAGTTGAGGGCGCTTTTAAAATGGCTGCCAAATCCAATGAAAAGCTTATATATATGGTACACCGTCACTAAAGAGGCATAATTGATCTGAATTTGGATTAATATTTATCAAAGTACAGTATAATCAGCCACAAAGCCTCAGATAATGTTATTGAAAAAATATTTGAAACATTGAAATAGTTGTCTTTGATGTAATCGTAGTCTTCAATCATTGTCACCTCTAAGTTATCGTTTTGAGGGTGCAAAAGAACGAGTCACCAAGTCAAGATGACCACTAAAATGTCCACAGGAATAATTTATGTTCACGAAGGGCAACATATTAACTAAATATACTGCGCCAAGAAAGTATCCTTACCCCAGGGGGTTACTCAACTTTGGAAGCGACGGTATGTGCCTGTCAACCCTCTTTTGAAGTCGACTAATACCCGATGACCCCCTTTTTAAAAGTCATACCCGATGACCCCCCCTTTTTTTTAAAGTCATACCCGATGACCCGATGACCCCCCCTTTTTGGTTGCGGCTACCCAATGCCCCCTTTTTCTAGAAGAACATCATCAAAATGCAACAAAATAATGTCAAAACGTTCAAATTTTGCTCCATTTTTTTCAAAAATTTCTACCCGATGACCCATTTTTGAAATCTTATACTCAATGACCCCTTTTTCAAAAATATTATGCCCAATGACCCCTTTTTTTATTTTGTTTGTACCCAATGACCCCTTTTTAAAATAACGCTTTGTTACCGATAGGCCCCTACTCCGCGACACCGATAGGCGCATACCCGTCACTTCTAAAGTTGAGTGCCCCCCGGATCCATGTTACACTTGGAAAAATAAGCACAATTATTTCAAAACTTAAACATATTAGGGTAAATTGGTTTTTGTAATAGATGCGCTATCTAATTCTGCACATTATGACACCACATTGAATCCAATGTGACCTCAAGAAGAAAAGTTACAAGCAATTGAATAGACGAAGGTCCAGTTTTAAAAGTGACAAATTGGCCTATACGATGTGCAAAAAGATTCCAACAAGCGCAACAAAGAGACTACACAGTTTCTTCAATGAAGCTTTATTTTAAAGCAATATTTATTTCAGTTTTTACTGTACTTTTCATAACTTGTATTTTTTCAGCTCTTTTGTTGCAGTTTCCTTTTGTTCCTTTTCTTTTAAATCAAAGGCACACACAAATTAGCCATTTACCACTCTCAAACCAGATGTCTAGTCCGTGTTGTTTTGAATAGGCCAGTGTGTCACTTTTTAACTTTGCTTCTTGAAGTTACAGCAGAGGCAACTGGCATTGCATGTGCCGTTGACCCGATGGCTTTAGTCAGGACATTTACACCTACCAGTCATGTATGAGGATTTCGCTTTTGCCAGTAGGCCTATATGCAAGACAATTAATCATTGTTGCATTTTTCCTTGACATAAAGCATCAAGTATGTTGAGAGAAAAACAAGAGGTATTGACAATAATAACATCCAAAGTTATCGCCAGGTAATCACAGTTGTCTTGTGATTTCAACAGTTTCTTTACCAACATCGAGAACAAAGCAGTCTATTGGTGTCAAAGAAGGAAAAGGTTTTTACAGACTCGAAGTGCAGCTATCTTCTTTTCAGAGAATGCAACGTTTTCACAAAAGAAGATATATATGACCTATATGCCGCTTTGATTTCAGATAGGCTAGATAATGAAGAATAATTTTCTTAATGTAGTGATATCGATGTGAGTGATCTCGAAGATAAACATACAATAAAAGAATTCAGTGAAACCAAGAAGAGTATGAAGTAAATATCCTGCCCTTTGTCAATACATAGGGACAATTCTCTGGTGGTCATTTTGGAGATTTGGTGATCATATTATCCATCTTGACTCGCTATATCATGATATAGCACTTTGTAGCTCGCTATATAGCACTCTGAAACACTTGCTTAGAGGTGACAATGATCAAAGACAACTATTGCATGATTCATCAAAGACAACTATTACATTCTCTTATCAAAGACAACTTTCTTTCTTAACACTTTTATCTGTGGCTTTGTGGCTGATATCATGCCGCTCTTTTTGGTGGCCATTTTGAAAGGCAACCTCAAATGTGACCCCCGGTATCTTCCTATTATTACATTGACTTAGTTTTACTGTACTGGGTTCAATATTAATTCAAGATCTGGTCAATTATACCTCTTTTTATGTGACTATTTTAAGTTTAACGGTGTACTATGTTGGTCCGACATTTTGAAAAGTGCCCTCAGCTGTGACCTCCTGGCACCTTCCTATTAATATCTTGACGTACTTAACCAAAATCTGGTCAATCATACAGTGGCGTGGCACCAGTTATCATATGGGAGGGGGCACCAACCAATATGGGTGGCAGTCCGTTTTTTTGGATTCTTAAAATTCAGATCGATTGGGGGCCATATGTAACCCCGTGCCCCTATGATGTTACGCCACTGCAATCATACCTCATACGTGACTATTTTAACCATATATATGCTTTTCATTGGATTTTGGCGGCCATTTTGAAAAGCGTTCCCAACTGTGACATGTTGGTACCATTCTATTAATACCTTGACATAGTTATACATTACTTTCATCAATACAAATCCGAAATCTAGTCACTTTTATCTTTTACGCGACCTTTTTAAACGTATAGTATAGCTTTTCATTGGATTTTGGCAGCCATTTTGAATAAAGCGCCCTCACAGGAAGTTCTCAGGATACATGGTTTTTATTTCTACCTCATAAATTCTTGTTGCTCATGAAAAACTGGTCCAGAAAAACTATGTGAGATTGTTTCCTTTCATGTGTGGTAACATTTTTAACCTGGTCTAGCTCTTATTTTATGGAAAAATACCTATCTTTATGGCAACACTGTTTGTCTATATTAAAATTACCAAAACTTTTTTTTATTTATTTGGGTACAGTACTATCTAGTCCAGCCACACTGAAAAATATAACATATAAAAAGCACCACTTTGGGGGTTACAGCTCATTGAATATTGCTATATTTCAGAAAGTCAAAATTTACGAAAAACACCCCTATTTGAAACAATGGAATATCCCAAGTAGGACAGACTGTTTGTTAAAACAACTGTATTTTTAGAAAGCTTAGATGTTGCCAATTATGTCGTGGAACTTTCAAGGTTTACCTCTATTTTTCCTTTATATGGTGAATCCTGAAACTTGTTATTTTTTTAGCCTTGTAAAAGTGCCAAAATAGTCTAAAACCGGTCATTTTGATGTTTTGGTCGTTGCTATGGTAACGAAGGTGCAGTGATGAAATAATTTTGATTTTTGTAGACTTTGACCAAAGTTGCATCCTGAAGCAATGTTTAATGAACATTTTAATGTAAATTATGCACTACCCAGCCGAAATACAATCCAGCAACTAGTGCTGAAATTCCAATTAACTGGATCTGTTCATGATCTACTTAGGGCAGGACGTGGAAGAACAGGATGATCGGCTACAAACATTGATGTCATACGAAGAGCGGTGGCGAAAAGCCCAAGGCGATCAGTATGTCGAATTTCTATGGAGAATAACGTATACCGCGTACAACTGTTCATCGAATCCTCAGAAAAGATCTTAAGCAGTTTCCATATAAAACCCAGATAAAACAGAAAATGAAGATTACGCATTGAAAACAAACAAACAAACAATCAAACAAACACAGCTAAATTAAACAAAACATATTTTAAAATGATAACACGTTATATCGTGTTCACGTCTCAAATGACGAGACTTATTTTGCGCTTATAAAAGTGGGTTTTACGGTACGGTAGATATCCATTAATTTCATGCCAAAGGGTCATGACCACATAGGCATGTTTGGTATCATAACATTTCTAAAAGAATTATCTACATACTGTGCAAATTTTGTAACAACACTATTAACCCAACGCAAGTTATGGCAAATTCACAACGTTAAGGGACTTTTGGGACACCCGGTATTTTGATTTACGTCTTCGCAATTAAGGTTATTAATTATTTTAAACTGTTGTGATTTGGTAGTTCACAGCATCTTACGAATGGTAGTGCGCTTTGGCAAAAACTGCATTGCTCAATTCATAGCGGGCGTGTAGAAGAATTAAAATATCACAGATATACTTTTATAGGTGCTGCGGTTCTTGAGTTACGTTGTAAAGAAGGCTGAAACAACAACACTTTTGTAAAACGTACATATCTCATCAACAACAACAAATTAAGCAAGTTTGCAAAATATACGATTTGTAGAATGAACTTTTGCAAAACATCAAGGTGTTAATTTTCAATAATATATTGATCTAGATAATGAAAATCGATTTTTTTTTGGTTGCTTCGACCAACAATACCTCGTCTACCCTTAAACTTGCCCAATGAATAAGTGCAACTTTCAAGGGCTCGTAAAAATGTTGCCCAAAGTAGATTTTAGTCGATTTTTGTTATACAATACTACAATATGCTCTGCATCCATTGGTACAAAAATCATCGACTAAGGAATTAATTCTACCTAAACTGCCTTCACTCCCGGACTACTGACCACATGACCTTGTTTCCGGGCCTTGTCATTGGCCTTGTTGTTGATTGCTTCCATTTCCTGTATTATGCACTTTCAACCATAAATTGTGAAGAGACTTCACTAACAACCAAATTTGCTAAATGTTTTAAAACTCAAACATGTAGTCATGATATATGTTTCTCACATTTATTTATTTATTTATTTATTTATTTATTTATTTATTTATTTATTTATTTATTTATTTATTTATTTATTTATTTATTTATTTATTTATTTATTTATTTGTTTATTTATTTATTTATTTATTTATTACTTATTTACTTATTTACTTACTTACTACCAAATTTGAGTTCAGCATACCCAAGTTAACAAAAACAATCTAGTTGCCAACTTTTACGCAAACTTGCCGGTTGGAACGCGATTTTTCCAAAATAGAACTAGTCTAAAAACGAATGCCGTATTTAAAACATAGGCCTCCTTGTTCAACCTGCAAAAAACGTTTTATATTCTCATAAATACAATACAATGCTAATTAAATTTCTCTGAATGAATGATTATTGATAACAATAAAATGCACTGGCTACGTACAGGCTAGGAATTGAGAACAATAGAGAAAGGGTTTGTGCTTTGGCAAACACTAAATAAATATATATTTATGAATACCAGTGGATCATTACATGCGAGTTGTTTTATTCAAAGGGACACCTTGCACCATGGCATCGATATTGAAAGAAATGAAATGTATAATATGAAAACACAGCCCAACAAAATGCGATGAAAACGTAGAATGTCGGAAATTGGTCACAAAACATGATCCAATGGAGTTTATTTACTTTTAAAATAGAAAGTATCAATTTGTGAGTTTGTCCAATTTGCCAACTTTAGCCATTACATGCTATATCATACCATAGACTCTAATACCAATGCATCTTACCCCAGAACTTACCTTGATCGAAACCTGCGACCTTCACCACGCACTCTTAACCTTAAACTGGTTTTTTTGGTCGGACTTTTATCACAAAATAACCAACAATCAAAATATGACGGACCTCCTACATCTTGTATGATTATTGTAAGGTACGCGGTGTAGCAATTTTTTACAACGTTCCCAGTACTATCCACAAAATACGCACGTCGCTCTCGTCACACTTTTATGAAAACAGAATACATACAGTACAGAACTTGGTTTTATCGCTTTTCAAACTCGGCAACAAAGTGAACTAATTAAATGAACCGGAAGCTACCAGAAACATGGGAAAGCAATACGGATATTAATGCCGAGCAAACTCACAACTCATATTCCTTTTTTAAATACACTAGTTGTGACTTGAGTTTGCGCAATATGCCAAGTGTAGAATACTATACCGTAAAAACTCGATAGTTAGCATAATTATGTGCTTACTATCGAGCGCTTTTGAAAACATTATTGTAGCAAAGTCCGACGCTTTTTACCAACTGACACAATGGGGTTGAGACACACAGTTGCAGGTTTACTTGTTCGTATATAACTATGTGTATCGATGATTTGCTCAAAACCCTTTACATTTTTTTGGATGGGGCTCTTCACGTTTGCATATTTTAAAAGCGCTCGATAGTAAGCAGATATGCTAACTATTGAGTTTTTACGGCATATATCATACCAATATATATCTATAGGGTAAAAAAATGCTATGTCTCAAAGCCCATTTTTTTAAAGGTTTTATGTGTGGAGGGAGCGTAACCAAATGGTTTCGTAGGAGACTACGATTTGCGACCTTTCCGACATATTATCATAATTTGAAAATTATGATAATAATTATGTCAGACCAACAGAAAACCATCCCGTACTACAAATAGGGCGAATTTGACAGTTTCCTCATAGATTTAAGTTGGAACATGTGTAATTATTACAAATATGCCAAAAAATCGGTTTTGAAAACAATAAAGGTGTGTTCTGATAAAAGACCGTACATTAAGACTTTAACTGGGAGAAGTGCGCGCAGAAATTTGGCGTTATAGTGCTAAATGGTGGTTGATTTTAGACCAAAAGGGAGAGATGAAAGCGTAAAATTTGTCACAATATTTCTGTTGACTGAGCAGTTGGTGAAACATACGGCCCCAAGGTGATACATGTGATGCAGGGTTTGGTCATGGTGGTGCGGAGGGGTAATGGGACTCACACATATTTTGTCAATCTTGCAAAATCGTTCGTTAATTGGGTATTGTATGTTATGTTGCTTGCCAAACTAAAAACAGACCGGTTGATCTCATTGTGCTTCAAGTTGAATTATGTCAACTTCTGCTTGCAATGAGATAGATACAACTTATCATGATGAAATGGAGATGCTGTAAAAGAAGCGATAAAATCATTATTATGGGAGATTAGAATGGTGATTGGCAACACCTGATCACAGCCAATTAGAAAGTGTTACACCTGGAAACCAGGTAAGAGACTCTGGAAAATACTAACATTAAACCTAGGTCATAATGGATGTGTCAGTGTAATGAGTTGTAACAAACACTATGGGCTGATGCAAAATAATACAGAGCACAACTTGTTAACATGATTCCTTTTGTGCGAATCCAATAGAAATGAAGGTGTTAAACTCACATTTTAGTGACGTTTCACCACTACACTTGGTTTCATCAGACTGGCAACTCATCACATTAGGAGCCACTATAGAGGGCGTGATGAGTTGATCAAAGATGTTGTTTAGTGTGTAGGCCCCCTCGTCCTTGTTTACAGTGTCAGAGCCTCTATAGTGGCTCCTAGATCCTGTCGCCAATAAAAAGAAGCGGTCTGGTGTGGTGAGTTGCCAGTCGGGAGAAACCACTAGTGTAGTGGGTGAAACGTCACTAAAAATGTGAGTTTAACACCTTCATTTCTATTGGATTCGCACAAAAAGAATCATGTTAACAGTTGAATCTAACAATCCAAATGAACTTGTTCAAAGATTTGTTAGGCAATTGATCCTAATTTGTTCAATCTTTCGAGTTTAAGTTTCGATCGACCATCGAAGCGATGCTTGGTCGATCTTTATTATTGATGAAAATTCAATTTATTTGCTATTGTTAATTGCTTTAACATTTAATCTATGTAGGTAAGGTACTGGCCAGTAGAATTTTATCACTAATTTTGATTAATTATAGTTGATAGGTCCTAAATTAGGTTTATAACATTAAGCATAAGCAGCATCGACGACCGATCCAAAGATCGAATCGATTTGGCTGCGGTGCCTTTTTTATTAGTCGACTCATGATATGCGGAAAGAAGTGGATCAGCCCATGATGCAGTCATGTCACGACCTTTGCAGGACTTAAACCCCATTAAAAGCTATTAAACCAAGATAACACTCATTGAAAACAGCTCAACTGATTAAATCAGATCTTCTCTGGTTGTGCACATGTGTCTGTTTTATATGTGCGGTATCGCAATGAGCTGGTATTATAGCTTCAGTTGGGTAACCGATTATAAAGGAAACACAAGGAAACAATGGTATGTGGACCTTTGTTCACGAAATGAGACAATGGTCTGCTTTTTGTTAACCAGCATTCTTGAAAATGAGCAACATAATGATTGTTGACTTAACACGGTTTGGAAATAATTTCTTCATATTTTTTGGTGTTATCTGTCGTTTACATATTCTTCCTAAAAGACAAAAGTGCGACTATTTCCAAACACCTAAATTAGCTAAAAATTTAGGACATGTTACAAAACTATATTTTCTAGAATTTCATAGAATACTTTAAATGTAGCTTCCCAGCAAACGCACAAACGTTTTAAAATCGTTTTAAATAAGTTATATTTTGGCTTTTGGTTTAGGTAAAAACGTTTTAATAACATTAAAATGTCGGGTTATATAATGGTCATGATAACGTTTTAAAACGTTTTGTATGAAAACACACTACAACAATGTTTTTAAAATGTTTTCAAAAATGTTATTTTAAACTATTTTTGCAAACATTTTTGCCAAATATTTTGTCAATACTTAAATAACATTATGTTAAAAAATTTGAACCCAGCAAACACAGAAATGTTCTTAAAATGTTCTTTTCAAACCCTTTTAATAACATTTAAATGTCGGGTTATATAAAGGTCATGAAAACGTTTTTAAAACGTTATTGCAAATATTTTGGGCAAAACATTTTTCGCAAAATATTTTTTTAACCCCAAAATAACATTCTGTTTAGAATGTTTTGTATCAAGTTTTTAAGAATGTTTATGGAATGTTATTAAAACGTTTTTATAGCCTTTATATAACCCGACATTTAAACGTTTTCTGTAAAACATTTTTGTTTGCTGAGCAGGAGATTATCATAAAATGTTTTTAAGGTAAAGAAAACGTTTTATATACTCTTAATATACCCTTTATATAACCCGA
Source organism: Amphiura filiformis (assembly GCF_039555335.1). Classification (NCBI taxonomy): domain Eukaryota; kingdom Metazoa; phylum Echinodermata; class Ophiuroidea; order Amphilepidida; family Amphiuridae; genus Amphiura; species Amphiura filiformis. Next base: position 51,866,320 of record NC_092647.1, read on the forward strand.
CATTTAAACGTTTTCTGACAACCTTTTATAACGTTTTGCGAATGATGTCGAAAACGTTTTGTGTTTGCTGGGTTGTACCTTCAGAACTGAGCGGTCCGTTACCAATATTTTCGGTCAAATCTCCCGGGAAATCTCCATTCAATTGACACGGGGAGTTGGCTAGCTATAAGCTAGCTATGCCTTGCCCTCACTCATATTTTACGAAAGTGCGACTATTTCTGAACATCTAACCTAGCTGTAATTTTAGGTCATGTTAGAGAAATATATTTGCTAGAAGTTTGGAGAATACTTTAAATATTGGCCGGTTATTTTTCACACAGTGATGTTAACTAAGCAAATGCATATTACTTCTAACATAGGGTAGCTGCAGGTAATATGGGACAGCAGGTAATATGGGACACCTGTTTTCATTTTAACAAAAAGTAGCTTAGAGAAGGTACACACTTTAAGTTGATTTGTTAAAGGAGTGTTTCGTGATCCTAGCATCCTCTTTTTATGACATTTTCAGTACATATCCACGAAAAAGCCTATTCCCAAAATTTCAGTTGATTCCGACTTTGCGTTTGCGAGTTATGCTTGATTATGTGTATTACACTGCTCCATATACAATGCGTTGTAATTTCGTTCTGGTGCACCAGAACGAAATTAATATTTCACGATATCTTTGCAAAACGAATTAATCTGCAAGAAATATTTTGTACATAAACATTATGTAGCCAGAGGTTTCCAGTGATATAAAAATCTCAACTTTTTTTGAGAAAAGTGGGGGATGAGGCTGTGGATCACGAAATACCCCTTTAAGTGTTTAGAGACATCAATTGTGCTTCTAGAAATGCAGTTTTGGAGTCTGTGTATCAAACTCTTGGAAATCAATGCCAAAAAGAGTGAAATTGCCCAAAAATTTACGTCGTTTTTTTGGCCTGATATAAAATCAATGACGCCACATTTTATGATTGTGTATCCAAATACTCTGGTACTGAGGGTGCATTTGTCACTTTTTATGATCTTTAGGTGATGGGTTAAGCTTATCAGCAGGTAAAATTCCACTGAAAAGTGGCACTTTCCTTTATAAATGATTATTTTCTCTGATTTTCAACTGAATGGGTGCAGGTAATATGGGACACATAGGAAATTGTGTGCATTGTCAATGCGAAAAGCAAAACTATATAGAAAATTGAATTTTCTTGTTGAAATTTGCATTTAACATTCAAAATCATGTAACAAAAATGTTTTTAGAACAAAAGAGTGATTTTCTGAACATTTTGATTTTCACCATAGAGATAACACAGTGTCCCATATTACCTGCACATGCAGGTAATATGGGACACTTGACGATGACGTCATTTTGACGTCATAGCGTCCAAACAAACATAAAAACAAGATAACATTGCCTGGTTGTTCATCATAACAATCTCTTTTGGGCATATCTTCTATAGTTTTTATGCACATAAGCTAAACGTCCTTAATGGTCCCATATTACCTGCAGGTACCCTACATTATTTGTAAAAGTGAGAGCATTGTGTATTGTGTATAGGAAAACGGACAGTAACTGCAGTATGCTGCAGTACAAAAGTGGCGGCGCCAGGAATTATTTGGGGGCATCGGGTTTTTTTAGGCTGAAATGGACTTCAAAGTGTGGGGACAAAACCGGGAGGGGCAAGACAAATATTTGGGGGATGAAATCGTCGGCAGAGTGCTACACTATCGTAAGTGCAGTAGAATGTAATAGCTGCCATTTGCAACATTTCAATAAATGTACTTACTTTTAACCAATAACACTAGAAAAACACCCAACTACATGTAAAGGTGATATCTTGGGTTAGCTTAGTGGGCATCAGGCAAGTAATACAGAACATCAACACTTTACAATGAGGGGATTGTGCTGCAAACAATAGGTGTTTTACAAAAGGCAGCTATGACATTCTATTGCACTTACGATAGTGTAGCACTCTGCCGACGAAATGCGCCCCCCAGTGTCATCGCCCCGATATCTTCATGGCAGAAATCGCCATGGTAGGTTGAATCCACAGCCACGCATGGCCATTTTGTTCCGACCTTTGAGACGCATAATGAGCCGAGGGACATCCGACTAAGGCTACTGACAATAGCCTGGCCTGGTAATTGACCTCTCTGTGTGTGAGTGAGCATGTATACGTCATGATGAGGTCAATGGTCATCTGCTTTTAGACTGATTCCACGAGTGAGTGCAGCTAGCCTATGCTGCGCTATAGTTCGGCACATATAAAATCAGAATTTTTGTCAGTTTTTGAGTTCAGGACGCACGGTTCTTTCTCAAGCTAACGACTATCATATCCGTTCAACACATATATTCAAGTGCAAGGAACAAAATCTGGCTTCTTTAGACTAAATAAATTACGGGAGATATTCATCATTTTCTATCCCGGTATCCAAAGATTTATCGTCTGAATATCAAATCGTGCATAGCACATTCACGTGTATCGATCCCGTGTAGTGTCTCTGCTGTATTTAAATGTAATTATTAACCGGGCGATGTCGGTGTGCGGGGGACGAGAAACATGTTTTATATTTTACTTAGCTTTATTTAAGCAGACATTTTTATACGTTTTGTAATAAACGTAGTTTGTTGCAGGTTTGTTGGGTTTTACTGAAAGTGCGACTCCAGCGATTATGAGTCAGCACACACGTCAACGCTATGCGTAAGTGGTTAGAGCATCAACCCCACCAAGGGCCTGCAGAGCATGCCTGAGTCAGAACCGGGAATCAGAGGGCACTGAGGCGAAGAAGGTCAGTCAGATTTTTAGTTCCTGGTACGGTTGCTAATAAAGTTTGTCATTACAAAGTAGATACACACGTACAGCTTTACACGTACCGTATTTACGTGAGTGCAGCTATCTGAAAAACGAAGTATAGGGTTTGCATGTCATTACCAAGGCTGACGTTGTCAGGCCTGTTACAGGTGGTTTAACACTCAGTTGCTATGTTCAACGGGTTGGAGTTCGTGGTAGAACCTGGCGCAACAGGTGATTTAGAAAATAAGGCAGCAGAAGTGAAGAAAAACATCACAAATAATGCAGGGGTGCTATCCCGTATTGTCACGGAAGAGGTAAGACTTTTAAACAAATTCAAAAAGATTAAAATAAAAGTCAATTTTAGAAACTGACGGTCATTTTGATCTTGACTTTTATAGGGACCATCCAATACTTTACACGGGGGGGGGGAGGTTTTAATGAAACAGATTTGTTAGATTTTGAGGGGGGAATCCTAATGTTAAGTTTGAAATGGAAAACAAGGGGGGCAATCTGAAAATTTGGTGTGACGTACATGAGCCCTTTTCACCGCAAATGGCATTTTCCCAGCAAGCATATTGTTCATTCTCAAAAAGTCCAAAAAGGTTGACAGAAAATATGTCCCCCCTTGCCACCCCCCCCCCCCTTCGTAGCGCCGCCACTTGGAGTCAATTTTTGGCAATATGACCCATTTTTGTTCTTTTCAGCCACATTTTGACAATTTAGGTTGAATGCCTCCTCCCCCCTCGCATTTCAAGCCGGATTGGCGCTAATGTTTTCCACCATATTTTATATCTTTTTTGTGGAAAACGGTGTTTTCACTGTTTTGAACTCCTAAATCATACATCATGTTATGTGAGTGGGTATGGGAAGGGAGTTACTTGCTTTAATTGATTTCAATAAATACTTCTTTTCACTCATTTGTTTTTGAGTTGTTTGTTTATTTGTGTGTTTTTAGTTTGTTTTTGGTTTTCTTTAAATTACCATTTTGGATCCCCCTGGCTAGGGATATTTATATGCCATTCAGAAATTGATTTTCATCATTACAATCATTGTTTGTTTTTCTGCAGACATCATTTGTCGTTGTATGTGACATTGTCAACATTGACCACTCAAGTCCACCGCTGGTCAAAGCTCAACAACACAACATCCCAGTGCTAAGTTCAGTGTACATTGACACATGTGTGAGATTAACACAGAAGCTTCCTCATGATGATTTTGTTGTGATTATCAAGACTGTTCAAGTAGAAGAGCATGCAGCACTACCTTCCAGTAAGTATATTTGACTTGTTTTTGACCTATACCATTAGTAAATACCCAGCAATGGCAAAACCTTTTGTACAGAAAACTTTTTTTTTAAATGGCAGGTTATAAAAGGGGGTCATTGATATACCAAAAGACCAAAAATGTTACCCATATTTTGCAGCATGTCCACATATGGTCATTTGTACTGAGAAAAAGATATCTGTGAAAAGTGGACTTTCTTCCCCAACTTCAGACCTTTTTTGACCAAAAAACCTTTTAAAAATCATTTTTTTGGTAAATTCTTACATTTTTGGAACTTTTGTATACTTTTGCAAATTTAAGGTAAAAATTGCTGAGAGATCTAAAAGCACTATTTTGATTGGTTACTCAGAATTTAAGCTGTTGCGATGTTCAAAAAACATTGAAAACGTCAAGTACATTGAATATTGTGACCCGCTCTAACATAATGAGCACAAAGTTTACAAATGACTTTTTGAGGTATGTCATATTTGAAATCTTAACTTCAAAGTTTTAAAATCATGTACCTGGTTGTAATTGTGTCCCCTTTATCTGTTAATTAATCAAGAAAGCAGGCGGCGGATGACATGATCGAGCCGGCAACTTGTGAAACCGCCCGGCTGTATGGCATTTTCCATATACACAGTTAGTTTTGTGGGGTTCATTATCGAACCCCAACGGTTTTAGCTTGTATTTATATTATTTCTCAACATAGGCATACTTGTTTGTGATATTTCAAGCGGTTTAAAATTTATAAATCATCCCATTTAATGACACGGTTGACGATGAAAATTTACTGAATTTAGAGAATGCAATGCGGCCACCACCTGCAAGAAAGTATAAAGTGTTAGAACATTACTATTTAATTTTCAAATAGTGCAAGTTCTAAGCAGTGGCATGTGCAAGGGGGGCACATGCCCCCCCCCCACTTCTGATGTCACTTCCGAAACAAATGAATTCTTTTGATACCTGCCTGTAAAATGTTTTAATCAGATAGTTGTATTTCATAGAATTGCAGTGACTCATGAATGATGACAATTAATAACTAAGGAAATATTCAATATATTGAGATATCTTGCCAAGTGTTTGTTAGAGTTTAACATACCTTTCAGACCTTTTGCAAAAATATAGATATTTTATTTTACAATAGCTGTTTGGAGTATGAAAAGTTAAAATATACTCTTTTATGTAAGTTTTTTATGTACAAATATTTTCAACAGCTGCCTTTTGTTGTTAAACTTTGTGGAATTTAAGATGTAAAATGTGTGCAGTATTCCTTTTCTTTATAATGAATTGCGGCTTTATTTTGCACAGAAAAATATCCAGGTTGAATTTCATAATGCAGTGAATAAATAAAGTACAAATAAAGCCCCTTGAAAATGACTTAAATGCTATAAAGTGCTGGTGGAGTGCTAAGGGACCGTTCACAAACACTTGTTAGGGGGCCTGATGCAAAAAGGGGGGCCCTGACAATTTCTGACCCTCCTGGGGGGGGGTTGAAAAAAATGACCACATATTTTCCTGGAAAAATTGAGTTTATATGCTTTTCTATGGGGTTGACCCATAATTTTCATGTTAAAAAGGGGGCCCTGAAATTTTTGAGGTCTGTAAAGGGTGGTGGCTCCAAAAAATTTCCATGATGAAAATATTTTGCATCAGGCCCCCCTTACAAGTGTTTGTGAACGGTCCCTAATTACATGTGTAGGTTAAATATGTACAGTAACAGTATTGGTGTTACCGTTATATTTTGCAAAGGATCTTTTATAGTCCCCCCAAAAAGTTGTTTGATTGTCATCCAACCGACCCTAATCTGAAAAATTTCTGGGAAAAGTTTTTTTTTCTTTTGGTCTTAGCATCATACTTATCTCAACTGCTTTGATACAGGTGAATTGACTGATACCAAACCTCAGAAAACAGATTTACATCCAAGCAGAGTACAGTAAGTAAATACTTAGGTTTCATAATTGGATGATCAAGTGTCAGCCCCAAATGAGCTGGGGCGGTGAAGGGGATGAGAGCTGATCCATATGAACATTTAATCCACCCCCCTAGCAAAATTGGGACATAACGACATTATGGGAACTTTCATGCAATCACTCAATCAGTGGCATAGCGTGAGTCATCATATTGGGGGGCCATGATTGGGGGGCACCAGGTCTGATTGGGGAGGGGCACAAGCTGTTTTTTGGCCATTTTACTATGGGATTTTTTTAATTTTGCAATTATTGTAAAATATGCTGAAAATAAAAATATTCATATGAATATTTACAATGTGTGGTTTTCACTACCCACATGTGTTTCACCCTGCACTATAAGCAGCTAGCAGAGGCTCCAGAATATTTTAAATATTGGGGGGAATGGTTGCATGGTTCAAATTACTGGCCTAATGGTATTTTTCCATAGCCACAAAATTATTAAGGGGCCACCCCCAACCTGGTTCCAAAGTCACATGTTACATGTGTATGACTACAATCATAATTGAATACAATACCGCGGTTTTTTTCAAAGAAACTAATCTTACAGGTGTGAGTGATCAGCATGATATGAATATTCTATAGAATTACGATCCAGGTCCTTATCCCTGTTTGTTGATAATCTATGTGCAATACAGTGGAACATCGTAACATCTAGTGCAGGGCGATACATTCAAAGATAGTGTGCACCCATTGCTATGGTAATTAATCTGATTACATAACTACTTTTATGGCAAATTATTACCATGTGCTTATGTAATATTTATTCTTTGCAACAGAGTGTGGACCTGGGGTGATCCAAATTCACCACCATTTGCATTTAGTGAGACAAGTGAGACCTCCACAGGCTATGAACTGGTCAAAGGTGTTTTGCTCCAGGTAAGTTGAATCAACAGGTTGACTCACCACGGCCAGTGTGTTGCATCCTTGACCAAGGTAGCTTAATTCCCAATTGCTTCACTCCACCCAGGTGTAAAATGGGGAGCTGCTGGGGGTAATCACAATCTAAGTCGCTGAGAGTACCTGCTCATCAGTTGCGGACTTGGTGAAGCGGAAATGATTCTGATATATGCTAATGGCAGTGGAATAATTGTTGAAGTGTGCTGATAACTACAACCTTGGCATGCTTAGATGAAGTGCACATTAAATCACCAGCATTTATTTTTGTATTTATAATGGTTGAATGAAATTTGCTGAAATAAGAGAATTTGAAAGTTTCTGCATTATTTTATGCATTTTGATGATAAAATTTTAGAAAAAAAAGGTATCATTGGGGAGCCAAACCTTTAAAAAAAAGTCATTCAGGTATATTCTTCAAAGGGAACTTAATGACAGGCACATTCCTGTCACCTCTCAAGTTGAGTATCCACCAGTAAGACAACACCCTCCTAGGCTTATGAAGCGGGGCTCGGGGGCTCAGCCCCCCTCAATAATTTTTGTGTGCGGGGGGGGCTCAAATACCCACTTGAGTTTCAGAAAAACCACATGAAAGGTTATCTTTTCCAACAACGGAATGGTGCCCCATTTTGTGTACTGCGGTGTCAATATGGTCTGTCTCATACATGTCTGTTTGTAAACATTTGTATAGTTGGAAACATTTATCAGATGTACTGTGATTTTGAGCAAATGATGTTTTCCATCCTAGAACATGTAGCGATTTTAAGAAAGGCGGCAAATTTGAAATTGACATAAAGGCAAAATATGGAGCAAAAAACAATAAAATACATAAGAAAATAGACATCACAAAACTTCATAACTTTAGAACTACAATGCTAGCCAAAATAGGTTGGAATGAAAAATAGAATGTGCACCTTGTAATGACCATATTTTCGTTATTTCTAGAGTGATGAAATGGCACTTTCTTGAGTGTCAAGTCTAAACATTACCCTCACCCCAATACCTCCCCTGCCCCACCAATCAATGTTGGGTACTACTGAGCGCACATGAACAAAATGTCAGGATTCAACATTGATCGGGGGAACGGGGCTCATTTACAATACCGTACTAATTTCATTCCAACCCTTTTGTCCAGGGTTGTCTCTAAAACTACCGAAATTACATAATGACACATGTTTTATAGCTATAGTTTTTTATTCTTTGTCCGATTTACATGAAAATTTACATCAAAATAAAAAATTAATTGTCTTTTCCTCAATGACAAAACCAAAATTGTAATAGTGTCACTAGTGTAAGGGAGCGGTCAATTTATGTACATGCAGCCTTTAATTTGAAGTTCATGCAATTCAACTAAAGTAGCTCATATAACGTCATATATTGCATTATAAGTGTTATACTTTCAAGAAATGTTCATTTTACCTTTTACATGTAAATGAAATATCATAAATGTAATTCATGAAAGTATAATCTTAGAAACAGAAGATGAAAAACTGAAATAAATGTTTTTAAAAAAAAAAAAATATACAAAATACATAGAAAATCATTATTTCGTCTTCAGTAGATAGTTAACATGTGTAGTATATTTTACAGGTTTTATAGCTATATTGTTCTTATTGTAAGTCTGTAGAAAGGAAAATTAAAATCAAATGTTCAGTACAAAAACGAAGCATTTAATTTAATTTTTATTCATAGGCAAAAGCAAATTAAAACAAAAGAAATTTTAAAAATGCGGAATTGAACCCAAGCCCTTCCGTTAACTGGCAGTCGCCTTATCCACTGAGCTATTGAGGCGTTGTAATTCTAAGTGCACTTTTGTACTAGAGATTCTTTATAAATGAATAAAAAGTGTTTTAAACTAATCCACTTGTTTTATGCAACAATAATTGGCTTATTGAATAGAGAACCACGGTATTCAGACCTTTTCTTCACAAATTAGATTCCAAAACTTGACATAAATAGAAAAATGCACGGTATGCAAGCCTGTAAACAGTATATGACATAGTATTAAAATCTTTATTGTGTCTGCATACCGTAAAACTCATACATTGATATGGTCTAAATTATCGCAAACAAATCGAGTAACATTAAATAGCTCCATTGGTAGAGCGCGTACCAGTTAAACGAGCAGATTTGACAGCGCGGGTTCGAATCCTGTATGGTCGCTTTTTATTTTTATCTCGATATTTTATTTTTCCTTAGTATTTATTTATACAGAATAGATTTCAGATTTGTGTTGATCTAAATAATGTTTTACAAGTTTGTAGACTTATTTTTTTGGCATTTAAAGTGATCAATTGTGTTTCTAAACAGGGCCAAAAATAGGATATTAGGAATTTTAGTGACCAGTCCCTAAATATGACGGATTAGCTATTGTTACTTTTTGTGGTAAAGGATAATGATAAGAGCTGCTTAGCCTCCAAATTGCAGGTCCATATCTTATTTACTTTTCATTTTATGGCCAAAAACCAAAATTAGATGATTTTTTTCAACTTTTCAAATACATGTCTCTAAGGCTACCGAAATTACATAATGACACATGTTTTATAGCTATAGTTTTTTTATTCTTTGTCCGATTTACATGAAAATTTACATCAAAATAAAAAAATTAATTGTCTTTTCCTCAATGACAAAACCAAAATTGTAATAGTGTCACTAGTGTAAGGGAGCGGTCAATTTATGTACATGCAGCCTTTAATTTGAAGTTCATGCAATTCAACTAAAGTAGCTCATATAACGTCATATATTGCATTATAAGTGTTGTACGTCCAAGAAATGTTCATTTTACCCTTTACATGTAAATGAAATATCATAAATGTAATTCATGAAAGTATAATCTTAGAAACAGAACATGAAAACTGAAATAAATGTTTTTTGAAGTTAAAAATATACAAAATACATAGAAAATCATTATTTAAGTCTTCAGTAGATAGTTAACATGTGTAGTATAGTTTACAGGTTTTATGGCTATGTTGTTCGTATCGTTAGGCTGTAGAAAGGAAAATTAAATTGTAGTGTTTAGTACAAAAACGAAACATTTAATTTAATTTTTATTCATAGGCAAAAGCAAATTAAAACAAAAGAAATTTTAAAAATGCCGGAATTGAACCCAAGCCCTTCCGTTAACTGGCAGTCGCCTTATCCACTGAGCTATTGAGGCGTTGTAATTCTCGTGCACTTTTGTACTAGAGATTCTTTATAAATGAATAAAAGTGTTTTAAACTAATCCACTTGTTTTATGCAACAATAATTGGCTTATTGAATAGAGAACCACGGTATTCAGACCTTTTCTTCACAAATTAGATTCCAAAACTTGACATAAATAGAAAAATGCACGGTATGCAAGCCTGTAAACAGTATATGACATAGTATTAAAATCTTTATTGTGTCTGCATACCGTAAAACTCATACATTGATATGGTCTAAATTATCGCAAACAAATCGAGTAACATTAAATAGCTCCATTGGTAGAGCGTACCAGTTAAACGAGCAGATTTGACAGCGGGTTCGAATCCTGTATGGTCGCTTTTTATTTTGATCTCGATATTTTATTTTTCCTTAGTATTTATTTATACAGAATAGATTTCAGATTTTGTTGATCTAAATAATGTTTTACAAGTTTGTAGACTTATTTTTTGGCATTTAAAGTGATCAATTGTGTTTCTAAACAGGGCCAAAAATAGGATATTAGGAATTTTAGTGACCAGTCCCTAAATATGACGGATTAGCTATTGTTACTTTTTGTGGTAAAGGATAATGATAAGAGCTGCTTAGCCTCCAAATTGCAGGTCCATATCTTATTTACTTTTCATTTTATGGCCAAAAAACCAAAATTAGATGATTTTTTTTCAACTTTTCAAATACAATGCTAGCCAAAATAGGTTGGAATGAAAAATAGAATGTGCACCTTGTAATGACCATATTTTCGTTATTTCTAGAGTGATGAAATGGCACTTTCTTGAGTGTCAAGTCTAAACATTACCCTCACCCCAATACCTCCCCTGCCCCACCAATCAATGTTGGGTACTACTGAGCGCACATGAACAAAATGTCAGGATTCAACATTGATCGGGGGGAACGGGGGCTTATTTTGCAATACCGTACTAATTTCATTCCAACCCTTTTGTCCAGGGTTGTAGATATGCTAGACATTTGATGTTTTCAGTATACGATAGCTTAATGTTAATATAAAGTAATAACCAAAGTAACTTAGTTTTTAAAAATGCCTCCTTTGGCCCCCATATTGCAGATTGTGTCACAATTTAATATACTTTAAAGTCAAATTGAATTGGACCGACAATCATCGTAAAATTTGGCCTGTTTGAAGGGGAAGTACAGTCTGAAAAGTGCTTATTAAATACTATTTTTTATTGACAATAACCTCATTAGACATCCAGTCAATATCCTAAGTGGTTAATCACTTCCATTTTTTTGATTCACAGAAACTAACTGCAGATATCCAGGAGTATTGTGTACTAGAGATTCACACATCAAGGTTGATAGGTCAAACCATACAGGAAACCCACAAGGATGAGCCGCTATTGGCTTATAGGGTGTTCACACATCATGGAGTACTACAGGATGTTAAGGTATGTGTAATGTGTTGCTATCGCAGGGTTGCTATGCAGGGAATGATGATGCAAACAAGATAATGGGAAGCCTTAAAGTGACATTCACAGATTGTTATGCATAAATGTTATTTTATGTTGGCCCTACATGTATATCAAACATTTTAGGTTTCCTTAAACTTAAAAAATTAAGGACAAATCATTATAGCATTATGAAGTAAAAGTTAAAATATTCTAAAAGTTCCATCCCCCAAAATCAGTGCAAATTTAAGTAACCAATATTAAAAGTTCCTCTTATTCTGAAATGACAAAATAAACCTTCACTAGTTACTAGTCTAGTAGCATAAATGAATTCTTTACACACAATCTTTAGGATACTGGTTATACTTTCAGAGCGTTTCTACCCCAGGTTTCTACTGAGAGGGAGTATGAATGGCAGCTCCATTTGAATTTCATACACCCTCTGAGAGAGATTCAACTTGAATCTTTCACAGAGTTTCAAATGGAGCTGCCTAATGTGCTCATTCCATTTGAAAATCATGGATTATTTTCCGACGGGGGTGTGCGACTCCAGCTCTCGAACCCTTACCCATTTCCAAGGGTAATTTTACCAAAAATAGGGACTTATACCTAAGGATTTTCAGTTTCAGAATATAAGGACCCATCTTAGCTTGAAAATAGTAAAAGCAACATGTTTTTCACACATAGCAAAGAAAATTTAAAAAGGAGACCCATGTCTAAGGATTATTTTCTTCAAAACATAGACATTTGTCTCAGGATTTTTCGTGGAAAACCTACCCATTTGGGCGGCACATAGGAAAGGGTTTGTACATGAGGTCCCGGGAGAAAGACACTCACTATTTGCTTTTTTTCCATTCCATACCTCAGGATATCCATTGTGGCACCAAGGAATGTCGGTATACATCAACAGGTGCAGAAGCTGAACAGGTGTATAGTTACCTGTATAACAGGTGTATCAATCAAGGATATCAAAGAACCACTGAGCACATGTCACGATGGATTGGTTCTCCTGTCTACAGAAAGGTATGTGTATTGTCTATTGTAGTAGAGTGCCGTCTCCCAAGAGAGCCTTCACTGGGCTGGTCATGCAGTTCCATCTACAAGGCAGAAATCTACCAGAAATGCCCTGAGATGAATCTTCATTTTAGCCTGGTCAATACCTTGATTTTGGGCTAAAATAGTGTACATTTGTAAATTGGCTTGGTAGAGACAAGATTTGAACTTGATTTTGGGTTAAGATTGCGTAAAATTTCACATTTTGTGAGTTTCACATGCAATTGTCCTGGTCAAACCAGGCATGATGCGGCCTATTAGAAAAGTTTTGTTTGCCTCTCACTGATAATTTACTGACACTGATATGCCATGCACTGATTGTCTCGAATTTATTTATTATTTACTGTGAGCAGATTATATTAGAACTGAATCTTTTATGACTCACTAATTTTGCTGACAAAAAAAAAAATATGTGTAAAAAAGGTACGGTGTGATAGCAGACATTTTGAGAATGAATAGTTGAATTGTTTACTGAAAAGGGCATATTACTATCATCAAATTGATATTTTTGTTAATTTTGTAATTTATTGATCAACTTGTTGAGCAGTTTGAAATGATCTTGTAGCCATGTTTGGTTGTTTCTTTTCATACTTTCATGTTCAACTAACTTCTACAGGGCCCCAATCGCAACCGTTCTCTTAAACTTATTCTGTCAGAATCTCCCCAAATCGTATCAATTCTGTACATGGTAAATTATGATAATCGATGATCAGTGAATTCTCACTTATTACTCATGTGAGTTGGTGAGAATCAGTTTTGATTCATGTAAAGTGCAACAAAATTGATTTCTGGCCTTGTTCTAGTTTTATGAATTTATTCAAAGTCAATTTTGTAGCAGGAAGTGGCATGGTTAATATGAGGTTGGATATCCTTGTTTGTGGATGCAACACAACATGTATGAGGTCGCATATCCTTGGAGAATGTTGCAATTGCAAGACTTAGGCCCAATTCACACTTTTTATTCAACATTGAATATATTTGATGCAATTATGTATAATTTGTTAATCAAAAGAGTGAAGTTCACTCTAAGAGTGAAATGTCCACTCTTTAACCCCCTGAGCACTACCTGCCGATTTAACATTGCCTCTGATTGGTCAATTACATGATATCTTCACTTTAATCACCAATCAGAATGGAGCTTTGCAAATAATTCACCCCAATTTATTTGTGTGGTGAAATTACTCCAACAATGTTGCTGATTGGTCCAATTGATAATGAAAACTTCTTTTTGGCCAATGGGCAGGTAGTTCTCATGGGGTTAAGTTATTATCTAAGAGACAACTCTTCTTGGAGTGGTCCTTTTTCTGGCTTTTTGAAGAGTAGGAGTGAAATTCACTCTTTTGGAATTAAAATTGCACTCTTTTTTGGAGTGCATAAATACTCAATATGGGTGAACAGCCAGGAGTCCAGGCCTTTAACTGTTTTGACTTGGAAAAATAAATTAATGCTAGTGTCAGAGTGGTCCAGTTTTAATGACAGTGTATTGCACGATTCCAAACTTTGTTGTGAGAAAAAGAAAACTGTATTCTCTGTGTAAACTAAACACTTAAAAGTAATCAAAATTGATTGTCCCGGGGTTTTGTCAATATATTGACCAGGCCTATCACTAGTCAAGTATGATGATATAAAATTGGATGGTTTGAACCCAATACACAAATTTATTGGTCGAGCTATGAGTTTTAAAATATTGGACGAGGCGAAGTCCAATATTTTTAAACTCATAGTGAGACTCAATAAATTTTGCATTAGTGAAAAAACCATCAATTTTATCATTATTATGTTTTCAGAATCTTTTCTTGGTCAAAACATGACTTTTGGTCAAAAATGTGATATTTTTGGTCAAAAATGTGATTTTCGGTCAAAAATGTGATTTTCGGTCAAAAATGTGATTTTGGTCAAAAATGAGAAAAAGTGTAAAAAACAAAATTTGGGGGGAAAAAGTGAGCCTATCCAACACAGTCCAAGTTTTGAGTCCAAGTGTTGATTATATTGGACTCTTCAACTCTGTACAAAGTATAGGAAAGAAGATTCTGAGAACATAATAATGATTATTGTTGGAATATAAGTTTGATAAAAATTCCCTTTAAAAGGGAAGGCCAGCGTCAATGCAGAAGAGGTCTTGTAAATAGTTTGGGTCACCGTGAAAGGCATTTTTAGGATCACGCTTACATCCATGTTACATGACAGTTCACCAAACCATCAATGGTGAGAACATGCACACTGAAACAGCAAAACACATTAACTCCTATAACTCCTGTCAACTCTTTAATTCATTACTCCAAATTGTTCTGTATTTTTGTCTTTACTGCTTTTTACCCATGCTTATTATAAAAATCAAGAAATACACTGCAGTTGTTAGTTAATTCGCTATGTTAACTCAACTTACATGCACATTTTATTTTAAAATAATTTTATATTATTTCGCAATGTATAGTTTACTATAAAGTAGATAGTGGCAAGCACATGATAAAGGACTGATCATTCACTACAATCTTCACTTTTAAACTGTATTTTTTGAATGTGTTGATTGTTAGTCCGAAACTCCTGCAAAGCTATGGACATGGCATCTTACCTACTCCATTCTGTAGTCTGCATTGTGTGTTTTCTCAGTCTTCAATCATTTTGTTGAATGTAATTTTATGAATCAAATAAAAAGATAGAAATTGGCCTCACTTTAGTTATGTGTCATTTTACAGTATTTATCATTTATAAAGTAAGACAATAATTTATTTATTTTCTATAAGTGCATGTCAAAATATGGGATATATTGTTCAATATTATAGCTAGCCCTAAAAACTTTATTTTCAATCGGATTTTTCCGTTGAAAAGACAAAACTGATGTTAAAGATAGCAATAATATCATCAATAACATTTTGAGTCAATTTTATCCATAAAACGATACAGGATAGGATAGATAATTACTTTGACTTCAATGTGGTCCATATAATGAAGATTTTGATTCCACAACATTATTAGATCTGTTATCAACATATCAATTAACTGCACTCACAGGCAACCAAACATCATGCTATGCTCAATAGTCCACTGATATGACCTCGTGATCATTCCCCGCTTTGACCATGTCATTTTTTTTGATATGCTGATTGCTGAACAAGTTTATGTTTATATGTGTAGGCCTAACCTATGATAACTTTTTAAGTCATAATTAATTCAAACATAACTTTGGCAATACTCAATCGTTTTCGTTCGTTGAAGCGGCAAAACATACTTTCTTTTCCTTGCAAATCGAATTAGCAGACATCAAAAACATTTCCACCACGAGAAGTAAAAAAATAATTCATACCAATAGAAGAAGGCTATAATCTTAGCTAATCTTTAGTGTACACAAACCCCATCTCAGAATTAGGTACCAGCGCCCTATGCGCTGGCGAAAAGCTTTTAAATTATAACGGTTCAACTGTGTACACTTGTCACTCACATCATTTCAAATGTTAGAATTCTGCTTTCATCATCCTTTTTTCGATTTTTATGCTGATGGAAGATTACTTGTTATTTATTTGATAACAGAGGATGCTGCAGTCACATACTCAGACTCTGGACTTATTGGAGGAAGTGGAATACTTAGTTGATTATGTGTGGAGAGAAGCTATGGGAACACTGTCAGCAATACTGAGTGTTCCTATAAGATCTGTATCACTAGAAAAGGTAGCAACTTTTATCTCTTCAATGTACAATTCAGGACATGTATAGCTCGGGGGCACTCCCACTTTGGAGGTGATGCGTATGTAGGGTCGCTCTCACCCAAAGACCCCATATTTTTTACGAACACATGTTCTGTCACCCGAAGACCCCCTATTTTTCCATTTGATCTGTCACCCAAAGACTCTTATTTTTCAATTTGAACAGCAACTTTCATTTATCACTGATTTTGTTTCCTATTTTTAAAACAACAAAGAAATTTGAAGCCTTTTTGAACTACTTTGATTTTCGAGGTTTTTTGACGCTGTTTCGGCTCTCACCCAAAGGTTCCATTAAAAAAAAGGTCATGTTCTCACCCAATGACCCCATATTTTGTACATTTTGCTCTCACCAAATGCCAAAAACCATGTTCTCACCCAATGACCCCATATTTTTTACATTTTGCTCTCACCGAATGCCAAAAATCATGCTCTCACCCAATGACCGCATATTTTTTACATTTTGCTCTCACCGAATGCCCCTTACTTCGAAAGTGTCAGCCCTACACCTATATCCATTTCATATTGAAGTGCCCCCCCCCCTGCATAGCTATACAACATTTATACATTAATTACTGTATACTACTTGTTGAGAGTGAAATAGTACAAAATAATACATGCGTACTGAGATGTTGATGCGTCTTATGCACAAGATACAAACCCCACGGACGAGAGGGGGGAATGGTGGGGACAAATGTCCCCTGTCAAATGCAAATGCCCCGTCAGAAAAAGTGGACTTTTTTCCCAAATTTGGACCTTTTTTTGACCAAAAAGGCATAAAAAACCCTATTTTTTTGCTCACAACACTCGCAAATTTGCCTTTTGGGTAAAAACATTGGTAGGATAATTTCTTTTTTTCGCTTTAATTTCTAGGTAGAGAAAGCAGAGGCCATTTTGCTAGAAATCAGGAGAGCCATTGACAGCAACTGTAATGAGGACTTTATCAAGAGTAAATCAGACAAATTCTTTGATATTATTCCTCATAAAGCAGGACATGAAGAACCTATTATGACCAAAAAGATCATAGCTAGGAAGCAGGATATATGCCAGGTAAGCACTTGTGTGGGGGGCCATGTGTGTCTGTGAGGGGGCACATGCTTTGTAAAGACCTGCAAAGGGGACAGATCCAGAGCAACCAGCATGTTGCAAACAACATAAAAATGTCTTGTTTGGTGGTGTAGGGTAGCTTAGGGTCATATCAGTTAGATAGTGTATAAAGTCTGATGGGACAATAGCCAAGGTCCTAGTTGTAGGTCCTAGTTTGCAGGGGTGTGTTGAGGTATAAAGGTGTGTACATAAGGTGTGTACATAATGTGTGTTACATTGATGGGGATGATGGTGATTGGTGAAGGTGACAGTACGTGATAGCAAAGTACACCCAGCAACTAATACATCCACCTACTAGCATATTGCAAACAACATAAACTGCCCCGCTTGCCAGTGGAGGGTAGCTCAGTATGAAGTCTGATGGGTCCACGGTTTAGAGCTAAGCTTTGGGTGTGTAAGGTTTGTTGTATGTAGGTCTTAGTTTGCAAGCCTTTACAAGTAGGGGTATGTTTGAGTGTAGAGGTGTGTACATAATATGTGTTACAATGACTGGATGGTGGTAAAGGTGACATTGATGAAAGTAGGTTAAATGAGGACACCAAGCAACCGAGGACATCCACTGTTCCTTCTACCTACCAGCATATTGCAAACATGATGATGGTGATGATGATGGATGATGGTGATGGTGACACAGTGATGATGATGACAAAGATGAAGATGACAATGAGGATAAGATAAGAGGTTAATGGCTGCATATAACTGTGAGAATAAGAACAGTAAGTTGATGGAGGATGGGGATAAGTATGACTAGTGTGATGATCTTGATGAAAATAGCATGGAAAGATCATTGGCTTAACAATCATCGTTTTATAGAATTGAAGATTATAGTAGTGGTAGTAAAATGAAAATAATCTTAAATTAGACGACAGCACTATTTTTTTTTACCGGGAATGCTTCTTGGAACTTATATTCATCAGCCGATGTTGTTGACCAACCTGATCAGATGACGTTAAATTAGGTGACGTCATGGAAGTTTAGAAATTCCTGCCCTAGGTCCTGTGTGGGACAACCTGATCAAACCAAGTAGAACCAGGGGCAGGAATTTTCCAATTTTGGTGATGTCATCTGATTTGGTTGGTCTCTAGCCATTTCCAAGAAAAATATCAGACCTAACAACATCAGCTGACAATGAGGAAGTTCCTAAAAAGCGCTCCCGGTAAGCGAAATAATAGTGTTGATGTCCAAGTTTAAATCATTCTTAACTTCTTTTATGTTAACCCCCTGACTACTACCTGCCGATCTAACATTGCCTCTGATTGGTCAATTACATGATATCTTCACTTTAATCACGAATCAGATTGGAGCTTTGCAAATAATTCACCCCAATTTTTTTGTGCGGTGAAATTATTCTAACAATGTTGCTGATTGGTCCAATTGATACGAAAACTTCTTTTTGGCCAATCGGCAGGTAGTTCTCATGGGGTTAAGCTATTTTACCTGATCATCTTATTTTACTATTTCACAGCTAATAAAAGACATTGTCAATGCCAATGAGTCTACCGGCTGGTCCCAGTTATCGGATGCTGTATCCAAATATAGAGCTCTGAATTGTATGATAGATTGGTTGAAACCCGGCCATGTGGAGAGAGATGAGGTGGAGAAACTTGTCATATCAACTCAAGAGGAGTAAGTAAAAGCTAGGGAAGTGATTTAAAAGTAACGATTCAATCAGTTGGAACTATATCCATGTGACCAAACACATTGAAAACAGGCAGTTGTTGGAAGACAAAGATAACTATAGAAATGTTAAATTACTATTTTACATCTAGCATCAATGGGTGAGGTGTCATTTTAAAGAATGGAAGAATGTCATGGTTAAGAAATCCTAATGTTTGTGACACATGTTAAGCTTAGATGAGACTAGGGTAGACTTGTTCATTAAACTGGTTACAGGTTGATAGCCCAGAGGGTCATCTGACACCCCAATAACTTAGTTATCAACCCCAATCCTTACCATAACACCAAACTCGGGTGTTAAAAGTAGCACCAATTGGATTCAACGGAGGACCGCACCTAGGGGGGTTATTTCTTAACACTTTTGGGTGTTATTTTTATACTCTTCATGTCATTTTTGACAACAAAAGTGTTAAAACACAACACCCCTGGGTGCAGTCCCCTGTTGACTCCAATTAGTGTTACTTTTAACCCCCAAGTTTTTGCAGTGTTAACCTAAGCTCTAAGCCTAATCCTAAATGTAACCCTAACCCTTAAACATAACCCTAGCTGTGGTACTTGCTCCAGCTCCTTTGATAGTTTCCATTCAGTATCTGAAGAGGAAGTTTTGAAGATTATTAAGTCTTCTCATATTACATCTTGCAAGTTGGACCCTCTGCCTGTTTCCATCACGAAGGAATGTATTGACGAGATGTTGCCTGGAATGACGGCAATTGTGAATCAGTCGTTACTATCTGGCTCTTTTCCATCAAGCCTGAAACATGCAATCGTCACTCCGCTTCTTAAGAAGCCCAAGCTTGATGCTGATGAACTTGCAAACTACCGTCCGATATCTAACCTGACCTACTTAGGCAAGTTGATTGAGCGCGTCGCAATTTCTCAACTTCAGTCCTATCTGCATGATAATGACCTCAACGCCTCCAAACAATCAGCGTATCGTGCACATCACATAACAGTACTGAGTCTGCATTGCTCCGTGTTCAGTCAGACATTCTTTGTGCACTTGATAAAGGTAATGAGGCCATTCTTGTCCTCCTTGATTTTTTCGTCGGCTCTCGACACAATAGACCATCAGTTATTGCTTCAGAGATTAGCTGACAGATATGGCGTGTCTGGTACTGCCCATATGTGGATTAAATCATATCTTGAGAATAGAAGACAATCTGTCGTCGTGAAAGATGCAGTTTCAACCAGTGTTTCTCTCAGCTGCGGAGTACCACAGGGATCGGTCGCTGGGCCGTTACTTTTCACCATGTACAGTGCCCCTATGCAAGATCTTATAACATCACATGGTGTGCATACTATGGTGTACGCAGACGATACACAACTATATATGTGTTTCCACCCTGATGATCGAGCTCAGGCTATTGAAGTGATGGAAAACTGCATTGCGGATGTGAGATCATGGGCAGTTGCAAATAAATTGGTCCTTAACGATGCCAAGACCGAACTCATCCATGTCACTTCCCACTACACGAACAGACCTGCGACAAAAATATCGCTTGTAATCGGGGATTCCGTGATCAATTCTTCAAGTGGTGCGCGCAATCTAGGCGCTGTAATGGATTCTCACTTTTGTATGAAAGAGCACATCGACAGCATCTGTAAATCTGCCCTAGTTGCAATTCGTAGAATTGGTCAAATCAGATATTATCTTGACGAGGTCAACACAGCGAGATTAGTTCACGCATTTGTTACTTCAAGGATTGATTCCTGCAACTCTTTGTTATACGTCCTACCGGATAGCTATATCTCCAAGTTGCAGCGAGTTCAAAACACTGCAGCCCGGCTCGTCACTCACACCTCCAAGTATCAACACATCACTCCTATTCTTCAGGCACTTCACTGGCTCCCTGTACAACAGCGGATAATCTATAAGATTCTTCTCATGACCTTCAAGGCTCAAAATCAACTTTCTCCTCTGTACATCTCACAGTTCATCTCGCACTACAATCCTAGTCGCAAACTTCGTTCTTCTTCTAAATCACTTCTCTCAGTCACATGTCGTCCATCTACCAAGTATTATGGGGAAAGATCATTCGCGTTAGCTGCACCTTTTCTTTGGAACAACCTGCCACATAACATTCGTTCTGCTGACTCACTGCACTCTTTCAAGCGACTTCTGAAGACGCATCTTTTCATTGTTTGATTCATCTGTGATTTTGTTGTTATATAATTTATTATGTTTCAATTTTGCTGAGGGTGATGTGCTAGAAACCTCTCCCCTCAGCAGGGTGTTGTGCCACCCCATTTTCGTGTTTTATTTATCGCCAGATAGTTATCGCTGTTTTTCGTCAAATATATCTTGTAAAAATACTTCTGTGTTGTTCTTGCTGAGGGTGGCGTGCTGGTAACCTCTCCCCTCAGCAGGGTGCTGTGTCACCCCATATTGCGTTTTAATAATCGGCATAATGTTGTTCTCGCCGCTGGTCTCGCCTACGCCTTAATTTTAATTGTATTATCATGTTTGTTCTCGCTGAGGGTGACGTGCTGGTAACCTCTCCCCTCAGCAGGGTGTTGTGCCACCCCATATTTCGCGTTTTATTTATTATGTTTCTAGCTGAGGGTGACGTGCTGGCAACCTCTCCCCTCAGCAGGGTGATGTGCCACCATCATATTGCTGTTTTTCCAAGCTGAAATATTTCTCGCTTCTGTCTGATTTGATCTTATTCGCCATTTAATAATTATTATGTTTTTATATTGATCATGTTGAACTTGGTTTTTGCTATAATGAGTATAATGGCCTGTAAATATAATATGGTCATTGTTTTATTGCTTACTGTATGTATATGCTGTGCTACCATGCGTCTTTCACTTGGTTGGGACCCTTTGCTCGTTCTTATTTTCTCCTTTCCTTGTGAGGGATGCTTGGTGTAGCCTAATTAATCTTGTTATTGTAGATTGTATTTTAAGGTGTATTATTTAAGGATTTTTGTACATTTATTTAGTTTTTACTTTTATGTATATGTGCTCTGTAAAGCGCATCGAGACTTCTGTATGATGCGCTATATAAATCTCTTTTATTATTATTATTATTAATCCCAGCCCTAACCCTAACCAACCCCTATCCTGAACCCTAATGCTAAACCTTATTCCTAACCCTAAGCCTAACCTGAAATGCCCAACTAACCCTTTTTAGACTAATGACCCTTCGAACTAATTGGCTGTTCCTGTGCATACTGACTGGAATATTGGAAGTGAGAGTTCCATGGCCCTGTCAAAATTGGTTGATCCATGATTTATTTTATCAAGCTTGTGAAAATGAAAGACCTGTAGGAAATACAAAAAGGTTGCATCAAATCAGATTCAGGGTGTGATTTGTCTGGATTTTTCCAGATTTTCTGTGGCCAAAATTTACGCAATTTTGTTGATTTTCAGCCTGTTTTAGGGTATTTTTGCCCAATTTCACACTGTTTTTCTGGATTTTTTACTTTTTATCTGGATATTTCACAAGCTTTGACTCACATCCCTGCAGATTTTAAAATCAACTTCAACATTTTTTTTAATTTCTTCAACTTCATATTTTTTACTGCATGGCCCAAACAGCCCTATGCCCCAACCAGTGTAGGACATCATCGCCAATCAGGAAATATCTTGGAGTTTATATGGCTAGTTTAATTTTACTTAAAACTGCTCACAACCTTGTAATTGTGAATTGAATCAAAATACTGCTCACAACTTTTATTTCAGAGACAATCCTGTGACAATTCACAATGTATTTGCTGTGAGCCGTAGCATAGAGGAGGCTGGTTATAACCATTCTGTAGGCAATGATAAGCTGCTACTACACTGCTCAAAACCGGCTAACTTCCTTGGCATTCTCTCAAGGTAATATGTGCCCATCCACCATAAACTGGTCGTAAAGTCAGCATTTTCCATTTTGAGATACAATCAAAAACAGTAAATGGATTTCTATGTAAAATATATTAGGAATTTGGCCTTTAATGAACCATAACTTCACTTCCAGCTGGTTGAGGTATCATTTTAAAGCTGAAAGTGCATTCTTTCAAAATCTGCAATAACCAGAAAATCTAGACTTTACTACCACTTCGTGGTGGATGGTCACATATTTTGTTTGTGTTATTCCGCTGGGGTTGGGGGTTATGATTCACTATGTGAGTCATCCCAGCAAACACAAAAACGTTTTTAAAACATTTTTAATAAGTTATATTTTGGCTTTTGGTTTACATAAAAACATTTTAATAACATTAAAATGTCGGGTTATATAAAGGTCATGAAAACATTTTAAAACGTTTTGTTTGAAAACACACTACAACAATATTTTTCAAATGTTTTCAAAAATGTTATTGTAAACTATTTTTGCAAAAGTTTTTTGCCAAATATTTTGTCAACACTTAAATAACATTATGTTATAATATTTGCACCCCGCAAACACAGAAATGTTCTTAAAATGTTTTTTTCAAAACGTTTTAATAACATTTAAATGTCGAGTTATATAAAGGTCATGAAAACGTTTTTAAAACGTTATTGAAAATATTTTGGGCAAACATTTTTCACAAAATATTTTTTCAACCCCAAAATAACATTCTGTTTAGAATGTTTTGTATCAAGTTTTCAAAAATGTTTTTGGAATGTTATTAAAACATTTTTATACCCTTTATATAACCCGACATTTAAACGTTTTCTGTAAAACATTAATGTTTGCTGAGCAGTAGATTATCAAAATAATGATGTTTTCTGACAACCTTTTATAACCTTTTGCGAATGATGTCAAAAACGTTTTGTGTTTGCTGGGATAGCACTGACATGACTGAGGAGGCTGGTTATAAGCATTCTGTACCCTTCAACACTTCAACAATCATTCCACTGCCATTAGGATATATTAGATTCATTTCCGCTTCCACAAGTCTGCAACTGATGCGCAGGTACTCTCAGCAGACTTAGATTGTGATTACCCCCAGCAGCTCCCCATTTAAACCTTGGTGGAATGAAGCAATTGGGAATTAAGACGTCTTGCCCAAGAACGCAACACACTGGCCGTGGTGGGGCTCGAACCTGCAACCTTTCGATTATGAAGCTTGCACCCTAACCAATAGGCCATCGTGCTCCCTGCAGCTATTTACCAGACCAGCTATTTACCTTGGCATGGTCATTCACAAGGAGATGGCCCCATGCAGATTGCAAGACTATCATGGTTTAGAAGCAATTTTTTTTTACAAAATGGAAACTATTTTGATTTCAAAATGCTTTTTTGAAAGATATTTGCTTAGGGCAGGGACAGCTAACCCCTAGAGTTGGTATTTGGTAACCCATGTCATGCCACACAGGACCAAACTCTAGGAGAATTTTTAAAAAAAATCATATTCAAGGGGGTTAAAAATAAGCCACCTGGTACTCATTCAGTACAGGCTAATAAACCATGATCATCAGCAGCTTAAATCACAGATTTCAATTTTTCTTTCCAGAGGTTTACTCCTTCCTAAAATCGTTGTCAGTGAGCTTGGCATTATGCGTCGTGATGCTGGATTACTGGGAAGTGGCTTGTACTTTGGTGATAGATTGAGGTAAGAAATTCTACTCAATTTGTTCCCATATCATAATATGCTGATGGTTTCAGCAGTTTTGTAAGTTTGCGCCCTCTAAATTTTGCCAAGTGTAACTGCTGTTCACAAATGTGAACCTCCTATCCCTAGTAATTTGTAATTTGCTATGATGAACCCAAACAATATATTTCACTATATTATTTTAGTGGTTCTTAAAGCCATAATGTGTGATTTGCTTCACAGCGACACCCTCAATTTGACTCGGATTTCTACTTTTTGCATAATTATAATGCCCAGTGGTATACTAAAATACCACTTAAAAGACTAAGCCTGAAACGCTTTAATAACAGTAAAATTTAACTTTTTGTATTAAAATCGGGTTGACCCGGTTTTATTCAGAGTTCAGCGATCGAGTACTTGCTAACATGTACCGTGGATGTCAGCTTGAATGTACACATGTCGAGCGCGATACTCCGTGCAGTTACATCCCAGGGGGGTCACTCCCATTGTGGCCTGTACACCATCCGCGATAATCAACTTTTGAAAAGCACCCTTAACAAGGATTTAACCCTTGGCTAAAACAATACCCTAAACAGGGATTTTATTCCTTGCATCAAATTTCATACCCTAAATTTCATTTCGTATTAGCAATTGCAATTTTGCTACCCTTTTTCCAATATTTCATGTTTTTGACACCCTAAACGCGTTACTGGCGATCGTGCTTACCCACGAAAAACTACCCGTTTTACGCGTTTTCATTCGCGCCGATCGTGTACAGGCCACAATGGGAGTGACCCCCCCGGGAGTTACATGTAATACAATCGGCGAGCGTAGTACACACATCATTTGTTTGGCTCGAAATTAAAAGGGGATAAAGTGATCAGTGAAAACAAACATTTAAATAAGAATCTATTCTTTATGCAAATCACACATTATTGCTTTAATTCTATGTTTTTCTATTGACCCCATAGCACAGCTAGCCTGTATTCCTCCCCAAGTGAATTGACTGGTACCAGATTGATGGTTGTTACTAAAGTTGCCCTGGGTAACATCAAGGAGATCTTTGAACATGATATGACTATCGAGACACCACCTGCAGGATATAACAGCACACATGGAGTTGCAGATGGTGATGGGGTTCAGTCACAATTCACAGTAAGTAATTTTGTGTAAGTGAAGCTTCACCAAATGTGTTGCTAAGTTGCCTGGATTACATCAAAAGCAAGGAGATTTTTGAGCATGATTCTACTATCGATTATACAAGGGTTCATGGTCAGAGGTATATTCCAGAGGGCCCTTCCACAAATGAGGTATTTTAGTGCCCTAGGTGGAAGGAGTTCTGTGAGCATGATACTACTATTGAGGCACTTCCTGAAGGATATAACCACAGACTGTCTCTCTTTACAGTCTGTGGTGTAACATTGCATATGAAATAGCAAGAGTGGATGGTGGTATTTTATGGGGGTCCTTTACCGAATGAGGTATTTACTTGCCCTGGATAGCATGAAGGAGATGTTTCAGAATGATATGGGTATTGCTGCACCTCCGAAGGTTTTAAACAGCACACATGGTGATGGGAGAGGGGTGCATTCAGATTGAAAACAGGTGGTATGTCCAAGGGGGGTCTTTACCAAGTTAAGTTCTACACTGTCGCCTTAAAATGATTAATTATATGCATCCGCACAATAATTTACAGTTTTCAGGTGATGATCAGAGATGCCACTTTTCAGGTTGTAACCTGAATTCAGGTTTTTTGTGAGTCCAAAGTCCCACCTTTTTATTTATTTTCGGGCCCCTTTGGGGCTTTTTGGCCTGCATTTTTAGGTTTTACTCACCAATTGTTTGAGTGAAACTGCATGAGTGGCATCTTGGGATAACAGCATTTAGATAAAAATGATCTTTTCAGTTTAAGGGCCCTGTTTTAACACACTTTTAGCATGATAAAGTGTAAATTAGTTATATTACATCAAAATCATCTTGGCATATACATTCATATATAAAATACAGTACTATTATACAATATAAACAAAATAACATTAGAGTTGTAATAACTGTGCCCCCATTGTAACTTTGAGGTGTACTGTATAACACAGGTACCAAACTTTTTATCGTACTATAGGAAGATGAGTTTGTGGTGTATTCTGCAGACCAGCAATGCATCCAGTATGTGGTAGAGTTTACATTTCCTGAGGACACAGTGGAGTCATTTCAACGTCAGGTGTCTGTTGAAGAGACGGATTCATATCATCAAAGTATTGAGAAGCCAATAAGCAAGATAGGTGAGTGTGAACCTTCTATGTCTGCTGATTATTAATTCATAACCTCAAATTTATAGGGGTTTGAGGTGATATTTCTTAAACTTCGTCAGCAACTGGCATTCATCACAGCTGAAATACATTTAAGTTTTTGAACAGGGGAGGAGCTTAAAAATAGGGCTCTTAAAAGCTGTATGCACTCAGAAAATTTGAATGGTCCCCTGGGAAATGTTATAAGGCATTGGAAACAAAATGCTTGGTCGATCCTTATTATTTATGACAACAGTTAATTAACTATTGCTAATTGTTATAGCTTATGAATATTTGCCTGTATTGATATTGACCACTATAAATTTAGCATTAATTTTGATTAATTAGGTGTTAGTTCATTAATAACGAGCATCGACGGTCGATCCAAAGATCGAACCAATTTGTTTCTGGTGCCTAAACTTACCGTACAAAAACAACTGTGCAGATTCCTGGTTGTCCAATGAACTCACACTGTTTCTTTATGTACAGTAAGTTTATAACATTTGGCCCCAGGGAACCATTCAAATTTTCTGAGTGCATACCTCTTGCACTTTATAGAGCCATATTTTTTAAAGCTCCTCCTACTTTCAAAACTGGTAGATCACAGATGCATTTGAGTTCTGACGAACACTTATTGGTATTTAGGTTCAATAAAGTTGCCTCCAACCTCAATAAATTTGATAATATCAGAATAATGTTGCTCAAATTCAGAAATTTTACCCCCACAAAATTCAAATTCAGTCTCCTTAAATCCCCCATTTTAGGCTAATTTACTACATTATGAGCGCCATAATATAAACTAATGGAAAGCACATTTTCTGCCAAACAATTATTTTGCACCATAACCTGACACACCCCAATTAATATTTACCCCGTGTCGTTTATGTAGACCTCTACCAGACCAGTCTTGGAATTTTGCGAAAAAGTATTCCATATTAAATGTCAAGTCTGACGTAGGTGGTGTAAAGTTATTATTGTCTAAGTACTAGTTCATGCTTTGTTTTCGCCATTTTTTTACTATTCAAGATGTATCCGATGTGCAATGTGCATTCAATCCTGCCGCTAATGTCCAGTCTGGTTTGATAGCTGCTAGGGATGACAACCATCCTACAGTGGAGTTACAAGCTGTTCATGTTAGAGCACAGATTCAGGATTTAGCTTCACAAGTAAGTAGGCAAGATTAGGAATCCACAAATATTAAAGTTGGTGTGCCAAAACTAATTGGAATTTGTTTCATTCATCTCATCAAAGGACATGGTCAAATTGGTCATCTGAATAATATGTGTTCTAGGAGAAAACTGATTTATGGGTATGCCTGAGTGCTATATGTGTCTCATTTCACATAATAGCTAGGAATAAATACCAGACTCATCTCAAGTGGAGGTTACTTCCAAGTCACATAGTTAAAGAATGTTCTCTGTATTCCTTAACCATGTGACTTGGGGATAATTTGAAGCGACCTCCACTTGAGATGAGTCTGGCATTTATTCCTAGTTAGTATGTGAAATGAGGCACATGTAGCAGCTGACAAGTGCATTGTTTTGATATGGATTGTACACATATGATAGAATATCAGTACATGTGCCCTTGTCTCTCGCAGAAGAGTATAGTAGGATGTGTCTCTAGCCACAGATGCAGTGAATTCCTGTAATGTGTGCAGAGGCGTGTGGGTCTATGGCTGTGCATAACAAATTAAAATCACTGGCCTTCTTTTTGTTAAATTATTTCTCTCTTTTCTTACGTATTTTATAATGGTGGCAATTTGAACCATTTTGGTGTGACACTCTGTGTAAATTGCCAACATTGCAAGTCTGCATAAGATATGTACATTATTTTGTATCTGTACCTATCTGTACAAATCTCTGGTCATCCTATCAGAAAAAGGACTGGTCAATATAGGTCTGTGGATCAGAAGTTGCCAAAAATTGACACTAGCTATGAACTCAATCGAACAAACCACAGTCGCTAGGAAGGACTGAATCAATATGTCTTTTGATTGCTGTGACTGCAATAGCACAGGCTCTGTGGTGAACTCTGATACCTATGATGATCCAAGATATCCTCGCTACGCTCAGTGCTCGCTTCGCTCGCTCTTCGAGAGGTGCCGCGGTTTGTGCTTGCTTCACTCGCTATCGACAGGCTATACTATGACTGCAAGTATGATATGGGCATTTCTATACTATTTCTGCCTTTATGATGTGGATTTGTTTGTTTTCTTACCAGGTAATAGTATTTCAATCATACAAGAATCATAGTAACACCACTATAGAAGCTAAGTATGTGTTTCCACTTGATGATGAAGCAGCGGTGTGTGGCTTTGAAGCATACATCAATGACAAACATGTCATTGGTGTCGTCAAGGAGAAAGAAGAAGCTAAGCGTGAATACAGACAAGCCATTGCAGAAGGACATGGGGCTTACCTCATGGATGAGGAATCTCCAGTAAGTATGATAAAAATGATTACCCTGTGAGTACTCCCTGTGAGTACTACCTGCTGATTGGTTACAAGAACACTATTGGGATTTATTAAGCCAATCAGCTAGTGACATGGTAAGAATTGGGGTAGGACTGAAGAGGCTTAACCCCATGCGCACTACCTGCTGATTGGTTGCAAGAACACTTTTAGGATTTATTCAACCAATCAGTAACATGGGAAGAATGGTGGTGGTAGACTAAAGAGGTTTGAGCTTTACTTTTTAGAAGCTATATTGTAATTGGTCACTCAGAACTGCCCTGGGCATGCTGGGTGCAGTCCTAGTGCGGAATCAACCAATTCAGCACCCCAAATATGGTGTGTGGTTTGTGTGTATTTCAACATAAAGAGTCATTTGAAAGACCATTTTAATTGAACTTGATTATAACCAAATTAGTGGTATTAGTGCAAATTTTTGCTATTGTGTCAGGAATTTGGGGGAGCCATTTTATATCCTTGCCCCTGGGCACCTCAACCCCTTGCTAGGCTGTTATACACTCTTAAAACAATGTGGTCAAAATTGACCACATAGTAGTCAACTATGCACCTTACCCTTAAATTGTGGTCAAAATTTAACCACAATAATGGTCAAAATTTGACTACAATTTAGGGGTAAGGTGCATAGGAACATGTTGTTTTAAGTGTGTACATGAGATGAAGTTGGGTCATCCTCCTGTATGCTATATAAAAGGGTAAATTGAATCTCTTATGGAATGCTTTGTTTGCTTATTTTACATTTTTTCTTCATTTTTCCGCAGAATGTGTTCTCAGTGAGTGTTGGAAATCTACCGCCAAATGCCAACGTACTCATCAAAATCACATATGTCACAGAATTGGCTGTAGAGGGTGGCAGGCTAGCGTTCACTCTTTTAGGAAGTGTTGCACCATGGAAACGGAAGCAAATCCAAGCTAAAGATAATGCAGATAGTGATGCAGCAGGTGTCCATGTTGATGCCAGCACACACACAAGGTACATTATTGAAAACATTTTATATGCAATAAACACAATGCTCTATCTGCTGCCTTGTGGTCTTTAACATGGACTGCTAAAAACATGAAGACTTCATGTGCAAAACATGATAGGCTATAATGGCTATTCCAGTTTAAATCCATACAACCCCTGTGGAAGACAATGACTTTAATCTTCCACACTAGGAGTGTGAATTTCTAATCGGGTTACCTAAACATGCTAAATTGGGCGACTACATTTGAAATTTACACCCCCTGTGTGGGAGATTAAGGTCATGTCTTCTTTATCAATATTGTTATTGATAGATTAACAGTTATTTGCTCAGATTAGTATTACAAAATTATACTGCATAAAAGCAAAATGAATAAAACAACATCAGACCACATTCATGAACATTTCAATGTTGTATGGATTACTTCCAGGGAGGAATCTCTTCAGGTCTCATTACACATGGCCAGTGATATCCGCAGTGTTGAATCACCCACTCATTGTATCAAAACAAAGGTACGGTTAATCACATAAACTTAATATATTTTTTTTATTAAAACTGTCTCGAATGAGAGCTAGACTTATCCCCCCCCAGTTTACCCCATCAAAATGCAGATTTATTTCTCATACCATCACTCAGTGATTTATCCCACTACCCTTTTCATGAGAATGGCATATTTTACCCCTAAATGTGTCACAAATTAGTAACATGCCTGATCATAAAACCTTTTACACATTTTTTAGTTATTATGTATATATCACCCCTCTCGATCCTGCCCAATACCTCGATTTCCACTTGTTTTTGTCTTTATTCACTTGAAAAAAGTATATGATGTAGATATATCCTTATCTCTGTGTTTTGTTTTGTTACCCATTTTAACATTATTCTCCATTCTAATTATATGATTTTAGTATCAAAACAGCCAAGGTTGTGTGAAGCTATCAGGGGGTGCAGGACTTGGTGACAGTTTCCAACTTTTCATTGGATTAGCAGAGATTCATTCACCAAGACTATGGCTTGAAACTAATCCAGAACGGAATCAACAGGTGAGTGTGCCTTATTATTGGTTAGGTTTTACTCAAGTTGACCCTTGACATAAAATCATGATGTTTATATTTTTATTGGAGGTGGGCAAAGTGAATTTCAAGGGGGAGCAAAATAAACAAATTTTGCACAAAATTGATGCAGAAATTTTTGTAATTTTGGTGTTTTTTTAAGGTGTATCTGGTTTTTAAAAAAAATTTTGGCAACTAAAATATAAACCCAGTCTAACTAATAGATTGGTATAGCTTTGGCGATAGTAAAGAAATCACTTATGAAAACAAAATTGTTTATCACGAGCCCACAACAAAATATTTTTCAATTGGAGAAATACAACAATTTGTTTACAAGCACAATTACTGTAACCTTGAATATGATGCAGTAGCTAGTCCAAATAAGGACTGGCCTAAATACGGACTGCCCTAATTTAGACATACCACCCGGGCATACCACACATAATATTTAAAAAAAATCAAATTCAATGTGCCAAGTTTTTATTGTTATCATCATAGAGGAATGCATGTTTCACACATTAAATATGCAATTCCAAGTATTTTGTTTATTTATACACTGTTCTTACTGTTTTTTATCATCAGAGTAAACACTTTTCTACCATGTATCTATCTATTATTTTGCTCTCTTTTCTGTTGAAAGATAATGAAAAGCGATGTAAAAAAGTGGGCTCATCATCGAGATGATGATGGATAAAAAGAATAATCCCATATTACACAATTTGGTACTTTTTTCTATTCATTATAAGGTAAAGGTAAAGGTAAAAGATGCGAACCTGTATATAAACAGTGAACGGAGTGCCCATCTCTCTTTCATTGGCGATTGGGCCAGACTCCTCCATGTAATTTTGTTGTAGGGGGGTCGCTACACCTCCTCCACAGCGAGTCTGTTACCTTCCCAGCATTAAAGAATGCCGGTACCCATTTATATACACCTGGGTGGAGAGGAGTAATCGAGATAAAGTACCTTACTCAAGGGCACAACACGATGGCGTCGCCGGGACTCGAACCCGCAGTAATGGTTGCTTGTAACATGAGTGCTACTTTTATTATTTTATATCATTTCAGGCAGTCATGCTGGTATTCTACCCAGATTTTGTCACCCATGTTATCAATGATCCCGAGATCATCCTCATGGTGGATCTGTCCAATTCTATGCAAGGAAACAACCTACAAGAAGCTAAGACACTCTCACAGCTCATACTCAGACAACTACCTGCTGCATGCACATTCAATGTGATCATCTTTGGCACAGGTTAGATTGAGTGGTTGATTAATTGATTGAGTCAGTGAGTGAGTGAGTTTGTGATTGATTGGGGAATGAGTCAGTCGGTGCATGGGGTGGGTAGGTGTGTGTGTGTTGGGGGATGAGAGAGAGAGAGTAAGCTTATGAGTAATACAGCAATAAAAACTACAATTATTATTTCTCTTCTACTTTTAGAATATGAAGAACTTTTCCCATCTAGCCAAACCAAATCAAAGCCAACCTTAGACAAAGCCTTGAGATTCATCCAGGAAGCTGAAGCCAACCGAGGCAGCACAGAGGCCTGGAATCCTATGCATGCATACTTCCTACTCAAACAAGGCAATACTAAGCCTTGTAATATCTTCTTGGTTAGTGATGGTCATGTGTCTAATGAGACAGCTACACTGATGGCTATTAGTCAGAATAGGGAGACATCAAGAATCTTTACATTTGGGATGAGGTAAGATAAGGCAAAAAAATAAACCACTTTTGGAGCAAACTTGCTGCTCAGTGCTGGTGACAAGAATTTTCACAGCACATGTGTCAAAGTTCACTTTTCAAACTCTGAAATGTAGTTAGGGTAACAAAAACTACTGGTTAAGAAAGTCTACTAGATGACCTCAAAAGGTCATCTGTGAAAATAGAAATGGGGACAAATTGTCATGAATTTGGCCCTTATATTTAATAGCCAATGTTGACATGGGGTCATCATCGTAATATTTTGGACTAACACCTCGGCTAAATAGTACTTTAGAATATGACAGTAATGACATCATGAATGTGAACACCAAGCCAAAATATGTCAAAATCACTGGGCCTATGCCGTGATGGGTCTAGATATATATGTGAGATGTGTATGCTTTTGATATATGGGTTGTTCGGTCTATAAAAGGATGTTTTCTTTTCTTTTTGTACCCAAATGTTACCAGCATGCCAACATTCATCTCAAATACACAATTCAAAGTTGAGGTCTGTTGCAAAATGAAGGGATTTGACTCTGCAGTTACATTCTAATTGGTATGAGCTTCATGATTTTAAGACACAGAAATAACTTTTTGGGGCTTATTCATGTATTTTAATCTTTCCATATAATGTTCTTTCATTCTCATGACAAATTATGAAATTGAAATTTATACATTGCATTAACACATACAGCTCTACAGCTGATCACCACACCTTGCGTTCAATGAGTCGTCTGGGCGGTGGCGATTTTGAATTTTTTGATGTCAAAGCCAAGTCGACATGGGAAAAGAAGGTAAGTGACTTGGGCTCTTAAGCTGAATTTATACTCAATCGCTTTTGCAGAAAAGCGATTTTCACGCATGCTCAATGTTTACTTACATTTCCAGAGCGTCAAGCCGATCAATCGATTCAAATCGCGGAGGCAAAAACAGCGTCGCTTTTGCAAGTTGAAGAAATCTCAACTTCCCAGCGATATCGCTTGACACGTGAATGCGTCAACCAATCATATACAACCAACTGGATCTATTATTTTACTAATTAATTTATCTTTCTCGATTTTTAACTTTTGATGATGAATTAATTCAAAGCAATAATTATTGACAGCAACTGATGTTTTAAAATGTATTTTGTGGCATTTAGAATATTTTAATTGTCGTCTGCAATCGCTATCGCTGCGTGATAAGTATAAATGCAAAAGCGACGGGCGATGCATCGCAAAATTGGCGATTGCAAATCGCTTTTTCAAAAGCGATTAATCGCATCGCTCGGCGATCGAGTATAAATTCAGCTTTACTGTCACCACCACACAAATATAAATACTGGATTTTTCAGTTTAATATAGAAATACCAACCTTTTTAGACATACCTTTTCAAAAAGTAGTTGTAAATGGGTTTTTTTTTCATAAAGTTAAAGATGTGCTCTACCATGTCTACTGGCCATTATTTTATGATATCTACACCACCAGAGCAATTTCACTCAAAATTTGATTATAGACCTCAAAACAAAAATGTTTTCATGACCTTTATATAAATGTTGAGATTAAAAATATATTTTTTAGGTTTTCTATTTCCTGGAAGTCATTCCCAATAATATAATACTCTGAAGAAATCGCACAGAACAAAGTGTCGCACCAAAATGGTTCAAATTGCCACCAACTTTACCCAGCAAACACAAAAACGTTTTAAAAACGTTTTAAATAAGTTATATTTTGGCTTTTGGTTTAGGTAAAAACGTTTTAATAACATTAAAATGTCGGGTTATATAAAGGTCATGATAACGTTTTAAAAGCGTTTTGTATGAAAACACACTACAACAATATTTTTAAATGTTTTCAAACAATGTTATTGTAAACTATTTTTGCAAACTTTTTTGCCAAATATTGTGTCAATACTTAAATAACATTATGTTAAAATATTTGAACCCAGCAAACACACAAATGTTCTTAAAATGGTTTTTTCAAAACCTTTTAATAACATTTAAATGTCGGGTTATATAAAGGTCATGAAAACGTTTTTAAAACGTTATTGAAAATATTTTGGGCAAACATTTTTCGCAAAATATTTTTTCAACCCCAAAGTAACATTCTCTTTAGAATGTTTTGTATCAAGTTTTCAAGAATGTTTTTGGAATGTTATTAAAACGTTTTTATACCCTTTATATAACCCGATATTTAAACGTTTTCTGTAAAACATTTTTGTTTGCTGAGCAGTAGATTATCAAAAAATATTTTTTAAGGTTGTGAAAACGTTTTATACTCTTAATATACCCTTTATATAACCCGACATTTAAACGTTTTCTGACAACCTTTTATAACCTTTTGCGAATGATGTCGAAAACGTTTTGTGTTTGCTGGGTATACCATTGTTAGGCGTATGTAAGAAAAGGCAGAGGTAATTTTTGTGGAATATAATTTTCATCCAATTTCCAAACTTTAAATGATAGAGGCACAGTAAAGAGACAACAGCTTTTTAACAATACTTCTGTAAAATAAGGGGGGGGAGCTAATTTGATTTGACTTTTTGTTTGCCTAATATGACTACCTCTTAAACACGCCCAAGTACTACAAAATACTGCTTGATATATGTGCTGTTCGTGCATGCATCCCACATGGTGTGATGACGTAATCGCCCTAAGTGATATATAGGCATGGTTAGCTGGCCAGCGAAGCCCAAGACCCGTGGCAAAGTGTTGCCAACCATCTGCTTGGCATGCGAGGGGTCTCGGGTTCGAATCCCACCCAGAGCAAACAACTTCTCTCTTTATTCCTTCCTTCTTTCCCTTCCCGTCGCCAAAAAGCCCCTGGCGGGTTAGGGTTAACGTCACTGTAACATTGCTTTTGATGCATTTTATTGAAGCTGAAACATCAAATCAGTCGATGTTGTCAACCAGCTGTGAGTAACATTGGCATAGAATGGGGAAATGAAGACAAACCCTCATCTGAAGACAGGGATCCATTGCAAGCTCCAGCACAGATCACTACGGTATTCAGTGGCTCCCGTCTTGTGGTCTATGCACTTGTCAACTCATGTTCACAGGTGAGTATCTGGTAGTGTGTTAGGTGAGAGTAAGGGGATAGAAGAGTGTCTCTTACCAGGCAGGTGGCCAGTGGTCCATCCATCATGTAAGCAGTCTCAAAATTGGCCTATTCGCCGATCGTGCGTGTTACGGGATCTGATACCCCTGGGTACGTAATAATAAATCACGCCCTCATTGGGTTCGGGGAGTCTCCATCATGGCAGAATAGCAAATAAACCATGTCATCTTTACCTCCTGATTTATTGTAGTTTTATGAAGCGTTACATCACGCAACAGTGCGGTCATCTCAAAACTAGATTCTACCTGCAAAATGCTTGTTGTGTGTGCCTACGCTTGTCAAACGTGTGCTTTAATTGCTGCAAATGCTTTGCAAAAGCCTTCTGACACGTTGCTAATGAGGGCGAAAAACAAAAATGCACTTTTTGCGCATGTGTTTGCAAGGAAAACTTTGTTTTGATAGCAAGATGGCAGATCTGTGCAAAGGTTGAATTGTCAAGACTTCATTGAGGGTTCAGCCTGCTTTATTGCGCCACTAAGGAGGAAAGTGGGGCATTTACCCCCCCCCCCATATTTTTCTTGCCCCCTGCACAATAAAAACCCCAAATTACAAAAATTCCTGGCACTGTATGCTTACATGAAGGTAATACCTGGCCTGGGTTGCATTTCTAGTCAGTGTGTGAAATTGAAATCAGTTTTCTAAACATTTGTCAGTTTTTACTTTTAAAAATTGACATTGAATACCTACCTAAATGAAAGCTGAGTGTTCTACTGATACTTCTGTCAATATTTTCTTCCAGGTTGTTTTGAAAGCTGATGTTCCTACTGTGCCATATGGCAGCAAGGAGGTCATCACCAAATTTGCAGCTGAAGATATCAAGAACTCACAAGGAATGGCAAGTCATTTTATTTTGTTCTGTTCGAAAAGCCATTTGAACGTTTATTTGATCAGCATGTCGTTGTGTATCTACACATGCTGCACAAGAACATACAATGTGGAATGATTGCTTGCTACAATAACAGTCGTCTTAGGGCATTTAAATAAAGGCACTTAATTTAATGCCCATGTGACCAGATGGGCACTGACATTACAGCTAGACAGGAAGGCTGGAAAAGTGACCTTTGGCACAGCGAGCGGTCTTCATGTGTATTTCAATTGGAAACACGGCATGAATGTCCAAATTTTCTAGAAAATTTGTCATGTTTTTTGCACCTTTGTAGTATTATTTCAAGAGTTTCTGTCAATAACCTTTTTTTTTTTCTGTCTTTAAAAACTTCCAAAATTTAGTTCTTCAAAACATACTAAAAAAGTAGTATCTCCCAATGTGTAATGAATTACCTTATACAATTTTGAGTAATTTCGATGATATTTTGTCTGAAAAGTTCCTATCTCTTAGCATTGTAGCACATCTACTGATCACTTGATGGTCTTGGTATGGCAGCGCCCATGGGTCATGTGGGCATTAAATTATGGGCCTTTATTTAAATACCCTATTATGACTGAAGAGGTAACTGGAAATCATTTTGGGAAAGAAGGACCCAAAATGTTACATTAAACTAAGCAAAACAAAATGGTGATTTGATCCTGGATGACCCCAAAATGACATTGACATTTGTTGTGTCACTTCGGTGGTCGTTCCCACCAAATTTTTGAACCTACGACAATCTATGGCGATTTTACCCCGAATGACTCTAAATTGGCCTTGACATTTTGTCTCGTTTCGGAACCTGCGACAATATATGGCGATATGACCCTGAATGGACCTTGACATTTTTTGTCTTGTTTGGTGGCCGCTCCCACTAAATTTCATGAACCTGCGACAATCTATGGTGATTTGACCATGGATGACACTGAATGATCCAAAATTGGCCTTGACATTGGTGTCTCATTTCGGTGCTCCTTCTTTTAGTTACACCCACCCACGCCACTGTTCTTTTAGTTACACCAGCCAAGCATATTAATTATGTTGGTTACTTAGAGATAATATTGAGAGACTGGCCATGGCAACCTATGGGGAGTAAGAGGGAAGACCCCATTTGCAACAAATGCAAACTTGCTCTGGCTTGGACCAAGTCCACCTATCCACCAAGTTTGAGGGCCATGATGCGACCTGTCTGTTCCGAGAATAAGGGTGGACAGACAGACACACACCCCGACACACAGCTAGACGCCAAGACGGACAGACTACCAGTATTATTATATAGATATAAGAAAGAAAGAATAAAAGTAATTGTGGAAGGTGTATGATAAAGTAAAATTTGTTGTTGTTTTTTTGTTTGTTTGTTTTGTTATTTGACAAATGTACAGATACTCCATCAACTTGCAGCAAGAGCCATTGTACAAGACTGGGAAGAGGGCGCTCTTCATTCCGATCGCTTACATCATGAAGCCAAGAAGATGGAGATTCAGTCCTCCATTGTTCCTCTTAGCATGGAGTACAACATCATTACTCCTTACACCAGCTTTATTGCAGTCGAAGAAAGACGAGAGGTAGGCCCACAATATTCATTAGGCCTAAAAAATTGTTTGATTGGCGTAATTAACATACAAAAAAAATTAGGTAATTTTTTTTTTTTTTTTTTTCAATTTTAAAAAAATTTGCAAAAGAATAAGAAAAAAGTCCAGGGTCGGGCCTATTTTTAAGGTCGGTCGGGTTACGCCAATCAAACAATTTTGTTAGGCCTTATGAAATTAAATAAAAATTAGGGATAGCTTAATGACTAAAAGCTTTATCTATTATTATACCGATATTATTGTACCGTAACATCAGTGAAAATCAGACTCTTCAAAGCCTGAAGCTGTTGAAAGTATTCTGTAAATGTATTGTCAGAAACTTGAACCATTACTAAGAAAATGGAAGCTAATAGAGGACTGACTCGATGGATACTACACACCAACTGTTGGATCGGGTATTAATTATGTCTGCTAGTGAGACCACATTCCAAACACTGATCTCTATGGCATTATTCTCCTTGTGTCATCACTAATCAGACAACATTAGTGCTGGTCACTGCATTCTCCCAATTGACCAACCTGTCTGCTGACTGATTTTCTGGACTCCTCCTGATAGGTAACTAAATAGAGGCAGAATGCCTCTTCAATACCCTGACACCATCAAGAGTGGTATATTAACCCTAACAGCCCTGAATACTACAAAATACTACTTGATATATGCGCTGTTCGTGCATGCATCCCACGTGGTGTGATGACGCAATCGCCCTAAGTGATATATAGGCACGGTTTCGCTGGCCAGCGAAGCCCAAGACCCGTGGCAAGGTGTCGCCGACCGAGTGCTTGGCATGCGAGGGGTCTCGGGTTCGAATCCCACCCAGAGCAAACAACTTCTTTCCTTCTTTTCTCTCTTTATTCTTTCCTTCTTTCCCTTCCCGTCGCCAAAAAGCCCCTAGGCGGTTAGGGTTAACCTGCAACCACCAGAGATTCAACAACTGATGAAAGCAGAAGAGTTTGGGCCAGCATACTTCTGATGCTTCCTTCATTCCATCCACAAACAACTGATGATGATGAATACACCCTATGAGATAAAAAGATATTCTGTTGTTTAGTTACATTATGTGATGTGTGTGTGGGAATGTAAGATTGAATTAAAATTATTTACTTTGGATCAAATTCAAACCCATATTTCAACCTTTGATTTTTCAGATGGTACTCCATACACCCTTCTTCAGCAAGAGTAGACTGCATCAGGTCGTGGTTCTGATACAGACTTGCTCTACATGATGAAATAAACTCCTCAACAAAAGTTTGGACAGTTTTTTCAAGCATCTGTATCTCAAATTGTTTGTGACATATTCATATCGTGTTGCATATCAATGGATAGCTACAATACTCCGCTTTACAATGACACCCCATTTGAAACAATAACATTTTTCACGGCTGACTACACGCCTTGTGGTTTTTCCACCCACTATTGAGGTTAGTGGCTGGCGTTGTTTGAGCACAGAATAATGGTCAATTTGGCAAATTCTGTGTGAGACCCCACTACATTCACAAGGCGTGTACTCAGCTGTGAAAAATGTTATGGTTTCAAATGGGGTGTCATTGTAAAGCGGAGTATTGTAGCTATCCATTGATATGCAATACGATATGAATATGTCACAAATAATTTGAGATACAGATGCTTGCAAAAACTTTCCAAACTTTTGTTGAGGAGTTTATGTGCACCATCTGAAAGTTGTGTGGTAGGAATATAAATTTTGTGTTTGGATCAAATTTATCACATGGATATAATTTTATTTATTGTTTTTAAGGGAGAAGATTTGTCTACAAATACAGGACCAAGTGTATCTGATTTAGTAGCAATGGCAGGTGTTGATGATATGCCATCTTTGGATTGGCAAGATGAAGTTACTCCTCAAGTAGAGGTAGGTATCCTCCTCCGCTAACTCCTCTTTTTTCATTTGCATCTCTTCCTCCTCCTGTCTTAACCATCAGAATTACTGATACCATCACCACCGCTGTATTTAAGGATTAATTTTAAAGATAGGATTTAGGGCTGTGCAATAATCGCCAAAAGTTGCCTCTTTTGGCCTGCTAAAATTGTTACCCCCCCGGGCCTGCCAAACAGCCCCCCCCCCCCGCACATATCCCAATTTGGAAACCTAATGGTCTTGATATAAGATGAACCTTCAGAACCTTCAGAATGCTTATCCTGCACGAAAACGCCTGGTGTGGCTATCTAAACATGCAGCGTTGTCATGCATGCAGCTGACTAATTAAAGTGAGCCTTCCTAGAGAGTTCTTTGAGGTCAATGTTGTCAAGTTGAGATCTGAAATACTTCAGGTTTTCTGTTGTCTTCACGTCAGCGGGTAAGAGGTTCCATTCCGGAATGGTGTATGGGTAGAGTGCATGTTTATAACAGTCTTTGTTGACATTGATTCTCTTGAGATTATTTGGGTGATTGTTTCTGGTTGATCTGCCAATTTGGTCTTTAGGTGTGAACTTGCGGTTGGTAATATTTGATGGTGCCAATGAGTTGAATTCTTTGAAGATGATGGTGAGACGAGCTTTTTGGCGTCTTGTAGCCAGGTTTTCCCATTTTAGTTCATGGAGGAGATGAGTAACACTGGTTTCACGCTTGTAGGCATTACAGACAAAGCGTGCCGCTCTGCGCTGTACCTTTTCAACTGTTTCAATGTGGGTGTGTTTGGGGGTCCCAAATACTGCTGCAGTACTCAAGTTTGGGACGAACTAATGTCTTATAGGCAGTGGCTTTGGTCTTTTCGTCAGCAGCATCTCAGGTTTCTCTTCAGAAGGCCAAGGATCTTATTTGCCCGGCAGTAACTTGATTGATGTGCTTGGACCAAGAAAGATCTTTTGACAATTCCACTCCTAAGTAAGGATGGTGATCAGTTTCTTGTAAGATGGAATTTCCCATTTTGTATTGTTGGATGACTGGTTTCTTCTTGTGTGACATATGCATGGTGAAGCATTTTGAAGTATTGAAGCTCATTTGCCAAGTTTGTTCCCAGTTGCACAATGAATCAATATCTTTTGTAAAATGTCACAATCACTTTGGGATGAAACTTGCGATAGAGTATGCAATCATCCGCAAATAAGCGTACTTGAGAGTTTACAGAGTCTGGGAGGTCGTTAATGTACATGAGGAACAATAACGGGCCTAATACTGTTCCTTGGGGAACTCCAGAAGTAACGGGGGAATTGGCAGACTTTTCACCATCTATGATGACTGTCTGCTGACGTTGTGTGAGGAAACTATCAATCCAGTCTTTAATGTTATTTCTGATGCCGATATGATGTAACTTAGCGAGTAAGCGTTTGTGAGGGACCATGTCGAACGCTTTGCTGAAATCCATTATGATGAGATCAACTTGACTTCTTCTATCAAGAATTTGCGCAAGGTCTTCAGTCAACGCTGCCAGCTGAGTCTCGCATGATCTTTCTTTGCGGAAACCGTGTTGGAGGTCAGTAAGCAGATGGTACTTGTCGACATGGTCCATAATATGACGATGAATAATGTGTTCTAACAATTTGCAGGATATACAGGTCAACGAGACTGGCCTGTAATTTGAAGGACAGGACCTGTCTCCCTTCTTATAAATGGGGGACACGTTTGCGTTGAGCCAATCCGTTGGTAACATACCGCAGTCGATAGACTTTTGAAAAATCTTCTGAAGTATCGGAGCAATAGATACTGCGCACTCCTTCAAAACTCTCGCGGGTATATTATCTGGTCCTGAAGCTTTGTTTGTCTTGAGGTTCAGGAGAAGTTTCTCAACTCCAGGCGTAGTAATATTTACAGGGGGCAAATCAGGAACTGAGCCATTGCTCATATCAGGAATACTTGACAGATCTTCCTTTGTAAAGACGGAACAGAATTGTTTATTTAATGCATCAGCTTTGTCCTTGGCACTAGAGATGGTACGCCCAGCGACCTCTAGGCCAGAGATACCAAACACCTCTTGTTTCTTAGTCTTTATAAAATTCCAGAATGGCTTTGTGTTCTCGGATTGAAGGCTAGCACCTATCACCTCCCTGACATAAGACTTATACTGCTTTCTGATCTTGCGGTCAGTACGACGCCTAATTCGCTTAAACTTTTCCCAAAGAGCTTTGCTACTTCTTTTACGAGCTTTGTTATAAAGTCGTTGTTTCTTACGAATTTCTCTCTTGGTTCCATCTGTGATCCAAGGCTGACTTAGTCTAGATGAACTCAGTTTGGAAGGAATATGCTGGTTTATGGCTGATTGCAGAGAATCTTTAAAGGATATCCACAGAGAATCAATGTCTAATTCTGCTACTAACTCATCTGAGAGCTGGTCATTGAAAGCTTCCATCTCTTTAATGATTTCAGCATAATCGCCCTTGTTAAAGAGAAAAATCTTTCTCCTTGGGCGCTTGACAAATTTGGGCTTAATACTTGCGTCGATGACAACGACATCATGGTCACTAATACCAGCTTGCACACTAACTTTGTTCACAAAAGATGGGCAATTTGTAAAACAGAGGTCCAAGATGCTGTTGTTCCTAGTTGGTTTGTCAACAATTTGCGCAAGATGCAAATGTAGTGAGCAGAAAATTTTGCAATTTTAAACATTTCTGGTTTTCCTAAGCCTCTTTAGAGCTTTTTAGAAGTGTCACATCAATGTGTGCCAAAAATTGCTTGACCCCCCCCTCTACCTGCCAAAATTGCTTCCCGTCCTCTCGGCCAGCCAAAAATATTTGCCCCGTTACACATAGGCAGCAAGTTTACTCTGGGCAATGCGCAAATATCTCAATTTTGCCTCCATTCCTGACTTAAGATGGCATGATTCCTGCATCGAGATAAAAATTTAAAATAAATTAAAACATTTATCTCAATGATTCCTGCTTCTGCCTCTCATGTGGTGATTTGAATTGATTTCCTATTTGTTTTCTTGTAGGTGAACCCAGAGAAGCAGATAGCCAATCTTTTGCGTACAGCTAATACAGCTACTGAGACTCTGTCATTTGATGCAGCAGAGAGGTATTATGAGGATGCACACAAAGTGGCAGAGGAGAAACTCAAACCAGACAGCTCACTTGTACTAGAGGTAAGTCACATATTTGAGCAGGATTTTAAAAAAAATTCTCATGACCATATTTGGAATAAGCATGAAAAATGTATTAAAATAAGTACAAACAAGCCTAGAAATGGTGTAGTTGTTCTTAAGATAGCTCTTGATATTTTGAGGAAACATCTCAAAAATGTTTGTGTTTGAAGACTATGACTGGCATGCAGAGCATTAAAGTTTGGAAGAGTGGACAGGCTTTACCATTTACAGGGTGGCCCGAAAATGAGAGAGGAAGACTAAATATTAATTCTGCATAATGGTATGTCAAAATATATTACAGCAGGATTTTCTTTGTTTCAAAATGAGAATTGCTTTGAAAAACAAAAGGCATTCCTGTAAATGAATAACAAAATGAATAACAAAATAAAGTTTTGTGTACATGGCAAAATTCATTAAAAGTTATGGTTTACAATTTACTTCACTTTTCCATTTTCAACATTTTGTGTGACTTTTGATCGCAGGTAGCTGACAAGCTATCCAAGTTTTACTTCCGGGTCAGACGCAGTGCCAAGAAAGCATTTTCTGTCATTGATAAGGTCTATAAAAAGCAACAAGAAACTCCCAGACCAGTACCGTCACAGCAAGGTAAGTCGCTTTTGTTGCTTTTCACATAAATTTGTCAAGTTGGCTGTAATCAGTAACATTTATGTGTTGTGGGTGGGGGTGTGTTGGTATCGTGTACTACTTGGAGATGTTACTTTTTCTGAAAAAGATGACATGCAGAGGAGCCCTGGCCTAAGTTTGTTTAATCGCTAATTCTTTCTCCTGGTATATAGCATATGAGATTATTCGCTGCAATTCTAATTGTAATTGGCTGTTGCTCGAAAATCACAATGTGAGTTCTTTC
Source organism: Amphiura filiformis (assembly GCF_039555335.1). Classification (NCBI taxonomy): domain Eukaryota; kingdom Metazoa; phylum Echinodermata; class Ophiuroidea; order Amphilepidida; family Amphiuridae; genus Amphiura; species Amphiura filiformis. Next base: position 51,910,775 of record NC_092647.1, read on the forward strand.
AAACAAAGTTGGCCATCCTTATGCTCCCAGCTTGAACTTGAAGTCATTTTCGATTTTATTTCAATCTTTTAGTGTACAAATCAGAGGAGCTAGAGCACTTGGATCAATTGGAAAAGGCAGCTGAGTGGGCTCAACTGTAAGTATCACTATGAACCTCATCCCAATGGCATTGTTCAATAACCTCAATTAAACAATCATAGTGCAAAATTTGACCTCAAGTTGCAGAGCATGAGTTTTTGTACCCAAATTTTCAAAGGTCATTCAATGAATGTGTAATTGTATTGGGGTTAAAGAACTGCACACTGATGGGTGAGCTTTTCGTGGACCCGAGTGTATGCAGCTGCAAAACGTACATGATAAACACCATGTGCTTACAAGATATTCTTCTAATCAGATAAAAAAATTTATTGTTTAAGATTAGTGTAGGCCTACATATTTCTTTTTTAATCGAATGAGCAGTGGCTTTCAATTTAAATCAAAATATATGTAAATAACACCATCAAATTTGGTGGGTATGTTCCCCCAGAATTTTGAGGTGGTGGGTCTTTGGGAGCTGATGCGTACCGGTAAAAGGGGGTCTTTTGGAGCTGCGAACCGGGGTGCAAACAAGTAAAATGGGGACTTTCATAGCTGCTAACAGTAAAATCAAGGGTCTTTCTTGCTTTTTGGTTGAAAATCGTCAGGAAAAAAATAGAAATATGAGGAATGAGCAATTTGGGGGTCTTTTAGAGCTGAAATTATCAAAATCAAGGGTCTTTTGGTGCTCTATTTTGGTCAAGTATAGGGGGTCTTTCGAAGCTGCGAAATCTAAAAAGGGGGGTCTTTCCGGGGGAGCATACCCGTATGGTCATTTGTGTTAAGTGCCACCCCGGGCTCAATTTACACACAAATGTATATTTTATAGAATAAAATTGCGACAAAAAAAGCAGAAAAAAATAAATAATTTGACATAGAAATGAAAATCCATGTTAAAAATAACTGAAAAAAATTCAATAGTTGATTTGCAACATTATCATTATTTATTTTTTTATCTTTTCAATGATAGTGCCTTGAAATAATTTGTAGTATAATCGTAATGGTGATTTGTTGACATTTTACAGGTGTAAATCTCTTGAAGAAAGCTTTCAACCCATTGACATTGGACCGCCTGTAAGAGATGAATCAACAACTCCTTATGAAGAAGAAATACATGAAGAAGGCAAGTATTTGGTTTAGCACACCCCAAAATCACGTCTCCCATTTTTTGGGTTTTTGTTGAAAAAGGGGTCCATTCATAGATGGCTCCAAGAAATCTGGGTTATTATGTGTAAATACTAAATATTGGGTGTCATTGACCATGAAAAATAACTTTTGGGCATAAATGTGCAAAAATTTGCCATTTTGGAGCTAAAATTGCTACAGAAATGTTACTTTTGTTCAAAATGGGCTCGAATTGTGCAACAAATGTGCAGATTTGGTGAGTTCTAAAAAATGGGGGTCATTGGGTGTGAACTGATGAAAAAAGGGGGTCATTGGGCAGTAGAGAAACCCTGGATCCACGTATTCAAAATATTTTATACCAAGTTATATTTCTTTGATACAGGTGATGAAAGTGCAGAGGTCTTACTACCTGTCCTTGAGCTTGAATATGATAACCAACCACTTGACAGGATAGTGGATTTGCCACCAATGAGACTGAGTGCACAAATGCGTGCAGATAGCATTGCAGAAGAGCGCATAGAGGTCTTGAAAGAAGATATGTTAGAAGGAGATGACCTTGAATATGACACAGTCGAGCTTGTTCCCATCATGCCTTGTTTAGGTTCAGCGCGTGCAGAGAGCCCTGAAACAGTGGAAGAAATTCATTATGCAGATTATGAAGAAGATGTTAAGCCGGTTACTGTGATTGCAAAAAGTGCACGTGCAGAGTCTCCAAAAATGAGGAAGAGATATGAAGGAGATAGCGATGAGGATACCTATGCTTATGGAGATTTACCACCGAGCTTGCCGTTTTTGTCAAGACAGATGACTATGGGATCTGAAGATGATTATGAGGAGCTGGCTGGATCAGTACCACCATCCACTATTGAAAGAGACATAGGGGGCATCGCAGGTGGTAGTGGTGATAGTTTTGATGATTATGAAGCACTACCAATAGGCCCAAAATCCTCTGCTGAAAGAAGTATCGGTGGTATCGCAGGAGGGGGTGATGATGATGGATTCATCCCCTATGAGGACTTACCCCCAAGCTCGCCAGTATTGATGAGACAAAGTACAATGGAATCTGAGGATGATTATGAGTGGGTGGCAGGTGTATCACCACCACCACCCTCTGCTAAAGAAAGGATGGGTGGCATTGCAGGTGGTTCCTATGATGATTATGAAGCACTACCAATAGGCCTACCAAAGGCAGCAGGACTACCACCTCCTGCACCTGCGGCACCCCCGCCAGTTGCACTTGGTGCTGCAGCACCCCCACCAGTACCTGGTGCAGCACCACCACTCCCCTCACCACCTGCACCTGTTGCACGAGCACCCCAGCAATCACCAGGTGCAGTACCACCACCCCCACCACCTGCACCTGATGCAGCAGTACCACCACCACCACCACCACCACCATCATCTCGTAGAGCACCACCTGCACCTGGTGGACCACCATTTCACAAAATGGCAAACATGCCGTCATTACCTGCATCTGAAAAATCAAAACCCACCCTCCTGAGTGAAATAAGACAAGGTGCTGCACTTAAGTCAGTTGAATTGAAAATTCCTTCTAAACAAGCTGTGGCGGAATTACCATTGAATAGCATATTACTACGCCATCAATTTTCTGTTGATGCAGATGAAGATGATTATGAAGATGATGAATGGGATGATGATTGGAGAGAAGTGCCTGAAAAAGAAAGATCAGAGAGAGAATCAGATGAAAAACAGATCAGTGATGATGCTATTGAAAACGCTGAAGAACGAACTCGCTCTCTTGATGATCTGCTACAAAAATCAGAAGAACTGTCAAAGAAGGGTAGTGTGGCATTTTCCAGCAAAGCCAAGTTGAAAAAGAAACGTGTAGCCCTGGGAATTCGTTTTCCTGCTCATGATGGGAAGCATGAGAAAGAAGAAAAGAAGAAGAAAGCTGTAAAAGAGAAGATGAAAGTAGCAGAGCCAGTGGAACCACTGACAGATATACCAAGTGCTAGGAGGAGTAAGCCACAACTGAATGCATCAAACATTGAGAAGCTACTGAAACTGAGAGAACAGGTGAGTAGGAGACCTTGTACGGGTACACGCTCAGAAAAAAGTGCAACTTAGAACCTTTTTTGTCTCGTATACAGCACCTTAAGTAATGATTATGTGATACAAAGAACTATTTTCTTGAATAAAGAACTTTTTTGATTCTACAAAGAACCCCGTGGAAAACCAATGGATTTCCAAAAAAAGTACTTTAGCCAAGAAAATAGTTCTTTGTAAAACCTTAAGCTTCAAGAACCTTTAAGAAACCATTCAGAAAGAATCCTCAAAAAGGGTTCTAAGTTTAACAGAAAATAGGTTCTTTAGCCAAGAAAATTATTTTTAGAACCAAAAAGGGTTAATGCTTCTTATTTTCACTTTTTTACTTTGTTATGGGTCCCTGAATTATTGAATTAGAAAGTTTCTATGCTTATATAAATCTTCAATGTTCTTTAAAGAACTTTCCAAAGTTATTTATAGATCTTAAACATTAATTGCTTAGGGTACTGTATAGTTGCACCTTTATTCTAAGAGTGTCTATGTGTCGGGGGGGCACTCACATGTGAAGGTGGTACAGGTATGTGCGGCGGTCAAGGGTCCCTTTTTCAGGCTCTAGCAGTTCCTTAAGACCCACATTTGGATATGCTCTAGTTCTTTGAGCCTCAAACTCGGACAATTGTTGTAGCTCTTTAAGCTCAAATTTGGAACAATTTGGAAATTTTTTAGCTCCACAGCCTATAATTTGACCCTAATTTCAGTTCATCAAGCCCCTATTTTCCCCGAAAATCAGTTCTTTGTTGCCAACATTTGGTGCTCTGCGCCGCACACCACTACCAAAATTCAAGTTGAGCCCCCACCCGAGATTATGCATACATTTTGCCATATCTCATGAAATGTTATGCAAGTTATCAGAAACTGTTACAGGTAGCCAACAAAAATTACTGTAATTATAGGTTAATGAGCGCATTACATTTGTTGGGAGAGAAATTAGACAAAATAATGCATGCACGCTGATGTTGATGCGTCTAATGCACGAGCCCCGAGGGGGGAGTGCATTAGACGCATCAACATCAGCGCAAGTGTATTATTTTGTCTAATTTCTCGAGCAGTAAGTAATACACATTTATTAACCTATTTCATACACAAGAAAAAAGATAAATGCATAATTTTTCTGTTTTTATGACAAATTATCACTATAGAAAGAAATATAAATGCATCAACCCGCCCGAAAAATGAATCAATCATATGCGATGCGAACGTGCGCGAAACACTGCGCGTAGTACGCGGAGTGCACAATATACACAATCATTGCATGTTTCACATTTTCTAATGCTTGCTCTGATTGGTTCTCGCTATCATAGAGTGTATTAATTTGTAATTGATTTGCCTTTTGTACATGCAGGGTTACAAATGGCGCTTTTCAAAAGATTTTGACAAGATCTTAGGCATCAACAGCCAGATTTGTACTGCTACTATCCAGGATACTAAGCTTGCATGGGGTAAGTACTAGAGTACCGAAGTGTGACGTCATAAAATTTTCTTTTTTTGCATTTCAGCATTTTCATGACCATATTTCAGTAGAACATGATGAAACATCCATGGTCCAAATGACTGTTTGGAACCAGGCCAATTTACACTGATTTCAATGGGGTTAATTAGGTATTCATGCGGCCATATCTCGGGGCCCTCATGATCCGATTCCCACCAAATTTGGACTGTGGATGTTTTTCATCATGCTCCACCGATACATGGTATTCAAAACGCTGAAAAAAGTTTTCTGTGACGTCATCACTTCGGTACTCTATTTAGCTTTTCATCTCTCTGCAATCAGTGACAGAGTTGGAATTTTTTTCAGGGGGCCTCAATAAGCTGAAATTTGGCAATTTTTGCTAAAAATGTTGGAATTTTCTGTTATTTTTGTTCTGACTGGGCAACCAAGGGGTGTCAAACCAAGATTTGGGGACTGATACACACTTAAAACTACGGGGTCAAAAATGACCCAAACGGGGTCATTTTTGACCCCAGCATAGTTATCAACTAAACACCATACCACTAACGGGGTCATTTTGACCCCATTGGTCGGGATCATTGCAATGACTACGTATTTGGGTCAAATAGTAACCCCATTGGGGTCAAAATATTACCACATTTCGGGGTCAAATGAAATGACCCCTTCAAAAGGGTTGCCTTATTGGGTTACTTAATGACCTCATTTCGGGGTCAAATGAAATGACCCATTTGAAAGGGTTGTTTTATAGGGTTACTCAATAACCACATTTAGGGGTTGTTTGGATTTTTTTAGTAGGCCTATGATCATGCTGGTCCCACCAGGACATAAGTGTGTTTCTGCACAGAGAAAGCATTACATAAACAGCAAACTGCGTCTGTGTATCACCCTCACACACAGTCAGTCATCGCCTCTCACCGCTGACGTATTATAAGCTTACATGATATAAGCTTATAACAACTGCAGCCAAGACACCAGCCACGACAGCATGAAATTGGAATGAATCTGCGTGCATAGACAAGGGTCTATCGGCATCCTTGCAGTCTCACTTTTCAACTAACTTTTCATATTCCATCATGCAGACAAGCACACGACAATCCGCTGAGCTGCACAATCAGAACAAATATGGCGCTGATGTGACCACGTGAGCCGATGCACACCGTGTGTGCAAATAGTTCCGAAATGCAAGTCATTATAAAGTTGACAAATTGGGTAACTTCGGTCAAAAAATTAGTTTTATTTATTAATCAATAAACATTAATTGCAGCTCATGTTTAAACTCATTTATGAATTGAGATTTTCAAAGCGGAAGATTGAAACTGATATCAATGCGCGACGGTATCGGCAAAATGACCACTAAGTTTTTGACCACGTTCGTCGTGGCTAAAATGACCTCGTGAGTGTGGTCAAATTAAAACAGTACAACCCCCTTGAAGGGTCAAAACAACCCCAAACGTGGTCAATTCAAAATGACCACGGAAAATATAACCCCGTAGTTTTTAGTGTGTAGTCATAAAGATGAAGGTGGGGTCATTTGGTGAAAAATTGTATAGACCAAAGACTGGCGAGAGCTGGCCAGGGGATGGGGGTAAACTCAAATTCAGCATTAATTAAAATGCCTCACCCTGTTAAAACAATTTGAAACTAGTGAAGAAAAGTGGACACAACATTTTAAAAAGCTTCAGTGCCATGGTTTCCTCTCTTGATCCAAAGGCTAGCAGTAAATGTGTTCTCTTGATTTATTGGGAGAGGTCTTCATTTCCCTGATCTTCAGTGAAATCTTTCTCTTTTTTTTCTTTCTACATAGACCAGCATGTCTATGCTTTTTAGCTTGGCTTGAACATTTTGTTTGCGCCTGGTCGCATCAGGACACAAGTACTATGTGATTATTAAAGAAACATACAAAGAACAAGTTATATAGCAAAACCTCCTAACTAGGGTCTTAGCTAGAAATTGAGGGTTGCCCATCATTTGAATAAAATTGCCTGTCCGAATTTGACCTTTAAAACATTTACCAGATGTCTATAGCCCATTTGGGGTTCAAAGAGTTCAAATATGTGCTGATATGGCCTTCTCCTACAAATCTGGTCTACTAAAAAAGTCAGTTAGCTTCTCAAAATTTATAATATAGCATCTGTCAAAGGCATTAATTTTGCCCGTCTCAGGAGCAAACTGGCCGTCTTAAATGACGGCCAGACGGGTGGCTAGCTAAGACCCTGCTCCTAACTCATTTTCGTGTATTTATGTTGTTATGATTGGGTTTTTTTACAAAATGTCAAATTCTTTAATTTAACATCTTTTTCTTTGTATATCGATGAACAGAGGCGTCACAAGGACAACTTGATGATATCCACATACTTATTGCTGTGATGCTAGCTGTGTTGCATCTGAGAACGTTCTTGGCTTCACAACCTAAGAAGAAATCTAAGAAACAAACAACACTCTGTGAGCATGTACAGAAAGCAATCGATGCAGCAATGGAAATGCTTGAGCATTTTATGCAAGATCTTGATTTGAGAAATATGCCAGAAAAATCTGGTTTGGGTGTGGATTGGTGGGAGATAGGAAACAAGCTATTTGGTAATGTAATATAAGCGTGGTCAATTTTGGAAATAAGGGCCAAAAACATTTTAGAGCTTTTTTCATATGATGTGACAATCAAGCTGAAAGACTTGTACAAAGACTAATTTCAAGTTATGCATTCTAATTTTTGGCAAACATATTTTCTAATCTTTTTCATAATCAATTATCGAAAATTTCATTTAATAGTAAAATTATGAGCTCGTAGCTTATACTCAATATTTTGATGCTTAGACTTGTGCCAAGTCTAAGAATTATGTGACTACAATTGTAAGAAAATAAACAAAATTGTATTTGGTCTTGAAATATTGCAATTAAAATATATCTTTAAGAAAAAAACCAATTCTAGTAGAAACATTCTTTACATTTAAAACGCTATACCGATATGGGCGATTTTTCAATGGAAAAGATGAGACCTAAGATACAGTGATAAGATTTAAGTGCATTACGTTTTACTACCTGAAGAAAATTTATCAAAAATTGAATTCTCTCCTGAGGTTAGTATCTGTCAATGAATTGACCAGATCACCAGGCTGTCATTATAGCTAGAGGCATTATATGACACACATGGGTCAATGTGTTACATTAAAATGACCTTGTGTGGTATTTAGCTCCCAGGAAGTTAGTTTCGCCTGAGGCAATTACCGTCGATTTGGTTGAAAAAGGAGGTGAGACATGGTCAATTCTGTTCAGGCAGTGAAACCTAATGGCAAATGCAGGCACAAAAACAGGTAAAGTTCGATGGCCAAATTGCCAATTCCAGAGCCCACAGAAGGGCAGGAAAACAAAAGTACACTGGAAGTGATGAAAATCACTGTGGACATAGCAGACAAATAAAACCAAACAGACAATTTTCTGTTTTTATCTTTCCCCCACCCCCCGGTTCAGTTTTAGAAAAGATTAGGTATTCATCCCTCGTGCTTTTGGTACAAACAATACTTGCGTTGAAAGGATGCTGCTTGGCAGTGGCATGCGCAAAGGGGGGGGGGGCAGGGGGGCACCGCACCTTACACACCTAAATCAGACTCCATTAGGGTGAACTGAACAACCTGGCCCCCCACTTTCAATGTGCTGTGCACGCCACTGCTGCTTGGCGAAAGCGATCCTATTCTGATATTCAAAACTGTGCTTTGTAGAGCGCCATATAATGCTTAATTGTGATAAATAAATACATAAATGAATAAAATCACAGATATTGATCCAATATCTGTGATAGAATGAAATGAAAAAAATATGTCTTTGCCTAATGTTGTGTGGGTGTGTGAAGAGGGTGGCAGGTGTGAGTGGTGATGGGGTGTGATTGGTGATGGGGTGTGTGGGGTTCAAGCTGTTGGTGTTTGAGTGGTGCGGGGGTGAGTAGGAGTTTGTGTATTTTTTAAACAAGTGGGAATATTCTATAAAATGTTAATGGTAGTGCGGAAAGTGCATAGGCTTAGATCAGGGGGATGGTGATAAATCCCCCCTCCCCATATTTTGCTAGGGGATGGGTCCATACAATCATCCCCCAATGTTGATGCCAGTATGTGGGTAACCACATATTTGACCATTTTGGCCCCACTTTTGCACCATATTTCACCAGTTTAGCTTCAGTAAATGGCAACATTTTCCGTGCACATTTGTACCTTTACCTTTATATAATCTGTGGCCAAAAGGTTCTGGATTCATTATACTTCAATATATTTTTTCCAATCCCATCCCTCCCAATGTAAAAAAGTAATCTACTCCACTGGTAAAATGAAAAAATTACCTCTTGAGATGTAGGCCTAGTAGTCTTGAAGTACCATTGTGAATTTGCACGTGTATAAACTCCTCAACAAAAGTTTGGAAAGTTTTTTCAAGCATCTATATCTCCCAATTATTTGTGACATATTCATATCGTGTTGCATATCAATGGATAGCTACAATACTCCCCTTTACAATAACACCCCATTTGAAACAATAGCATTTTCACGGCTGAGTACAGGCCTTGTGAATGTAGTGGGGTCTCGAACAGAATTTGCCAAATTGACCATTATTCTGTGAACAACGCTCGCCACTAACCTGAACAGCGGGTGGAAAAACCACAGGCAGCCACAATAATCACCTCATGCTGCTCACTGACCTGGTTACACCTTACTGTGGGATGGCATTCCATTCTTCAAAAAGGATTCGTCGCAGGTCATTCAATGTGGTTGCATATGGGCTTCTCTGGCACGCACAGAACGATCAAGCTGGTCCCACAAGTGTTCAATCGGGTTGAGGTCTGTCCCCAGGTCTGGCCTGATGGCAGACCATTTTGTCTCTACTCCCATATCCTGTAGGTAGTCGTTGACTACCGTGACAATGTGGGGCGAGCGGTGTCATCTTGGAGGATTGCATTAGGTCCCAGATTGTGAAGATATGCGATTGCAGCTTGCTGCATGCACAGAATAATGGTCGATTTGGCAAATTCTTTTCGAGACCCAGAATGTTATTGTTTCAAATCAGCTATCCATTGATATGCAACACGATATGAATATGTCACAAGTAATTGGAGTTACAGATGCTTGAAAAAACTTTCCAAACTTTTGTTGAGGAGTTTATATTAAAATGCGCATGATGCTCAGCTGCAGTCCACACAAAAGTGTGAAATTTGATTGTTGCCTAGAGCCTCCTTTCCGTGAATTGTTACATCAACACATGGTATCTAATTATAATTATTCGTTTTATTAAGGACACACCAGGCCTAATTATGACAAACAACGACGTTAATTACATGTTTCAACTAAAATTCAATTTGATCAGTGACAATGTACATGCATACATATAGCCTATTATATCTAATTAAAATTAATATTATACATGTTATAAGACACACCAGGCCTAATAATGACTAGCAACGTTAATTACATTTCATCAAAAATTCAAATTGATCAATGCCAACCGGTGTGAATTGTGCTAATAAGGCCATATTTTTTTTATAGATTTTTCAAAACATTTTAGACTTTGGAATACCTAAGGGCTGTATGAACGTTTCGATAGTATTTTTGTGGGACATGAGAGCATATCAGACATATCGAATTGAATTCTGAATACGAAGAATGTCCTTCTGATATCAAATAATTTAGATTTTTTGAAATTCGCGATATAGTACACATTTTATGACAAATTATTAAGATTTCAGGAATATTTTTTTTAATTTTGATATAATTTAGCAGTCCTTGAAGTAAACTTTCTAAATCGAATGATATGTACTTAAAGTGTATGTAGCTGACAAGCCAACGATCAATTGAAAATTGTTACCTTTCATATTGAAGATATACATTTTATCCCCAAATTAAAACAAAAAGACCAAATTTTTTAGGTGTTTTGGGGGGAAAATCCAAATCTTCAATATGAAAGGTCAAAATTTTCAATTGATTGTCAGCTTTTCATCCCAGCACCAAATACTTTAAGTACATATCATTAGATTTATCAAGTTTACTTCGAGGACTGTTAAATATCAAAAATATCAATTTTTAATCATTTGCTATATGGGGTGGTGTGCAACGCACTGAATGGTCTATTGTTCTATTGTGTCCGATTTGAGCGCTGACATATTGGAAAATGTTGCCAATCAATATTCATGAGAGTGTACATTCAACGTCCAATTTTCGAAATTGGGTGACTTGTGCTTGGCAGGTGTAAAATACATCTGACTGGGCGTTTTAAATACGTAACGCATAAAGGCATTGACATCATCGAATGGCTGCCTAAAGTGCTGTTAGTGTTAGGCCTATGTGTGTGTGTGGGGGGGGCTGTGTTTAGTTTCTATAATAATTATTATAAGGCCTACATTTATTTGTCATTCCTTTCTTTTCCTTTCTCTGTACTTATTCTTTCCTTGCTAAAGTATCACTCCCTCATCTCCCTTCCCTTCTCCATCCCCTCTTACGTTTTGTCCCCTCTCATTCCTATCATTTTCTATTTATTTACGTCTATTTATTTATTTCTCTTTTATTTCTTCCTCTTTCTCTCTTCCTCCAGTCCCCTCTCATTCTTCATATCCCCTCCTCCACCCTCATCCCCTCCCAAGACCTCTCACAGAAGAACTGCCCCCTCAGTACCCCACTGTTTATGACATTCTCCTTCTTAAAATAAAATACGATAAAATGTCAATTTGTGAAACAACTTTTATATAGGCCTATACCGGTATACTTATTATATGTTACATGTATAGGCATACGTAGCTATTACCATTATACAGTACTATAGACATGCAGACATGGCAGCCTTGATGTGTAATCATCAGCAAGCGCATTCAGTGGGGTGACAACGAACTATACATCAGCGGCTAATGTGTGCCTTTTGTGCTTACGGCTACTCAATCACACCCTTGTGTGTTATGGTAACAAAAGGTACTTTTCGTTCCAGTAAGCGCTTTCTCGCGACTTTCATTTGATCACTTATTAACAGTAGCCTGCTAGGTAAAGCGTTAATACACTGTCGGGTCAGCTTACCGATTTAATAGCGGAAGCCCTTTGTCCCAAACAAAAGGTGGTACCTTTCGATGAATAGCTTGTCAGATTTCAAATCGGCACAAGGTTTCAATGCGTTACGTAATCTATTTCCTATCCATCTTTAATAGCTCCATGGTGGTGTGCGACAACGCCTGGCGATCGCAACAAAAAGGCACTGACAGGCTTAGATCGAGGGACGGGGGTGTGATCTACCCAATATTTTATATGGGGATGGTCCACGATGATTAAACTTTTGATATCAAATTTGGTGTCAAGCTTCGAAGGAAAGTGTATAGAAAATTATTATATAAATTATTTTGCCATAAACTCATCAGACTCTGATTAAATGGGGATGGAACTACCCAGCTAACAATTTTACGTTGTTACAACGTCGTCTTAAAGTTATATAAAGTCGTATAAACGTAATATATGGACGCTGTAAGTACGTAAATCTGTGAACTCGTATTCGTGTTGTGACAACATTATTCCCGAACGTTAATGTAACGTCATTATTACGTTGTTTCGACGTCAAGTTGTGAACGTCGAAACAACGTCACTATGACGTAAAATCAACGTCCGAAAATTAATATTAATTTTTTTTGTTCCTACAATTATAATTCACTCTTGTCAATGTTCCTCCATATACATGATATATGTTCAATATGGAGGGGAGGAAGCTTGCTGGATACACAATTAAATGGTTGGGCAAACCTCATACTCTTTGGTATTCCTGTTGCGATGATGGTTGCAGTTAATACGGACTCTTTTATATTGGTATTGTTTGGGAAATATGCAAATCAAGATATGACAATAGAAGAGTGACGTCATCTGACGATGCCGAAGTCACCAATACAGTCCGTCAGAAGGAACGTGCAAGGACGTCGTTGAAGTATCTCATCATATATATGAAGGTAAACATTTGTTATTGTTATTGGAATTAGTGAAAAAGGAAAAAAAGGAAAAAAGAAGAGCGGGCATTGAATTAAGAATTATTGCTATTGTATTTCTCTTTGTTAATGATGTGCGTTTTCCACTTTCTGCATGTCCAATTACCTAGGAGCATTTCCAACCATTTTTGATTGAAATAACAGCTATATTAACAATAAAAATTCCTTTAAAAGGAATAGGGTGGGCAAATGAAAAATTGTCAAGAGAAATGAAAGAATGAGTAAGTCAAGTTCACAATAAATAAAAATTCCTTTAAAAGGAATAGGGCGAGCAAATGAATTGTCAAGATAAAGGTGTAGTTCCATATTGATAAGTCCAAGTAAAATAAAAAACATGTTTCACGTCCAGGTTTTTGAAAAAAAGGAGTAGGAGGGGCCTTTTTATTTTGTATCGCAGAATCGATGTAAATACCCATATTTAGAGCTATTTTAGCGTGCACAATAATGCCTGCAAAAAGGAGGAGGCCTCTTTTTATTTGTTGTTCTGAGGGGTAGGCCCCTCTAATGATCTCGAAACCTTCCAAATTGTTTCTTGTATATTGAGAAGGCTATAGAAAGCATCTCAACTCCCTAGACATAATTTTTTAAAGTTATAACTGAATTGCAAAATATAAAAATATAATTGAAGAAACCTCCAAAAAGGATGGAGGGGACGTGAAACATGTTTATTTTTGTATTTGGCCTAATGCAGTATTACTTCGATTATCACTTGTCATCATTAGCAGAGGAGTGAAATTTTGATTGAAAGAATTAAACTAAGGGACGCACCATTTGATACTGAGAGGGGGGTAGGAAGTTGGGGTCGGGGAAAGTTTTTTATTTTTTATAGTTGGTGGGGAAAGTTGTTTTTTTTGCTCATGAAGTGGGTGAATTTTTTTTTTTTTTTGAAAAACTTCCTACCCCACCCTGAGAATCTAATGGTGCATCCCTAAGAAGGTTTGTGTTTGAAGTTATATAAATAACGAACTAAGAGCAATCGAATTAGGACAACAAAATAAAAAAATAAAACCCACACCATAGGACTGTACGGTAAAACATGTACCAACAGGCTACTTTTTAGTCACCCACCTTTGTAGGACTACACAACAAAATAGCCCTCCACCATAGGACTTTGCGGTAAAATATTTAGAGGAGTATGCCAATTAAGGCCAAGTAAAAAAAATGTCCGGACTTTTTCAAAAATTGGTGAGGGAGGTCCTTATTATTTGTTATCGTGTTATTGTTTTACCATTCATTTCTGTGTTAAATTGCAATGGCAAATGTTTGTCAACACATCATAAAATCGGGGAGGCCCCTAATATTTTTGTTATTTCCCCAAAGCCCTACCCCTAGCTTGAAGAAAGTGTTTGCAATGTGTTTATAAATGATAACCAAGAACTTCTAAACATGTCATTTCATCACAACAATTTTATAAACAAAGTAAGGAAGCAAATAGGAAAAATAACTAAAATATTTGAAAATCTCCAAATATCGGAGAGGGCGGGGACGATATACACGTTATTTATTTTACTTGGCCTAAACAATGAATCACCACTCATGACTCGAGGTCAAACCATTATGTAAATAAGATAATGTTTGCATGCGATGTCAAACAAGGAAATGTTGACATAAATTAATTGACTGTTTGGTTTTCACGATGCTATTAATTTAGCCCAAAGATTAGGAAAACTAGCAAAACTGGTGAACTGGTACTGTTCAAATAAAAACATCTGCAAATCTTGCTGCAATTTCCAAATAGTATTTCTATTACTTAAATAATTATTTTTGTTATTTCTTTTAATACAAACACATTACTGCCTATGACGACTTTATCGTATTACTTACATATCAAAATCAAGTAATAATGACAAAACTCGCCGTAAACTATCACCTCTGTGGGTGTTTGGGATATAACCGGCACGAATATTTTCTCAACACTGCGGCATGTGAAAAAGTAGGTCAATAGTCAGAGAATACAGGGTGGGTGCGGCACGCCGCACCCACCCAAAAAAAAGCTTCTGTTATAGGTATTTTAAAAACAACAAATGTGGCATGCTTTTGTTGTTTTCCGGGTACAGCTATTCTGGAACTGATATACCCACGCCTGTGTATACCATCCATGTGACTCAAACTAGGGTGGCACTACCAGAAATCCACTAATAGTGGCTGTTAATTTCTAGAACAGGCAGCACATCGAGCGTAGCATTATGCTGAAAATGTAATATCTGTATAACAGTTTTGACATACGTGCCTACCAATACACAATATTTTTGGTTCGGTTATTGACGTCAATGCTTTCGTGATTGAGTTGGAAGCGTACCGATAAACCGCCCTGTACGCATGTGTGTACGCTTTTATTTTATTTGCAACGATCCATGGTATTTAGCGTTACCCTTCTCACTTAATTCTTCCTACATGTAACAAATTTAACAAACCATAAAAACTGACGTTTTTTTCCAAGGGCTTTCTTATTATTGTCGCTGTAATTCAATTACTTTTGTTGAATGTAAACAGATTGTCTTCTTCCGTTCTTTATTTAATCCAGATCTCAATACTAATGGGCTTCACCTGGATATTCGGCTATATAGCAACCTTCACTGGTATTGATGCTCTCTGGTTTGTATTTATCATCCTCAACTCATCTCGAGGGTTCTTCGTCTTCTTAGCCAACACCTGCAATAGGCGTGTCTACAGATGCTATAGACAAGCACTCTGTGGACGAGGCAATAGAGTCAAACCCCAAATGGCATTAGAACTACCACAGCAACACTATCTTCAACCACAATATCCAATAGAAAACGATGGCAAATCATTGATTGCAGAAGCAATCAAAGAAGGGCAAGAGGGAGCACGAATCAAAGAAGTTAAGTATGAGGATGCACATAAACCAATTGGATACGACCCAGATAAACTACCATCTTCGTCTCGTGCAAGACCATCTTTGGGATATATGTTCTCGCAAAATCTTTGTGAGCGGAGTCTGGTTATTCCAGTCGGAAATGCCAAAAGAGGACAATCTGTACTTTAACTGTGTTGTATGCTTCTGATGGCTTAGGTCTTTTTTGGCCTCCACCAGTTTTGAGTGCAAGCTGGATCAAAAGCAATCGAAAACTTGTGTGCATAATAATATTATTATTTCAGGTCTTAAGGTGTTTATCATTGTGATGCCATTCCGAGAGTGAAGAAACTAAGGCTAATGTGACATTTGAACTGTTGGTCTGTATTATCGTTAAAATCCTGTGTTGATTCTCACTTAATCCCAGATAGTGAACACGCTGAAGGAGCACAAGTCAACTGCTCCCAGCCGCAAAGCCTCTGATGTGGCAGAACATAAGTCAGAATCTCACCGCAAGTTTGACTGAGTATTTGGGATGAAGATGATAGCTAGAATACACGTGTTTAGTGTGGAGGCTATCCAAATAAAGACAAATCGCCAGAATTGAATCGCGATTAAAGACTGGCGTTGTCATCTTGGTACGTAAAGCTACCTTTTGAGTTTGGTACCATTTTTGGTTTTTGAATTTGCACACGGGGCTTATCCTGAGTGTGACGCTAAGACATCTGGTTGTTGCCTAAAGGAGGTTTTTTTTCATTAGGAGCACCTACACATAATTATTGTATCTATATAATAGTAATAATGATTATAAATTAATGTATTATTATGAAACCACTGAGCCTAATTAATCATGATTAAAATTTTAACCTCGGGAATATTGTATTTTTGTCTGAAAATTAATTTGATCCATGACATTTAGGACTAAAATTCACTACTGTATTTGCATATAGATGAGAGAAACAAATTTAAATTTTTAATTTGTCCGTCTTAATACTCCAGTACGACATGCAGTAGTTTTCATTTGGCCGATATTTCTTAGTGTGTTTACTATTATTTATAAAATGTGTATCAAAAGTGGCGTAAGGTGTTAACACACCACTATTGAAAACGCACAATTTCACTTTGTAACCATTATACCAAATTTAATTAATTAATTGTTGATTAATTAGCTAGTTTTGCTCGCAGAGACTTAGTGAAATGAAAAAGTACGTCATTAAAAACATATGTGCCCATATATCCAAAACCTTACGCCACTATCATGAAAATGGAATGAAGCCGATTTTGTTTTGTGTCACTGGGTTCCATTGAATTTCAAATGGGGTTACCTGAATGGGTAACTAATTAGCTAATTTTGCTCGCAAAGACTGAGTGAAATGAAAGAGAACGTCATTTAAAACATAATGTGCCAAGTTTTAAAACAATTGCCAAAAATCACCTTACGCCACTATGGAATGAAACCGATTTTGTTTTGTGTCAATTGGATATTTCCATTGAATTTTAAATGGGGTTACCTGAATGGGTGACTCCATTTAAAATCTACGTCCCCTGTGTGGGAGATTAAGGTCATGTCTTCCATAGGGGTGTATGGATATCAAATAGAATAGCCCAATACAAGTAAACCTAAAAATGACGAACAATCATCGAAAACAAAACAGGAGCATATCGACAAAAGGACACACCCTGCATGCAAACCCAGGGGGGCACTCCAACTTTGGAGGTGACGCGTATGTAGGGCTGTTAAGACCCCTTTTCAGCATCGCTGTCACCCAAAGACCCCATATTTTTTTACGAACACATGCTCGCTCTGTCCCCCAAAGCCCCCCTCTTTTTCCATTTGATCTGTCACCCAAAGACCCTTACAAGTTCAATTTGAACAGCAACTTTCATTTATCACTGATTTTGTTACTTATTTTGAAAAAATAAAGAAATTTGAAGCCATTTAGAACTAGAAATTCGATTTTCGAGGTTTTTGTGGCGCTGTTTTGGTTCTCACCCAAAGATTCCATTTAAGAAAAAATCATGCTCTCACCCAATGACCCCATATTTTTTACACGTTGCTCTCACCGAATGGCCCTTAGTGCGAAAGCGCCAGCCCTACACCTATATCCATTTCAAATTGAAGTGCCCCCCCCCCCCGATGCAAACTTGATTGATTGTTAACTTAACCATGAATTTATTTTATCTTCATGGTTTCAACTTGTTCTCGTAAAATGGCTTCTTTCCTCTTTTCCCTCAGACCAAATCCAACCTTATTTGCTTTTTTTAACCAAATTCCACTTTAATTTAGTTTCTCTCCTGCACCCTTTGTCCCGTTCGCACCATGCCCGATTTGTCAACTTTCATGTCAGAGCACAAATTCACTCCGTCTAAATTTAGTAGCGTACTCAATTCACATTCCCAAACTTCAGATAATTCATGTAACATTGACCTAAACCTGTGCTGCAAATGCAAATATTACGACACTAATTCAATTATTAATGAAAATGCCCTCCGCCAAAATAAATTTTCTTTATTCCACCACAACACCAGAAGTATTAACAAAAAGGCTAGTACTATTGTGGATTACATTTCGATTCTAAATCATGATTTTGACATTATAGGTTTTACAGAAACCTGGTTCAATTCAACCGATGAATCCAATTTAATTGACCTTGACAACTATGACAGAATAGACTGTATACGCCCTGATAGATCTGGTGGAGGTGCGTCCTTATTTATCCACTCTAAACATAATTTCATTCAAGGACCTGACCTTAAAATAAAAGCCACTCACTGCGACTCTGTTTTCATCGAAATCCCTGATAAAAATATAATCGTTGGCGTCATTTATAAACCAGAATATGTCGATTACCATCAGTTCATTTCTGACCTAGAATCAGCCCTGAATACCATCTCTAAAGAAAGGAAAAAATGTTTTGTCTCAGGCGACTTCAATATCGATCTCCTAAAATTTGACCATAACCATCAAGTCAATACATTCGTTAATCTGATGTACGCCTATTCATTTTTTTTGTATTGATCGACCCACCCGAGTCTACACAACCAAGACCGGTACTACAATCTCGCTAATTGACAATATTTTTACAAATGATACTGATAACCAAATAACTTCTGGCAACTTGGTTACAGACCTCTCAGATCATTTCCCAAATTTTATTTCTGTTAAAGGCTCTCGTTTTGATAACATTTCTCAACCTATAACTAAACAAACAAGGCAATTCAAACCAAATAATATTAAAGGTTTCAAAAACTCCCTGTCTATTGTCAATTGGGATTTTATACTCCACGACGATAATCCTGAAAACTCATACACGAAATTCATTAATAAAACCACTGGCCTATTAGACATCCACTGCCCTATAAGAACAACTAAAATGTCCAAACGTAAATCACCACGTAAGCCCTGGATCACTACAGGCCTTGTTAAATCAATTAGAACTAAAGATAAACTATATAAAAAGTACATCTCTAAACCTACATCAGAAAATAAACTTAAATATACTAAATATAGAAATATATTAAATAATTTACTACGTACAGCCAAAAAATCCCATATTACCGCCCAAATTGAATCAAATAAATTTAACATGAAAGAAACTTGGAAAACATTGAATAATCTTCAAGGTAGAAACAGACGTACCAAATTACCCGACTTCTTTAAAGATAAAGATGGCAAAAAAATTACCAATTCAACTGAAATAGCCGATAACTTCAATAATTTTTTTACAAACATAGGCACTAAGCTAGCTGAGAAAATAACTACTCCTGACGATGACTACATCTCTCCACTAAATTCATTAAATCAGCATAGCAGTATGTTCTTAAACCCAACATCCCCTGACGAAATAATTAAAATAACTAAAAAACTTAAGGCTAGCAACAGTAGTGGCTTTGACAATATCAGCACTAAACTACTCAAAACAATAATCAATGAAATAGCCCCTGTTCTCTCACATATTTTCAATAGGTCCCTACTCACAGGCATTGTCCCATCTTTACTCAAGATCGCAAAAGTAATACCAATTTTTAAATCTGGTGATAATCAGACTTGTAGTAATTATAGGCCGATTTCAATATTACCTTCTGTCTCGAAAATACTTGAAAAAATAATATACACCCGGCTTTCTGATTTCATTGCTAAAAATAATATCTTAAGTTCCCACCAATATGGTTTTAGACCAAACCGGTCCACATACATGGCAATAAATGACCTTTACTGCAAAATTACAGGTGCGTTAGACGAAAAATTGCATAGTCTTGGGATATTCTTAGACTTAAGCAAGGCCTTTGATACCCTCAACCATGATATACTTCTCCAAAAACTAAATAGCTACGGTATCAGAGGTCTTGCCAATCTATGGATAAAAAATTATCTTTGTGAAAGAAAACAGTATGTCGTTTATAACCACCAGAAATCTGCAGAAGGTGACATAATATGCGGTGTCCCCCAGGGATCAATCCTTGGGCCACTTTTATTCCTTTTATATATAAATGACCTCCCACTTTCATCTCCTTCCTCCCATTTTATTATTTTTGCTGACGACACCAACATTCTTTTTTCCCACAAAGACCCAGAACAACTTGAAGAATTAATAAATAAAGAACTCAAGAAAATTTCGAACTGGTTTAAATTCAATAAGCTTTCATTAAATATAGATAAAACTAACTTCATGATCTTTAAAAATAAATACAACAATAAGCCTGACCATAATTTTAACATTGAAATTGATAATAAAGATATCGAAAAAGTAGAAGTAACTAAATTCCTAGGTATTTTAATTGATAACAACCTTTCATGGAAGACCCATACATCCCATATATCAAAAATCGTTTCAAAATATAACGGCATAATTAGGAAAGTCAGACCATTTTTAAACCAGGATTCCCTCCAAACACTTTACAACACTCTGGTGCTACCATACCTATCCTATTGCACAATGGTATGGGGTGATAAAAATAATAGTAACTTGGAATCCCTTTTCATTATGCAAAAGAAAATCATCAGAACATGCACTTATTCACTTTGGCTGGATCATTCAACCCCTCTTTTCATTTCCTTAAAAAACTAAAATTCGTGATATTTACACGTTTCAACTAGCAACTCATATGTATCGTTACCACCATGACCTCCTCCCACAGGACTTACCAAATAATCATTTCATGACAAATTCTGAAATTCATAATTATGAGACCAGACAGGCCCTTGACCTTAACATCGCGACGACAAACACACTGCTAGCCAAAAACACAATTAAAACCCAGGGACCTACCACTTGGAATTCACTGAACGACGACATTAAAAACTCTTGCTCCCTATCCTCCTTTAAAAACGAATGAAAAATTATATCCTGGATCAATACCACTCTGAAACCGTCAATAACGAGTACGCATCAATCATGTAAATTTCCTTACCCCCCCCCTTGATGCTTTTTTTTCTGCACCCTCATTTTCATGGATGTTCTAGTTCATATCAAAGTAGTTTTTGTCAAATATATTCATGTGGTATATGTATATGTACCTAATATGACATCCATTTACTGTTTTTCTTTTCTTTGCAAAAATGTTATTTTCATATTTAATAAATTATTAAATTCTATGTTTTTCATTGTAATATTTTCATGTAACCTTGGGTGCCATCAGCCACACGCTCAGCGTTCTTGATGGCATCCACATCTCATATAATTTATAATGTATTTGATTATCTGTATTTAATAATAATTTGTATATATGTGAGAAGAAACCAAATAAACTTGAATTGAAAACTGGGCTTCCCAGTCAATGCTATATTTCAGACTTTTATTTCAGGTTGGTACAATTTTTGTGGTTGAATTTGTACGTGTTTATCCATGAGTGTGACGGTAGCTAGATTGTCTGTACATCTGATTGTTGCCTATAGGAGTCCTTTTTGTTACCAGCACCGACACATTATCATGTATCTAATAATGATAAATAATTATTATGGACACACTAAGCCTAATTAATCACGATTAGAAATTTAACCTCAGGAATATAGTATTTTTCATCTCCAAATTAATTTGATCCGTGACAACTAGGACTAATTAAGATTACTACTGTATTTGCATATAAGTGAGAAAAAAATGAAAGGTGCTACCGTATTCATGGTACTAGTGAAGATCGCTTTAAGGCAAGTTGTTTAGTAAAGCTATCCCGGGAAAGCGATTGAGTTGTCTGGAATAAAGAGCAGAGATCACGCCACAGGAGCCACCCAGTTTGATATGTTGCATTCTTTTTCAACATATCTCAGGTAAGAAACAAGTCGCTTTCTATTATTTTTATGCTCGATGTTCCCCCTCAATTTTTTGATATAAAATTTAGGCCTCTAATTTCTTTTGTCCCAATGGGATATTCCATTGATTTTCAAATGGGGTTACCTGAATAGTTGACTCCATTTGAAATCGACATCCACTGTATGGGAGATTAAAGTTATGTCAACCAAATAGAAATATGGTTGAGTGCCTTTAAAAGGGCATTTCGTGATCCACAGCCTCATTTTCCCACTTTTTTTTCAAAAAAGTTTGAGATTTTTATACCACTGGAAACCTCTGGCTACACAATGTTTATGTATCAAACATTTCTTGCAGATTAATTCGTTTAGCGAAAATATCGTCAAATTTGAATTACGTTCTGATATACCAGAACGAAATTACAACACTGGCCTATGGAGCAATGTAATACACATAATCATGCATAACTCGCAAACGCAAAATCGGAATCAACTGAAATTTTGGGAATAAGCTTTTTTCGTGGCTACTGATAAATGTCATTAAAAGAGGATGTAAAGATCACGAAATCCTCCTTTAATTTACTGCCTGTTTCAATTCTCAGAGAAAAAAAAACATTGACGGCATTAATCAAGTATTAAAATGAGCAGAAATTGGCTAAATTAGAATTGGTTATGATTAGTAATGTTCAATCCTGCAAGTGTCCAACAGATGGAAGAAATTGAGTAAATTTTAATGATTTTAAGTAAGCTTATAAATTTCTGTAAATATTTTGTATTTAACGTTGGAAAACTATGTACTTTCAGATTATTAATGTAGCAACTCCTACAAATAAATCATTGTATGTACCAGTAATTATATATACGTTGTAGGACGAGGTGATATCGGCTTAGATTTAATATCAATGGTGGTACATTATTAATAATGATGGTGTTGGCGTTGGTGTTTGATTATGGTATTTCTGATGCTCTTGGTGATGGGAGTGGTGATGGTGAAGGTGATGGTGGCTGTGATCAGTACATAGGGCCTTCGGTATATCTTCATATTTGAAGGGGTGTGAACTTATTTTTGGACACGCCTCTATTATAATGATACCCACACAGAGATCTGTGTGTACACAGAATATATTTTGAAAAAGCTATGGTCTATCACAGGAATGTATTAAATGGCCAATCATAGGGAAAGTTATCAAATTGCAGTAACTGTTTCCTTTGTTACCACATGTCAGTCATCTGATGGTTATTGGACCATTTAAACCTGCCAAAAACGCGATATACTGCTCGGCCTATGAATTTATATGTTGTTGTTATTTTTTCACAGTTTAAAATACCCGATCATCTGACGAGCAAGATGAGATTGCGAAAAGTGAGCTTTCTTTTTACATTGCTGATATTTATTGAAATCTACGCCCAAGGTACGTTTTACGAGTGTGAATGTGAACGTTTCTGAGATTAAGGGTAGACGAGGTATTGTTGGTCGAAGCAGCCAAAACATCCATTCAGATGGTTTGTTATCTTGGTAACACAGCAAAAAAAAATCAAAATCTATTGTGCTCTGTTAACCTCGACCTAATTGTAACAAAACATCCAATACAATGCAATTTTTCTCAATTTGATTCATTTTTGCCAAAGGAACAATTTGAGACCAGATGGATAAGGGAAGTGTGGTCATATGACACTTTGAGACGGCTAGCGTACCGGAGAGCGTACCGGTTGCCAAATTCGTCACCGTTACTGAATCTGCCGTGTCGCTAGCTCGTTTAAATCCATCGGACGCCGAAACACTTGGCCATGTGTGTAACGCTATGTAACACTGAACTACCTCAATCAAAAATCACCAAGGATGAGAGAAAGGCTCTGTCGAAATTAACTATGGATGAAAACATCGCCAAAGTCCCGGCAGACAACGGCAAGTGTGTAGTGGTTTTGAACAAGTGTGAATATGATGACACGTGTAAGGGGTTACAGGAAAAAGGTAAATGAGTTTACTACTAAGATCCTTACTGAGAAACCATAAACATCGATGACAAGAGACAGTTAGATCCCCTCTCTGAGCCAGCGGTAACTGCGTTTTATGGACTCCTGAAAATTCACAAACCAGAACCAATACCTGTCAGGCCCATTGTGAGTAGTATCGGATCTGTAACGTATAATCTCGCAAAGTACGCGGCTAAAATCTTAGGCCCCCTTTTTGGACAATCTCCGCACCACATCAAAAACACTCAAGAGTTTATTAACCGAATTAAGGATATCACATTAAGCGCAATAACATCGTATGACGTTAATACCGCTTTGTTCACGTGTATTCCACCAGACTTTGCGCTGAAAGTTGTAAAGGAGTGTCTGAACAATGATACCACCTTGAGTGAACATGGTGAACGGACAAACCTTATGTAGATCAAATCGTGGAACTCGTAAGCATCTGTTTTAATACCACCTATTTCTCCCATATCCCCAGTTAGCCCGATAGCCCCTGTGTATGGAAAGTTTCGAGCAGCAAGCCTTGCAACCATATCCGGATGTTAAGCCTAGACTCTGGTTATGTCTCATCGACGATACCTTAGTGATTATTGAGTGCACCGAATTAGAAGGTTTCTTTCACATCAACATGCTAGACGACAACATCAAGTTTACCCAGGATAAGTGTAAAGACGACACACTAGCTTTCTTAGACTGTCTGATTAGTGTGAAGAACGATGGTTCGCTAACTTCAAAATTCACAGAAAACCCACGCACACTGATCATTATATACAATTTGGATCACATCACCCATTGATACACCAGTTGGAAGTAATAAGAACTCTACAATACAGAGCAGATACCATCATAAGCGGGTGCGAACTTATTCCAGAGGAGAAAGACCACATCAAAGAATCGCTGAAGAACTGGGCTTTTCTGAAAGCCAACAAAAGTAGAAAAGACAAAAAACAGTTCAACCCAACAAAGCTTGCGTCACAATCCCATATGTAGCTGGACTGTCAGAACGTGTAAAGAAACACCTCAAAGCTTTTGGGATTTCCTCGTCGTTTAAGCCAAATAACACCCTACTTGGCAAGCTCGTACAAGTCAAAGACAAACAATCTAAAGAAAAACGCTCAAACTTAGTGTATGGATTAGTGTGCTGTGACGCTGATTGTTCTGCTGCCTATGTTGGCAAAAAAACATAGCGACACACTAAAAAATATTTGAGATAACACGAACAATATTTCAAACTTCAATAACACGAAAAAAGGCTGACACGAAAGAGACCTTACTAAATGCAATTACCCATGAAAATGTTTAGACACCTATGTAATTCCATTGGCCAATCAACGCATAAAAATAAAAATATCGGGAAATAACACTATTTCAGGCAAATAATACTATACTCCCTTTAATCCTGTAGCCATTTTCTCAAATTACTTCACTGCAATGAATAAAATGCCACGGATTTTATTTTATTGGTGGTTCGGTAGTGCGAGCACTGGTCGGCAGTTCCGGAGGTCCTGGGTTCAAATACTGGTTAAGGATAAGTTTTCTTTAATTAATAATTCAGACATTTACTAGTGGTTAGTGGCCGCGTCAGGGAATGAACACAGACGAGAGCTGTCACCATTGGGCCATGCACTCTCTAGTGTATGGGATATATCGGAGTAATATTGACATAATATTGTTTTATTATTATTTGTTACTAAAATGGGGGTTATAGCGCCCTCAACGTGCTACATGTAAAGACCGATTATAGAAAAATGGCCCTAAAATAAAAACGCCCCATTCATTTTTCCTCAAATTTTGCATAATTATGATGTATATAGATTTAACATCTGGAATGTAATACAAGTGGTGTCGTTGCTGCTCTTCTAATTCCATTTATAAAATGTCCGCCCCACCGTACCAAGATGCCCCGCCACCGATTAATTTTTTCGTACATCATATTTGTAACGCATACGTGTTTGATCAAAATTTACAAAATGATGTACGAAAAAATAATCGCGCCCCGCCAAGGAATGAACACAGACGAGAGCTGTCACCATGGGCCACGCACTCTCTAGTGTATGGGATATATCGGAGTAATGTTGACATATTTTTATTTTTATTATTATTTTAGAGTATGTTTACATCGGAGACGGGGAACTGGAAATTGCAGTCTGCCCAGAGCGTCATACGTCATGCCAGGAATGGTCATGTCCAGTGGATAAGTACGAACCTCTGTGCTATTGCATATCATCTATATGTCACCTATTCAATGATTGTTGCCTGGGAGCCTTATCCGAATGCTACGAGGATTCCGACATTCTGGCCGAAATCGAAGCTAAAATCGAGTCAAACGGTTTTACATCAGAAGATATCAGTTGCATTGATCCAACACATTATGCAGGTCCTTCATGGGGATATCAGATGATAGTAACTTGTAACAAAGCGTTCATAGATGAAGAAATCATCAGACACTGCACTAATGTCGCGAATAACGATGTTTATGGATCAATTCCTGTCACAGATATGGATGGTTTTACCTTTAGAAATGTTTTCTGCGCTCTCTGCAACTTTCGGGATATCACTAAACTATCTGTTTGGAGTGTTGACTTTATCTGCCCTCCTGAATCATTTAATACTTATATTGCAAACACATACGATGTGTTGCATTACCTGGAGTCAGAATGCGATATCCAATACCATCTCCCTCACGATGTACATCCACTTCTAGTAGAGTTGTCGGCACGGCAATGTTTGAATATTGACGTGATAGATAAATTAAGTTGCCGTAGATCCCATCCTGCGCATAAAGACTGCGCTGAATACACTGCTTATGTACAAATAAGTAATGGTTCTGAAGTTACATTCTTTAAAAATCCTCACTGTTTATTGTGCTACTTCAATCTTACTAGTTTTGATGAGTCCAATTTCAATATTCTGACCTGTGATTTTTGGGAGTTCCCAGGTTATGGTCTATGGCCTATGTTCAATCTCTTTCCAGATATGGAGAGTTATTCGTTGTATGCCCTTCCTATTTCAGTACTGTTAAACTTCGGCAGGATTAGTAGATTTGAAATAGTGCATGACTATGAATTGGTTACACACATGGAGATTGTTGAATGTCCCATTGGTCAGACTTACGATCCGTTTCAAGATAGATGCCGCCGATTGGCTTGCCCGATTGGAATGGTGTTAGCTGGTGACACTTGTCTGTTTCCGTCGCATGCCAACAGAAATTGTCATGGCTCTGAAGGTCTGCTTAGTCTCACAATGTCAGTAAAATTCACCCAGAAGGACGTGAGTGTTTCAGAATTCTCAGAGTGTGTCCAAGAAACGTTAGATTTTAAGAATGACGCTTATTTCAGTGTGTTCAATGCGTCTTTCAGCAATGGAACCCTGCAACTTGTATCGCCTGCTTTGGTTCCTCCAGGATATTTTAGTGAGTTAGAATCCACTTTGGACGAACACTTTGAGTCTATGATGAAAAGTGAAGATAAATTGTGCAAAATGTCCGAGATACAATTTGATATTGATTGTGCGCCAAGCGATATTCTGGACCTTTGTTCCCAGCATAAGTATGATAAGGCTGCAAATAACTACATGCTGAACTTCGCCAATATCTTTGAAACTGAAAATTCTTCTCATCTTTTAGGACTTCAAGTAAAGTATTCCCAAAGCCCAGACGATGAATTCTTTCAGAAGTCTATTTCTATCATACAATGCGCGAATCAAAATACAAACCTATCATGTCCACTTCTTTCCTTTAATCGTACGCTGTTTCTGAGTGTACTAAACAAACCTGATTGGTTAGAATTCACTCCAACAGGTGTGCTGTTAAGTCCGGAGGAATATATCATAGGTTCCGATGATGAAATTCAGATTTGCTCCCTTCATGTTAGCACAATCAATAACAACACTAGATCAAATCTGGTATTTTATTCTGCAGCACAGGAAATTGTTGGCAATATATGTACGTCTGTGTCCCTCGTTAGCTGTACAATTACTTTCCTAACTATTTGTTTCTTCAAGTCATTACGCAACCGAGCCAGTCCTCTATTGCTTAATTTGGTCACTTCTCTCTTCCTTGCTGAATTCGTTTTAATTACCGGGGGTCATCAAACCCAACATCCTCAAGCCTGTGTTATGGTTGCCATACTACTTCATTACTTTTGGTTATCTTCTTTCTCTTGGATGAATATCTTAGGATTTGACCTTTTCTTGACCTTTGGATCTGCAGATGCCTTCACTGCCCCAAAGAAGTTAGAAAAGAAATATTTATACATTTATTTGTCCTATGGGTGGGGTGTACCGTTGTCAGTTGTTGTACTTACAATTATACTTCACTCCTCTCAGTGTTCCACCTTATATGTTCAATATGGAGGGGAGGAAGCTTGCTGGATACAGAATGGTTGGGCAAATCTCATTCTCTTTGGTATTCCGGTTGCGATGATGATTGTAGTTAATACGTTATTTTATGTTGGTATTGTTTGGGGAATTTACAAATCGAGGTATGGCAACAGAAGAGTGGCTTCGGTGAAATATCTTATCATATATATGAAGGTAATTAGTGAAAAATAAAGAAACGAGTGCTTTAGGTCTGTTTAAAAAATCTTTATTGTATTTCTCTATGTAATGTGCGTTTTCCACTTTCTGCATGTCCAATCAGGATCATTTTAAAACTTTTTTTAGTGCAATGACAGCTATATTAATAAGAATTCCCTCTTATTGGTACTTTTAAAAGCAGTTTGGCATATTATGGTTGTTTTCGGGGTATATAGTTTGCGTGGCACTTTTTGCTGTTAATCGACAGTTTAATGTTAATTGAATTTAAAGATAGCAGACAATTAATTGAATTTAAAGATAGCAGGCAGCACAAATTAATATTATGCTGAAGCTGTGCCAGTGAAATAACCATCTCAAAAACAAGTAACTAACCCCCCTTAAATAATGGCCATTATTCAGAAATAATCTGTAAAATGCGTTGGAAGCAGAATTTATTTCTGCACATTTTGACACCTCATTTGCAGCAATTGACTAATAAAATATTGACGTCACATCGTACATTTAAATCAATGTAACCCAAGATTTGAAAGTTGCAGTAAATTGTATTGCTTTTGTATTCAGTGTAATGGAAGGAAATCTGTGTAATGATATTTGAGTGTTTTTTGAATTGTAAAAATTTGTATGTACCCAGCAAACACAAAAACGTTTTTAAAACGTTTTAAATAAGTTATATTTTGGCTTTTGGTTTAGGTAAAAACGTTTTAATAACATCAAAATGTCGGGTTATATAAAGGTCATGATAACGTTTTAAAACGTTTTGTATGAAAACACACTAAAACAATATTTGTAAATGTTTTCAAAAAATGTTATTGTAAACTATTTTTGCAAACATTTTTGCCAAATATTGTGTCAATACTTAAATAACACTATGTTAAAATATTTGAACCCAGCAAACACAGAAATGTTCTTAGAATGTTTTTTTCAAAACCTTTTAATAACATTTAAATGTCGGGTTATATAAAGGTCATGAAAACGTTTTTAAAACGTTATTGAAAATATTTTGGGCAAACATTTTTCGCAAAATATTTTTTCAACCCCAAAATAACATTCTGTTTAGAATGTTTCGTATCAAGTTTTCAAGAATGTTTTTGGAATGTTATTAAAACGTTTTTATACCCTTTATATAACCCGACATTTAAATGTTTTCTGTAAAACATTTTGTTTGCTGAGCAGTAGATTATCAAAAAATGTTTTTTAAGGTTATGAAAACGTTTTATACTCTTAATATACTCTTTATATAACCCGACATTTAAACGTTTTCTGACAACCTTTTATAACCTTTTGCGAATGATGTCGAAAACGTTTTGTGTTTGCTGGGTAAGTGCAACTTTCAAATCTGGACCTCACTACATTAAATTGACCGGTGTTTTATTGTTTTCTGGGCTATCGTATCAAACGAGGTGTCAAAATGCGCAGAAAAAAATTCTGCTTCCAACGTATTTTACAGATTTGTAATACAATAGCCCCTTTCTGAATAATGGCCATTATTTAAGGGGGGTTAGTTACTTTTTTTTGAGATGTTTATAACATACGATAAAATACCGATACACGCTATGATACTAATCTATTTGCAAATATTCGTGGTATTTAGCGTTGATCTCCTTGTTTAATTCTTACTACTGTTCCCCTAAATTTACGTATATTAGCGACCCATAAAAGCTAACTAGATTTTTCCAAAGGGTTTTCTTCTTGCTGTATTTCCATATTTCTGTTCAATGTTATTATAACTAACAAGGTTCTTTTTTCTTCCATTCTTTATTTAATCCAGATCTCGATACTAATGGGATTCACCTGGATATTCGGCTATATAGCAACCTTCACTGGTATTGATGCTCTCTGGTTTGTATTTATCATCCTCAACTCATCTCAAGGGTTCTTCGTCTTGTTAGCCAACACCTGTAATAGGCGTGTCTACAAATGTTATAGACAAGCACTCTGTGGACGAGGCAATAGAGTCAACCCCCAAATGGCACCAGAATTACCACAGCAACACCATCTTCAACCACAATATCCAATAGAAAACGATGGCAAATCATTGTTTGCAGAAGCAATCAAGGAAGGGCAAGAGAGAGCACGAATCAAAGAAGTTAAGTATGAGGATGCACATAAACCAATTGGATTCGACCCAGATAATCTACCATCTTCGTCTCGTGCAAGGCCATCTTTAGGCTATTTGTTTTCGCAAAATCTTTGTGAGCGGAGTCTGGTTATTCCAGTTGGAGATGCCGAAAGAGGACAATATGTACTCTAACTGTGTTGTGTGCTTCTGATCTTTTTTGGCCTCCACCAGAAATTTTGAGTGCAAGCCAGATCAAAAGCTTTCAAAAGCTATCGAAAACTTGTGTGCATTATAATAATATTATTATTAGGCAAAAAAAACAAGTTTGTTTCCTGTAGCGCGCGCATTACGTTTTTGACTGATTATTTTGCGAATTAGAATTTTTTTCACTTACAAAGAAAAAAATCGCAAAAAATAATATAAAACACAACTGGAGTGAACATTTACACAACAAACTAGCGTAGTGAAAGACTACTGGTGAATACATCACACATTTATTTAAATTTTTTTTTTTAATCTGCAGGTTGAAAAGGGATCATTAATATTCTTGAATATGAAGAAATATGATTTTGTGTGTGTGTGTCGGAGAGACCCACAGAAATTCCCATTCCAATTTGCAGCAAAAAAGTTTTTGGTTTTTTTTTAAGACATGGATATATAAAAAAAAATTAAAAACCAATATTTCGCATTTAACTTTTTTGACTTGCTACAGGAAACTTGCTACAGGCCTAGGCTTAAGGTGTTTATCATTGTGATACCATTCCGGGAGTAAAGAAACTAAGGCTAAAGTGACCTTTGAACTGTTGGTCTGTACCATCTTTATTCGAATCCTGTGTGCATTCCCACTTAATCCCAGATAGTGAACATCCCGCTGTTTGCAAACTGCGAGGTGTGATGCGTAATTCTTTACATCGGAGTGTGAATACCAAATGATTTCTATGTCGGGCGATTTTCTTGCCAAATCCTTCCAAATCACGTAGTTGTTTCACAGATTCTTGTCCATAATTATTCCTTAAATCACTAAATAGATTCATCAGGTTTGTAGATATACAGTAAAATAATTTTCTTTTGCACAAAACCAAAATATTTTACTCACTTGACGGTTTCGCCTATCATGGTCGATAGGCATCATCAGAATGATGTTGGATGATCCTTACTTCCGGTAGGACGTATCCCGACTGTAGAGGGTGTATTTACAGCCAGGAGAGGATCATTAGAGACTCGTCTAAAAGAACACCAGAAAGAGACAGACAGGGTGTCAAAAACCAAATCAAATTACACCCGGCAAACCCGAAAACAATCAGCGAGTGAACAATCCAAGTCAGCTATAACAGACCACGCAGTGCAACAAAATCATATCATCAATTGGGACAATGCCAAAATTCTTAGCAAGGAGTGTGATGCAAATGCCAGATATGTCAAAGAATCAATATGGATCAGGAGACGAGGACCCAATGTCATGAATAGAGACGAGGGGCCCACTACCTTAGTCACGTGTATGATCCTCTCCTGGCTGTAAATACACCCTCTACAGTCGGGATACGTCCTACCGGAAGTAAGGATCATCCAACATCATTCTGATGATGCCTATCGACCATGATAGGCGAAACCGTCAAGTGAGTAAAATATTTTGGTTTTGTGCAAAAGAAAATTATTTTACATTACTTATAGTATTAATAGTATTTTAAACATGTTGTAAAGTTACACTGTAATTTGATTTATTTTGTAAGCATTGTATTTATCTAAATTTGCAATTTTAATATTGTGTATTTGAATGTATGTAGTATTTTTAAAACCTTAATAATTATGTCATGTAAATGTTGTATTGATCCCTGGGTCTCAAGGAAGAACAGATTAATTGTGTATTCAACTGATTGAGTGTCCCAGGTTAAACAAGAAATAAAACAAACAAACAAAGACCATCCAAATAAAGACACAATCACCAGAATTGAATTGCGATTAAGGACTGGAGTTGTCATATTAGTACGTAATGCTCAGGGCCGGATTTAACTTTTTTGGGGGGGCCTGGGCCAGGCCAAAATTTGGAGGCCCCAAACCCACCGTGAGGAAGGCATGTGCACTCAAGTGGCCAAGTTTTTAGATTTTACTAGGACATTGCGCCCGAAAAAAATTCAATTTTAGACTATTTTAGCCCGAATTGAAGCTGAATTTTGCTATAATTTTATAACATGCCACTTTCGCAATTTTTGTAGGCTATTGGCCCAAAACATAGTATTTTTCGGCTAAAATGAAAGATGCACACTGCACAGGGCAATTTTGGGGGCCCTGGGCCCGGGCCCATCTGGCCCTATGGTAAATCAGGCCCTGGTAAATGCTAACCTTTGAGTTTTTGTACCATTTTTTTAAATTTGCACGTCATGAGTGTGACGTTAAGACTGTCTGTAAGCCTGCATCTGATTCTTGCCTAAAGGATTCCTTTTCGTTAGGAGCACCGACACATATCATGATTGTATCTAATAATGATTATAAATTATTATTATGAAACAACTAAGCTAGCCTAAGTAATCATATTGTATTTTTTATCTAAAAATTAATTTGATCCATGGCAGCCAGGACTACAATTCACTGCGGTATTTGCATATAGATGAGAGAAACCAATTAAAGTTTATCGCCTTAGTGAGGTGATACTCATGTACAACATGCAATGTTTTTCATTTTGCCGATATTTCTTAGTTTTTTTACTATTATAAAATGTGTATATAAAGTGGCGTAAGGTGTCAATACACCACGATGGAAAACACACAATTTCACTTTGTAACCATATACCAAATTTATTTAATTAATTGTTAAGTAATCAGCCAATATTGCCTGCTGAGACTTAGTGAAAGAGAACATCACATACTGCAGTTACTGTCCGTTTTCCTATACACAATACACAGTGCTCTTTCCCATTGACGCGTGACCTCTACAAATAGCCTACGTTAAAAGTATGGGGATATGCCTAGTTAACGTCGCTGTGTGAAAAATAACCGGCCAATATTAAAAGTACTCTTCTAAAGTTCTAGAAAATATAGTTTTGTAACATGTCCTAAATTTTTAGCTAATTTAGATGTTTGGAAATATGCGTACTTTGGTGTTTTAGTTAATGTTATAGGTAATAGTACATTGCCTAGTTAACGTCGCTGTGTGAAAAATAACCGGCCAATATTAAAAGTACTCTTCTAAAATTCTAGACAATATAGTTTTGTAACATGTCCTAAATTTTTAGCTAATTTAGATGTTTGGAAATATGCGTACTTTGGTGTTTTAGGAAGGATATGTAAACGACAGATAACACCAAAAAATATGAAGAAATTATTTCCAAACCGTGTTAAGTCTGCAAACCACCATGTTTCTCATTTTCAAGAACGCTGGTTAACAATAAGCACGTATTGTCTCATTTCGTAAACAAAGACCATACAGAATTGTTCTCTAGCGCTCGCTTTATAATCGTTCGCCCAACTGAAAGTATAATCCCAGTTCATTGCTCCATTGTACGTGTAAAGCAGACACATATGTTGTGTGTATTTAACCAGAGAAGATATGATTTAATCACTTGAGCTGTTTTCAATGAGTGTTATCTTGGTTTAATAGCTTTTAATGGGGTTTAAGTCCTGCAAAGGTCGAGTTGAATTCTACTGTAGACATGACTGCATCATGATTAAAAACATAATACGTGCCAATATACCACAGATCACCTTACGCCACTATGGAATGAAGCCGATTTTGTTTTGTGTCAATGGGACATTTCCATTGAATTTCAAATGAGGTCCTGAATGGGTGACTCCATTTAAAATCTACACCCCTTGTGTGGGAGATTAAGGTCATGTCTTCCAAAGGGGTGTATTGATTTCAAATAGAATATAAACCTAAAAATGACGAACAATCATCAAAAAACAAAACAGGAGCATATATATAGACAAAAGGACACACACTGCATGCAAACTGGGCTTCCCGGTCAATGCTATATTTCAGATTTTTTAAATAGTTTTGGTACCATTTTTTTTTGTGGTTGAATTTGCACGTGTTTGTACATGAGTGTGACGCTAGCTTCCTGTACATGTGTCAGATTGTTCCCTAAAAGAGTCCTTTTTGTTACGAGCACCGACACATTATAGCTCATTCTCATGAATCTAATAATGATTGTAATTATTCTTATGAAACACACTAAGCCTAATTAATCATAATTAACCATTTAGGAACCTCGGGGATATTGTATTTTTCATCTAAAAATTAATTTGATCCATGACAACCAGGATTAATATTACTACGGTATTTGCATATAGATGAGAAAAAATGAAATGTGTTTCCGTATTAGTGACAAGCCCTAAAGCTATTCAGTTATTGTCTGGAATATAGAACAGAGATCACGCCAACGGAGCAACTCGTTCAGTTTGATAAAGTACGTCTTTTTCAACATATAGCAGGTAAGACGCAAGTCATTTTGAACTATTTATGCTCGATTTTCTCCGCATTGTTTTGATATTAAATTTAGACCACTAGCAATTTGTTTTGTTCCAATAAATGGGATATTTCCACAGTGGGATATTTCATTAATTTTCAAATGGGTTGAAATCTAAAGTCTGCACAAAAAGTAACGCAGCTGTTATAAATAGGTCTATAGCTTCGGAACTAATTATTGTTTCCATAATATTTCTACAGAGAAAGGAAAATTACTTATTTACGCGCATTTTGATACCTCATTTGTCAAATGTCTTTCAATATTAACAACACAATAGTGCCTTTAAAGAAAAATATCTGAATTTAAAAGTTGCAGTTTACAGCGATCAATGGTTGTTACGCAAGCATTGTGGCACGTAAAACCGTCCATTACCGTATCTTCGCGCTTACTTCAAATCAATACAAATAGCTGCAACTTTTAAATTCGGGCATTTATCTTTAAAAACACTGCTGTATTGTTAACGAAATTGGACAAATAGGGTATCAAAATGCGCGTAAATAAATAATCCTTCTTTCTATGTTGAAATATTGTGAACACAATTATTAGTTCTGACGCTATAGGCTTATAACAGCTGGGTTACTTTTTGTGCAGTCTTTACACCCCATGTGTGGGAGATAAATAGAAACATGGTTGAGTGTCTTTAATTTACTGCCTGTTTCGTGATCATAGCATCCTTTTTTATGATATTTTTCAGTAGATATCTACGAAAAAAGCGTCATTCCCAAAATTTCAGTTGATTCTGATTTTGCGTTTGCGAGTTATGCATGATAATGTGTTTTACACTGCTCCATAGGCCACTGTTGTAATTTCGTTCTGGTATACCAGAACGAAATTCAAATTTGACGATCTTTTTGCTTAATCTGCACGAAATATTTGGTACATAAACATCAATAGCAATGGTAAAACCTGAAAGTGTACCACAGATTGTTTGTATGTAGATTAGGCCATCTTAATTTAATAGTTGGTCTCGAAGCCCATCAAAAGTTAAAAACCTAATTCGGAATACAGTTTTTTGTTGTTGTTTTTTTGCTTTAATTTTTTGTTATCTCTGAACGAGCTTTTTGGCAATAATAGACCACCTTTTCATCTCTCAAGGAGGTATCACTGTATTTATTATGGGACATTAGAGCACGTCAGACATATCGAATTACATTCTGAATACGAAGAATGTCCTTCTGATATCAAATAATTACAAAACAATACTGTCAAAACGCTCAAAACGCTCATTCTAGATCCAAGATGAAGAATTTTATTGACGTCTGGCGATGTCAGACGTGAGATTTTTTGTGTGGTGAATTTGGGAAAGAATAAAACAGCGATAAAAACTGAATAACGCGCAAAAAGCGGGCGATTTTATTTATGCGCGCGGGGCTTTGAGAAGAACTCTTAATGACCTTAGGTAATTCCCAGTTGTAAATATATATTAAATAAAGCTATTATTTTTCGTAGTCAGAGGAATCGGGCAAGGGCTGATTTATACCATTATAGCTGAGTCGCTCCTGTGAAGAAAACATGACGATTTCTGGGCATATAGAGAAGTGCAATATACATGATACTTCACAAAAAGTAACGCAGCCATTACAAATACGACTGTAGTACAAACCGATACAGTAAAACCCCGGGTATTTCTCGGCCCAAATTCACTGTCTTGGGCATTGGATATAGAGCTAGATTTTTGTCACGAATGCTTCGTAGTCAGTGTGCTTCTGCGAGCGTACATTGGTTCAGTTGTCGGCAGGTATGTTTTTTCAATGGATTGCCGAGCTTCCAAAAAGGCTTAATTGGGAAAATACACGCGCGTAGGGCACAAGAATTTTTTTTCCTTTTTTCTTTTTGTCGGATAGGGAGGAACTCTGCCCGCCCTATATATAATATAATTATATAGGGTCTATGCGTTGAAGGACGAAGTGATATCGGCTTGATTAATATCGATGGTGCACTGTTGGTGTTAACGTTGGTGCTGATGGTGCGGTTGGCGTTGGCGTTGGTGTTTGTGGTATTTTGATGCTGTTGGTGACGGGAGTGGTGGCGGGAGTGGTGACGGGAGTGGTGACGGGAGTGGTGACGGTGGATGTGGTGGCGTTTGTGATCAGTATTATATATAATGGTTTATGTCTGGCCTTTTTTTTCAGTTTAACATACCTAATCCCCTGACGAGTAAGATGGAATTGCAAAAAGTGAGCTTTCTTTTTACATTGCTGATATTTATTGAAATCTACGCCCAAGGTACGTTTTTACTTTTAGCGTGTTAATATGAACGTTTCTGGGATGAAAGATCAGTAGTAAGGTGGTCTCTTTTCGTGTCAACATTTTTTGTTTTAGTCTCTCTTTGTGTTAGCCTATTATCGTTGTATTGAAGTTTATATTTTTTTAATCTTTAATATTTGTCGTGTATATGTGTTAAAACGTCGATTTGAAAGTAACGTCGCTGTCACTCTACATGCTCTATAACCGTACCTCATGCAAGACTCTTTTCGTGTTATTTTATTGATTATTTAATGGAAACGTAAATGCGTCGATTGCGTAACAAATCGTGTCGATTGCGACCCAGCAAATAAGTTGTTGAAAGTTCTTAAACGTATTATTCAAAGGACATGAAAACGTTTTTAAATGTTAATGTAAAATATTTTGGGCAAACAGTTTTTGCAAATAGTTTGTCAACAATTAAATAGCATAGCATTCTGTTTCGAATGTTTTACATCAAGTTTTCAAAAATGTTTTTGAACGTTATTAAAACGTTTTTATACCCTTTATATAACCCAAGGTTAGCAACTAAACTGTTGCGATTTGGTAGTTCATCGCATCTTGCGAATGATAGTGAGCTTTGGCAAAAACTGCATTAATCATTTTACTGGGCGTGTAGAAGAATTCAAATATCACAGATATACTTTTGTAGGTCCTGTGGTTCTCGAGTTATGTTGTAAAGAGGGCTGAAACAACAACACATTTTGTAAAACGTACATAACTCATTAACAGCAATAAATCAAAAAAGTTTTTAAAGTATATGATTTGTAGAATGAACTTTTGCAAAACATCAAAGTGTTATTTTTCAATAATATATTGATTTATATAATAAATCGATTTTTTTTGGCTGCTTCGACCACCAACAATGCCTAGTCTACCCCTAAAGCCATATTATAAAATTTCTTTAAAAATAGATTAGTATTTATTTTCCATAAAATGTTAGCTTTTACTGTCAGATATGTCTCCTTTTAATTTTGAGCCGAACAAGTGAGGTAAAGCATAGAAAATTGGAATTTACTACTAGCGCCCATGCATGTTACTCACGCGGTTGTAATACGATACGATCCTCGGGGTGTGTGTGTATGTGTATCCCGCACGCCGTGTACGTACTGTGCATACGTGTTCGACTAATATTTCCATCGTAATAATAAAACGCCGGTTCCATCGTTTTATTCAAAATCTCGGATTTTGACAAACTACAACACCTAAAGTCTTGATTTTTGCAGAGTATCTTTATTGACTAAAGTAGATTACAATCGTGTAAAAAACAGAATTTAAAAAGATTTTTGAGGGCGTTCTCCTCAGCAAATGTTATAATATGGCTTTAAACAACTGGGGTAACAAATTGCGTCGATAAAGGGTATTATTGTTGGTCGAGGGCAGCAAAAAAAAGTAGTTCACAGCATCGTGCGAATGGTAGTGAGCTTTAGCAAAAATTGCATTGCTCAATTCATAGCGAGTGGGTAGAAGAATTCAAATATCACAGATATACTGATCGGTAGGTCTTGTGGTTCTTGAGTTATGTTGTAAAGAGGGCTGAAACAACAACGCTTTTGTAAAACATACATAACTCATTAACAACAATAAATTAAGCAAGTTTTCAAAGTATGATTTGTAGAATGAACTTTTGCAAAACACCAAAGTGTTATTTTTCAATAATATATTGATTCAGATAATGAAAATCGATTTTTTTTTGGCTGCTTCGACCAACAATACCTCGTATACAAATAAAAAATAAATATAAATATAAATATGAATAAATATAAATAAAAATATAAATATGAATAAATATAAATAAAAAATAAATACCCTAAGTAACAAATGCATCAATTGCGTCGATTGCGTATCAAATTGCTTCGATTGCGTAACAAATTTCATCGATTGCATACCATCGCATAGATCAGTGTTCTTAGCAATGGTAATCATGCATCAATTGCTATAGTAAACATTATAATCATTTAATGTATACCTGTAGTAACTGTAACTCTTCCTACAGTTTGTCCACTTAGAAGTACGAAGTAAAGTACA
This sequence comes from Amphiura filiformis, assembly GCF_039555335.1. Classification (NCBI taxonomy): domain Eukaryota; kingdom Metazoa; phylum Echinodermata; class Ophiuroidea; order Amphilepidida; family Amphiuridae; genus Amphiura; species Amphiura filiformis. Next base: position 51,949,838 of record NC_092647.1, read on the forward strand.
CAGTAAATTGCGCAGTTTCTGCGCGTTGTAATGTACGTGAGCCAAGCGTTGTTAATCGGTGTTGAATCCACAGTCCAGTAGCGTATACGTGAACGCAAGATTACGCGTACGTGTACGTGTTACGTGTAGTAAGCGAGTAAAGGTCGTCATGCCTGGAACGTAAACACTCTCTTATGTTGGAAGTAGCACCTCGAACATTACCGCTTTATTCTTTATTTTATTGCTGATATCAACAGTGAAATCATCTTGTAAGGTTGAGTGGAAATAACAGACGGACATTCCTGTAGTGTCTTACACCCTCTGATATTCATGTATCAGGATGTCAACCTTATGTATCTAACTTAATCTAAGATAGTATGTCAACCCTGTGTGAAACGGCACTCAAGAATAAGAACATGTCTGAGTCACAACATCATATTTGTGTGTCTGATTAACTACATTATATTGGCGACGAGTGAACGGATTCAAGATAACAAAATGGCAACTTTCAATATTCCAGCACCTGCACAGCTGGATATGACAGCAACTAACCTTGCCGTAAGTTGGTTAAAATTCAAACAACGCTATGAAAACTTTGCACTAGCCACTGGTTGTATCAGCCATGTCAGCCAGCCAGATGAAACACAAGTGGCTACACTTCTTTCAGTAATTGGACAGGAAGCAGTAGACACTTATAATACATTTGCATGGGCCAACGTCGGTGATGACAAGAAGATTGCCCCAGTATTAGCTAAATTTGAAGCGTTCTGCTCACCGAAGAAGAACGTAGTGTACGAGCGTTACATATTCAACTCGCGAATGCGCAAGGAAGGTGAGTCCATCGACTCATTTGCCACAAATCTCAAACTGTTATCTGACACTTGTGAGTTTGGTGCACTGAAGGAGTCCCTGATCATGGATAGAATCATCCTTGTTGGGTTACGCGATACGCGTATGAAGCAACGTCTAATGAACATTGACAAATTAACACTTGAAAAAGCCGTCAATCAGATTAGATCAGCAGAAACCGCTGCTGCACAGGTTAAACAGATAGATACGCCCAAACTGGAGCACGTCAAAGCAGTGCGACACAAAATCAAGCCCAGCACAAGCCACAGTCAAACCCACAAACGCAACGACCCAAGTCAAAGCCACCCGCCAGTTGTTACTTGTGTGGAGGTCAGTACCCACACACTGGTGATTGCCCCGCTAAAGGAAAAAAATTCAACTTTTGCGGTAAGATGAATCATTACGCTAAAGTATGTAAACAAGCAAAGAAACAGCCAAACAATCGCGCTGCAGCTATTAGCAGTAACAAGTCAGACTCTGAAGAAGACTACGCGTTTAGAATTACGTCTAATGAAGATAAACAACCTAGAGTAAACATACAAACGCAAGGATCAACACTGAATGTAATGATAGACACTGGTACAGGTAAAAACATCATGAGCACAGAAACATTCAAGAACTTGAAAATCAGACCACAGCTAGAAAAAAGTCATGATGACAGACCACTTTATGGTTATGGTGGCAAGGCACCACTAGATGTTGTTGGCAGTTTTACATCACAGACAGCATACAATGATGTGGAGATTGCGACAACTTGGTATGTCGTAAAAGGTAACAGAGGAACAGACTCTCTGTTAAGCTTCAGCAGTTCAAAGGAACTCGGTCTTGTTGCAATAACCTACAGTATTGCTAGTAATCTTAGTGAAGATGTGTTGCATAAATATGATGATCGATTCACCGGTATTGGTCAACTGAAGGATGCAAAATGCACCTTGCACATCGATACCAGTATACAGCCAGTCGCGCAGCCGCATCGACGCATACCGTTTCACTTAAGACAGAAAGTAGCCGCTGAGTTGCAACGACTCCAAGACCTTGACATTATTGAACCTGCTGAGGATCAACCAACACCGTGGATCTCCCCATTAACAATCGTCACAAAGCCCAAAAAGCCTGATGAGATACGCATCTGTATTGATATGAGATCTGCTAACAAAGCGATACACCGAGAGAGACATGTGACACCAACAATTGATGACATCGTCACACAAGTCAATGGTGCTGTTATGTTCTCAAAGCTTGACTTAAACTCAGGCTATCATCAAGTGGAGTTGGCACCTGAATCAAGATACATCACAACATTCTCCAGTCATGTTGGTTTATTCCGCTACAAACGCTTGAACTTTGGAGTTAGTTCAGCTGCTGAACAATTTCAGAACTTAATACAATCTGCGTTAGGAGGACTCAACGGAGTCCTGAACATAAGCGATGACATTCTTGTGTTCGGACACACAGAAGAGGAGCATGCTGCTAATCTTGAAGCTTGCTTTGAACGTCTCCGCGCAAAGAACTTGACGCTCAATCGCGGCAAATGTGAACTGTTCCAGCGAAGAATTGAATTTTTCGGGCATATCTTTACAGACACAGGAATACAGCCAGATCCAAAGAAAGTATCTGCAATAACTAATGCTGCTGCACCTCAGAGCAAAGAGGAAGTCCACAGTCTTCTCGGTATGGTAAACTATTGTGCAAGGTTCATTCCAAACCTTGCAATGCTTACTGATCCATTGCGCCAACTCATTAAAGACAACACTATCTGGACATGGACTGAAACCCACCAGAACGCACTGCAGCAAATCAAGGACAAGCTAACTGCAGCAGAAACAATGTCATACTTCGATCCACAAAAGTCAACAGAAGTTATTGTGGATGCAAGCCCTGTTGGACTTGGAGCCATTCTAGTCCAGCATAGCATGACAGATCAGTCATCGTATGTAGTAGCGTATGCAAGCAGATCGCTAACTCCCACAGAACAACGCTATTCGCAAATTGAACGCGAGGCACTTGCGGTAACTTGGGGCATTCGACACTTTCGTCTATTTCTCTATGGAAGCACGTTTCAAGTCATCACAGATCATAAACCATTGCTCACTTTGTTTAACAATCCAGCAGCAAAGCCACCGCTACGCATAGAGCACTGGTTGATGAAAATACAGGAATACAGCTACCAGCTACTGTACAAGCCAGGCAAGAACAATCCCGCTGACTTCCTATCAAGACACCCACTTCCAGAAAGTGCACATAAGACATCAGCAGAAGACTATGTCAATATGGTATCCCTCAATGCAGTTCCCAAGTCCATATCGCTAGAAGAGATACAGAATAACACTAAAGCAGATAAGCTACTGCAACTGTGCATGACTGCAGTTACGACTGGTAATTGGCATCACGCGCGCACACAAGTACCACCAGATCAGATCCAAGAGTTTGAAAGCATTCACAAACTGCGCAATGATCTGACTGTTGACACGGAACATGGCATACTCTTACGCGATCATCGCATTGTGCTACCACGTGAACTTCGTCAACGCACAATCAACATTGCACATGAAGGCCATCAAGGCATTGTAAAAACTAAACAACTTTTGCGTGAGAAAGTGTGGTTCCCCGGCATTGACAATATGGTTGAAACCACAGTAGAAAAGTGCCTTCCCTGTCAAGTTACTACACCTGCGAAAGCTGTACATGAACCGCTCAAAATGACTGAACTCCCTGACTCCCCATGGACACATGTCAGTATCGACTTCAAAGATCTTCCGTCTGGAGATTACCTTCTCGTTGTCATCGATGACTACAGTAGATATCCAGAGGTAGACATTGTAAGTTCCACCAGCGCAAGATCAGTTATTCCAAAGCTAGACAGAATCTTTGCCACCTTCGGTAGTCCGCAAGTTGTTCGCACAGACAACGGTCCACCGTTTAACAGCGCAGACTTCGCAGCATTCGCCGACTACATTGGATTCAAGCATCGTAAAATCACTCCCCTCTGGCCCCAAGCCAACGGCGAGGTTGAAAGAATGATGAGGAATCTCAAGAAACTATACAGAACAGCGATAGAAGAGAACCGCCCTTGGAAGCAAGCACTATACGCTTACCTTCGCAACTACCGTGCTACGCCTCACAGTACAACAGGTGTTCCCCCCGCAACCCTTCTCTTCCAACACAACTATCGCACACGCCTACCAGAGACAATAACTGTAAAACAATCTGCACTTGACAAAAGTGTCAGACACAAAGATAAGAAAGAGAAACAACGCATGAAACGCAATGCAGAAAAACACAAGACATTCAGAAAGACTAAATTCCAAATTGGAGATGTTGTCCTAGTCAAACGCACAGGCATCATTCCCAATGCAGTCAGTCCATATCACAGTGAACCAGCTCAGATCACTATGATAAATGGCTGCATGATCACAGCAAGCAGAAATGGTGCAACAGTCACACGCAATGCATCATTCTTCAAACGTCTTAAGCATCATAGCAATGACTCTGTGTCCCAATCAGACTTTGACCCTGATCCCTATGATGATCCCCCTGAAGACGACCAGCAACAGCCACCAGCAAATCCTCCAGCACCAGCGCAGGTACCAGCTCGACGAAACCCAATGAGAAATCGTCAGCGCCCAGCTCATCTGCAAGATTTTGTGCTAGGATAATTTGACTGAAAAAAAAACAACTACAAATGTACATGTGTTTTTGTATGTCAATTTCACATACGTGTTTATGAAACCACACAAAAGTTATGTGGAATGTTCAGTGAAATTTTGGACACTTTTCCCCACAATAATCACATGTATGTATTTCTGTGAGCCAATTGATTTCATAACAAATTTTGAAAATTGTGTCACCAAATTTTAAGTGAACATTTGTGCAAAGAAATGCACCTGCTATTTAATTTCTGTGTGACAAGTTGGACACATGTAAAATCACATGGAATATGTGAAAACCATATAATTTTCTTGTATTGATCAGTTACACTTCAACTACATGTAAATTTTCAGTACCACCTGGACTACACAATGTACATGTAAACCGCAATGTACAATGTACTCTGTATGTAAAACTCCCTACATGTATGTTCATGTGTAATCAAAGTGCACAATACCTGGCCACAGCTTGTAATTTTAAAGACTGAAAGTTAAAAAGACTTTAACTTGTTAAATTGGTAAACTATGTAACACTATTGTACATGTGTTAAAGTGTTGACTTTATGAAACTGTTGAACAGTTTTCCCAGTTTAAGAAAGAAAAGACTTTCATGTTGTTATATGAACACTCAAAATGCTCAGTGTTGTTTTGAAAAAAAAAACAAAACAAAGGTGAACAGTAAAGATGCAGTGAGTTTACACAACACTTAAAAAAAGGTTGAAAGAGAGACTATTGACAAAGAACAATGGCAAACTGAACATTTATCTTATTGAGTTAATTGAAACTGGAAAACCACCAGTATTTAATTTCTTCTGATCAAGGTTGAAATATGCCAACCTGTATTTGAGTTGAACCTAATTTGCAAACTTTGAAGGCCACAAGTTTGAATCTTACATTTTGCATCAGATCATATTTAAGGGTAAATGATCTCTCTAAAAAGATGGGAGAGATGTAGTGTCTTACACCATCTGATATTCATGTATCAGGATGTCAACCTTATGTATCTAACTTAATCTAAGATAGTATGTCAACCCTGTGTGAAACGGCACTCAAGAATAAGAACATGTCTGAGTCACAACATCATATTTGTGTGTCTGATTAACTACATTATAATTCCGAATGAAAGAATCATGTGAATTAGACGATCTTTAGCTTGTTTTCGTTGCTAAAAAGGATTCAATTATGTTTCACCGTTATTCATCACCGAATAACGGCGAAACATGATTGAATCCCGAAATGAAATATCACGAAAAGAGTCTCATATGAGGTGCGCTTGTAGATTGACGGTGACGTTACTATCAACTCGACGTAATAACAGTCCTGTACAATGATTTTATAAAGTCGATAATATATTATCGACTTTCATCACATGGGCGCAGCCATTTGCAGTTGGCGCCAAGTTGTCTGGCATGTGGCTTGAAGCTCTGCGGGTGGTCTTCCTGTAGTTTTCAATGGCAAGAGAGTAACTGTGGCCATTTTTCTGCTTATAGAAAATTGTATTTTGTGCTAATTTAAAACAATATTGTATTCTCTCGATAACTTTTTTAATCTTTCGACAAAAATTTTACAAATATTGTTTTGTGCATTGTATGTGAAATTTAGAATCACCCAGTGCTCAGAATTTTTGCCGTAAGCGGTTTATCAAAAATTCATGATTCATTTTCAAAATTCTCCTATTCATTTGTGTGTGCAGCTGAAAATCATACAGCCATCTGACAATGGGTGGTCTGCTAATGGCTGCCTCCATGAGCTCTACTCGATAATATATTATCGACCAGGACTGAATAACGTCTTCACGAAAAAAGTAACGATACAATATTTCAAAAAGAGACCACCCTTATTACTCAGGAAATGTCGCAATTCACCTTTTCGGTACATCCCATAAGCCTTTGCGAGTACACCTGAGAACTCGTCATTTGACGTCACGCCGATCTGCACCGATGCGCACATCGATTATCGAACATCGTTACTGTGCATTACAAGTCAGCGTGACGTAAAATGACGAGTTCTCAGGTCTACTCGCAAAGGCTTATAGGATTTACCAAAAAGGTGAATTAAATGCAATTACTCGAGCAAAATGTTAGGCAATCATGTAATTCCATCGGGTAATCAACGCATTGAAAATAATGGGAAATAGCACAAGGTCAGGCAAATATACTGCTTCACTGAAATGAATAAAATATCACGAGTTTTCTCGGTGGCTTGGTTCTGCGAGCAGATGTCAGCAGTTCTGGCGGTCCCGGGTTCAAATACTGGTTAGGGTTAAGAGCTCTCACTCTCTAGTGTATGGAATACATCGGAGTAATATTGACATAATATTTGTTTTATTTTAGAGTATGTTTATATCGGAGACGGGGAACTGGAAGTTACAGTTTGTCCAGAGCGTCATACGTCATGCCAGGAATTGGGGTCATGTCCAGGAGATAAGTACGAACCTTTGTGCTACTGCATATCATCTATATGTCACCTATTCAATGATTGTTGCCTAGGAGCTTTATCCGAATGCTACAAGGATTCCGACATTCTGACCGAAATCGAAGCTAAAATCGAGTCAAACGGTTTTACATCAGATGATATCAGCTGCATTGATCCAACACATTATGTAGGTCCCTCATGGGGATATCAGATGATAGTAACGTGTAACAAATCGTTCACAGATGAAGAAATAATCAGACACTGCACTAATGTCGCGAATAACGATGTTTATGGATCAATTCCTGTCACAGATATGGATGGTTTTACCTTTAGAAATGTTTTCTGCGCTCTCTGCAACTTTCGGGATATCACTAAGCTATCTGTTTGGAATGTCAAGTTTATCTGCCCTCCTGATTCATTTAATACTTATATTGCAAACACATACGATGTATTGCATTATCTGGAGTCAGAATGCGATATCAAATACCATTTCCCTGACGGTGTACATCCCCTTCTAGTAGAGTTATCGAGAAGGCAATGTTTGAATGTTGACGTGATTGATGAATTAAGTTGCCGTAGATCTCATCCTGCGCATAAAGACTGCGCTGAATACACCGCTTATGTACAAATAAGTAATGGTTCTGAAGTTACATTCTTTAAAAATCCTCACTGCGTATTGTGTTACTTCAATCTTACAAGTTTTGATGAGTCCAATTTCAATAATCTGACCTGTGATTTTTGGGAGTTCCCAGGTTATGGTCTATGGTCTATGTTCAATCTCTATCCAGACACGGGGAGTTATTCGTTTTATGCCCTTCCTATTTCAGTACTGTTAAACTTCGGCAGGATTAGTAGTTTTGCGATAGTCCACAACAATGAATTAGTTACACACACTGAGGTTGTTGAATGTCCCATTGGTCAGACTTACGATCCGTTTCAAGATAGATGCCGCCGATTGATTTGCCCGATTGGAATGGCGTTAGCTGGTGACACTTGTCTGTTTCCGTCGCGTGCCAACAGAAATTGTCATAGCTCTGAAGGTCAGCTTAATCTCACAATGTCAGTAAAATTCACCCAGAAGGACGTGATTGTTTCAGAATTCTCAAAGTGTTTCCAAGAAACGTTAGATTTTAAGAATGGGGCATATTTCAGTGTGTTCAGTGAGTCTTTCAGCAATGGAACCCTGCAACTTGTGTCGACTGCTTTGGTTCCTCCAGGATATTTTAGTGAGTTAGAGTTCATTTTGAACGATCACTTTAAGTCTATGATTAAAGGTGAAGATAAATCGTGCAAAATGTCCGAGATACAATTTGATATTGTTTGTGAGTCAAGCGGTATTACAGACTTTTGTTCTCAGCATAAGTATGATAAGGCTGCAAATAATTACACGTTGAACATCGCCAATATCTTTGAAACTGAAAATTCCTCTCATCTATTAGGACTTCAAGTAAAGTATTCCCAAAGCCCAGACAATGAATTCTTTCAGAAGTCCATTTCAATCATACAATGCGCGAATCAATATGCAAACTTGTCATGTCCACTTCTTTCCTTTAATCGTACGCTGTTCCTGAGTGTACTAAACAAACCTGATTGGTTAGAATTCACTCCAACAGGTGTGCTGTTAAGTCCTGAGGAATATATCATAGCTTCCGATGATGAAATTCAGATTTGCTCCCTTCATGTTAGCACAATCAATAACAGCACCAGACCAACGGCTGTATTTCATTCGACAGCACAAGAAATTGTTGGGCATATCTGTACGGCTGTATCCCTCGTCGGTTGTACCATTACTTTCCTAACTATCTGTTTCTTCAAGTCATTACGCAACCGAGTCAGTCCTCTATTGCTTAATTTGGTCACTTCTCTCTTCCTTGCTGAATTCGTTTTAATTACCGGGGGCCATCAAACGCAACATCCTCAAACCTGTGTAATGGTTGCCATACTACTTCATTACTTTTGGTTATCTTCTTTCTCTTGGATGAATATCTTAGGATTTGACCTTTTCTTGACCTTTGGATCTGCAGATGCCTTCACTGCCCCAAAGAAGTTAGAAAAGAAATATTTATATAAGTATTTGACCTATGGGTGGGGTGTATCGTTGTCGGTTGTTGTACCTACATTTATACTTCACTCCTGTCAATGTTCCGCCATATATGTTCAGTATGGAGGGGAGGAAGCTTGCTGGATATACAATGGTTGGGCAAACCTTATACTCTTTGGAATCCCGGTTGCGATGATGATTGCAGTTAATACGGTATTTTATGTTGGCATCGTTTGGGGAATATGCAAATCGAGATATGACAACAGAAGAGTGACGTCTGGCAATGCTGAAGTCAGCAATACAGTCCGTCAGAAGGAACGTGCAAGGACGTCGTTAAAATATCTCATCATATATATAAAGGTAAACATTTTTTAATGATAGTAGTAAAAAGTAAAAAAAAGATAAGAAAAGGAGGGCGGACATTGAAATAAGAAATCGTATTTCTTTTTGTTAATTATGTGCGTTTTCCACTTTCTGCATTTCCAATCAGGAACATTTCCAATCTTTAAAAAAACAAGTTGCGTGACACTACCAGAAATTCATTAATTGTGGCTGTTAATTTCTAGATAACAGGACACATATTGAGCATAAACATTATGCTGAAAATGTAATATCTGTAAAACAGTTCTGACATACGTGCCTCCAGTACATAAATTTTTGGTTCACCTCAGATTCGGTAGTGACATCAATGTTTTTTCGTGATTGAGTTGCAAGCGTCCCGATAAACCGCACTGTACGCGTGCTTGTACGCTTTTTGCGAATGACTTAACGCACATGATTCAATACTGCGACAAGCGAAATACGCCCCTAAGTCACTACCAAACATGAGGCGCACCAAAGAATAATCATTCTATTTGCAACGAATTATGGTAATTAGCGTTGCCCTTCTCATTGATTCTTCCTATCTGTAAATTGTTCAGTTCAGTTCAGTTTTATTTTCATCTCAACACACATACATATAAATAACATGATATAGAAAAAAACCATTTTGTAATAAATTAGTAACAATGCAATGCCAAATAATTTATAATTGAGATATCAATATTAATATTACAAAATAATATTTTAATAATGTGGTATGAGAGATGTGGATGCCACAGAAACGCAAAGCGTGTAAAGTTGTGGCACCCATTTGAAGGTTACAGACAAGTCTATAGCTTAAATACAATATTCGATATTTATAAGGTTACAAATTCTATGAATGCCATAGACAGACAACATAAAGTCCGAAAAATCAATGAAGCATAAAATGCGAACTAAAGCAGCGCATGTAAATCCATCATGCAGGAGAAAGCACTTTAAACATCATCATGTAAATATCCATTGATGAGGTTTTGTTTGAATGTTTTTTTAAATACTGTAGGAGACAGGGTGAGTTTAAGGGATTGGTCAAGATCATTCCAGAGGAGAGCACCATGTGTTTTGATGGTGTTGCTAGCAAAAACCGTATTAAATAATTGGATGTGAAAGTCTTTAGAATGTCTGGTATCGTGTGTATGGATGTCGTCATTAGTAGTAAAGAAGTTGTCGTAGAGGTCATTTTGTAATGAAATTTATGCATAAAAATTGCTGTTTGAAATTTGAATATGTCATGGATCTTAAGGGCATTTAATTGGTGGAAAAGTGGGTCAGTGTGGGCGAGCCATAAAGAATTTGTGCACGTCCTAACAACTCGTTTTTGTAGGAGAAAAAGAGAATCTTGAAAATTGTTTTTCCAAGGGCTTTCTTTCTCGCTGTAAAAGCGAGAATTCGCTTGAATGTTATATATCAAGTTGTCTTCTTCCATTCTTTATTTAATCCAGATCTCGATACTAATGGGATTCACCTGGATATTCGGCTATATAGCAACCTTCACTGGTATTGATGCTCTCTGGTTTATATTTATCATCCTCAACTCATCTCAAGGGTTCTTCGTCTTCTTAGCCAACACCTGCAATAGGCGTGTCTACAAATGCTATAGACAAGCACTCTGTGGACGAGGCAATAGAGTCAAACCGGAACTGGCACCAAAACTACCACAGCAACACCATCTTCAACCACAATATCCAATAGAAAACGATGGCAAATCATTGATTGCAGAAGCAATCAAGGAAGGGCAAGAGAGAGCACGAATCAAAGAGGTTAAGTATGAGGATGCACATAAACCAATTGGATACGACCCAGATAATCTACCATCTTCGTCTCGTGCAAGACCATCTTTAGGATATTTGTTCTCGCAAAATCTTTGTGATCGGAGTCTGGTTATTCCAGTCGGAAATGCCGAAAGAGGACAATCTGTACTTTAACTATGTTGTGTACTTCTGATGGTGTTGGCCTTTTTAAGCCAGAACCATCAAAAGTTTTGAGTGCAAGCTGGATCCAAAACTTTCGGAAACATTTGTGCATAATAATAATATCATTATTACATTCATTAAAGTTAATTGATTAATGTGATCATTGTGATGCCATTCCGAGAGCAGACCAAGTAAGACTGAAATTAAACTTGAACTTGAATGTTGGTTTCTATGATTGTTGTTCAAATCCTGAGCGGATTTCCAGACAATCACAGACAGTGGAAATGCCGCAGGAGCAAAAGTCAACTGCCCTCAGCCTTAAAATCTCTACTGGAGCAGAGCATAAGAAAGATTCGCGCCACAATATTGACTGAGAATTCGCAAATAATTTATTTGAGATTAGGATGATATTGAGTCATTGACCCGGGTGATGGGAGTATTCAGTAAAAATGGGTGACGGGTATGTGCGGCTACATTGACCCACATTTTTCAACTCCGTCTCACTCAATGACCCTTTTTTGTTTTATTGAAATCCCTCTCACCCAGAAATCTCTCACTGAATGACCCAAAATTTGTCCCATTCTCACTGAATGACCTCTTTTTTTTGTCAGATTTTCCCCAGTCTCACGGAAAGACCCTCTTTTTGGGGTCTTCTCACTGAAAGACCCCCTTTTTCGGTATCTAAGCTGTACCAAAAGACCCCTAGTTTCAAACTGCTGTCCGCACATCCCCGTCACTAAAGTCAAGCCCCCCGGATATTGAGCACCCGCGTTTGATGTGGGAGACCAGAATTGAAAGAATACTAGCAACTGGATTTGCCATCCTTATGCAATATGATCTAAGTGTTTGATTTGGTTATCGTTTGAATTGTATAATTTGTAAATCCACAATCTGATCATTGGTTTTCAGGGACATTTTGTTTCGTTTAAGGCATAGGCTTTAGGCCAAAATGCATTCTGAATACGAGGATTGTCTTGATATCAAATAATTCTGATTTTTTGAAATTCACAATAAAATACAAATTTTATGTCAAATTATAGAAGGTAATTGTATTAAGGTGGTACTACACCCTTTGATGAATTTGTGACTATTTGTGCATTTTTCTCAAAAAAACAATAGCACACTGGTAACAAACGTTATGTATATTATAGGGGCAAATACTCCAGTTACTACACTGGAATTTCAGTGACTCAAAACAATCGGTACGTTATTTGTGATAAGAAAAGAGGCACCGCTAGAATGTACCTCAGTGCCGCCAAAAAGGGGCGTTAAGGGATTGCTTTACCTAGGGGGCCCGCAGAAATAAAGAAAACATACAATAATGGGGCCATAAAAGCAAAGAAAAGACACCTCAATGGGTCCGTAAAAAGGGGGCCATGCGTTCATTTTAACCCCGGGCCCGTAATGGCTCCCGGCGGCACTGATGTACCTCATTTATATAAAATGAACCACTTGCCTTGAATCACTGAAATTTCAGTGAAGTAATTGGATTCCTTGGCCCTGTAATATACATAACTTTTATCACCAGTGTGTAGTTATGTTTTGAGAACAATGCAAAATTAGTCACAAAATTTATCACGTTAAATGATTCCGAAATTCATCTTCCCTTAGGAAGTATTGTCATTTATATTACCAGATGTGTCCAGCAAAGGTCTGTTATATTTTTCTTTATAAATGAGTAAGACTGGTATACAAAATGTAATGGCTGCAAGTGTTGCCCAATTCGTCCACATAACACCTGTAACGAAAGATAAAAATGTATTGTTTTTAGATTAAACCGGCTATTTTCAAATTAACATTGAAGTTAATTTCTCTACAAAAACATTTCAAAAATTACTAATTGAAGTCAAAACGTCATTATTATACCCTTCATCTTGATTCGGTACGTACCAATATTAGGGATCATCATAACTAAAAGGAAGACAAGACCAGTGAAAGATCGAAGCCACATCAACAATCCCATTGCAATCCCTTCTGATACTGGGTACACTCCTTCAACAATAAGTTCGCAATAGATAGGAGGAGTGCCATTTATGAGGAAGCCAAAAAGGATGTTTGAAGCGTAAAGGCTGGCTGTAAACAGACAAAATATCACAATATCACATGTTCGCTAGGATGAGTAATACATTATCCTTAAGTGGCACTGATAACAATATTTATATCATGATTACAGTGACTTTAGCCGTGTGATAGTTTTTACTATCACATGGCATGAAAAGAAACCATGTGACATCATGATATAAAACAAATATTACATGCCAATATTCGTGTAATAGTAAAAATAAATCATTTGGTCAAATTTCCAAATTTGACCTCATCACACTCATAGGCATGTAATATTTGTATACTATTAATCAGCTGAATATTTAATATTAAATATAGTTTGTGATCAATGCACGGTTGTTTGATGTCATGTAAAACTGCCATTTTAACGAAAAGTTGAACAATGATTGCGCTATTTATCTTAAATCTTGTTTGCCTCTTTACAAGGGGTATACACTTATAAAAGTGGTATTAGAAATTCAGAAACAAAGACTTAAAAATAGGAAGGACATTTTCAAGAAAACTTTTTATCATGAAATGTAAGGAATAACTCATATTGATTGCCTAATTTAAATTTAAAACATATGTAAATAGCGCCCTCATTTTGCACACAAATGTATAGTTGATGTACTAAAATTACAAACACACACAATAAAAACAGAACAATATGAATAATTTGAAAAGTTATGAAAATCTATGTTAATTATAGCTAAAAATATAGGTGAATATTAGTGTGATAGCTGTTGGTATTGTCCAGGCCTAAACATTATATAATGTTTTGTTAGAAAAATTAATAAATGATCATTTAAACAGTAGCGAATTGAGTGCGTGTCCTGGTTACAGTGCATTGGCCTATCTCGAATTTCTGCAGTCACATTGTAGCACTGGATTATATTGTAATGCGCCACTGTGCAATGGGGTACGGTGTCACAGCGGTCTAAGACTCTTTTCACCTCTTTCCTCTCCCCACCCGGGTTACAAATAAGTACCGGTTTTATTCAATGACGAGAAGATAGATAACGGACGAGCTGGGCAGAGGCGTAACGATCCATTTTGAAAGAGAAAAGTTTTTGAACTACGCTGTCTATGATGATCACTTTTTGGTTTTAAAAAGTTTTTAAAAATAGTTCTACAGTTTAAAGTTTTTGTGTTTGACATTTGTCAGAGTTAAGAATCTGAATAATTTATGAAAACACATGTAGTCTTGATATTTACCTAAATTAAAGTGTATAACACCTAAGGTTAAGAGGAGAAACCACGTAAAGCAGAGGCAGACGATAAGCAGAGTAAAACTAGCTTCATTTTCCCGCCAATAATATCAACAATCCTAGAAATACAATGATAAAATTGGTTCTCAAATTATTCCCAATAACTGATACTTCCTGGTTACATAAATCTTTTGATATTCACGTGTGTATTTAGTATGATTATGGTTATATATGGCTAAACATCTTGTATTGAAGGGGTCTGCCCGTCAGTCCGAAACACCGTCATTCCGAAACCCCGTTAGTCCGAAAATTAACGGATTTTTAGAGTGACGGGGTTTCGCATGCAAAGTTAACATTATTTGTCTGTGACTATACAGAAGTTACAGTACGGTATATCAGCCATTATTACAAAACTAATATGCTGCTAATAAACCATAATGTCAATTAATATGTACCAGATTATGATGTATATCATTAAGACTATAAATGAAAATATAGGTGGGTTCATTAAGAATAAAATACATCATTCTGCAATTCCCGAAAACCTTTACAAGCCAAAGAAACTAAAACTACGTCATGGTGCGCAGATCATCACTCCGCCTGCTTGACCAGCCTCGTGTGCATAAACGATGACGTAGTATCGGTTTCTTTTGCAAAGGATTTCGGAAATTACCGAACTGGTATATTTATACTCACCTGGAAAATATAAGCCCTCCTGCAGCACCTGCCAAATTAGAGTAGGCACCGATTCTTCCTGTTGTTTCCTGAAATGTTAATCAACTAATCAAACATTTTTCGTAACTATTATCGTGTAAGGGGGTATGTCGGTGAGGGTTGTGTGAACGGGTGTATAGACGAGTATTCGTAATCACGTAATTATACTAGTCTTAAGACTACGTTCCTCATTTGTTATAAGAACCAAAATAATTTGAATCACTAAGGCATATGTCCTAAAACATACTCACTTGTTGAACGTTCATGGTATGCAGAAATATAGTGTCAATTTGAGTCCTCCATGAGTTGAAAAAACCAGCCCATATACAGTAACAAAGCGCTGGTATCCAAAACTGCTTATTCCTGGTATGGCATACAAAGACATAAAATAAATAATACATTTTCTATAATAATTCGATGATCATCGAGTGGGAGCTGCGCGGAGGCTTCCGATGCATTATTCTTATTAATATAGGCGAAAGTTTTCAAAGCCTATAACAATGAAGTTCTCATGCAAAAATTTAAGCTTTTTATAAGTCATTTGGCCTTACTATCCCTGTGGGGATTTTGTACCTATAATTTGATCTACATCACAAGCAAGTCTTCATACGCTTCATCATACTCACACTGCAAGAATTTTAGCACCAGGAATAAAATCTTCTCTTTTAGATTCAGCTGATGCACTAGGAGGTGTCGGAGGTTTGGCGGGAAAATATAGCCAAGTTAGAAGACACAAAAATGCAACCCAAGCACACTCTGAATGAGACATTATATCAATATTAGATGTGAAAAATTTGAAGCTTAAAGTTTACTGTAAACATTGTAAAAATTTTAGCTTTTGAGTAGTATAGCTAAAATTTCTGTTGCAAACTACAGCACAATGGTTTGTGAGCATTGAAATGGTAGTATATCCCTAAATGTGATTAATGAATAAATAGCTGAGGGACGAGCTTTTGATACACTAGCGAATGTTCTCTTCGTTCCCCCATGGGTCTGATGCTGACATAAGGCCAAAAAAATTGTTGTGTTGCCCTCAACCGTCCGACCTTTTTTTTTTTTTTTTTTTGAATGATGATTTTTACAGATTTGTTCAAAAACTCAATGTTTTTCACTTAAAATTATTATTTTATTGAAAGACTAGTCTTTAATTGATGTCTAACACTACAGGTATCCAGAAGTCAAAATTGA
Source organism: Amphiura filiformis (assembly GCF_039555335.1). Lineage (NCBI taxonomy): Eukaryota > Metazoa > Echinodermata > Ophiuroidea > Amphilepidida > Amphiuridae > Amphiura > Amphiura filiformis. Next base: position 51,966,195 of record NC_092647.1, read on the forward strand.
CAAATGTCCCCTAATTGAAGAAGCATTATTTAATATTTTTAAAAACTGAAGGTTTAAAAATCGAGTATCGAAAGTTCAAGAGTTAACGTGCTTCGCGGTCACCATCTTTCGCGGTCACTGCAATACGTGGTTGGTTAATTCAAAGTTTGGTTAATTGTACTGATATTTTGGTCTTAGTGATTAGTGGTGTGATATTATTATTTACAAATAGAAAAGCAAGGTGGACCCAACTTTTATTCACCTTTCCTGACAGAACTGTCACATGAAGTTACACAGTTAGAATGCATGTACAATATTATGCTGATCACCTAGGCCTATAAAGGATTTCCATGCTCTTTTGATCCCATTTGTTTATGTTCAAGTGTGGTCATTATTACACCCCTTTACATGCTCAGATGAGCGGCAGGTCAATGCTTGTTGTTATTATTATGTAAATAAGATGTTAACTCCAAAATGGACATTGACCCTTTTGAGTACACAATTGATGTAAATGAGATGATAAACAATCTTGATCTCCAGCACATAATTGACATTATATAAGGAGTTGTGCAATAATTATGTGTACCCCCGGGTGGTGAATTCTCAAAGTGGTCTGCCAAAAATCGATTCTCTCCCCCCATTTTTGACGTGCCCAAAAAATCTTTGCCCCCCCCCCTTTACATACTAAGATTTTGGGGAACCGAAATTTAAAACCTTATATTGTCTTATCATATAATGCGAGCGCAGCGAGCAGGAAATGTTGTTTATTTGAACGTATTCCTAATGGTTTCCTACACCTTTTTAGGACGTAATATAGAAATGGTGCCCAAAATATCTGTGCCACAAATCGCTTGCCCCCCTTTCGACCTGCCAAAATCGCTTGCCCCCCCCTTTCGACCTGACAAAAAATGCTTGCCCCCCCCCCCCTTTTGGCCTGCCAAAAAATCTTTGCCCCCCCCTATAATTCACCACCCTGGGGTACACATAATTATAAACATTATAAAGAGTTATAAACAGTCTTGATCTCCAATCCTTATTGACATAATTGATTTATTGTGAGCTTGACAAATAATAAATCTGGAGGTATGTGTAGAGGTATATTGATGTAGTAGTTGATGCAGTGACCGGAGTATGAGACAAAAAAGTAGTTGTGAGTGAAAAATATGACATTGTTATTTTAGTCCGAAAGGCCCTTTCAGTGCTTTTGGAACTAATTAACTTAATTTGAACCCCTTAACGTAAACAAAAACAAAATTTGATATTTTATTGGGGTGCGCACGACCTTGTTCTTCGCATTGCAAAAGTATGTTTTCCGAAATAATGTAAAGCGTAAAAGTTTTTAGCTGTGGTATTAAAATACTCGAAAATGAAATTTTCCAACGTGTTTTAGAGACACCCTGCACAGTGTCATCGTCCCGATATCTTCATGGCAGAAAATGCCATGGTAGGGTGAATCCACAGCCACGAATGGGTGTTCACACCTGTTTATAAAACACATAATAGGCTGAAGGACATCCGACTAAGGCTAATGATATTAGCCTGTGACTGACCTCTGTACGGTCAGCAAGCATACATACGCCATTGTCTAATGCTTTGCCTTTACGATAGTCTCCTACACAGTCAGTTTGTGTCAGTCGGTCTGACACTCGTCGATCCTGTATGTTCGTGATAGCCACATACAGTCTGGGCCGAGACTACCTCCACGAGGCCTCGAGGGTCTACGCTGCGCTATATAAAATCTGATGATTTTGGTCACTTTTTCAGCTCAAGACGCACGCTGGTTTTTCAAAGCGCAACCTAACGACGATAATATATGTTGAACATATATGTTCAAGTGCAAGGAACCACATCTGGTTTCTTTATATACGAAATCATTTACGGGAGATATTCATCATTTTCCACCCCGGTATCAAAAGATTTATCGTCTGAATATCAATCGTGCATAGCACATTTACGTGTATCGATCCCGTGTATTCATTTGAGTGTCTCTGGCTGTACTAATGTAATTATTAACCGGGCGATGTCGGTGTGCCCTGTATGAAGTAGTTTCATTGTGTATACTTGCCAATGTACATTAACAAATAAATTTCTTGTATATGTTTAGATTTGACTGTCGAAGTGATGTTAAGATGTTCCTCATCGCACAAAGACTTCACGACATAAGTTCCATTAGCTGGATGGAGACTGGAATACAAAATACGAAGCGCAATAATAAAGCAATATTAAAAGTGTGTACACAAAAGCTAACTTTACTAACACGTAGTAGGTGAACAAATGCCATATTCGATTTTTGATAGATAAAAATATGTTATTAATCATGATGAACACATTCAGTTGAACTCGAAATTATCATGTTTATTACATGAAAATACTAGTAAATGGTTATAAAAAAAGGTTGATATAATTAGTGACAGTAAAGAAGTATACGTAGGCTTACATTATTGAATCAACATATCTTAATGGCATAATTATAATGGCTCACTTCAATACTGAACAATTCCGATTTTAGAATCTACCAGTTTATTGATCGCGAGAGCCCGAATAGTGAATGAAAAGATCAGGTGTGAAAATCTATCAATATCCCCGGTCAATTGTGCACAAAGTAATACAAAATTAATACATAAAATCAGACTTTTAAGCTTAAAAATGCAATAACCAGATTTATTTATTTATTTAATATTTCTTTATTTTGGATAGCTCTTTCAATACATATACTGGTCTCCCAAGAGGTCCAGATAACTGTTACATAAAATGTTAACAAAATAATTATACAAAATATGATAAATAATACATATATTGAAAAACAATCATGCGATTATGGATTATGAATCTTACTTAAACAATAGCATTTTTAAACATGTGTAGACTCAAAGAGTCATAATCTAAACGCACACCAACTGGAAGGTTATTCCACAACTTAGTTCCTCTATAATAATAGTGAAAGGTACGTTTACCCAGAGTGTTCTTCCAAAGTGGAATAACTAAAGTTTTTGAAGATTGACTACGGGTACCTTTTGTATGCATACATTCAGTAAAAATAAATTGAGAACTCAAATAAGATGGTGCTGAACCTTGAAGGCACTTAAACACTACAACAAGAAGCTGATTTTTTCACCTTTCATCCAGTTTTGTCCAATTTAATGATTTCATTAAGTCATTGACTACGGAGAAGTCTAGCTATAAGTTGGAAAGACATTCGATTGATCCAATATCGATACTTCCTTTTTATTTTGGCAAAAATATTATCTTAACTAATTTTATCACCAAATGGCACTGATTACCTTGTACTGTCGGTGCATTTGAATTCAGATACTATTGACGGTCCAATCAGGAACGAGGCCGCCAAGCCAAGGAAACCTATAGATGTTAATACTCCTGTTGATGTTGTACGCTGATGAGGTGGAAACCAGGTGACTGAGAAGAGAGGAGCTCCTGTAATTAAAACTGGAGCTCCTAAACCATTAAACATCTGCCCGATATTCATCGTCCTAAAAGTAGCAAATAACGTTTTCTTTAGACAAGAATAAAACACGAAGATCGCGCCATTCCTGGGAAGGTATGTTCCGAAGGCGTAATGTTCCGAAGGCGCATGCAGCCTGAGGAAAATTCTTGTTGGAAGATTCTTTTTTTTTTCCTTCAGCATTTAATGTCGCGATAATGTTATCACGACATTCGTAAAACTTTCCATGGAAAAGTTTTACAAATGGTGCGTTATTATCTATGTCGCTTCATTCATACACAATGATGGAGCGAAAAAAACATTGCGTGACGTCACAGGTGTGTGTAAATGTCATGTCAAAACCCATCCACTTCGTCTAAAAGCCTGGCAAACAAAAAACGCAAAATGTGGGTCGGTCGAGCCCCTATTGAAGTGGCGTGTTTTTTCTACATACATTTCTTACCATTTCATATATTCTGTTGGCACCGGAATACACCGTACAGCTGTTCCAATCAAAATCAGTGTCGACGAACATAACATGGCAAGTTTCAAACCTGCATTTTAAAAATGAATAAGAACTACAATGAAAAAATACGAGTAAAATGTGACACAATCTGATCCAATCAGACCAAAACACATTTCTAGTGCTATAATTAAAGACAGAGATAAAAAGATTACGATCCTTGATTGGTTTACACAGGTTAATCAGCGTGTAAAAGGAAGACCGATCTATCTGGTGCTGATCGGAGAAAAGGAATAGCAGCAAATGGCGAAATATTACGTACTTTTACAAGGCAAAAAGCAGCTTTTCTAATTATTGTGGACATGGTGCCTTCGGTTAAGAAAGTTTCCTACTATAAAGACCTAACTTTTGAGATGGTTTGCATGTCGAAAGGTGCAAAATTAACAATAAGGCGCCCGGTTATAAATACGCGTTCAGCAAGTCATCATCACGACACTTGTAAACAAACCGTGCTCGAGTTTGATTGACAGGTGACGTCAGACGCGATAAATTGTCTTTATCTTTCATTATACCCCTTTATACGTGTACCCTATTTTGAAATCCTAAAGACTGCTCCAAACGGTCCCCTTTCATTGGCTGACTTGGATCTGACTTACCAGCCAAGTTGGGTGTCTATTTCAAGTTCCAGTGGCGGCACCAGGAATTTTAATCCACCAGGTGCGACTCAGCATAATGTGAAATTTCTATAGAATTACAATTCAGATCTTTATTCCGTTCTTTGATAATCAATGGTGCAATGCAGAGGAGTAGTTTTAAGATAAACTTAAGGTTATTAATCATTTTAAACTGTTGTGATTTGGTAGTTCACAGCATCTTACGAATTGTAGTGAGTTTTGGCAAAAACTGCATTGCTCAATTCATAGCGAGCGTGTAGAAGAATTAAAATATCACAGATATACTTTTATAGATGCTGCGGTTCTTGAGTTACATTGTAAAGAGGTCTGAAACAACAACACTTTTGTAAAACGTACATAACTCATTAACAACAATAAATTAAGCAAGTTTGCAAAGTATACGATTTGTAGAATGAACTTTTGCAAAGCATCAAGGATTTAATTTTCAATAATATATTGATCTAGATAATGAAAATCGATTTTTAGGTTGCTTCGACCAACAATACCTCGCCTACCCTTAAAGTCTAGTGCAGAGCAATACATTCAAATACGCCCGCAAATACGTTAGCGAATCCGAATGTAGAAACATACATGGATAAGATAATTAATCCTGAATGAAGAGATTTATACGTGTTGGGAATAGACATCAAAGGTATATTTTAAAACTGGTCAACAACACTCACTTTTTGAACCGAATATTTCAGAGAAACCATTCTCCGTCCTCAGCGGTGTAATGCTGTTGGTAGACTGACTGATGATTCTCCAGTGACAGTGTTTCTAGATGTTATTGACAATGTCCTTTTTGTCCTTTGTGATGGTGTTTCTAGAAGAGAATCATATATTCTAAAGATGCGCAATGGGCCTCCCGGTCAGCCCGATTATCGACAACTTATACATGGAATGGTTTGAAAACAAAGCGCTAACATCCACCGCTGACCCCCAAGAATTTGGCTTCGTTATGTGGACGATACCTTCGTGGTAATCAATAAGGAGAAAGTCCAACAGTTCACTGACCACATTAACAGTCAAAATGAACATATCAAATTTACCAACGATCCAGAGAAGGACGGTCAATTACCATTCCTAGATACTTTGGTAAAAAGACAAACAGACGGTACGGTAAAGGTGAGTATTTACCGGAAACCTACGCATACTGACCAGTATTTGGCTTTTGATTCCCACCATCCACTTGAACACAAACTCAGTGTAATCAGAACCCTTTTCCATCGGGCAGATACTTTAGTTACTGATACGGAAGATCGAGAAAAAGAAATAAATTACGTCAAAGGGGCCCTTAGACGCTACAAGGAGTGGAGTTTTAAACGTGCTCAAACCAAAAAACAACCGGTTGAAAAACAGTGCGATTCGGAATCCTCTTCCAAGACATTTGTTGTAGTTCCGTACGTCCAGGGCCTATCAGAAAAGGTCAAAAGAATACTTGGCAGTTACGGTGTATCGGTGGTATTCAAACTGCACCAAACGCTTCGCCAATTACTTGTTGCCCTGAAAGACAAACCTCGCGAGGAAGACAAGTCAGGAGTTGTGTACCGTGTACCCTGTGAAGGCTGCGAGAAAGTGTACGTGGGTGAAACCAAGCGAACCCTCGGTGAGCGCCTGAAAGAACACACTGCCAAGACAACCTCAAATCAGTCGGCATTAGCAGAGCACAGCAAGGACACCGGACATAAACCGGACATTGGAAATGTTAAAGTCCTCTGCAGAGAAGACAAGTTTTTGCCAAGGAAAGTGAGGGAAGCCATTAAAATCAAACAAGAGACAAGCCCCATCCTAAATAGGGACGGGGGCCTAGAACTTTCTAGAATATATGATTCTCTTCTAGAAACACCATCACAAAGGACAAAAAGGACATTGTCAATAACATCTAGAAACACTGTCACTGGAGAATCATCAGTCAGTCTACCAACAGCATTACACCGCTGAGGGCGGAGAATGGTTTCTCTGAAATATTCGGTTCAAAAAGTGAGTGTTGTTGACCAGTTTTAAAATATACCTTTGATAATTAATCCTGTTATATATCAATACTTCTAGGGCGAATTTAATGAGCTGGTTTACAAAACATCTCAACCCATACTACCATAATGGGTAAATAACATTGCACAGTTCATGAAATGAATGATTGTTTGTTCTTTTATTTAAATCTGACCTTTGTTGTCCATCAACCAAGAAAAGAAGGCAACGGTCACACACACGGACATTGGTCCCCATATGGTGAGTAATGCAATATCACCGTCATTCCACCCTAACACGGGTTTAGCTAAAATATGAAAATGATTGTGAAAAAATAACAAAACTATTTAGAAGACACACGTGTTGCTAGTGCTCATTAAAATGCGTTAAAGTGCAAAACCTGTCAAACTGCTTCGGCGTATGTGTCGACCTCAGAAACTATAGAAGACAGCATAATGCGAGAATAGAAGGCCAACTTCAACTTTTTATATTTCGGTAGCTTTATATTTAGTTAGAAGGTAATTTCGGATTTAAATTTAGACTGAGCTCAAAAAGAAACTTATAATTTTTCACAAGGTCATATCTTGAAATCCTGTCCATCAAATTGAACCAAAATTACACACAGGTTTACTTCAATACTCTACTCTTAACACATGTCAGTAACCAATCAGTTATCCAACTGACACAACAGCAAAATGCATTGACATGGAACAGCTCTCTGGACCACATTCACAGCCCAGCCCTGCTTCATGAAAAAAGTGTATGAAAAGCAGAAAGCAGCACCGTTTTATCATCTGTGCAAGGATCTTGTAAGCATTCTCACAGATTTTTTGTGCTGGGTGCCAAATGTTGGGCTGTGAAAGTGGAGGAAGTCCAGGAAGCTGTCCCATGACAGTGCATTTTGCTGTTGTGTCAGTTGGACAACTGCTTGGTTACTGACATGTGTTTTGCGTAGAGTATTAAGGTAATCCTGTGTGTAATTTTGGTTCATTTTGATTGACAGTATTTTAAGATATGACATTGTGATTCACAAGTTGTAAAAAATTATAAGTTTCTTTTTGAGCTCAGTTTATATCTTTTTGGTTCAATCAACTACTACAGTTTACTACAACTCTATTACACAATACAATATAATAAACTACTAAATGCAAGTAGTAAACTCTTTGTATACCTGTATCAGCTATTGATCCCCACGTATTCCATATTAAAGTTTGAGTACCCGCTAGAGCAGTATATAACGCCAAAAGATACCACCGCCGTCCATAGGTGGTGTATTGATGATCTTCAGGTGGTGTTGATTGATTGGTCCAGTTGATGTTAGTGCTTTCTGGAGTCGGTAAAGCATTTTTTAGTAACGCCGCCTTTTCATCCATGTCTGATATCAGATGACAAGTGCAGATGTTAACATTCGATACCTAATGCATTTTCATTGTCTTTGACTTTGACGAAATACTCCGCAACGCCTCTTCTGAAGCCAAACGCAAAGGAATGTGAGAGCGCTGAGAGAGCTATTAATCTTGGAGTTTTTGCTGTTTTCTTAGGTGGTTGGTTACTTCTTGTTTGAATGCTTTTGAATTGTACTTCCAGCTAGGTTGTATCCCGGGTTGTGTGCAAAAACACGTATTTTCACTTGTTCCTCAATGTTTTCGTAACTCGCTGGAGTATCTGTGCATTTGACAATAGAAAGTTTGCGAAACGCGATTCAAAAGCACAAACTTCAACGTCTGGAGGATTATAGAGCTAGGGTTATCTATTCAAAACTACTATGCCATGAAGGCTTCTGGAAGTCAAAGTGAACGCGAAAATCTATAGTAAGCAGTAAATTATATTTATTATTATATTTTGTATCTTAATAACAATCGGAGAAATACATCCAAGCAAGGCAGCTGAAAACAAAATTCAGTGCAAAAATACCAACCTCAGAATGATTGGGACCTTTTGGATCAAGAGGCAGTAAAATTCGGAAACCATGCAAACTGTTGATACAGATCACCGAGATTTACTACGTAGATATGAAGGGTCCGACTTACCACTTATCAGTGGATCCGACGTATGCCGCAAATACATGCAAATCTCCGCATATCAGATATGACTTTAATAGCTTTTAACAATCCATACACTAGAATTCACATATTATTCCTGTCCACGGATGTTCATCATCATAACCCTAAAATCAAAATAATCTAAACATTCCTTACGTGTGTCGGGATTGCAATGTTTCATATTTGCTCTGGGAATCGCGTTAATCGTGATAGTTGTTATTGATTGTTTGATAAGCCACGTGAGTATAAAGTCCGCTTTTCTCGAAATGTACTACTGAAAATTGCTAAACTTGATTATGTTCTGCCAGTTGAAACTGGTGTCATACCATTTGGTAGGCCTAGGAGCCGACCGGCATGACCGGGGGAGCCAAAGTTTCTCTCTCAAGGAGAGAGGAGTATTCATATATGATACAATAACTGAGATACGAATACAACCAAATAAAGAAATAATTTATATAAGTGAAACAAAGAATTTTACGGAAAAAGAATGTTCAGACTATAAGAGAAGGAATGGCCATGTACCGATAATAAAGACAAACAAAATCTCAAAAACGTGTTTACAGCCTTGTGATTGAAATATCCTCACCGATCTTGTGTATCTTCAACAATCAAGTTTTTAAACATTGACTTTTCAAGCTTGTAAAATATAACGATCACCGTCGCATTATCATGATTATGGAGGCTTGAATGTTCAAAGTAGATTCGTCTGCCAAAATCCAATTTCGGTGAGTCATCACAATCTTGACTGAACTTAAGTTTTCCCTTAAGCGTGTTTGAAAAATGACCGTAGAAGACCTTAGTAAAAAAAACAATAAATATTTCACACCAGCAGTGAAATCAAAAAGATCCAAAACCTGACCCTACCTCAGGACATCATGAGATATGTCTGGTTGGCTTAAAAAACGAACTGGTTAAAATGCTTCAATTTTCAATGTTGAGCTATATTTTGTATTATTAACTTGCGACATTATTTCACTGAAACTTAATTAAGCCATATGTAACAGGTTACCACATCCACACTACAGCAATGTTGAAAAATTTGTCACCTATACCACCATATTAGGTAGTTGATTTTGGTAACTATTTTGTATTTATTTGTCCAATCCATTTCAACTAGGCAATCTAAATTGTACTTACCATTTACATCCCAAGGTATCTTAGTATATCCACCTCACACTTTTCAATATATATCCAGTAAAAGACAAAATACCAAAATTGATGCCTCATTATGATATCATGTATTCAAAATGGATGCCTAAATTTGACCTGAACAAAGTGACCTATAACCTGACCTATGATGACCTATAACCTGACCTATGATGACCTATAGCCTTTTTAAATCTCTTTTCCTAACAACACATTATAGGTATATAGTATTAAATTGACTATGCATCCATTGTGGAAGCGAATATTTAATTTATCAAGTGTTTTCACAAATTTTCAATAGAGAGTATAAGAAAGGATTTAATGTATTCTATTCATGTACTCTACTTAAACATGTTGAATAGAATAAATTAATGTTTGTTATGAAACACACATCTGAGTTACTAGGATACAGTAAACAAAAAATATATAGGGCTAAAATGATTTTAAATGGTTTAAAAGCACTTTGTATGTAGAGATATTTTATCAGTTCAGGACATGAGGTGATGAACATATTTATGTACTTCATAAATTTGCAACCAAAAAAATAAGAGGGGTACTGATAAAAATCATGGTATTATACCCCCCTTTTTATGTGTCTTAATTACATCATATATACACATTCCACGACTGACGTTTGCCTACGAAGGGGACTCAGGGAACTGCATCCAATTCTTGGACCTAACCATAACTTACGCTTCAAAGAGAATTAAAATATCCCATTTTATACGAAGAAAAAAGGCCAGAACAGTTCTTGTACCGATCTTCCTGTCAACCACAACCAGTTTTGGTTGTTTCCTACGTATGCCCAAATCATACGCTATGCAAGAAAGAGTAACTTTAAAATTGTTGCTGAAAAGAAGGATTTCTCTACCAGTATGCTTCGACTTTATTTATAAATGCGTTTTTATAAATACGTAAGTGACCACCTCCGCGATGCCATAACAGCTTATAGACAGTATGTCTTGAAGTGAACTTCTACATAGCGGATGGGCTTCCTATATAATTGAATGCAAAGGCGGTAAACAAAGCTAGACTGTGCAGCAAAGCTGTCTATTTTGTTCAACTTTGTGTTTATATTTTAAACGTTGTTGTTTTTGATACATATTCCAAATTCTGAATCCACTCTCCTTGTGTAATAATTTTGCTGTTCAATGAATACTTAAATTTGATGATATTTATAGTTCCTATCCTTTTCAATGAGATTTGGTCACGCTTGCTGGTCTTGGTATATGTCGTGCCCATGGGTCACGTGCTTATTTATAAATATAGTCAAAATACAGCCGTACTGTCAAAAGCAAGTTGGTCGATCAATTTTAAAGAACGTCATAATTTCATTGAAAGAAACCAAAGTCTCTTGCCATACCTTTGGTTAAATCAATTTTACTATTCAAAGTAGTTTATTTATTATAATACGTTCAATCTTACCTAGTAATCACATAGTAACAAGGCACATGGTAACAATATAGTAGTACATGAATAAACAAAACGTTATACTTTATATAATTACACTTTATACAGGTACATCCAATATGATTATTTAAAAAAATGTATTTTCATCAATCATCATGGTTTCAAAATCTGACATTCTGCCGTCTCTTTTACTTTCTCTATTTTAACATCTTAACAGGGAAAGTTTTCACTTAGGCGACGAAAAAACCCATGGTCTACGAGCCTGACCGACCCAGAATTTGCGTTTTGGAGAACTTTTTTTTAAATTTTGCTAAAATCAAGTAAAATCTGCCGTTTTGGGGCCAGAATTTATTAATTTTGGCTGAAAATGTTTAGAAATGTGTTTGCAAAAAATCTTCAGATTTTGTTCAGATTTGGCAGCTTTTGGGGTATTTTTTAGAGTAATTTTAGCCTCCAGAAAAAAACCCAACAACAACAAAAACGACCGACCCTACTTGAAAGGTTCGTCCGCCAGTAAAACAAGGTTGGGTTTTTTTTCGCCGCCTATCGTTTCAATAATACAATCAAAATAAATTACAATCAGAATTATGAATGAAAGTAAAAAGAGCAGTCTAAAAACAGACCGGACATCCAGTAAAACATATAGTGATAAAAACATACATTTCGAAAAATGATGGACTAATCCAGGAAGGCCCTTGTTTTGAATGGAAAAACGAAACAAAAGATTATATCTGAATATTATGAAAGATGTCGGATTATTGCACAATTTCAAGATTACTTTAAACGATGGATATTGTCTGGTGTAATGTATCTTCTTTAACCTATATCTAAACAAATAAGGCTAACTGTCAGCATACTTTTTTGTATATTAGTTAATGTGTTAATGTATCATGAGTTTTATCAACGTTGAATTCAAATGGGACGCTGAGCTCAATAAAAATGACGACCAATTTCTTAAGGGTTTTCCAGAATAAACGTAAGTCGGAACTAGGTTTGTAGTTGACTTGTTGTGGGGGACGTAATGTTAATTGCTTCGGTTACCAAGTCGGGCAACGTTTGGGGAGCATTGACATCATTAATAAAGACCAATTTAATGGTCTTGACAATATAATTGAGAATGTTATTGTGCCTCCATGTGAACCAACCTTGTTCAAAAGTAAGTCTTACTTATTTATAAGTAAGTCTTTAAAAGGGAATTTTGAAATGGTTACGTTAGTTGAGAGTCTCTCAGTTCCAGCTGGCTCGTCATTTATCAAAGATCAAATACTCCTTTGCCCCATCTCCCATCGTTTAAGATTGGTGTTATTATTCATTGTGTCAGCAAGAACATTGACCAAAAATTTCACCGTGTGGAAGAATGTATATTATGCTCTTCCAATGTTGACATGTTGCTTCCAGAGTAAAAAGATCGAGAAATCGCCATTGAACATTAACATGATTAACAAGGAGGGTTTTAACATGCGAGTTCCACATATTTTTAACTTGGTCCTAATAGGTTTTAGCACTTTTTTGAACAGTTTTGAGAGGAGTATCAACTTGGAATAGGGTTTTCCTGGTCCAGTATTGTTCATTATTGAGACGAGTGTCGAGACAGTTGACAATGGGACCTCCTTTAAATTCGACCAGTAGTCAGACAAAAAAATCGCCCAGACCGCCCTTGTGAACTTATTTACTTTCCTCTGTTGACAAGGGCGGTCTTCAATGAACGGCTATTTTCAGAGCCACCAAAAACTTTTACAAGCGACAGTCTTTAGTGATCAGCTCTTTTCTAAGCCATCAGATTCCGATATTCATATTTCATTGGAAGTATTCTCATTTATATTACATGTACCAGATGTGTCCAGCAAAAGTCTGTTATATTTTTCTTTATAAATGAGTAATACTGGTACACAAAATGTAATGGCTCCAAGTATTGCCCAATTCGTCCACATAACACCTGTAACGAAAGTAGATAAATAATTTTTAGAATAAACTAGACAATTTACAAATTAAAACTGATTTTAATTTTTTTTTAAAGCTACTTGATGTCAAAATGCCATTGTTATATCGCTCTTTTTTGGGGGTACGTACCAATATTAGGGATCATCATCACTAAAAGAAAGATAAGAGCAGTGAAAGCTCGAAACCACATCAACGATCCTGTTGCAATCCCTTCTGATACTGGGTACACTCCTTCAACAATAAGTTCACAATAGATAGGAGGGGTGCCTTTTATGAGGAAGGCAAACAGGATGATTGAAGCGTAAAGGCTGGCTGTAAATAGACAAAATATCAAAGGTAAAGATGCATTACAAAACAAAACGTATAGTATATAATTATACCAAATACATTTGCTCAATTGTTATCTAAACATTGCTATTAAATCCACTTTTATGGGAACTCCATGTTCACTGGAATGAGCGATCCATTTGGCGCTGACAACAGTATTTTATTAGCTGAATGTTACGCTAGTTCATGATCATCTGAATGGACCACACAGTAAAGTGGTGCAGTTTCAATAGGGAAAAACACATCTCTCTGATTTCTACGATAGAATCACTTTTTAGTGAAAATTTTGTCAAAGTAATAATTATATTGTGTAAAGCTTTTTTGTTTGACATTTGTTATAAAGTAATTTGATTTATAATTATGATTCGGAATACTCCATATTTACCTAAATTAAAGCGTATAACGCCCAGGGTCAGGAGGAGAAACCACGTAAAGCAGCATACAGAGGCAGTCGATACGCAAAGTAAAACTAGCTTCATTTTCCCGCCAATAATATCGACAATTCTGAAAATGCAATGATAAGAATTTCTTTCAATTACATGACAATTCCCGATCATGTAAATAGACATACGTCCCTTACCCTTTGATACTAGTATTGACAGTAGCGTAGCCAGGATTTTTTAGTGTGAGGGGCAAAGCCAAATTTTAGTCCCCATTTGTCAATTTTTGTCCCATTTTTAGTCATTTTAAGGTACTCATTGCCGTCCCATTTTAACCCTGATAATTTTCTGTGGGGGCAGTCACCCACCCCGGCTTCCCACTGGCTACGCCCATGAATATTCACGTGAGTGTTTTGTACGACTGTTTGTAGTTTCATGGCATAATCCGACGCATAGAAAGTAACATTTCATATCTTTGACTATTCAGAAGTAGGCTACAATAGCAATTCATTTAAACATATCACATAATTATTTAGTAGCTTTCGCGTTCGCTGCGCCGCAGCAAACTAATATGCTGTTCATAAACCAACAATAATTACAATTAATATGCAGTTATGCACCAGAAAAGTACGTCATAGTCGCTGCGTAGATTGTCCAATTGACCAGCCTCATGCGCATAAACGATGACGTAGTATCGGTTTCTTTTGCAAAGAATTGCGGGAATTACCTAACTGGTATGTTGTCACTCACCTGGAAAATATAAGCCCTCCTGCAGCACCTGCCAAAGCCGAGTAGGCACCGATTCTTCCTGCTGTTTCCTGAAATAGTATTCAACTAAACATTAACTTGTAGTAGGCCTATCGTGGGTGTGTGGGATGGGGGTGTTTATGTGTAAGGTCAGAGATGCGGGAGAAGGGGTACGTGGATGTAACTATAATTATTTTGGTTTATCTCAAGTTCGGTAATGATGTAGGTGCGTATTTCGCTCGCCGCAGTATCAAATCGCGCGAGTAAAGTTAAACGCCCTGAGTGTATACGCACGCGTACAGGGGCGGTTTGTTAGCACGCTTGCGGCGCAACCGCGAAAGAGCATTAACGTCACTACCAAACTTGAGGTGAACCAAATTACGTTTCGAAGAAGGGCATTCATTTGTTTTGAGAAACAAAATAATTTGAATCAAAGACATACTCACTTGTTGAACGTTCATCGTAGTAAAAATATAGTGTCAGTTTGAGACCTCCACGCGTTGTAAAATCCAGCCCCTATGCAGAAACAAACCGTTGGTATCCAAAACTGCTTATTCCTGGAAAAACATACAAAAGTCATAATTATTATGACTTTATAATTTATTTGATATGAAGATCACTGACATGTTCACCGCTCACTCACACACACACCACCACCACCATTCACTCACTTCGTAGTCACACAATAAATAAACTGATAAATGTACCAATAATTAATTGGCATAATTAATTATACTCACACTGCAAGAATTTTAGCACCTGGAATAAAATCTTCCCTTTTAGTTTCAGCTGATGCACTTGGAGGTGTCGGAGGTTTGGCGGGAAAATATAGCCAAGTTAGAAGACACAAACATGCCACCCAGCCGCACTCTGAATGAGACATATAATTACATCAAAATATTACTTAGAAACTAATAATATAAATTTTAATGTGGATCAGCTTTCCCATTTTATGGGAACATAATTATAGAAAATTGCTATGCTAATAATTGTCATGCGTAATGGAAAAAAAAGTTGCAGATTGTTGATACAAAATTGTACCCATGAAAAGGCCTATCTGTTATAGCTTATTAGATTTATTAATAAATCACACAAGTTTTAAAAGTTTATGTTAAACATTTTATAATGAATAGCTTTGATATTTCCCTACGATGAAATACCAGGGGGATAAGCTTTCGAATGTTATCTTCGTGACATCATGAGTCTGCTGAAGATGACAAAGTTCATTTGGCCTCCTCGAGAGTGACGTCATCAGTACACTGTCTAACTTGACGCGTGTACAGATGTACGCCTTTTAATGCGCGTGTAAACATGCCAGTTCTTTGAGTTCGTACTATTAGAAGCACACACTGATGACGTCACTCTCTCGAGAAATCCAAACGGACTATTGAACTATAGAAAGCTCAAGAGTTTCCTTTCCTAGAGAAAGATCACTGCTATATGTTAATGTTCTGCCCTAGAGTAGCATTTACTGGGTGTATCTAAAAGCTCTATATCGTCTGAATGAAATGGAAGACCTTAAAACTAAAAGGCGGTTTTAGTCACATGGAGTGCATTTCAAGATATTTGGCAAAGACAGTAATTATGTCCATGTAGTTTCAATTTCAATATAAGGTAATTTCGTCGATGAAGTTTCAATGCTCTACAACATGGTACAGAGGGTAGTAGTACCGGTGTGGATATCCCCTTATAGCAGAGAAACTGACACTAACACGTTGTCAACTCTCATATACTTTCAGAATGTTGAAAATTGACTCCTTAATTTCATGCACTGAGGTATTTTAAGTTCATGACTCGTGGAATTCATTAAAAATGAATTGTCGTGATGTGATATACAGAATGCTCTAATAATTTACTAACTCAACATACTTGCCAATGTACATTAACAAATAAATTTCTTGTATATGTTTAGATTTGATTGTCGATGTGACGTTAAGATGTTCCTCCTCGCGCAAAGACTTCACGACATAAGTTCCATTAGCTGGATGGAGACTGGAATATAAAATGCGAGGCACAAACAGAGCAAAGTTTAGAACTGTGTACTAACTTTTCTACCATATACTACTGGACAAATATCATTGGTTTCCGTATTGCTTTACATGATACCTCAATGCATGAAACCCAACACAAGACCAGGAAGAGGGCAGCACCAACTGAGATACCACCATCTGCAGACCAACCTTGATATTTATAGATATTCTTTCTACCCACGAGTCATACCATTGTGGAATTTGCTCCCAACCCAGGCTGTGCTTGCAACATCACCAGAGGCTTTCAACTTAGCTGCGATGCCCTTCATCAGGCAGTTGCAGCCAGCAGCCTCCGGCAAGAGTTGGTAGACAGCAACTCATCTAGTTTTTAACCACACCGCACCTTAAGTTTCTTCAGCATTTAATTTTCTGCACTTTGGACCACATGCACATTGTTGCCAGCTTCCGGGACAGCAGATAATGCTTTTATGGAAGTCACCTATCAAGTATCAAGTATCAAGTATGATGAAAAACGTAATAAATCTAGTATACACTTTAGTCATATCTGTTCACTATATAGCATTGAAGAAACTCTCTAGAACTAATATTCGGTGAGAACCTTCGTGTGCCGCACATTCACAGCTTCCAATGGCAGCGAGTAATTCTATGTTTGCCTAAGGTTATTTTAAACAGTTGCGATTTGGTAGCTCACAGCATCTTACGAATGGTAGTGTGAGCTTTGGCAACAATTGCATTGATCATTTCATAGCGAGTGTGTAGAAGAATTCATATATCACAGATATACTTTTGTTGGTCATGTGGTTCTTGAGTTATGTTGTAAAGAGGGCTGAAACAACAACACTTTAGTAAAACGTACATAACTCATTAATAACAATAAATCAAGCAAGTTTCAATAGTATATGATTTATAGAATGAACTTTTGCAAAACTTCAACTTAAAAGGAAAAATGGCTGATCTCTCTCTCGGATGTCGTAGACTGCATATTATTTGCTATCAGCTTTGGCGTAAAATAATCTTATATGATTTTTATAACAAAATGGCAATGATCACCTTGTACTGTTGGTACATTTGAATTCTGAAACTATTGACGGTCCAATCAGGAACGAGGCCGCCAATCCGAGGGAACCTATAGATGTTAATACCCCTGTTGATGTTGTACGCTGATGAGGTGGAAACCAGGTGACTGAGAAGAGAGGAGGTCCTGCAATTAAAGCAGGACCTCCTAGACCATTAAATAACTGCCCGATATTCATCGTCCTGAAATACAATAAAAGTTTGTATGTAACAAATACCGTGTTCGTTTGATAAAGATAGGGTAAAACACGAAGATCACGGCATTTCTTGACATTCTCGCCAGCAATTTCTTGTCTGATAATTCCTGTTGTTTTGTTTGTTTTTGTTTTTGTTTTTTGCATCAGCGATTTGTACGAACGTAGTGATATTGATACCATGACATTCGTAAAACTATTATTTATATCGCTTCATTCCTACAAAATAATGGAGTGAAAAAAACACAATAGCGTGTGTGTTAATATCATCATGATCATGCACCAGTACTATCAAACTTTAGTTATCATTCATGTAATTTAAAGACCCATTCAGTGATCCCAGCGAAAGTACAAAAATATATATAATTGTTTGTAAATTTGTTTAAAGTGAAGGATAAGTCAGTCAAATTGTCATCTGGTATTTTTTAAATGACAAATTTGGCAAAAAACAAAGAAAACAGCAGTATTGACGAAGTCGGAAGTCGAAGCCCCATTCAAATACATGTAGCTAATTTAGATACTGTCAGTATCTAAATTACAGATTCATGTAAATTTCATATTTTTGTCTTAAATACACAGCTTTCGGCTGAACCACAAGCAGGCTATGTTAACATATTTATGACAATGACTAAGGTACCAAAATCTGAATTTTGATGATTTTTACGATCGTCCGGATGAGCAAATCACTGAATGGGCCTTTAAGTAAATGCATCAGAATGAATCATTTTGCATCAGAGTCTGTAAGACTAAGCTAAAAGTCCCGCAAATACATGTCCTAGTCAAAAAGGCAAGAATTGGGTTCGATTCGGATTGATTACATGTTTAATTAGATATCAAAGTTCAAGATCATGTCATCAAATTTACAGAAAACCTAATCTAATTTTGGTCAAGTACAAACACGTAGACTAGAAATAATTAGATAGTGGTCAGTTCCACATTCAAGAAATCCTTTTGCATGAACAATGCAGTTTCTTTCAATTTCCACTAGGGATTAACATTGTCTATCGAGGCTACAAACCATGCAAACTGATTATTAGTATTTTGAACCAATAACCAATCATAACAGTGCATTGTTTATTACCCCTTCTTTTTTGGTGCTAAAAGGTTTGAATTGACTTGAAACAAAAACACAGATGACCTAAGGACATAATGCTTAAGGTTAGCATAAACTGTAGTTTAAACTGTTGCGATTTGGTACTTTTTAGCATCTTGCGAATGGTAGTGAGCTTTGGCAAAAATTGCATTGATTCAAAAATTCAAATATCACAGATATACTTTTGTAGGTACTGTGGTCCTTGAGTTATGTTGTAATGAGGGCTGAAACAACAACACTTGTAAAAAGTACATAACTCATTCACAACAATAAATCAAGCAAGCAAGTATATGATTGTAGAATGAACTTTTGCAAAACATCAAAGCGTTATTTTTCAATAATATATTGATTTTTTTTTGCTGCTTCGACTAACAATACCTGGTCTACCCAGTTTACCCTCAATCATGACTGTGACATACAAACGAACATACTTCATATAATAACGTTGAACAGACTACACCAAAGTATAAGGCGATGAAAAAAACCCTGTTCTACGGGCGGACTCACCAAACATAATTCAAGCAAATGCCGACTTCAATTTTCGCTGAATTTCTCATGAAGTCGATAAGGTGGGTCGGTCGGGATTAAAAATACCAAAATAATCGTAAAAAATCACAGAAAGCTTGAAATATCTGAAAATTTGTGGTCATAGATTTATGGTCAAAATCAATCCACGTTGGCCAAAAACGGTTGTTTTTAATTTCATACGGCTAAAACAAATAACGAAGTTCCCAAAATGCAATATCTGGGTTGGTCGGCCTGTAGAAAAGGGGTTTTGTTTCGTCTCCTTCTATATATATATATATATATAAAATTTCCCGGGATAATTTCCATACCATTTCATATATTCTATTGGCACCGGGATACACCGTACAGCTGCTCCAAGCAACATAAGTGTCGACGAACATAGCATGGCAATTTTCAAACCTGTATTTTGAAAATGTGCAAACGAACAACACGGAAGTTGTTCAAGTAAATGTGACACAATCTGAAAGTCGTTATTAATGAAATTGCGATATAAGTAAAAAATAAGGTGTAAAAACAATTTTCTACAATATTCTAAATTTCCGACTTGGGTCTGAGTGGATCAGACCATGTAAGTTTAGCGAATCGAACCTGTTGAAGAGAATAAAAACGCCTTCTATAGCGGTCACGACGGTAATGTCTTTTTGCTATCTAATGTCGAACTTACTATCAATAATACGAAGGAAATGCATGACATGTATAAGATATGAAATACAAGTGAGTATTTGAAGTCACAAAAACATGCGGTACCTCACGTGACCTTGCATTATGACACCGTATTTGTCTGTGTGTTCGCATTCATGTTCTCCTCATTGTCCTGTGAATAAAAATCTAATCAGATATAAAGGTATCTGGCTCCCGGCATGAATTACTGATTTTATAAGTATGTAAAGAAAATTACACAATAGTGATTACGGTGCTCAGTAATGCACAAATTAACCAAGAAAGTCTTGAGGTCACATTGAGGTTGCAGTGGCGTGTCTGGGATTGAAAATCACGTGGGCCACGGCAATATTTTAAGATTGGCAGCTGATTTACATTGGCTGAGTTAATTGTCATGTGTGTGTATGTATATTATATATATAACTGTTGCGATTTGGTAGTTACTGGTCTTTACATGTAGCCTATGGAGAGAGTGCCCGTTGAGGGCGCTATAACCCCCATTTTAGGAACAAAAATGTGATTTTAAAAAAACTGACTCGTGCAAATTTTCTAAAATTTTCAGAGTATGTAGTATGAACATGTAGAAATATAATCAAGTAGTTACCCTACCTGCTCTTCTCCGAAAAAATAAAAAGTCCTATACCTCAATGATAATGAAACCTAGGTGAGCTATTAAATTGCGCATTTAACCCATTATAGAATTCGAGTCAAGCTGTCTGCGGATATTATTAGCGCCCTCTAGCAAGGTCACGGTGTCATTTTAATAACAATACGCTATTTACATAACAATAAATTGGACACATGCTAATTAGCGATTGTTACATCATGATTCTATCATCCCTGGCAATGCCATGCATTTGTTTTGATCAAGAATGTGATTTTAGTTTAGAATTATGGACTTTATAAAGGCAATAAGCAAAGTACACAGTGTACACATTTAATGAGCTGATACAAAACATTTGAATCCGTTACCGCGCTATTGATACCTATGCATAGTCCATGAAATGATTGTGTTAAAAAACTGACCTTTGACGTCCAGCAACCAAGAGAATAAGATAATAGTAACACACATGGATATTGGTCCCCATATTGTTAATAATGCAATATCACCATCATTCCACCCTAACACGGGTTTGGCTGAAAAACAATAATAATATAACATAGTTGTGGGAAATGACATGACTAATTAAGTAAAAGACTCATAATGCTGGAAAACCAAAAAATACATCGTGTGTTTCTCTGGCTCTCAGCTGTTCTCAATGAGAGAACAATCAAAGTCAGCAAAATATTTCTAAACTGCTTTATATGTGTCGTCCCATGCAGAATGGAGAAATAAGTTCTGGTACCGATCCAAAAGCAATGAAGTACTCACTCGATATATTTCAGTTCTTATCAGCAGTGGCGTAGATTTCTTTTTGACAGTGGGGAGATGGGGTTGGAAAAAATTTCTTGAAGTATATTGAATTTAGCACCTTTTGGCGATATAATAAGGTAACGGTCCAATTGCGAGCGAAGCGCGCGAAAAATTTTGCCATTTTGAGGCTAAACTGTTGAAATATAGTATATAAAATTTGCCCTTTTTGGGGCTAAAATGGCCAAATATAAGGTTAATTTGGTCAGAAACCCCCCAAACCCACATACAGGCGTCAACATTGGGGGATGATTGGGGATTTATCTCCCCCCCCCCATACACCCCCCGGATCTACGCCGATATGCCTATCAGGAACCTTGTTCACTATGCAATGACTGTAGTGTTATGATATATCGAGTGAGTACTGCATTTCTTTTGGATCTGTACCAGAACATATTTATTTAAGTTGAAGTTGGGCTTTGTTTCTCCATTCTGCATTGGTTGAACGATCCTGATGAATCTCATTAATAACCAACTTCAACCTTTTTACCCTCTGTCTTGCATGTTGGTAGCCTAACAGATAGGGTTACGCGAATTTCGCATTCAAATTTAGAAGCCTCAGTTGTGCATCTTTCTGGTGCAACTTTTGACATACCTGTATCAGCTATTGATCCCCACGTATTCCATATTAAAACCTGAGTACCCGCTATAGCAGTGTATAACGCCAGAAGATACCACCGCCGTCCATAGGTGGTGTATTGATGATCTTCAGGTGGTGTTGATTGATTGGTCCAGTTGATGTTAGTACTTTCTGGAGTCGGTGAAGTATTTTTTAGTAACGGAGCCCTTTCATCCATGATCCATGTCCGATATCAAAATGCAGATGTTAACATTTGATGCCTAATGACATCGGCGCTGCAGCTAGGTTGTCATGTAAAATACCCGCAGTACATTTACTTGTTTCTCAATTTAACACACCGGAGTATTTGTTGATCTGTTGATGTGAAATATGAAAAAGACATATTAGGCTACGTACTCCAAAATTAAACACCTGTCATTTACCCTCTTAAGGCTACGCTAAGTTTTTACAACATCTGTCCTCATTGGTGCACGTAGACTCATTCAAAATTATTTTTTCTGAAAATAAATGTCGTAGGAAGGAACTTTACAGAGCATCTAAAGGTCTAAGGGGTGGTGCAATAATTATGTGTACCCCCCCGGGGGTGAATTATAGGGGGGGGGGGCAAAGCTTTTTTGGCAGGCCAAAAGGGGGGGGCAAGCATTTTTTGGCAGGTCGAAAGGGGGGGTCAAGCGATTTTTGGCAGGTCGAAAGGGGGGGGCAAGCAATTTTTGGCACAGATATTTTGGGCACCGTTTCTATATTACGCCCTAAAAAGGCGTAGGAAAACGTTACGAACACGTTCAAATATGCAAAATTTCCTGCTCGCTGCGCTCGCATTATATGTTAAGACAATTTAAGGTTTTAAATTCGGGTTCCCCAAAATCTTGCATGTGTAAGGGGGGGGGGGGGCAAAGGTTTTTTGGCACGGCCAAAGGGGGGGGCAAGCGATTTTTGGCAGACCATTTTGAGAATTCACCCCCCCGGTACACATAATTATTGCACCACCCCTAAGGATTCTTTTTTAATAATCATCTTATTCTGAGCCAAAGGGAACTTAAACCTTTGTTGCTAGTGTTTGAAATTTTTACTTCATTCAAGCACCGTGCCTTTCTTTAAATCACTTCATTTTGGAAAGCTTTTGGAAAACGGCTCTCGTTTCTAGTAACAAACTAGAGAAATAATGTTGATATGTAAAATGGGAATATGTGGTTCCTGATTTCTTTTATGACTATATGTTTTATGAATTTGGTAATTTTCAGTGCTCCGCACCTATCAAAAACGATTTGGTTAAATTGCTTCTATTTTTAATGTTAAGCTATATATATTTTGCATTTTAACTAGCGACATTATTTCAGTGAAACCTAATTGTAAAAAGTTTCCATGACCAGACTACAGCAATATTGAAAAAAATCTCTCGTCACCTTACACCTATATCTCTTTTCCATTTCAACTAGACAGTATTGATTCATGCCATTTCGTATCCTTAATGAAATGACCATTATGTCAAAACGGCATTATTTCTGCGCATTATGACCAGGGACAGGCGATTTGCGCGGAACTTTCTTTCCGCGCAATTCCGCGCAATTTAGGTATACATGATTTGCACTGAAAAAAAAAATTCCGCGCAATTCCGCGCAATTTGCTATTTTTTTCCGCGCAAATCGCCTGTCCCTGATTATGACACCTCATTTGTTGTGATGGTCCCAATATTGATGTCGCATCGTACATTTAAAAGAAAGTAACTATTTATGGTAACCAAAGATTTGAAAGTTGCAGCAAAATCCTATTGCCTTTTCGGCTCTCATTGATCAACACATGACAAGTTCAGTGCTTTCTGGGACCAAGATGGTCACAAGAAGTGGAAAACGAAGGGCTGTTGGTAGCAGGCTCCCAATCAGGAAATTTATAATCTAGCGTTAGTTTAGAACAACTTGCAATCGTAGGTCATTTAGGACCTTGTTGGTCAGAACAAATATTGAAATCATGTTTCAATTTGACATTACGTGAATAATGATCAATGTAGTAACTTAACTTATATGAGATGTTTTGATCACTTCCATTAGCCTGCCTATAGACGAATCCAATTTCACGCATTCCTACACCTCAATGGCAGCCATAGCTGGGTCCCCCCTTAGGTCTATCCCACCTAAAATGTGAAATGATGTGGCCTTGGTGGGAATTTTAAACTGCATTCCATCACCCGTGTTACACGTAGACAAAAGAATGATGAAAGTTTACAACACAATATAATTCAACATCGATTTTTAACCGGATTTAATCCACCCAATTGGACAGTAACAACACCAGTTTGGTGCAGACGGCGGGACCCAAGTAATGGCCGAGTAAATGCTGACCATCACTTGGCTCGTTGGATTCGTCTATACATGAAACAAAACAGATAATCAAATGAGAGCTGAACAGATTTCCTTTAATGGGTGTATACAAGGCAATAGAATTTTACTGCAACTTTGAATAGCTTGAAATATTACTTTACGTTCATTGTATGATGTGGCATCAATACTGGAACCATTGCAACAAATGGCATGAATGGGGTGTGCATATATTTATAATATTAAATACGCAGAAATATAGGCCTACTCTGCTTTGACTGCGGATCTCAGATTTCATATATATGATGAACAATTTTTGGCATAATAGTTATTTATTAAGGAGGAATTACTTTAATTGGTAGGTGTTTATTAACCAACAACGTTTAGGCAAACTAGAATACAGTCATGTAGTTTGGTTTAGCTAAAATTTCCACACTCACTCCGCAAAAGAATGCACAAATTACAGTCCTATCTGAATGGTTATCACCGCCATAGGTTTCCATAGTAATCATATCATGTTGGTTATTAATAAACCACAAAATCGCCCTTTTTATAATAGTTGCAAGATTGGTCATAAAATAGCCCAGGAAATAGCTGTCCTTGCACTCCAATGCAATCATAATCTCACAATAACAACAATATCATACAAATATTATCCACGTCCTGTTTCAGCGGGGTCAGAGGTCGCCAACTTGGGTGACAGCTGTGATTAGTCAATAGTGCAGGGCGCACAACACTAAGTAATAACGTCCTATTGAAATACACGTATAAATACAAGAAAGTAAATAAACTTACTTTCTTATAAAACTGGCATGGTAGCTCTGCAAAGTTACACATGAATGTTATGATGGATCATTTTGTAAGCACAAATTAAAGTGTCCAATAATTTATGTGTTATTATTTTGTTTCTCTAAACTTTTTCTCTAATTTTCTCTAAATTTTACACTTCTTTATCCAAATATCAAGAAAAATTTCCATTAGGCCTACTATATTTGTTAATATTTTTTCTTTTTTTCACGGTGAGGTGGCACGGTCATCATTTTTTAGTCAGCTCGTGCGAGAAAACTTTTTTAAAAAACCTAAAAACCCAATATAGGAAGATATAATGGTGCACGGTGTCTGAAGTCTTTATAGTTTACTTTTAAGATACAAAAATAAGAAATAAATAAATAGAATAAATACATAAATAGGTTGATAATACATTTTGTGTGACTTCTTCTATGGCCTCCATTAATTGCAAGGTCTCCACGCTTTTAAGCTCTTTTATTGCATGGCGAGGTCGCTGTTATCAATAGTAAAATTAGTATAGCTATCAATGTGTTTCCGATTGTTAATACAAGGTATTATTGATCATGTTGATCAGCTGATTTGCAGTGATAATTGTTATCACCAACGTGACTAAATCAAACATGTCGGAGGTTTTTGGATTTATAATTTAACATCGTGAGTATGGAAGCATTTGATTCAGCAATATCTAAATCAGGAGACAATACCAATAACATGAATGAATACTAGATTGGTAAGTAGCAAATCCCAATGGGCCTGAAGGTAATAACTGAGCCATGTACTACATTAATTTCCACGTCGGACACAAACTCGAATATGGATATGGCCCGGGGATATGGTTAAGTTTCTTGAAAAGATATCGGGATCCGTCGTATCGAATAATGGTATCTTGGTGTCGTTGGGTGGTCCAGGGATATTCCTAATATAATAATTATGATTCCGTAACAATGATTATGAAAGTAAAAGGTAAAGGAGCCGAACCTAGAGCCACACAGTGTCATCGACCCTATATCTTTATGGCATAAATCGCCATGGTAGGTTGAATCCACAGCCACGATTGGCCATTTGGTTCAGACCTTTGAAGCTCTTTGAGACGAAGAATTAGTCGAGGACATGACTAAGGCTACACACAATAGCCGGGTAATTGATCTTGGTTGTGCGTGAATAAGCTTGTATACCCCATTGAGGTCAATGGTCATCGACTTTTATGCTGCCCAGTAGTGAGTGCAGCTGTACTACACGCTGTACCACGCTACACGCTACAGGACCAACGCAATATAAAATTAGAGTTTTGGTCAAATTTTGAGTTCAAAGCGCACGGCCAATTTTCAAAGCGCATTCTAGCGACTATCATATCTGTTCAACACGTATTTTCAAGTGTATGAGACCACATCTGGTTTCTTGAGAAAAAATCATTTACGGGAGATATTCATCATTTTCTAACCCGGTATACGAAGATTTTCGTCTGATATCAAAATCGTGCATAGCAATTCACGTGTATCGATCCCGTGTATTCATTTTAGTGTCTCTGCTGCACCAAATAATTATTAGCCAGGCGGTGTCGGTGTGAGCCAGGGCTATGACACTCAACTCATTTGCATAGCAAAATGACCCGTCTCCTCTGCAGCCAATTTGGTTCCGCTCCATCGAAATCAAGCTGGTCACGGAGGAGACTACCCTCCTTTGTGTTTGTTCATTTGTGTATGGAGAGCCCTTCTTGGAGTCCGTAATGACTTAGGCTACGCTCTCAGCTAGAGTCCGACGCTGCATTGCACTAGAAATACCTTTCTGTGAAATCGCTATAGAGCCAACCGGGAACACGTATTCGTTTTGAAAATATAGCATTAAAATTAGTATCACCCTTGTGGCCCCCGTGCAGTGGAAACCTTAATTCTTTCATTAAAAGGAAATGAAAATTTAAAAAAACACGGATCTACCTGTGCACCTATAAAATGGGCACAGCAATTTGTCTCAAATATGAATGAATTTTAAGAACATGATGCAGTCATGTCTACAGTAGAATTCATCTCGACCTTTGCAGGACTTAACCCCATTAAAAGCTATTAAACCAAGATAACACTCATTGAAACAGCTCAACTGATTAAATCGGATCTTCTCTGCTTGTGCACAAGTGTCTGTTTTCATGTGCGATATCGCAATAAAGCTGGTATTATAGCTTCAGTTGGGTAACCGATTATAAAGGAAACGAAAGGAAACAATGGTATGTGTAGCTTTGTTCACGAAATGAGACAATTGCCTGCTTTTTGTAAACCAGCATTCTTGAAAATGAGCAACATAATGATTGTTGCCTTAACACGGTTTGGAAATAATTTCTTCATATTTTTGGTGTTATCTGTCGTTTACATATCCTTCCTAAAACACAAAAGTACGACCCTCTCCAAACACCTAAATTAGCTAAAAATTTAGGACATGTTACAAAACTATATTGTCTAGAATTTTAGAAGAGTACTCTTTTAATATTGGCCGGTTATTTTTCACACAGCGACGTTAACTAGGCAATGTACTATTACCTATAACATTAACTAAAACACCAAAGTACGAATATTTCCAAACATCTAAATTAGCTAAAAATTTAGCACATGTTAAAAAACTATATTTTCGAGAACTTTAGAAGAGTACTTTTAATATTGGCCGGTTATTTTTCACACAGCGACGTTAACTAGTCATATCCCCATACTTTTAACGTAGGGCTATTTGTAGAGGTCACGCGTCAATGGGAAAGAGCACTGTGTATTGTGTATAGGAAAACGGACAGTAACTGCAGTATGAACATACGGGATATGATGAACATTGACCTGACGCCATGATAGAAGGATCTATTAGTCGTTTTATATACAATGTATATACCGTATTGTTAATACCAATATTTGTCATTATATATAATGAGTAATATTTAGCATCTTAAATGTGCAGTTCATATGCACAAACGAATACTGATCTTTATGACATTCAGGTTCTTGTACATCGCATATAACATGTCACATAGGAGGTCATACGTGTTGACCTTCATCTATTGTATTTGTTCATCTGTGTATGGAGAGGATTAACGCCATTAAACGCCATTAAAACTCCATCAGTATTAGGGCGTAGTTCAGTGAACTCACCGTATTGCTATTCCAAGTACTTTGATAATACAGATAATATGTACTAATGGGTCGAGACGATTGCATTGAAAAACCTAATAAATTATTCATAACAGTTACGTAATCAATCGACAGTGCGGACACTTTTCATTTGCAAACCACCAAAATTCGTGATCTTTAAGCGTTGGAAAAGAAACCGCGTGAATAGAGTGCCCTCTCAAGAATATCTTCTCTCTGCTAGAGCGGAGCGGCACACCACAGAGCGGCAGCAGCACGACTCTGAAGCCACTCTTGCCGCTCAGCACCGCTCCAAAATCGTATTTTGTTCTCATACGTTAGAGCGGCATCGCTACGAGTTGACTTGAATTCAACTCCTAGCGGTGAGTTCGATATATCGGCTTGCCGCTGGTCACCGCTAGCGTTTCTGGCGCGGCTGCGCAGTGAAGCAAAATCATCTTCACAGCGTCAAAGCGGTACTAAGCGGCAGGAAAGTATGAAACCAGCATTACGCGTACGTGCTCCACCTGGGGGTAAACAACTTCAAATATTTGGGTGACATTTCTCTTTAAATCGCACTAATAGAATAGAAATAAAGGGTGCCGCATTATTCTTTACACGCAAATAATGTGTCCTCGGCAGTAAAAACGTTTAAATAATGGGTTCGGCTGCGCCTCATCTATTATTTACGTTTTTACTGCCTCGGACATATTATTTACGTGTAAAGGATAATGTATTTCTTAAATAAAAGGCATGTAAGTGCACATTTTCGCGCGCTTCGCGTGTGGCATTTATTCCACTTTTGCACCATATTTCATCAAATTAGCTTCAACATAGTGACATTTTTTGCGTGCTTCTCGCGCAATTGTACCGTAAACTTATTCTGTCGCCAAAAGGTGCTGGATTCCCTATACTATAAAAAAAAATTCCAACTCCACCCCCCCATGTCAAAAAGAAATCTACGCCACTATTGCACACTTGAGCTAGTTGGGAACAATTATAAATATCCGTTATTAAAAACACAAAGAACCTTTTACACTGACGGCGCGCATCTGTTTTATATTTTTTCTCAGATACTTTTTATAGGATACATGAGGAAAAGTGGGTAAGCAGTAAAACGACGATATGATGGAGAATAATTTAACAAACGAAAAGGCACCATTGTTGGGATCTTCGCCAGATGGAGCTCTTAATGGTAAGAGAGGCGGAAAGAGAGAAACATGCGGGAGGGAAAAAGAGAAGGAGATATACATGTAGTGAATGAGAAAGTATTTGGTTGACAATTCATGTGATAGAGACTAATCTCTTTGTTCTGGAAATTTCAATGGTTTCGTTATATTCGGTATCCGTAACCAAATACATAAGCTTACATAGAATTGACCGTATATCCGGGCATTTATAAAGTTTATGTTCATGGAAACTGCGCACATAATTACTTTATATTCCAATGCGAGATGCTCAACAGAACTATCAAATACAAGTTATTTGCAGTTCTGAGATGACAACCTTGTCAGAATGTTTTTTTAATATGATGGCAATTTGATTCCTATATATTCCTCGTCGTCAACTTCCTCTCTCCATTGGTGATGCTATGGTCCTTATCCTTATCTTTTGCCATGTTTGTATCGTGGCAGCTGCCATATACTCTCAGTCAAATAATAATAATAATAATAATAATAATAATAATAATAATAATAACAATAATAATAATAATAATAATAATAATAATAATAATAATAATAATAATAATAATAATAATAATAATAATAATAATTTTGTGTTGAGATCATAAGTTTAAATTTCCAATTATAATGACATTAATGTTCTACTTTTATTATAAATTCTTAAACACTTAACGTTCCTGCAATCTCATTGGTTCTTACGTGTGCATCAACGCGATACGCATGCTCGCTATTTGAACCAATCGGAGGCGCGTAGCAACAACAGGACTGATCATTTTAAGCCCTATAGGTAGTTCCTTGTAAAATGTAGGATTTAATTTGATTAAAAATTTGTAATTTGATATTTCTATTTGAATTGAAGTGTTTAAGAATGAGAACAAAGGTATTGTTTTTAGCCGCTGTCGTGCATCTATCGTCTCATATAACACGGGCGCCATCATTATTTTTGGCGTAAAACAACTCGGCTTAGTCTCGTTGTTTTACTTAAAATAATGATGTCGCCCGTGTTATATGAGACGATAGATGCACTCCAGTGCCTAAAACCAATACCTTTATTCTCCAATTTTTTGTTCAAGGTTCTCCATCACCACAGGAAGGCATAAACTGGTCAAATAAATCGCCATCATCCGAAGATCATCACCAATATATCGCTTACAGACGAAGATGGTATCTACTGGCATTATATACAGCTTTGGTTGGATCACAGGCATTGATATGGAATACGTGGGGATCCATAGCTGATACAGGTACACCCTTTAGTAAAAAACTAAATCATATTGTGCAAACAGTAACCAGACTAATATCTTAATTTATTTTATCCAAAGGTGCGTACTTTCCGGCCATTCGAAAGCTTACTGGCAATAATTGAAACGACCCATTTTAATATGTAAAAGTAAAATGTAAACAATACCACGCATGTCCACTCACTGTGTCCACGCACCCCCACTCACCTGACGTTGTTGATCTTGGATGTCCAAGGTTTCATACTTCCCAAATGTCAGGGATCACTTTCCGCAAGTTAGAGCCCGGTCGGAGAAACTCTCCAAGTGTCAAGAATCATTGTCCGCAAGTTACAGCCCGGTGGGAGCACTAAATTTGCCCTGAACTTTGACCTCGGAGGACCTTTATGGTTTTATACTCCGCAAGTGTCAGGGATCATTATTCGTTACATTATAAGTTACAACCCGATCAGAGCAACTTTAAATTTGACCTGACCTTTGACTTCGGATGACCTGACGGTTTCATACTTCCCAATGTCAGGGATCATTTTCCACAAGTTACAATCTCGTCAGAGCAACTTCATATTTATCCTGACCTTTGACCTGACCTTTGACTTCGGATGACCTGACGGTTTCATACCGTCCCCAAGTGTCAGGGATCATTTCCCGCCAAGTTACAGCTCGATCAGAGCAACTTCAAATTTGACCTGATCTTTGACCTCGGATGACCATTGCGGTTGCATACACTCCATGTATCAGGGATCATGCAAACGTGTTCTGGTTCGGACCAAGTCGCACCTACCCACCAAGTTTGAGTTCCATGCGACCTGTCAGTACCGAGAATAAGGGCGAACAGATAGACTCACGTAACAAAAATGTTAAGATAAATGATACCTGTGAATACTACCCTCAGAAATGATTAATGTAATCCATGTGCCGGGAATCGTTTTCCCCAAGTTATAGCCCGATCAAAGCAACTTCTATTTGACCTGACCTTTGTCCTCAAATGATCTTTTTGGTTTCAAGCTACAGCCCAATCGGAGCAACTTTAAATTTGACCTGACCTTTGACCTCATATGACTTTTGCGGTTTCATACCACCCCCCCACCCCCCAAGTGCCGGGCCGATTATTTTCCCTGTTACAGCCCGATCTGAGCTACTTTAAATTTGATCTGCCCTTTGACCTTGGATGACATAACAAAATGCAAACACACTCTGGCTTGGACCAAGTCGCGCCTACCCACCAAGTTTGAGTTCCATGCGACCTGTCAGTACCGAGAATAAAGGCGAACAGACAAGATAAAGGATACCTAATACTACCCTCAGAAATGATTACTGTAATCCATTAGTGCCAAGAGTTAGTATTGTCAGATGCAATTTTGTTTGTTTTTGAAATGGCACAGACCTTTTTTCATGTGTTATAACTCTACACAGATGAACTTTAAAATTTGGCGTGCTTATATAGGCCTATATGATTATTTTTTGGATTTGATTTTTATTGAACGACTTATAAACAAAGTATGCATTTTTGCCAGGTGTACTTTTCTAAGTCTGGTTTCTTTTTGTGTTTTTAGCCAAACCTATTTTAGGATGGGACGATGGTGATATTGCTTTAATAACAAATTGGGGACCCATCTGTATGTGCGTGACAGTAGCATTTTTCTCATGGTTAATGGATGTCAAAGGTCAGTACTTTCATAGTAACTTGAACCTTTAAACAGTTTGTTTTTGACACAATAGTGACTTACTTTTATTATTTCGTCACTTCTATATATCCGTGTGGGACTTCATTAGATTGTGACTGTAATTTGGTCATGTGACTCACGAAATGAACCAAGGTAATGTGACATGATGATGCGAGTTGTAGACAGGGGTAGGCAGTGGCGTCCTTTGTCCTGGTTGTGGTGGCGATTTAAAACCATTAACAAACGTCGGTACCGACGGCCGTCCATCATGACGTACACTACCACCCAAGTAAATTTCAAGAAACATTTTAAAGATTTTTTCGCGCTCAATTTGAACAATTCGTGAAATCGTCAGCAAATAAATATTCATCGCAATATATTGAATTTTAACCAATTTAATGCAACTCGGTGTATTTCATAACCTCTTTATTTCAGGATTGAAGATCTCCTTCCTGTGTGCATCAACACTTGTTATGCTTGGTGCGGGTATAAGGTGTATTCCAGTGCCAACGAAATATATCAAATGGTAATTTTCAGTGTTTTTAAGGCTTAGTTCTTTATTCTATAATTTATGAGATCCTAAACAATATTATCGTATACTATTTAGTTGATTCCTTCAAAGACCGTAATGAATTAACGAACTTTCCCTATTTCCTGTAATTTGCCTGTTTAGTTATACTAAGGTCATTATTCTTGCATTTTGCTTTGAAGACCTTTCAACATGAACAGTAATATTTATTGCAATT
Source organism: Amphiura filiformis (assembly GCF_039555335.1). Lineage (NCBI taxonomy): Eukaryota > Metazoa > Echinodermata > Ophiuroidea > Amphilepidida > Amphiuridae > Amphiura > Amphiura filiformis. The sequence goes on from NC_092647.1 coordinate 51,999,273, forward strand.
TATTTGCACCAAAAAAAAAAGATCTTCAAAGTTTGAATAATATGCATTTTCCATCAGCGGTGGTGCCAACGTTTAATGGCCGAGGGGTCTAAACACTGGGCCAAAATTATTAGACATATAACAATGGCCTAAAATTTGCTAACAATGTTTTTAATTAAAAAGATTGACTGGTTTTGAGATTGACCATTAATCAAAGAATACTAACAGCTTCATTTAATGGGAACCCCCAGCTTACAGTTACAATTATTTATGCTCCAACTGAATCAGCAACCTCAGGAGAAAAGGACAGTTTCTATAATCCACTAGAAGACCATCTTGAAAAGGTGAAGAGGCACAACATCCACCTCGTCATTGGTGATTTCAATGCCAGAATTGGCCAAGATAGCCATGTATCTCATCCAGCTGTGGTTGGTCCTCATTGTTTTTACGACACAACAAATGACAATGGAGAGAGACTAGTGAATTTATGCCAGGAATTCAAGCTCCGTCCTTCACAATCAAGATTTCCGCAACCCAAAAGTCGTCTCTGGACATGGATGCACCCAACGGGCTCAAAACACCAACTGGACCACATCCTTGTCAACAGCAAGTGGGTTAATTCCCTGCGCAATTGCAGAGCTTATAACTCTGTAGAGCTGGATTCAGACCATCGAATACTCAGCATACGACTGCACACCAGTCTCCGAACCACCAAAGGTAAACCTTGTAAGAGGCCTAAGTACAACTGGAAGAAGCTGCTTCATGCTCCTACTAAGAACCGTTTCCAGATTGAACTTTCAAACAGATTCCAGGTCCTCCAGTGTGACGACAACGACCAGTCACCAATTTCCGAGAGGTATGAAATGTTTGAGAAAGTAGTCGAAGAAGTCGCGGAAGAGGTTGTTGGAAAATGTAGCCCTTGTGGAATGCCAAGCTGGGTGACAGACAAGACCCTCAAGTTAAGATCAGAAAGAGATGCAGCCAAGAAGACATATCTACTTGTTAGAACTCACCATGCCAGAGAAGTGTGGAGAAAGCTCAACACCCAGCTCAACGAGTCATATAGGGCCGATGAACTTGCCTCTATACATAGGCAGATGGAAGACCTGCAAGTAGCAAATGAAAATGGCAATTACAACACCACATGGAAAATAATCCATGACATCTCGGGGAAGAAGAAGAGATCAAATCCCAAAGTGAAGAAGAGAGATGGGTCAATCCCCTCAAGCGACAAAGAACTACTTGCTGAGTGGAAGGACTACTTCTGTGCCCTGCTGAACAATGACAATGGACCACCAACATCTGATCTCCCACCACCCGCCGACCAGGACTTGCCTATTTGTGCTGACCCCCCTACCCTGGAAGAGACAAGAAAAGCCATTCAAGCAATGAAAACAAACAAAGCTGCTGGACTGGACTGTGCGATTACCGCTGAGGCACTCCAGGGTGGTGGTGAAGCTATGGTAGACATCATCCATAAATTCTGCGTAGAAGTTTTTACAAAGCTTACGCCACCAGAACAGTGGATTACCAATGTTATTGTTCCCCTTCAAAGAAAGGAGACCTCAGCCTCATGAACAACTATAGAGGAATCACACTGATGTCAGTTGCAGCTAAGATGTACAATAGGATCCTACTGAATAGAATCAGGGACCATGTTGATCCTGTAATAAGAAGTAACCAGGCCGGATTTAGACCAGGCAGAAGCTGTGCACAGCAAACGCATATCCTCCGTAGAATCATGGAGGCTTTCCATAGTTACCAACTTCCACTAACTATAACATTCATTGACTTCAAGAAAGCCTTTGATTCAATCAACAGGAAGATGATGTTTTCTGTTTTGCGGCACTATGGTATCCCTGAGAGCATCGTAAAGGCAATACGTGTACTGTATACTAATTCGCAAAGTGCCGTATTGGTAGATGGCAACATCTCGGATCCCTTCCTAGTGACTACTGGAGTATTGCAGGGGGATGTTCTGGCCCCATTCCTATTCATTGTTCTCATCGATTATTTGATGACGATGGCTACCGGGGAATAACAGCGGTGTTGAAACACACCCGCGTCGCTCCAGGCGTTATCCTGCCAAGGTTTTGAACGACTTGGATTTCGCTGATGATATTGCCTTGCTTGAATCTTCCATCCCGCGGGCACAGGCACAGCTGACCAGAACAGCGGCTGCAGCAGAAAGCCTGGGTCTCATCATCAGTGTTCCCAAAACTGAGTACATGACCATCAACTGCAATCCTCAGCCACCACTCCAAGTATACGGAGAACCCATCAAGTATGTCACTGATTTTAAATATCTTGGTTCCATGATGGGCTCTAGCACCAGTGACCTCTCCCGACGGAAGGCGCTTGCTTGGTATGCATTTTGGAAACTGGAGCATCTGTGGAGAAGTCCAACAATCACTGTTGCAACAAAAGTCAAGCTGTTTAACACCACTTGTGTTACAGTATTGCTCTATGGCTGTGAGTCCTGGGTGATATCTACTGATATGGAAAATAAGATCAACGCTTTTGGTACATCATGTTACAGGATAATGCTGAACATCAAGCGCACCGACCATGTTAGTAATGAAAGGGTCTATGCCATCACCAACACTGTGCCTCTTATCAACTCTGTCAGATCACGACAACTACGATTCCTGGGACATATCCTGAGGATGCAGGAAGATGAACCATGCAGAAGATATGCTCTCTACACCCCATTACATGGTAAAAGAAGACCTGGAAGGCAAAGAACATCCTACTTGTCTTATGTGCAAAAACTGTTGGGGGATTTCGACAACTTTCTTCTGCCAGATGCCATTACCACTTTGGCTTCAGATCGTAGTACATGGAGAAACTTTGTAGTCGCCTGCTTCGCAGCCGAATGAAATGAACTGGTTTTGAACAAAAAATAAAAAAATAAAAAAACAGAAGATGCGTTCCCAGAACCAACACTATGTTAAAACAAAACCGTAAAGAGCATTGTTTCATTTAATAGAATTATCAAGTGCGGTATACATGCGAGCGTAGCAATAATACTTTCAGGCATATTAATTTTTGCAGGCCAATGAACATCGGTCATATTTTGAATGCTCTAGGTGGTCCTGTTGTGGTGGCAGGACCTCCTCTTTTCTCAGCAACCTGGTTTCCACCTCATGAGCGTACAACATCAACAGGGGTATTAACATCTATAGGTTACTTGGGTGTGGCTGTTTCATTTCTACTAGGACCAACGATTGTGTCAGAATATCAGTGTACTAATAGTACAAGGTAAGGCAAAAAAAAAGTTTGTTTCCTGTAGCGCGCATTTCGTTTATATAAAACACTACTGGAGTAAACATTTACACATTACACAACAAACGAGCATGGTGAAAAACTACTGCAGTTTGAAAGGGGGTCATAAATATTCTTGAATATGAAGAAATATGATTTTTTTGTGTGTGCCGGAGAGACCCACTGTAACTTACCATTCCAATTTGCATCAAAAAGGTATTTTTTAAATTTGAAGACATGGATGATAAAAAAAAATAAAAATAAAAAACCGCATTTCGCATTTGACTTTTTTTGATCTGCTACAGGAAACAAACATGTTTTTTTTTGTGTTTTTTTGGCCTAAGCTGTATGGTGGTTGTGTAGCCTTATATCGAGGGCTTAGAGCCAGAACTAGCTATGTCCATTTGTTTTCTCAATTACATGTTACTCATTTCGGTAACAAATGGACGATTAATTCTGCCCTCCATAAGAAAATGTAAGTGACTTTAGGGTATATGCATGGTCACTTGCGTCTAACTGTTCAAGTGACCATGTATATACCCCAAAGTCACTTGCATTTATTATGGAGGGCATAATTAACCGTACATTTGTTGCCGAAATGAGTAACATGTAATTGAGAAAACAAATGGACATAGCTAGTTCTGGCTCTAAGCCCTCGTGTTATTATTCTTATATCTACTGGCACCTCATCATTTTCCAGTATTATTCATATCTAAGTACATCAGAAGACGGAGACCCACCTAACTTTTAGATCATTTTTCAGAAGTTGCCAAGTTGCCAAGGGAGGGGCACTTAACACAAATGACCATACGGGTATGTTCCCCGGGGAAAGACACCCCTTTTTGGATTTCGCAGCTCCCAAAGACTCCCTAAATTTGACCAAAATAAATCTCCGAAAGACCCTTGATTTTGATAATTCAGCTCTTTAAGACCCATAAATTGTTCTTTCCGCACATTTCTGTTTTTCAGGAGGTCAGAAAAGATCCTTGATTTTGGCTGTTTTGCACCTCCAAAAGGCCCCCTTTTACCGGTATGCCGTCAGCTCCTAAAGACCCACCTTCTCAAAATTCCGGGGAACATACCCACCAAAAGGTTATGATGTGCCCCCCACCCCACAGTTGCCAAGCTCATTAAATTAAATTAAATTAAATTATTAATTTAAGAGAATCCCATGTTGCACTTGTAAGAGGGTAAGATTCAGGCTGTTCATAAACATTGACACTGGTGGGCACCCAATCTTTTCATACCATCTGCATGTTCTTTTAATTTCGGATATATATATTTTGTTTAATTGTTTAATTAAATTTTTTCACTAAAACAACTTACAATACAGGGTGTCCCAGAAAAAATTACCGAGTGAATACAATTGAACGTAAGTCGAGAAGTAGACATCAGAATCAAAAATTAAAAATGTAGCGCATAGCCTATTTTATTGTGCATCACGTACGAAAATTGTATTTGATTCGGTTGACTGGTTGCGAAGAAATTAACGATTACATAATGCGCGCATCAATGCAGTTCATTCCAAGTTTGATCACAGGCGGTTTTTTCATACTCGCTAACTGCTTCCTTAAGTTTGCGTATCTCATTAAATTTAGTCCACATTATCTATTTTATAATCCAACGATGTTATGTTATTCAGGCTTTCACTGAAGATAAATAACAGTTTGTCCGAGAAAGCTTTGATTTCTGCAGTTGGAGGCTCTCCAACTTTAATTCTTTAGGTTGTACAGATATGTCATATTTAACTTTCCAAAGATCATTTGAGCCAAGAATGGCAATGATCACAAAGTGCTTTTCAGTTTAAGTGTGATTTTTGATACCATGTAGCATAAATGTTTAAGTTTGCATTACAATTTCTACGAAATATTCCAAAAACTTGAACGTGTGTGAGAAATATTTTAAGCCAGGTGTTATTATTCTTTTATGCAATAAATCTTTATGCTACATTTATATCAACATTAACGAAAAAAGATATTTACAAGTACAGAGCATCATTTTACATGCAAGCTTTCATTTTCAATATCGTGTAGGTTTTCATTTGAACAAAACCTAATTAAATGTTTTGCAAGAAACATATTGTTTAAAAGGAACGAAAAGGATTTCACAGAACAATACATGAAGCCCATTGACTATAGTGCGCATTGTGTTGAATGGTCTTTCTTTCAAACTTGGAATGAAGTGAATTGACGCATGCGTCATGTAATCGCCCATTTCTTCGCAATCAGTCAATCGATTCCAGTAAAATTGACGTATAAGATGCAAAATAAAATGAGCTACACGCCGATGTTTAGATTTTTGGATTCTGATGTCTACTTCTCGACTTACGTACAAATGCATTTGCTCGGTAATTTTTTCTGGGACACCCTGTAGATGAGATGGAATGACACACTGAATAAGCAAATAAACCGAGACAGAATCATATGATTGCATCGACAAAATAGTGGTAAATGGCCCACGGAGAATCACCATTTTAAGCAAGGTTGTCGCATGGCGTTCTTCTCTTGCTCTCTGGCCTGTTGGAGATTTCGAAACTATATAATGTCAAAAGAAACTAATAAATTGCATTCAGCTACATTTTGATTAGGAACCATTCACACAACTGCGCTTGTATACAAAAAAAAAACACTATAGGCAACTACTTGCGATAAAACCATGTTGTTTTAATTTTGTTCTAAACTTTTTCAGATTGTTAATGTCCAACGTCAGTGATTGTGATGGTAAGTCAAAGCTAGGACACATGATAATAGAGAATTTGCGAAATGCAGTTTGGCTTCAAATGGAACGGCAACTTCATACTATCGATTGGATTTCTTGCTCAAATTTAATCCAACGCCAACGTATGATTGCACCAACAGCGTCTTGTCACTTAAACTCGGGACATGTGTCAGAGTTTTTTGTTGTTGCGGGCCCAAGAGTGTTAAATTTGGTGTCTGATATCCAACTGCAGCTTGATGGTAAAACAACTGAGCCTTCAATCTCTGTTAAGAACCTGGGTGTAACCTTTGATGGTTCAATGAACATGTCCATCCATATTTGTACCCTGTGTAAAACTATCAATTTCCACATTCGCAATCTGTGGCGCATACGCCGTTTTATTTCTCAGGAAGCCTGCCATCATGCCGTTAGAGCACTTGTCCCGCATAGACTATGCTAATTCTCTTTTGTTTGGTGCTCGTGATGCTGACCTCAAACGGCTACAACGTGTCCAGAATAAGGCGGCCAGGCTAGTTTTTGCTTGTGGACGGGACAGGTGCTCTGCGGATCTCCTGAACTCCTTGCATTGGCTTCAAGTGAAGGATAGAATACAGTTTAAAATATTGTTGTATGTCTATAAGTGTTTGATGAATGTCGCTCCACCATATTTATGCGACCTGCTTACCTTGCTCAGCGTCACGGTAACGCACGAAAATAGGCCCAGACTCCGCTCCTCTACAGATATATACAACAAGGCTCTTGGTTCCACGATCAAATAAGAGAGCTGGTGATCATTCGTTTGCTGTTGCCTCTCCACGGCTCTGGAATGAGTTGCCTATCCAGTTGAGGGAGGCGGTGTCTGTGCCTGCTTTCAAGCGTTTGCTTAAAACACATTTGTATTTATGTTGGTTGTATTTGTTTCTTGCTTCATTTTTGCCTGTATATTTTGTAAGGCGCTGTGCTCATTGTTAGAGCGCCATATAAGTGTTGATTAATAATAATAATAATAATAAAACCAAACCCAAACCAAATTAGATTTCCAACAATTGATCTTTTAACTAGATAATACATAACAGATGACAGGTAATTTTGCAGGTAATGACGAAATATGGAACTAATGGTCTTAAATTGACATATTTTCGTTCATATTTTACTGCTCACTATTCGCGTTCACTTTGACTTCTAGAGGCGTTAATGGCAGATTGGTTTTGAATAAATAATCCTCTTTAATCAATTAGACGTTGATTTGTATAATTAGACGAGCGTAAGCAGCAAGCTGTAAATCGCTACCATTTCAAATAGTTCGACGTCTTTTAAACATGTTTAAAAGGGCGTTTTGCTGTTGCGAGACTGAGAGCCGCAGAGGCAACGTTTCGCAGCGTCTTCTTAGGCTGTAGCAGTAAAATTATGGCCGAGAAGGAGACCAAAGCTCCGAAGAAGGTCGGACTTACTAGCCTTTGTCATAATTGACCATTTTCGGGCTCAGTGCCGCCGAGAGGCATGAAGGGCCCGGGGTAAAATGAACGCACGGGCCCTTGCGGTCTCTTTTCTTTCCTTTTATGGGCCCATTAAGGTATGCTTTCTTTATTGTTTACGGGGCCCCTAGGACCTGGGGGGGTAACGCACCCCCTTAACCCCCACACCCCCCCCCCCCACCCCCTTGTCGGCGGCACCGATTTCGGTAATTCCCGAAATCATTTGCCAAAAACTGTAACTACGTGGCTGTCGATGCGCACATCACTAATGCGTACGCCTGTTACGTAAATTGGCAATGGACTGACGACGTGGCCACGTGGTTCGGGTTTCACTTGCAGAGGAGTTACCGAAATATCACCGGTATAGAGTTTCTCTAGTCTCGGTCCCAGTCGATATTTGTGCTCCTCCGTCACTTAACAAACCGTCTAGGTATAATGCAATCAACCGTAATTGCAACAAACAAATTTAAAAAAATCAGAAAATATTTTAAATGTTTTTTTATGATGATCGTGAATGCTTATTTTAGAAGTGGTTGCAACAATACAACGCACATATTTCATTTCCAGGAATATTTCGTGATATGTGCATGATAGTTATTTTCTGTCTGATTTTTGTTTCATTTAAAAACGGACAATTTAGGCTTCAATTATATTACTGTTATTTTCTCTTATTATGTACATGCAGACATTGATCCTGAAATTAGAAGTAAACACATAGACGAGATCTACACCTTAATGTATATTGGTAAGTTATCTACATAATATCTGTATCGAATACATATGCTGGGAAATCACCCGGAATAAATATGACAAATGTACCCATTTGTGTATATTTGGCGAAGTATAGGAACACCAAATTAAATTAATACTTTTTCGTAACATTATGACAAAACCGTTTTTTTTTATTATTGTCTTGTGTAAAAACGCTCCCAAAAGGTCAAGAGCATAAATTGTGTTCAAGAGCCGCAGTACGACTACAAATGAGAACAATATAATAGGAATGTGATTTTAGAACATATAATGATGTATATTCATACGTAGCGGTAAACGTAAATAGAAAGCAAATTTATACTTCTACGCTACTCAAATTTGGTACACTCACCGGAGCGCTTTCACCGGGTCAACTGGCGTCTTCAGCGGATGTTATTGCTCTGAAGATTGTTGTTGCTAGTGATATAGTACTAGGACACCTCCGATGACGTCACAGATGTTGATGACGTCAAACTTGTCTGGGACAACCTCCTGACCCTCCGGAACCAAGGGGGCGGCACAACATCTTCAAGTTTGACGTCATCAACCTCTGTGACGTCATCGGAGGTGTCCTAGTACTACATCACTAGCAACAACAATCTTCAGAGCAATAACATCCGCTGAAGACGCCGGTTGACCCGGTGAAAGCGTTCCGGTGTGTGTACCAAATTTGAGTAGCGTAGAAGTATAAATTTGCTTTCTATGGTTTAGACATATTTGCAGGCTACCGAATAGTGAAAAAATAAAAGTTGCCTGTTCACTGAAAATTATAAACATAATAAAGGACCATGAGGACCGTTCAAACCGACGATGATGATTCATATTAGAATAGTAATTTAAATGTAAAACTTATGAGGCCGCTCGAGTGCAGATCCGTCGGAACACGCTTTCTAATACGGAATAAATGCTAACCTCATCGTGACATCCAAGCAGCAAAGTTCATTTCCCATTGAAAAGCGTTACCGACGGATCTGCAGTCGACTATTCTGTATAGATGAGTTGACTTTTGACGTCACACACCGACATCGCCTGGCTAATAATTAATTGGTGCATCAGAGATACTAAAATCAATATCCGGGATCGATACACGTGAATGTGCTATGCACGAGTTTGATATGAGACGAAAATCTTTGGATACCGGGATAGAAAATGATGAATATCTCCCGTAAATGATGTCGTATAAAGAAACCAGATGTGGTTCCTTGCACTTGAATATTATGTTTTGAATAGATATGATAGTCGTTAGCTAGCGTCTTGAGAAAGAAGCTTGCGTCTTGAACTCAAAAACTGACAATAATTCTGATTTTATATGTGCCGACTATATAGCGCAGTGTATAGGCCAATCGTGGAGATGACATATGGCGTACCATGGTCACTCACACGCTAGCGAGATCAGTCACCCATGGTCACCGGGCTATTGTCAGTAGCCTTAGTCAGATGTCCTTCGGCCCATTATGCGGCTCAAAACTATTAAACAGGTCGGAACATGCGTGGCGGTGGATTCAACCTACCATGGCGATTTTTGCCATGAAGATATCGGGGCGATGACACTGTGCCCCGGGCACTGTGCGTCAATGCCTGGCAGTTTCCGCAAGCATCATCACAATTTCCATTGTTTTTTGCCTGATATTATGCGCGCGCATCATATTTTGTTCAGGGCTCGTGTTTTTAAAACTTCCGCCATATCACAATAAGGCTATTGATTAATGTAGTGGTTGCGTGGGGTTCACTCAAGGATATCGATATACCAGTCCCTTGCCTTTGTTGATAAACATTGATGTCAACACATCTATATGGCTTTTTAAGCATTTTGCTAGACCTTTTATCATGTGTATCAGGCCCTGTTAATAATAATTGATTTCACAAAAATGCACTGAAACTAACATGTTCTCCTTATAATATTGACCGTAGAATTTGGATGGGTCGCGTTATTGTGCATATTATCCTGGTTGTATTTTCCCGCCAAACCTCCGACACCTCCAAGTGCATCAGCTGAAGTTAAAAGAAAAGATTTTATTCCAGGTGCTAAAAGTCTTGCAGTGTGAGTATGAAACGGAAATAATGAAAGAACAGAATCAACTCTGAACTGTGATTGTAAAGTATTAAATGTAAGCTCGCTCAGTATAATCTATGAGATGATGAAAGAAAGATGGGTAGAGGGACAGAGGGTGAGACGGGGAAGGGAGAGAAAGAAATTGGGAGATATACTTGCCAACATAAAGTTTTGCAATGTAACAAGACCAGAAATAATCACACATACCGACTGGCACACACAACCCAACCCAACAAAAACGGAAATGTTCCGGCATCGGGATTCGAACTCACGACCTTCCGACTCTTGACGGACGCCCTGTCTATTAGGTACCAGCTCCCACTGATAAACGGTGTCGATGTAATTTATTTTTCAAAGATGGATAGGAAAACAGAAAAAAATCTTACACTCTGTTTGTAATGATTTATTATTACTCCATTGAAATATCTCTTTTCATTTTGCAGGAGTAAACAGTTTTGGCTACCTGCGCTGTGTTATAGTATATGTGTAGGATTTTACAACGTATGGGAATCACAAATCGACACTATATTTCAAAATACAATGGGAGTAAATCAAGTAAGTAGTGCACAAAAATCTCAAGTAAGGAAAGGCAGAGATAAATGCCGGATTAGAAGTTCTAAAAAGGAGGAAGAATTGGAGAATAAAGGTATTGTTTTTAGCCGCCGGAGTTTATCTATCGTCTCATATAACACGGGCGACATCATTATTTTAAGTAAAACAACGAGGCGAAGCCGAGTTGTTTACGCCAAATATAATGATGTTGCCCGTGTTATATGAGACGATAGATGCACGACACCGGCTAAAAACAATACCTTTATTCTCATTCTTAAACACTTCAATTCAAATAAAAATATCATAAGTATTACAAATTTTAATCAAATTAAATTCTACGTTTTGCAAGGAATTACCTAGGGCTTGAAATCGATCAGTCCCGTTGTTGCTATGCGCCTCCGATTGGTTCAAATAGCGAGTACGCATATCGCATCGATGCACACGCGCTGACCCGTGTCATATCGTGTCATATCACACGGGTAAGAACCAATAGGATTGCAGGAACGTTCTCAAGTGTTTAAGAATACACAATGTAATGAGCGGGAACGACTAACACGAAATGAACAAGATGAAACAGAATTACGTATATGAAATTTATTGTCATTTTACATCGTCAGAACCCTAGGAACAAAATAATAAATGTTTGTATTAATCAACCTTCCCAGAGTTACATTTCGGCATAATTGAATTTGATATAATTCACGTGCTCGTCATGACAAACGGTAAATCGCCGTCATGAACAACAGGCCTATAACAAAACATATCGTGAGACGAGATGCCCGGGACGAGATGATTACGTCCGCACGGTTTAGAGAGTCAACAAGAAATTATTCAATTATCTAAACATGTGAAATACATCTCCCCACGGCGTAGAAGTAACAGCGTTGGTTCGAGTCCACTTAAGGGTTGACGAGGTATTGTTGGTCGAAGCAATCTAAAAATTGATTGTTATTATATAGAGCAATATATTATTGAAAATTAACACCTTGATGTTTTGCAAAAGTTCAGTCTACAAATCGTATACTTTGCAAACTTGCTTAATTTATTGTTGTTAATGAGTTATGTACGTTTTACAAAAGTGTTGTTGTTTCAGCTCTCTTCACAACGTAACTCAAGAACCGCAGCACCTATAAAAGTATATCTGTGATATTTTAACTCTCCTACACGCTCGCTATTAATTGAGCAATGCAGTTTTTGCCAAAGCTCACAACCATTCGTAAGATACTGTGAACTACCAAATCGCAACAGTTTAAAATAATGAATAACCTTAAAGCCAGTGAAAATATTTTTTCATTTCGTAATGCATGATTGAATTGAAATGAAAATTGATGACATTTTTGAGCAGCATGATCGCTACATGTAGTACCCTTAAATAGTGCATACTATTATGATACTTACCACACTGGTATAGGTCTAGTATGAAATTTGAAAACAAAAATGGCAAAACCTCTTAACTTTATTCCCTAATTCTGTTTCATGGATTAATGATACTACAATTGTTTTTCATAGGAAACAACAGGAAGGATTGGTGCGTATGCGAATATAGCTGGCGCAGCTGGTGGCATTATTTTCTCAAGGTAGATATACGCAGGGGTGAACGCTCGTATTACCATGGGTGTCAGCCCTTGGGGTCAGGGGTCCCCTCCAACTTTTCAAAAAATTACCCATTTTTTGTTCTTTTCAGCCACTTTTTGACAATTCAGGCCCCCCCACATTCATAGGCGTAGATCCGGGTGGGGGTGATAAATCTCCCCAATAATTTGCTATGGGGATGGTCCATACAATCACCACCAATGTTGATGCCTGTATGTGAGTTTCTGACCAAACTAACTTTATATTTTGCGTCTTTTCGCGCTTCGCGTAATTCCAATTTTACACCATATTTCATCAGTTTACCTTCAATTTTCAAGTTTTCAAGTTTTTGCACTTCAATTTTCAAGTTTTCAAGTTTTTGCACTTCGCGCATATTTGTACCATCAACTTATTCTGTCGCTAAAAGGTGCTAGATTTACTATACTTCAAGATTTTTTTTCCAACCCCGTCCCCCTCCCCATGTCAAAAAGAAATTTCACTACTGCCCACATTCCAAGACCGATTGACGCAAATGCACATTACACAATACAGTTTAAAGTTTTACAGACGGCTTAATGTCCTCTCCGAAAGTCGGAGTACTTTCATGATTCATTTACCCAATTCTAAATGACCCATGGGGAGAGCGTAAGTCTGAATTTAATCTGCAGAGGTTGCCAATTAAGTTCAGACATTTTCCCCTGAGTCAATATCCCAGCAAATCTCCACCGTCGCGGCGTCGGTAATTGAACCCGGGACCTCACGCACTAAAGGCAAGTACTAACCATTAGTAATAACGCGTTATATAACACATAAAGGTTTAGGGAAAATATCGAGGATAAGGAGAATAAACGGGTACTGGACTTCATATGAATCTATGATAATTTACGTAAAATAATAATAGGCATTTTACTTTTGCCGTTCCAGGATTGTTGATATGATTGGCGGGAAAATGAAGCTAGTTTTACTTTGCTTGTCATCTGCTTCGATTATATGCTTTACGTGGTATATACTATTAGCTCTAGGGGCTATACAATATAATTTAGGTAAGGTATACTCTTTTATGTATTATATAATTATATATGTTTGTTCTTGGTAAAAAAAACCTTAATCATGAAATTCAGCCCAAGAGATTCATTGTGGCTGGATTTTTTTTACATTTTTAATAAACATGAAAGAGTACACAACCAAGTACATTTAAGTCTTTAGCTGTGTAGGTTTTTCAAGTAGATGTTCACCTTCTTTCCTCTTTCAGTCAGCCTTTATGCTTGCAATATACTATTTTCATTCTTAATAAACGGGACAGTGCCAATTTATTATGAAACTACCGTTGAGGGCGTCTATCCAGTAGCAGAAGGAATCACAACAGGAGTGCTTTCTTGGCTGAATGCTTTTACAGGAATTATTTTCCTCTTGGTAATGATGATACCAAATATAGGTAAGTTATGCCTTCATTTCTATCACCACTTCCACCACCACTACTACTACTAAAACCAACAACAACAACAACAACCAAACAACGACACCGACGACAATGACGATACCTCTGTGACGACAATTACAACAACAACAAATAACTCAAGCAACAGGGAATACTAAACAACAACCAAACAGAAATAACATCAAGAATTACAATAAAGACAGCACAACATGTCCCAGTTTTAAAAGGAAATGCATTTAAATGATCAATGGTGTATAAAGTTTGGACAATGGCTAGCCTTTTTCGAAGTATAGCGTACACAAAAGGAGGACAGTCTTCAATCTGGGTAAAACCCGGCAAATTCAAAGACTTTACCCACTTCGTGCAGCGCCATCCTATTGTGTCCGCCATATCTCGAAAAGGCTAATTATGAATTTGTCAAAATTCGTCTCATTAGGTTGGAAACTTCTTGCCCCTTTATTATCAATTATTGTTTTTGTGCATTTTATTGACTATTAGGCCTATCTCTATCATGTCTATCTTTTCTTTCCCTCAACATACTCAAAATACTCTTTCAGAATTTTGTAAAGTTTGTATTATTTTAGATACCGGGAAAGATGGATTTTTTAGGTATGAACGGCATTTCTATTGGTCATATTGTGTTAAATTTTAAGTTCTACATATATTTAGCTTTCTCAGATTCTTTAGATTCTAAAAATTGGACGTTAGAAGTTAGAGAGGATTGCGTAAAAATGGTGAATTCCAAGTTTTAACAAAGCAACTTATTTTGAAAATCTGTAAAATTACTAACCGTTCAGCACAAAGTTATTTGGAAAATGTTATGTTGTTGTGTCCTGTTCTCACTTCTACTAAATAGTCGACATCTATCGTTTATTTATGACGTTACGAAGCAATCCTTGTATGGAATAACGGATGTGCTACCCTTGAGTGACCTTAAACTATTCTTTCTTTGGGGCAGTTTTGAAGCCAATTATTGCGGTGTGAGTTTCATCATTTGAAATGCCGACAGAGATGGATTTTTCATAAAAGTATAGAGAAGGTTCGTCCTTAGTGTCACAGCATTTATGTCCAGAGCATATTGGCAAACCCACAGCTATGTGATGAAGAAGATTAAAATTTACTGTGGCGGATGCTTGAGGAAGTTATATCCTCTGTAATAATGATATTTTTGGGTAAAAAAATGGGGTAAAAATCACATAAAAATCTGATGTCATATTGAAATGTTTCACTTAATCCCATATCAAGAATTATTTAGCATTGTAAGCACTACATCTGTGCCAAATTTGGTGTATTTCCTATAAAAGAATGTAGGATTTCTCCAATATATTGCACAGTGCGGCTGGACGATGGTGATAAAGGATCCATGTGTTATGATGCCTTTGCACTGTAAATTACACATGCCGTTTTCGTCCATTTTCAGTAATAGCAATGTCACGCGAAAACGAATCAAGCTATTTCCATGAAAGTCACAGAATAAGTAGGAGACATGTGTGGCATTGTATTGCACTTATGCAGATTAGATACACTGCACAGTGTCAACACCCTGTATTATAAATATTTTTTCCATACAGGTCCATACTCCGTTGAAATCAATATTCTATTATTAACACAGATAAAGAAAGTTTACATATTGTGTTATAGGACTTGCACCTGGAACTTATCTGAATGGGCTAAACGTGTTCCTTTATACCTATAAAGTATAATTGTAATTCTCAAAATTAAATATATCACAATTTTTACTTTGGATTTCAAAATCTTTACTTATAAAATGCAGTAAAAGATATCCACAGCAAGCTGCAAGGCCCCGCTAATTAGTGTATTGCTTTTCGAGTTAGTGTACTGGAAACAAAACCCTGGGTTTACCTGAAAACAAATCGATTTTTCTTGTAATAGAAACATCATATGGGGTACTAGAGCATGCACAAATCGTAATAATGTGTAGAATATAGAAACTCTGTGGTATCTCATATGATAGTCATGGTATGCTTAGCCTGAGTCGCTCGGCATATCTCGAACAAAATCGCCATGCGTAGCTGTTGAAAACGAGAGGATTCGCTGTACTATCACGGCAATTTTTGACACGAAGATATAGGGATGATGACGATGTGCACTGTTGACTATATATTTTTGATATTTTGTTCAAACACGGTATAAATCATTCTCAGACACCTCTTAGTTATAATTTAATATTCTGAGTTTAAAAACAAAACAACTTTGTCCATGCAGTGAACACTCATACTATTTCCGTACTATTTATGTACATTATTTTATTACAGACGTCATGTGGACAAATTGGGCGACACTGGGAGCCATTATCTTCTGTATTCCAACTTTAATTATTTACAAAGAAAAATACAGTAGACTTTCTTTGGATACAGCTGACGAGGAATGAACACTATTGACGAATCCAACGAGCCAAGTCATGGTCAGGATTTGGTCGGCCATTAATGGGTCCCCGGTGCACCAAGCTGGTGTTGTGACTGCCCAATTGGGTGGATTAAAGCCGATTAAAATCGATGTTATATTGTATTGTGTTGTAAACTTTCATCATTCTTTTGTCTACGTGTAACACGGGTGATGGAATGCAGTTTAAAATTCCCGCCAAGGACGCATCATTTCACATTTCAGGTGAGATGTACTCAGCGGGGACCCAGCCATGGCTGTCACTGAGGTGTAGGAATGCGTGAAATTGGATTCGTCTATACTAACTCTAAATGCGTCAGTCTTCTGTTACCGCGGACGAACAGGATTACTGGGCAACGAAAAGGATTGTGGGTAAAGTAGAAGGACGCCGCGCTAAATGAACACATGCGAATAATATCAGAGAACATTTCAGAGTCTTCAAACATACTATTTTAAAAAAATCGTTCGATTGCCCAGTTGCATAAACAATTTTGCCTCTAAACACCCGTTCTTTTGAAACGGAGATAGGGCTTACTACGTCGTGGGACAGTTACCCCACAGTTAGTTTGTATTGAGGCAGGGTGGCCAAATGAAAGAGGCGGAATTGACTGTGCATGTAGATTCTTTGGGTTACTATGATTAATTTCAGAATATAGGTTCCAAAAATGTGGATCTTTGGAACCCATTTAAACCAGCTTGGGGTCAAAGTTTACCAATTTCAAAAAGGTACTCAGATTGTGATAAAAACTATACCAATGTATTCCTCGGGTCATAGGATTTGGGAATAGTTTTAAATTTTAACATTTTAGAAATGCTCCGATTTTGATTAAAATGGTTCTCATTTGTGAGTTTGTGTAAGTTTGTAGTTAAGATTAAAATATTCATGAACATATTAAATGTTTTGTTCAGTTGTTGTCTATTAAGTGTTTACGTGCGTTACGTTATTTATAACCTCTTCGATAACACGGAATCGTATATTTGAGGTTTCGAGAAGATGAAGATTTGAAGGAAGAGGTGGGGTTTACAGGCGTGTTATTCCCGGTATACCTCGCACACCGACATCGCCTGGTTAATAATTACATTGTACAGCAGAGACACTGAAATGAATACACGGGATCGATACACGTGAATGTGCAATACACGATTTGATATTCAGACGATAAATCTTTGGATACCGGGGTAGAAAATGATGAATATCTCCCGTAATTTTTTTATTCTAAAGAAGCCATATTTTTTCCTTGCACTTGAACATATGTGTTGAAAGGATATGATAGTCGTTAGCTTGCGTATTGCGAAAGAACCGTGCGTACTGAGCTCAACAACTGACAAAAAATTCTGATTTTATATGTGCCGAACTATAGCGCAGCGTAGGCTAGCTGCATTCACTCGTGGAGGCAGTCTAAAAGCAGATGACCTCATGGCGTATACATGCTCACTCACACACAGAGAGATCAATTACCAGGCTATTATCAGCAGCCTTATTCGGATGTCCCTCGGCTCATTATGCGTCTCAAAAGTATTAAACAGGTCGGAACAAAATGGCCATGTGTGGCTGTGGATTCAACCTACCATGGCGATTTCTGCCATGAAGATATCGCACACCGACATCGCCCGGTTAATAATTACATGATACAGCAGAGACACTGAAATGAATACCCGGGATCGATACACGTGAATGTGCTATGCACGATTTGATATTCAGACGATAAATCTTTGGATACCGAGGTAGAAAATGATGAATATCTCCCGTAATTTATTTAGTATAAAGAAACCAGATTTTGTTCCTTGCATTTGAATATATGTGTTCAACGGATATGATAGTCGTTAGCTTGCGTCTTGAGAAAGAACCATTGCGTCTTGAACTCAAAAACTGACAAAATTATTGTGATTTTATATGTGCCGAACTATAGCGCAGCGTAGACTAACTGCACTCACTCGTGCAAGCAGTCTAAAAGCATATGACCATTGACTTCATCAATGGCCGTATACATGCTCACTCACACACAGAGAGGTCAATTACCAGGCTATTGTCAGTAGCCTTAGTCGGATGTCCCTTGGCACATTATGCGTCTCAAAGGTCGGAACAAAATGGCCATGCGTGGCTGTGGATTCAACCTACCATGGGGATTTCTGCCATGAAGATATCGGGGCGATGACACTGTGTATCGGGGCGATGACACTGTGCCTCGGTCAATTAAGATCAAATCACGTTACAACAATACTTCTAGACTACTTCGTTCATGTTTCCAACCTATTTCACCGATAAGTAAACAGAAAAGCGTGTGGTGGTGAACTCAACGATATGTAATCGTGAGTGCGCGTTGGTTCGAATCCGAGCGGTTTTGATTTTTACTCTCTCTCATTAGATTGCCAGTTCTCCTGAGCTTCACTACTTCATTTATACGGTCCACAACTTATAAGTTCCCCCCCCCCCCTTATACTTTTTAGAATAAGTC
Source organism: Amphiura filiformis (assembly GCF_039555335.1). Lineage (NCBI taxonomy): Eukaryota > Metazoa > Echinodermata > Ophiuroidea > Amphilepidida > Amphiuridae > Amphiura > Amphiura filiformis. The sequence goes on from NC_092647.1 coordinate 52,017,912, forward strand.
AAAAAAATATGTATAGCCCTATTTGTTTTACACATGTGGACCAATTTATAGCGTCACACGTCATTGCGTTCAGTCACAATGGTTCATTGTGTAAGAAAATATGCCGTTTTAAAAGTTGCACCTGAGTCCATAGCAGTCAGGTTTTCTTTAACAAACACATGAATAGACCTGGCCTACTGTATTGTTTGAGAGCTGATGATGGACTCAGATGCAACTTTTAACACTGTTTAAAACGGTCTCTTTTTTACATAATGAACCATTGTGACTGAACGCAATGACGTGTGACGCTATAATTTGGCCCATATGTGTAAAACAACTACGGCTACCCATACCTTTTTACACGTTTGCATTTTGTCAAATATTTTTCGATTTATTTAAAAAAGCATTTAGGGGGAAGTTGTGGGCCCTATATTAGTATATTTTCTCAGGCATGTATCCTTTGTGATCCTCGCATTTATTATTTAATGTCTCACTGACGGATATCCTGCCTGGGCACAGCAGATAGGTCGCCCTCTTTCTTTATATAACTATTAGTAGGCATATCACCTCAAAAATAATCGCAGCAGAAACACGTTACTTAATGTTCCTACATTATTGAGCTTTATTAAAGCATCAAAAATCAAAAAACAGAATTGAAATCGGTCAATGCATTGTGATGTAGTGTCAATTTAAAGATGCTCGTAGATGGAATGAAATCCTGCCACAAATGGCTGTAATGACAAAATTGGCACATTTCGAGATTTTGAAGGTATATTTGGACGCTTGCTTCAAAAAGCAGCGTTAATTTAAATATCACATGTTAAATGCCTATCTTTCCTGACTTCGTTACAGAAAACAAAATTAAAAAATCTACCATTGAATAATCATAATAAATTAACCAAATATACTATTTTAGCAATTTCGGCCAATCTGCAGACAAATTAAATCTCAAAAAATGACTAAGTTCAGCTAATTAATATGCAAAATTGATGCCAATAGAAAACCGTACATGATATAAAGGTGCGGTTTTTTTTGCACACATATGTATACAACGTTCTTTCAATTGATAACAAAAATACACAAAAAGTAATTAATTATGCAAATTAGGTAATTACAGCTAATTATGTATTTATGCTATTATTATGCAAATTAGGCATGAGTAATTTTAGGTTTTTTTTCAATATTTAATGAACGTCTGTTCATTCATCATAATTTTTTAAGTATGATCCTGTTATGAGGTTGAATAAATGAACTGCAGTTAATTATTTAAAAAAAAAAAAAAAAAAATAAAAAGTTTGACATTTTGACGGTGTCTAGAATATAATTTTCATTTTTACTGTAAACATGGTATGTGTCACCATTACTCAAAGCCAAGTCCGAAAAGTAAAAATTAAAATTCAGTTGCAATGAGACTTTAAATTAACATTTTGTCATCTGGATTAACAAGGGAGGACAATCGGTAAAGCGAACAGCAATTTACTGTACCGCGTATACAAAAATAGTATGGCCTTGGACACACACAATGGCTTAGAGCTATTGTGGTTTGGAAAATTACTCCCTAAAAAACATTGATTAATGTTTTGCTTCAACTGGTTTTAGGGAAGTGTTTCATTTGTTGTCGACGGAATTAATTTACATGCTAAGAAAGATTAGTATTTCAGCTAAATGGTACAGGCCTATTCGCTACTTGCACGGTTCCGCCATTATGCACTATGTGCGGGGAGAGCCTCGAACTGGCAGCATACATGAAAGGAAGAATTATGTAACCTTACACAGAACGTTATGACTAGTTCAATTCCCATTCATGTATGCTGCCAGTTCGAGGCTCTCCCGCACATAGTGCATAATGGCGGAACCGTGCAATAGCGAATAGGCCTATATTTACTGATTTATGAGCGATCTTCAAAAATCCATAAAAACAGGCAGTAGCTCTTAAACAAAACAATATTTAATTTTTGAGGACCCGATGGTAGCCTCGGAAAGGCTTCACACACCATATATTAAAAATTCAAACATTTTGGATAAATGAAGCATTGCGAGGAAATACATTTTTTGACATGATGTTTTCTAAAATTGGTCAACTTTGAAGCGCGCGCTTTTCAATTCACTGTTATGCTTGCATGCACAGTGTGGCAGAATTATTGTGCAGCCACTGTGACATACCTACTATTAGGAATAGATCAACTTTATCACTAGGCACACCACTCTTCGTCATACATAAATTCTCCCAGCCACATTTCCCTAACATAATATGAAATTTAAAAAAAAAAGGAAATTTAGTTCGGCAGAGGTGGGGCTCGAACCCACGCTGCACTGCGCCGCTATCATGTATACAGTATAGACATGTCACCAGCGCCTTAGACCGCTCGGCCACATGACTTAATAGGTTTTTATAAACTACCATGTTTAACCATGTATTGTTTTGGCTGCTTCGTTATGACTTTCGGTGGGTTTCCAAAAGCAGTTTCAAACAAACACAAACAAAAGGCACCATACCCAGTCACCTTCATGACAATTGAAACACTAGGTCAAGTATTAACCATGTTAACATCCAAGTTATTCTGTTTGTAGGCAAGCAATTTTAATTAATTGCTTGAACAGGTTTTTGTTTAAAAAGGAAAACCTGTTCAGTTAAGTTAACAATGATAATGAATGGTTCTTATAGGGCACAATCTCTATAGATGAGGAACTCAAAGCGCGTAAAGCACGAAACAAACATAAAAACAATCAATTTACAAAGATTGGTTTTAAGCTGGCCTTTAAATAACGAAAGTCTGGGGATGTTACGAAGGCTATTTGGAAGTGTGTTCCAAACAGTTTACCTGATAAAACATACAGCGTAATATTTATGTTTTGTAAATGAAAGTTTTGTTTAAAATATTGCCCAATTGCATGTAGGATTGTTGATTTTTTTAACCAAATGTTGGGCAAAGTTGTTTTAAGGAGAAGCAAATTTCAACACATTGGTCCGATGATCATGGTGATGATGAAATCAAATAATTAATCACTCACGTGATGAAAGATCCTCATCGTGCTTAACATGATCAGTGTCATAGGAGCGCTATAGGCCTGGGAATTTCTTTGCTATATTGAAGTTCTGGCAATTAACGTGCAACACTGTATTCAGGTCGGTCTTCCTACGACACCCAGGGATATCGATCCACAATGCTAGTATTAGCCTCAGATTTCACGCGTTGATTTTGACAATTTTCAGCCGGGGCAGTAAAAAATGGTGAAATCAAAACGGAAATTCTCACAAAACTATGATATATCGCCGCGAGTCACGGTGCGGTGATATGTGTTAGAAAGTTGTGAAAAATCCTTCATTAGCGAACTATATTACTTTGAAAAGCTAAAAGGTCATTACAGTTTTTCCTGACATTTACTGAAAAAATGGAAATTATTGCTTTTCATTTGGCCGAGAAAATTAATTTTACATTGAAAAGGTGTAACTCAAAGTTTTGCTCATGTCAACACCAAATTCGATCGTTTGTATTGCCTTATTAAATGACTGAGTGAGCATTGCACAACAAAAGAATCGGTTGATCAGCGTTCAGAGTGTTTATAACAGTATGGTATGGTATGGTATATGCTCTGGGTATGGCGTCCATCAAGTGTTGGACTTTTATTAGATCTCTATCACACCACTCCACGCCATACATAAATTCTCCCAGTCACATTTCCCAAATATGAAATTTAAAAAAGTAAAATTTTAATTTACTATTTTTAAAGTTTGGCAGAGGCGGGGTTCGAACTCACGGCGCACCACTTAGTACTCTATGAGCCTAGCGCCTTAGACCACTCGGCCACTTGTCTTGTTGTTATCCATTTGAAACTTATTTGAACATATAATCGCAACTTCAACATAGGCCTACCACGTGACAAGCAAAGGCAGAAAACGTATTATATTTTGGAATTTTATCTGCTTAAAACATTAATGTGTATTATTATAGCGCTACCATTATTCAGAGGAGGCTTAAAGGCATTCCTACAATGCACTATGATTGGGAAATTTGATCAATATAACCTAATTTTAAAGGCAAAGTCCCCATTGCCACACACACAAAATGGTAATTTTAAAACTGCAGCCAACGAGCTAATAGTTGAGACTTAGGACTGATATTTGATTTTCTTACAGTAAACATTCATATTGTCCCACTGCATTAATTTTATTCCTAAGTCTCGATGTTTTGAATGTTAAATAATAGGATGAAAACACCAGATATTTGCACACAATCCCAATGCAAGGCATGGTCAACTATACCACATGTGTACAAAAGCCAGACATACAAGGTCAGAAACCCCATTGGGTTGTGGGAATGTCTTTAAACATCCTCTGACCATTATTTATATTGTTGAATTCTCAAGCGCATAGAGACAATTAATACGAGCGTCCTATGATACATACACAATACATAAAATCGATTTTGATTTCGGCCACGTGCTCTTGGCGGAAGTTGTATTAAGAAGTGCATCCGAACTCCATTTTGAAGTGAATGCTTTTGACAAGGCATTGGATTGTTCCAGTTTGCATCCAGAATCCACATTAGACCCCTAATTTTATTTACGAAATCAAAAGATTAGATTTTCATAACAATAAAGCGGTAATCTTTTGTGGGGTCTAATGTCAATGTCACATAAAAAAATACCGTTTTTACAGAATTTATTTTCAGTTAATTCCAAACAAAAATGGCGTATATAAGATTGAAATAAATTCTCTACCTTCTATAGTAGATCAATTGTGACGCAAGTTGTTATCAAAAATTGTTATGATAGATGTACAGTTAATATTCATATATTCCATTACCTATCTGATGGTACAGCTTTTACACAGAAAATATTTATTTGAAAAACCTGCCACTCGGCTTTTTCCGGAAAGGTCACAGGGCTGCCGTGACCTGTGCAATAATTACAATTAAAATTGTTCTTATTCTAACAGCAAGCGTTTCTAAAAGGCAGTATGGCGAAATGTGGTGTAGATCTCTATCGACCCCTTCCGGGGCATGAGAGAACAAAACACAAAAGTAAATACATAGGTGGCGCACTAGCGCTAACATAGCTAAGATAAATTGTTAAAATTTATATAATTATGTACATAAAGTTAACTTAATAAATATTACAAGGTTACAAGCAGTTACAACTAAATTTAGGGCTTAAATGCACCAATAGTATATGAAAAAATATGATATCGCAATAAGTTAAGTTATAGGAATGGTTAGAAGACAGTATTTATCTAAATTGTGTATCAATGATATTTATAAATTTAATGAGCTTCCGTACATTCTTTAAATTGGATGAATTGAATAGCTCAGCCATTTTAAAGATGCTTGGGTGTTTAAAAAAGTACATGCTCAGATGGTTTTTCCTTGCATTGCTGAAAGCATTGCAGACGAAAAGGTAGTGAAACTCGTCACCACTAACATCCAAATTACATAATTTACAGGTATTGTCGTCATAAATACCACTAAATCTACAAGAGTTACTCGGTAATTTAAGCCTACCACATCTAAATCTACTCAGGGTTATTCTGTCATTATAAGCTAATTTTGTAAGGTATGATTCAAAGATTAAACTATGTTTAAATATTTTATAGTTAAGGCAACAACTATTACTACAGTGCGAAGGATATCAACAGAACGGTAAACTGCATATCCGTCTTTACACGCTTTTCAATGGGAAATGAACTTTGCTGCTTGGATGATGTCACGAGAGGTTAGCATTTATTCCGTATTGAAAAGCGTGTAAAGACGGATCCACCAAAAAAACGTTGACAACGTAAAGAAAGCAGCAAGTTTAAAAAAAAACCACCTCGGCTCACTTTTTGAAACTTGGTCCCATTTGTAAAAGATACTGAAGTTGTTAGCATTCTGGAACGATCAGAAAAGTTATTATGTTGTTCTTGGCCAATATCCTATATATGTTTTGTTTTATAATAATTATTAAGTTCATGATCAATGATTGAATTAAACGAATAACAAGTAGGCATGTTAATGGCAATGATGCTATTGTTTAAACGTTAAAAACACCAATTTGCTGTTGATATTCAAAATGGGACCAAGTTTCAAAAAGTGAGCAGAGGTGGGGCTTTTTAAACTTGCTGCTTTCTTTACGTTGTCAACGTTTTTTTGGTGGATTTTATTTCTTTTTATGAATGTAGCCAAGCAGCTCTAAGTTTGGAAAGTCATCGGGTTACGAAATACTCCATAAAACGAATAAAACGAAACATAGATGTTTGAAATTATATGTTATCCTTGATTTATGACAGTAAATAATTTAATAAAACTTTATCAGCCGTTTATTTTTAAAACTTGCTGGTCACAGCTACCGCGTGACTGTAAAGTTAATAGGGATACATATACATTTTAATATACTTCAATTATTCAAGGCAACTAAGAACATGTAAATATGAACAACACATACCCAATGTTGACGATGCCAGCGAGACACAGAGTCAGTGCGATTTACTTCAAATTGAAGCTGAGAAATGCGTGTATATGTAGCAAGGCTTATACTACGGAAGCGTCTAAGTGCCACGACTTAGCAAGATAATTATGTTTTAATGATTGTAGTTTTTTGTAGCCCTGCGGGGCAATCTAGTTGGATATCCAAATTTCGCGTTTGATAGTTCTTTGTAGCCCTGCAAGGGGCAATCTAGTTGGATTTCCTATTAAGCGGCGGTTGTTGGCGGTCTTTCGCGGTTTGTAGTTTTAATTTCCTCATTCTTCATGCCCTACACTCTATCGGGGGCAATCTAGTTGGATATCCAAATTTCGCGGTTGATAGTTATTTAGATTTATAGAGCTAGTTGAATTTCCCTATTAAGCGGCGGTTGTTGGCGGTCTTTCGCGGTTTGTGGTTTTGATTTCTCTAATTCTTCATGCCCTACCCTCTATCAGGGGTTAGTTTATAGTTTAAGCTTGTTGGATAACTATACTTCGCGGTGTGTGGTTTTGAAGCCCTACGGGGCAATCTAGCTGGATGTCTCTATTGAGCGGCGGTTGTTGGTGGTCTTTCGCAGTTTGTGGTTTTAATTTGTTGGATATCCAAATTTCGCGGTTTGTGGTTCTTTGTAGCCCTGCGGGCCAATCTAGTTGGATATCCCTAGTGAGCGGCGGTTTTTGGCGTTCTTTCGCGGTTTGTGGTTTTAATTTCTCTAATTTTTCAGGCCCTGGCCTCTATCGGTGGCTAATTTGTCTTTTAAACTGGTTGGATATCCATATTTCGCGGTTTGTGGTTCTTTGCAGCCCTGCGGGGCAATCTATTGAGCGGCGGTTGTTGGCGGTCTTTCGCGATTTGTAGTTTTTAATTTCCCTCATTCTTCAAGCCCTGATCTCTAGGGGAGTGGGTAATTTATAGCTTAAGCTTGTTGGATAACCATACTTCTTTGTAGCCCCGCGGGGCAATTTAGGTGGATATCCAAAATTCGCGGTTTGTGGTTCGTTGTAACCATGTAGGGCAATCTAGTTTGACATCCCTATTAAGCGGCGGTTGTTGGCGGTCTTTCGCGGTTTGTGGTTTTAATTTCCCTCATTCTTCAAGCCCTGCTCTCTATCGGGGGTTCCGTGTGTCTGTGGTGGGGACAGTCCCTCCTTTTAATAGGCATTTGGGTATTTTTGCCGCTTTGCTAATTTGTCTTTACGTAACTATGACTTTAATGGCCTTCCATATTTGGTTGTATCTTTTTGGATACGTTTTTGTCCCTGCTGGCCTTCCATACTATAATAATTTTTCACACCAGCGAAAAATAACATCGAACAATAGAAGTCAAGTGTTTTAATGTTAGCTGTAAATATAGTCTCGCGGGAGCATCTGTTATTAGTCTTCTTTATCAGTTTTTTTTTTTAAACGTCTGGTCACGGCTACCGCGTGACTCTAATATGCAGTCGACCGGCCTCCAAGGGGCCTAGTACATAATTTATATTTTGTATTCATGTGCATAACAATACAATAACAAAAAAAGATGAGATAATTGGTTTGCTTTTGATTGGAAAGCATTCGAGTGTGTAAGTTGGGGTTTTCCGAGACAGTTGTTATAATACTAGGCATATGCATGTAGATAATCTTTGGATGAACCATGGAAATATACATCTCTAGGTGAATATTTTGTTCTACATGTTCTAGGACTGAATTATTAGCTTGAATTAGGACACTGAACAGCATACATAAAGCATACAAGCTTGAGCTGGTGTCAGCCGAAGATTTCAGTCCGGCAAGGTAAGTCTGGTGGAACATGCAGGAGAATGTCAGAATATCATAGACTCGCTTGCCAGACTCGGGTCTCGTGTACGCCGTTTGTACACAGAAACTGGCTTATGCCATTTTGTGTGTCAATGTAGCTCGAGATACTCTAGCTAAAATACAGGTTTACATTTACTATCTTACATTATCTTGCTGTATTTCAGCTAGAGCGCCAGACAACAAGCTTCTGGGTTTTTTTTTGGAGAACAATACTGTTCCAGCCCGCCCAGGGATCTACACGAAGGGATAAGCATCCTAGACTGCTGCCAGAGAGTAGTTATTCTTGAGAGGGCACTCTATTCACGTGGTTTCTTTTCCAACGCTAAAAGATTACGAATTTTGGTGGTTTGTAAATGAAAAGTGTCCGCACTATCGATTGATTACGTAACTGTTATGAATAATTTATTAGTTTTTCAATGCAATCGCCTCGACCCATTAATACATATTATCTGTATTTATCAAAGTACTTGGAATAGCAATCTGGTGAGTTCACTGAACTACGCCCAAATACTGATGGAGTTTTAATGGCGCTAATCCTCTCCATACACAGATGAACAAATACAATAGGAGAAGGTCAACACATATGACCTTCTATATGACATGTTATATGAGATGTACAACAACCTGAATATCATAAAGATCAGTGTTCGTTTATGCATATGAACTGCATATTTACAATACTAAATATTACTCGTTATATATTATGACAAATATTGGTATTATGACAACACGGTATATACATTGTATATAAAACGACTAATAGATCCTACTATCATGGCGTCAGGTCATTGGTTCATCATATCCCGTATGTTTCTTAAAATTCATTCATATTTGAGACAAATTTCTGTGCCCATTTTATAGGCGTACAGGTGGATCCGGTTTTTTTTGTCATTTTCATTTCTTTTTGATGAAAGAATTCAGGTTTTCCACTGCACGGAGGCCACTATGTGATACTAATTTAATGCTATTTGTAAATGAATGCGGATTCCCGGTTGTTGTTTTTCCACAGTGTGACAAATATTAAACTGAACTTTGCCTTGGAACATTGTGAAGACTACACCACATTTCGCCATAATGTATTCTAGAAACGCTTGCTGTTAGAATAAGAAAATTTTTAATGCTAATTGATTGCACATTCTAGGGAAGCGTGGTTACCTTTTTAAAATAACCGAGTGAGAGGGTTTTCAAGAAAATATTTTTCCTGTCAAAACTGAAGCATCCTCTGTATAAAAGAAAATATGAATATTAACTGCACATCATATATAACGATTCGTGATACCCAATTGTGGCACATTTGATGTCGTTCATGAGTAAGAGAATTTTATTTCAATTATATACACGCCAAAATATTTTTTTAATTGAGCGAGAATGGCGATAGAAAAAACGTTGAAAATTCCATGTATAAATGACATTAGACCCAACAAATGATTACTGTTTCGTTTTTATGGTAATGTAGTCTTTTATTTCCTGAAATAAAATTATGGGTCTAATGTGGGTTAATTGTATAATTGATGAAAACAGCGACGTGTATAAAAGAAGCTACAAGAAAAATGGTAGGCCACATTGATAATCTATGCTTTTAGTATACGGCGAGTTCGTAGCGCACGTGTGGATCAAAATCGATATACTATTGTCCCGACAATTGTGCGTGTATAGCCTCATTTATAAAACACGTAGTTATCAACAATTGAGCGCTATTAATACACATTAATGTTTTTAAGCAAATAAAATTCCAAAATATGTTACGTTTTCTGTCTTTGCTTGTCACTTGGTATGTTGAAGTAATGAAGTTGCGATTATATTTTTAAATTTTCATCATGACACCATCAAGCCTGATAGCCGAGCGGTCTAAGGCGCTGGTGTTATGTCAATGTCGTATAGGAGTACATTATAGCGGCTGAGTACAGCATGGGTTCGAACCCCGCCGGCGCCTCTGACAAAATAAATTTCATTTATTTTTTTAAATTTCATATTATGTTAGGGAAATGTGGCTGGGAGATTGTATGTATGGCGAAGAGTGGTGTGGTGTAAGACGGTGTAAGATTTTGTGGGCGCCCTCAACATTATTATCCTCTTTGTATCCGTAAATGACATGGCATAGACTGTGTGAATTCTATGAAGACTACTTATACATGGGGTCATATCCATGGACACAAGTAACGATAATTGACAACACGATACGCGACTGTATTTAGGGGCTAACCACTAATAATTAATAATGCCGGGTAGGGCCTACTCCTGGGCGACTCGTGTGGGCAAGGACGCTTAGGACGGTGACCAAATGAGTCTCAAATTTCACCGGGGAGGGGGGGGCACTCAAGTATGATAGTGTAGGCCTATACGCATGTGTGGCCAACTTTTTAAACACCCCCTAAAACAAGTTTTACCCTACCAGCAAATTTAGGATCAATAGGCCTAAGCTAACTTAATACACTAAAGGAAGTTTTGGATGAGAAAACGGACATTTTGATGAGAAACGGCGGCCAAAATGGTGAGAATTTAAAGTTTCTCATTCTTTTGGATGAGAAACTTCCTGGTGTGTGTGTCAATCATTATTGTCTTATTAAAATCCGGGACTTTGGTTGACCTGTGCTAGACTCCAGCACATGTTAATGACGCAAAGACAGTTGTGGTAACACCATGGTCGCAGACCTGCAAAAAAGCTCAAAAACAGATAGTAATGAAACCAGTTTTTATTTTCCTTGCTCTAGCGAGTTCACAGAGAAGGTGTTTCTAGTACAATGCAGCGTCGGACTCTAGCTGAGAGCGTAGCCTAAGTCCAAACGGACTCCAAGAAGGGCTCTCCATACACAAATGAACAAACACAAAGGAAAGTAGTCTCCTCCGTGACCAGCTTGATTTCGATGGAGCGAAACCAAATTGGCTGCAGAGGAGACGGGTAATTTTGCCATGCAAATGAGGTGAGTGTCATAGCCCTGCTGCTGCCCTCATTCGGAATATGTATCCTAGGTCTAGACAATAGGCGGCCATTTTGTCTTCGACATGATTTTATTCACGTGTCCTTATACTTTAGTACACAAATATATAAGTTGACAGGTTAACAATATTAAAATTATATTTTGAATATACAATATATTCTGTAGTAAATCGATCAAATGACGGTGATTGTTCAGGTATTATATGCTTGATAAAATTAAACTGTCTGACCAGCTAGTATTCTCCTCCGCCGTCAGTGTGATTCTAGACTGCGGAACTCAGTCTTCAATGATAGTCAGTCATTTATCTTTTGGTCGTTATATGACTATCATTTGAGGGACTGAGTTGTTATGATATATCTTCCGAGGTGCAATTTCAGACATTAGCTGGGGATTAGTGGGGCAGAGGTTATCTATTGAATCCTTTCCTGACCACTGAAGCATAGTCAAGTCTGCCAAGGACACTCGGCATGAATTGAAAGACCATGTCAACTCTCGACAAAAGAATGCATGCATGTCAGATCATACGACACCAATTTGGTGTTTGTTATGACACCAATTTGGTGTTTGTTATGCTCCTCGAAATTAGTACCTTACAGTCTATATGTCTGGTGTGATTCCAGACACTCCACGTACCGTGTTGCGAAGGTGGAGGAGACTAAAGCTGTATTGACGAACACGCATGCGTTAAAAAATATGTAGCCTAGGTCGAACAATAGCGTGACGTAGTTTCCGGCATTATTCCTATGCACTTTCACCCTCCTGGGAGGATACGAACGACACGCTGATTTTTAGTTGTCAATCATGAATTGCTGCAACGTTTTAGTATTTTACTGCATGGCATTCCGCAAGCACCGACAAATTATGCCGTTTTTTCCAAAGATCATCTCATATGAAGTAATGCGATCTGTACTTTTGTAACATCGCTTTTGATCACCTATTATCGGCGAATTTGCTTGAAAACACGTGAGTTCATGTTGTGTAAACATAATTAGCATGGACACAAATGAAATTACGATGCAATACAATGCAATTTGAATGCGCAGCAGATCTATTATAGAAATAACGTTGCCCGGTTTTATGCAGAATTAGACCACGTCTATGTCAATGGGATTTACACACTTAACGTTTTGCGCAGCTCAAACATTTCAACAATTTTTTTTTGCAATTCAGTCAATTTATATGAAATTGTTATTTCAAATTAAAGTAAATTAAACTTGGAATTTCTGATACTTAAAAGATAATTTCCAAGCCATCGACCCCCCCTACGTCCGACAAGCGTGTTCAATGATGAAACAATGTAAGTCACGAGATGACCCACCTCATTTACAGCCGGTTTCTGTCGTCAAGTCATATTCGCGATACAGCCACGTTGCACTCTGGGGTCGAGACTAATCAGTTACATTCATTCATTCATTCATTCATTCATTCATATTTATTCGGCAAAATCGACAAGAACAATAAATATAATCAATCACAAATTATCACAAAATTAGCATATATGAAATACATGGATACAAGCAAAGACACCAAAAAGCCGAAATGCCAGGATAACCCATAAAGTCTAGCTGCAAATGTGTAAACTTATTTCCAATGGGGTCCTTCCGGGTCACGTCGATAACAACGGGTAAACTAAATGGCTGGGAAAACTGATAAAATCGTGTCCTTAAAAAGTGTTTCATCGTGACGATCAGAAACCTCAAAACCCTTTTTTTTGACCGCGCTGGATATGTTAAAGATATACAGATATTGAAGGATATAAATTGCTTTTAGACTGCCTCCACGAGTGAATGCAGCTAGCCTACGCTGCGCTATAGTTCGGCACATATAAAATCAGAATTTTTGTCAGTTTTTGAGCTCAATACGCACACTTCTTTCTCAATACGCAAGCTAACGACTATCATATCCTTTCAACACATGTTCAAGTGTAAGGAAAAATTATGGCTTCTTTAGAATAAAAATATTACGGGAGATATTCATCATTTTCTACCCCGGTATCAAAAGATTTATCGTCTGAATATAAAATCGTGCATAGCACATTCACGTGTATTGATCCCGTGTATTCATTTTAGTGTCTCTAATGTAATTATTAACCAGGCGATGTCGGTGTGTCCCCCCCCATCCTTCCGGGATCTACGCTATGGACGTTACACTCGAGGAAAACATCTTGATATCCAGGATAACCTTGCAAGTTTGATAAATAGTACCATGATTTAGAACGTATCCGCAATAAACTTTTCATCATGTATACAATCACAAATACATGTGCAGTACGAAGACGAAATAATTGTAAAGAAGACCAGCAGGAACGTAAAGAATGAGCAGCACAGAAAGAAGAAGGAGAGGGAGGAAGAAGGGCAATGACGAGATGAAAGATTTGTTGAAATTAAACAACTTTTATATCAACAAATAGAGTTTTCACTAAGTCTGATGCGTTTTTATGTATTTCAATTAATACAGATGACATCGAATCTATGTATGAAATCGTGCATGGTCATTTTATCTGTTCTGTCAATTGCCTTTATTGTGATTATATCAACGGGAAATGTGGTAGGTATGGACAACGTAACTAGAGTGGTGAAACACGTCCGACGGGAATTTGGTCCTCAAAAGGTAGGAAACCATAATCATGGAAGTATTAAGACTCTTACTTCGTCTCATGGTGTATTAATATATCCTTTTGATGTATGTCATATCATGCATATGATCTCACACCACCAAATCAGAGTCCCATAGAGATATGTGCTAAATATGCCTTAAAAAACGTAATTTTTTCTTCACAGGAGCGACTCAGTTTCAAGCGACAGCTATGATGGTTGAAATCAGCCCTTGCCTGATCCCTCTGGCTGGGAAAAAATATAGGTTGACCGTCATTAATTTTTACGACTGGCCCTCGAAGTCTACGATATCCGGGAATTGCCTATTTTACAGGCAAAATCATGCCAGTGTTTCTGTAAAGAAAAGGCTGCTTAAAATCATTAAAAATTATTCGATCTGTCCCATCTGTAGTACACTTGCAGTATTTAACATTACTAATCATGACCAATCCAAATTTTGCCAAAATTATGCAAATTTCTGCTCATTTTAATGCTTACTTTAGCTGTCCAAGGGTTTTTCTTAAGAGTGAAATTAAGGGCGCATAACCATATAATTCTATTTGGTGGTGTGAAATCATATGGTGCACACATTCAAATAAACGAAGGTTCTTATATATTCCATTGTGGTAACGTCTTCTTTCCTAGGCTATGACATAGATTAGGTTTCGGTAACATAAATACTTACTGTCTGTTCAATTAACGTAGAGACCCGGTTTTTATGATTTATTTCGAAAAGTTTTCACTTTGGCAACTGTAATGAAAGAAAAGTTGCTAAACACTGTCAGACCTAACAGAAATATTTGGTAAAGCGATGAAAAAATATTTGCACGAACCATGACGTCATTAGACGCGGGAGTTTTGAATATCACGTGTTGAGAGCCGGCTGTTTTTATTCGTTTTTATGGTTAATATGAGTTTGTTTTAAGTAAAACCATGTGATTCGTGCTTGATTTTTTTTTCTAACATATGGCATAATGTTGTGATTACCGGAGACATCCTTTAAGATGGGGTGAGCTTCTTTTCACCGTTCATCCCATCAACCTTATCGTTGGTTCAAATCATTATGCTTCCTATTCTTATACGTTGCTCTATTTTAATTGAGTGTTCAATATATGCATGATTTCTAAATCTAATTGTATACTTGTAATGAAGTGAAATAAATTTATTGAACAATTTTTTCAGAAACCTAATATAATATTCATACTAGCTGATGACTTAGGATGGAATGACGTCAGTTATCATAACTCAAGCTGCGACATACACACTCCAAATATTGACCGACTTGCTAAGGAAGGTGTACGCTTAGAAAATTACTATGCACAGTCAGTATGCACACCTAGCAGAGCTTCATTTATGACTGGGCTCTATAAGGTAAATACAGGGAAGCGCTATGCATTATGGGAAGGAAATGCGTGTCCATTCCATCTCATGATCTGTATATAGGGCGCTATATTGCAGGGTGATAGTTCATGGGGACAATGTCAAAGGTTAGGTCACCGCCTCAATAGCCACTTCTTAATTCAATGGCGTGTTGTGACGTTGTGTTACGTAGACTTGTATAAAAATATTTTCCCCATTTCCCATTTTACTAGTTCCCCACTTAGTTACAAAAGACAGCAGCAGACTGTCCACACAGTGTCATCGCCCCGATATCTTCATGGCAGAAATCGCCATGGTAGGTTGAATCCACCGCCACGCATGGTCATTTTGTTCCGACCTGTTTAATAGTTTTGAGACGCATAATGGGCCGAAGGACATCTGACTAAGGCTACTGACAATAGCCCGGTGACTGACCTCGCTGTGTGTGAGTGAACATGGTACGCCATAGGTCACTGCTTTTAGACTACCTCCACGATTGGCCTATACACTGCGCTATATAGTTCGGCACATATAAAATCAGAATTATTGTCAGTTTTTGAGTTCAAGACGCAAGCTTCTTTCTCAAGACGCAAGCTAACGACTATCATATCTGTTCAACACGTATATTCAAGTGCAAGGAACCACATCTGGCTTCTTTAGACGAAATCATTTACGGGAGATATTCATCATTTTCTACCCCGGTATCCAAAGATTTTCGTCTGAATATCAAAATCGTTCATAGCACATTCACGTGTATCGATCCCGGGTATTTATTTTAGTATCTCTGCTGTACCAAGTAATTATTAGCCAGGCAATGTCGGTGTGGTCCAGCGGAAGCTACAGGGTGTCCCCCCAAAAAAGAGGCCCCTAATTGCGCCCTCTTTTTCTCCTATTTCTGAAAAGTTGATCAAATATATTTTGGTATGTAAGGAAACCTCGAGTCGTTAGCTTTAATAAACCAAAACAATTATTTCAATCGGCTCACAACTTTTGAAGATAATGCTCTTTTATAGAAATGTACCCGTTTTTTACTCTGTCCACGGAGAAGGTTTCGCTACTTCAACGATTGAAAAGGAGTACACAAACCATATCAAACATTCCTCAATGATAACTTTATAAAATAACTTTATTTATGAATGGGCTTTACCGGTGAGTTTATGGGCAATGGATTTTGTTAACAATGGTTAATAGTGTCATTAATTTGTGGGTAAATTGGATGCCGAATGGGACTTCTGTTGCTTTACTTGCAATTACTTATTTTTTCTTGGTTATTTATGCCTTTTTGTTTTATTATGTTTCTTACTTTGCTGTTCCTTGCTTTTCTTATTTATTTACAACATAAGTCATTTCTCTTTTTAGGATAGAAGGTAGCCCTAAACGGCTGTTTGGTTTGTCTTTGGTTCTTTTGAAGTGAGTTTACTGTGCTGCTCTGCCCTCTACCTGGTTGCCTCCTTGGCGAATACAGGTTTTAGCCCTGGTCCTCATTGCATTAATTGCGTTAACGTTTCGTACCATCCTTGTGCGAATGCATTCAGTATACGTTTGTGAGGTCTGGTGATCGTACAGGCCACTCCACAGCATGAGCCATCCCAACCACTCTGTTTGCTATCCGTGGACAGAGTGAAAAACGGATACCTTTATTTAAAAGGGCATAATCTTCAAAAGTTGTGAGCCGATTGAAATAATTGTTTTGGTTTATTAAAGCTAACGATTAAAGGTTTCTTTATTTTACCAAAATAAATTTAATCAACTTTTCAGAAATAGGAGAAAAAGAGGGCGCAATGAGGGGCCTCTTTTTTTGGGACACCCTGTAGTTGCAGTTAATATGTGTTATGATCTAATAATTAAACAATTAGAAAAACAGCTACAACCAAACAAAAATGATAATGATAATGATGATGTGACGATGATGTGATGATGATGATGATGATGCTGATGATGATGATATGATGATGATGATGATGATGATGATGATGATGTAATGATGATGATGATGATAATAATAATAATAACTTGGTCATCATCAGCATCCTCCTAGAGCAGCAGTACCATCTTTGTCATCATCATCATCGTCGTTGTCGTCAACATCGTCATAATCTTGATCGTATCTTCACGTATCCCAGCCAAGTTTCACATCATTTTCCATTTATCTATTGTAATTCCTTTGTGCTTTTAGAGTCGGCATGGTTTAGAGAATGTGCTTGCAGCCGGAGAAGCAGGTTGCTTACCCAACAATCTTGAAATAATGCCGCAGATATTGAAACGCCACGGGTATACAACCCATCTCGTTGGTAAATGGCATTTGGGTTTTTCAAGACGAAATTGCTTGCCTAACCAAAGAGGATTCGATACATTTTTGGGTAAGTAAATGATTTAAGGGTATACGAGGTATTGTTGGTCGAAGCAAAAAAAAAAATCGATTTTCATTATCTGAATCAATATATTATTGAAAAATAACACTTTGGTGTTATGCAAAACTTCATTCTGCAAATCATATACTTTGAGAACTTGCTTAATTTATAGAGGTTATCCGTGTTCTATAAGCTGCATATCCTATCACCGACTGATATACCTTATTTAGGATTTTCAAAAGAAGTACCTGTATGTGCAACCATGACTGTTTCAAAATAGCCCGCCAAAGTCATGCAGGTAACTCCGAGGTCGTGCATTGAATTGGTTTGAATGAGGAATACTACGGGAACTAGCGCCTTTTGTTAGAAGTCACGCATGAGTAACGTGGATAACCTCTATTGTTATTAATGAGTTATGTACGTTTTACAAAAGTGTTGTTGTTTCAGCCCTCTTTACAACATACTCAAGAGTGACCCACAGGACCTACAAAAGAATATCTGTGATATTTGAATTCTTCTACACGCTCGCTACGAATTGAGCAATGCCATTTTGCTAAAGCTCACTACCATTCGCAAGATGCTGTGAACTACTTTTTTTGCTGCTTCGACCAACAATACATCGTATACCCTTGTAACTTGTTTCCCTTTAATGAAGCTAGAAGTACACATGCACTATCTGCCATAATATATGATTTGATTTATGTACATGTAGTTTCCATCTTGGTTGTATACCACAAAACATCTTAAAAGTTTCCACACCAAAAATACCCCCTTTTACCGGTACGCTGTCAGTTCCCAAAGGTCCACCACCACCTCAAAAGTCCGGGGTCGCATCCCCACCAAAATATTATGTGCCCCCCCCAATACATGTATTTCTTGTTCCCGGCATCCTTGTTATTAAAAATATTGAAAATTTAAAAATGGACGAGATGATAATATATACACTATTCCAATGGTACTTCCACAAGTGATATTCTCATATTTGCGTTCGGATCGTGTTAAAACTCATGCGCGGTCTATTGGACTATTATGATAATATTATGATTCCCATCGTCTCCTCTCCTCTCCTGATGATGAAGATTTTCATAATGGTGCGCTACACTACTACAGGCACAAACATGGTTACCCGTTACAACCTCCTTCCTCTCCTCTCATGTTTACCCGTTGCAACTTCTCTCTCCTCTCCTCTTCTCTCCTCTCTTCTGCGTCTCCTCTCCTCTCCTCCCCTCCCCTCGCCTCCCCCCCCCCCCTTCTTCTCCCCTTCTTCTCTCCTCTCCTCTCCTCTCCTCTCTTCTCCTCCCCTCTCCTCCAATCCCCTTCCGTCCCCTCCCCTCCCCCTCCAGGTTTTCATAATAGCACGCTAGACTACTTAGCACACTCGTGGTAACCCGTTACAACTCCCTTCCTCTTCTCTCATGATGATACAGGTTTTCACAATGGCGCGTTAGACTACTACAGGCACACTCATGGTAACCCTTCACAACCCAAAGATCCAGAGGTTAAACACTTTGTTGGATTGGATTTTTGGGAGAACGAAAAAGTTGCTGAGGATTATACTGGTCAATATGCGACACATATCTTTGTAAAGAGGGCACAGGAGATCATAGCAAACCATACTCAAAATGAGGTAAGTGATAGTGGAACCACGGTGATTCTACCACTATTGAATAATTGTCGGTACTTTGTACAAACTATTTAAGTGCGGTAGTGCGATTTTTAAAAGTAATGAGGTTCTGTAGCTGCTCTAAAACAAGTAGAATGCGTGGCAGCTTTTTTTTTCGAATAACAGACTTTAAAAAGAAGTTTCAAATGTCAAATAATTTAAAGGCCTGCATTAGATTTCAATTGACATGCAGGCCTACATAGAGGTTCCTATATAAAGATGATAAAGTGCTAAGATGATTGTCTTTTCCAGTCGGCATTCGGCAAGCTTTGTCCAGTAACTTTACCTGCTCGGTATCATAAGATCTTTTTGTATCCAATCTATCAATATAAACAAAGTTTCATCTTCTGATAATTTCGCGGTATCAGACACAACCCCTTTTATATACCATCAATCATGTTAATCATGCATGTTAATCATGCTTGTACTTTTTTTCAGGAGCCGTTTTTCTTGTTTTTGTCGCTATCTGCTGTCCATGCGCCTCTTCTAGTGCCACAAAATTACATTGAACAATATGAAGGGAAAATCACGGACCAGAAGAGGAAGATTTACGCAGGAATGACTTCATGTATGGATGAAGGAATTAAAAACCTGAC
Source organism: Amphiura filiformis (assembly GCF_039555335.1). NCBI lineage: Eukaryota > Metazoa > Echinodermata > Ophiuroidea > Amphilepidida > Amphiuridae > Amphiura > Amphiura filiformis. The sequence goes on from NC_092647.1 coordinate 52,037,631, forward strand.
AGACACATTGCAACGTTTGGATGTTTGGAAGGATACCGTTCTAGTGTTTTCTTCAGGTATAATACAAATACAGATAATATTTCCGATTTGAAACCTTGCGACAGGTTTGTTTGTGACTCACCGTCTTGCTTCAAAGATCAAAGATATTTTAAAGGAAAAAAAATTACGAGATTGGAATTAAATTGGACAGTGCAGGTTAAAATAATTGTTTCCCAAATCCCGATACTCAGTAAAAAAACAAGGCAAACTACCAATTATATTAATCAATATTAAATTAATAATAGGCAGGTGCTGCCTGACGGGGATACTCTTCCCTCACAAGGGTAAAATTGGTCAATTATGGCCCAATTGAGCCATTTGTTGTACAATTTATGTAATTATATTGACTTGACTCATATGCACACGCCGTTGTGGCCCTTTGCCCTCTGCCGAGTAAGCCTCCTCCATTCAGTTCTGTCTGTTGCTTGTGTCTTTGCTTCATGTGGGATCATTCCCAAGTACCTTTGAATTTGCTCCTTCCATCTGGTTGGTGGACGACCTGGTGGTCTTTTCTTGCTGAAGTCATTAATGTAGGCTTGGTGGGGAAGCCGATGTAGAGGCATCCTGAAGATATGCCCAGCCCATTTCAAACGTCTCCGGCAGATAACATCATTGATGGAGCTAGTGATGTTGAGACTCTGTCTGGTGGAATTGTTGCGGATTTTGAAAGTAGGGAAACTCCAAGCATTGCCCTTAGGCATCGCATTTCAAAAACATCCAGTCTGTGTCGATCGGATTCACGTAACGCCCAAGATTCTGACCCATAGGTGGCAATAAGGAGGATGAGCGACTGGTGGATCTTTACTTTCAGCGATCTGGTGATGTCATGGTTAGACCAGGTGGTATTTTTCAATCTACCAAATGCCCAGGCTGCCAACTTTGTGCGACGTTTAATATCCTCTTCTACTGAGGGCACACCACTACCCAGAAAGACAAAGTTATTTAGTTGTTGGGTTAATTTCCATTCCCCAGCTGCTGCATGCTTTTTCCAATTTATTAGTGGAGACTTGCAGGTTCTCAAAGTCCATATCCATGAGTGTGGTGTCATCTGCATATCGGATGTTGTTAATGAACATGTCACCCATCTGCACACCTGAGCCTAGATTTTGGATGTCCTTCATGACAAACTCCAGATATAGATTGAAGAGGCATAGTGAGAGAAGACATCCCTGTCTAACACCAACTTCAAACCAATCGGTGATCTTATACATTTTTGCAATGAGGTTCACCAGTTTGTTGTCTACTCCTACTGATCGCAGACATTTCCAAAGGGCCTTCCCCCATATGGTGTATTTTACGGATGCCCAAAACAGAAGAGAGGTGTCTGAGGGTGTATGTTCCCCCCTGAGAAATTGGAAACAATTTCAAAATGAAGACTCAATTGAAATATTCGGTGGACCATTTTTACACTAGTATTGCTTAAAATTTAAAAAAAGTGTACCGGTGTCCAAAACAGAAGCCAAAACGCCCACTTTTGTAAGCATGGGCTTACTCAATTGGTTGTCATGTTTACGTAACTACGCTCCTACCTAGCCAAACCATTATACACATTTGGACCCGTTGTCAAATCAGTGGCGTAGATTTCTTTTTGACATTGGGGGTTAGGGTTGGATAAATTTTACCTTATTGAAGCTAAACTGGTAAAATATGGGGGGAAATGGAAGAAGTTCGCGCGAAGCGCGAAAAAATGTGCACATTGGGCGCTAAAATGGCCAAATATGAGGTTAATTTGGTCAGAAACCCACACACAGGTGTCAACATTGGGGGAATGATTGTATGGACCAATTTCAAAATGAAGACTCAATTGAAATATGGAAAAAATTTCAAAATGAAGACTCAATTGAAATATTCGGTGGACCATTTTAGTATTGTTTAAAATAAAAAAAAGTGTACCGGAGTTTTTGTAAGCATGGGCTTCTACATGTATGCAAAAATCAAGAACCATCCCCACGGGATCTACGCCTATGCAAATATCATGATCATGACCCCTTCCCCTCTGTCATGTCTACATGGGCAATTGAAAACTCGCCCCTATTGGTGCTCAATTTTGTTTTTCCCGATGGATTGTAAAAAGTAATATTATTGTAGCGGAAATGGATTCAGAAGAAAGATGGCGCCCTTCAGTTATTTCAGGTCACGTGATATCAGGGTATATAAACCGGTGCGCCGATCATTCTTGGCTCAGATTCAGTCACCGACTCGTCGTGAGTGGCGGTCGGGAAGTGACTACGGTACGAGCACGTGAAGGTACAATAGAGGCAAGACCTATTGCGCTAAGAAGGTTAAGGATAGTGACGAGGGCGGCGACAGCTAGACGTTTGAATGTGCATACCGCCGTGTCACTGCACATGAGCCTACCTGTTGTGTCGAAGCACCCAAGCTATCCTGAGCTTTCCAGCAGCATAAGGTCGAACCAAAGTTATACCGAATAGTAACATTATCCCATTATGGTTCGTTGTACTGGCTTGACCGGTTAACGGACTGGGGAATAATTTACTATTCACAAGACTTGGCAGTTTGCTATAAGGGAACCGACGACTCGGACTAGTGCGAGCTAGTATAAAACCGATACGCGCCTTACATGGCTGCCACAGGGGCTACGCTGAAACACAAGTCTTCAAGAAGTCACTTCAGATTGACCAACCAGAGTGGGTCGGCTTATACAGCGACCAAAAGTTACCCAGTTCCTGTTCTTTTGAACAGATTTTTTGCAACCAGAGGGACAAGCTTTTAGCAATGACCCTGCTCCTACGAGAGCGAACCTAACGAACGAACGAACGAACATTCTTGGCTCTTCCGTACCCTACGACCGTCGAGGCAGGTTGGTCAAGACATACCTCTCTCTCTCTCTCTCTCTCTCTCTCTCTCTCTCTCTCTCTCTCTCTGCATCAATAACCACTACTACCGCTCCCAGCTGATCACTTGGATCATGCTTGGATCAGCCCAGAACCCTAATAAATGATGAGAACAATGACATGTATCCGACTCCTTCGTCTGACTCATTAGTGTGACTAGTATTCATAAGACCTGAGACTATATAATAGTCTCAGATAAGACTGTGCGGATTGGCCGCACACCCACGTCATCACCAAGTTGCCTTAGACGCTCGCTACCAGATAGTTTCCGCCACATTGGTGCCAGCTGTGGGATTGATTTGTCATGATGAACTCGGAAGCTCCGATATTCCGGCGCACAGTGGCCGGTTCCGCCACATTGGTGCCAGTGGTGAGATACTAATCCGCCACGTTATTAAAAAGAGAGTGATGTATATACCTCCACGTTTGTACAGCACCATCTTTTGTATAGGGACTGCGTAAATATTTAGTACGCTGAAACACTCAAATAAAGGTTTTGTTTAGCTCAAATGGTTACCGTTAAGCTCCGTTACTAGCATTTGATGTAATGCCTTTCTTTATGTCATCTTTATAATACTGTAGATAATGGAGGAGAAGTGAACGAAGGCGCCAGCAATATTCCTCTTCTTGGACATAAAGCTCAATTTACGGAGGGTGGCATAAGGGTTGTCGGCTTCGTGAATAGTCCCCTGCTCTCTAAGCAAGTACAAGGTACCAATTATACAGGATTGATGGGCGTCGCTGATTGGCTGCCAACATTCGTAGAAGGAATAGCTGGAGGTTCAAAGGACCCTAAATTAGACGGTGTCAATATGTGGGAGTCCATTAGGTAAGGTTAGGTGACGATCCCAGTAAATACGTGTATGTTTTATATCGTTATAAACATGTTATATAAACGTTCAAGAGTTGCGTATTTGTAATATTGATCGACCAATCCAAAAAAGCAGTCCAATCCGAGGAAAGAATATCTATGAGGTAGGAGATATATCAAATCCAAAAAATATTCTGACATTTAAATGAATGGATTGAGCCTGGAAAATATATGTAATCAAGATAGCATAAGCTGCATTTTCTGGCTTTTCTGCTATCGAAAGCTAAGTAATGTATACATATTTGATTTGTCTATCAAATATTTATCAATGTATAACACCAATGTTAAGATATATTTGTGTGAAGGTTATTATATAAGAAAAAATCATTAGAAGCACGTTTAATGTTGTCAAAATCCTATTGTAACATATTGCTTGGCAAACATTTTCGCAAATGTTTTGGTTACCACAAACAACATTAATTATGTAAAGTTTTATAGCAAAGTTTCATAGCAAATATTTTTGCTGAACCATGAAATGGTATCACCCTATATCAGTGTATGTTACTTGCTTACTAACTTACTTACTAACTTACTTACTGAGTATACCTTTTGGTCTGAAATGGGCATATCTTTAAATGCCACGAAGGTATGAACCCCCAAGTGGTGTCAAATGAAAGAGGAAGAAGTAAAAAATATAATAACAATATTTTCCCACCCGGGGGTGGCACTCATAATAAGCCATGGGGCAATATTCATATGGGTCATATTCATATCTCAAAATGCCAAGAAGGTATGTACTCCCGAGTGGTGTCAAATGAAAGAGAACAAAGTAAAGAATATAATAAAAATAATTTCCCCACCGGGATCACACTCCTCATATAAGACCTGGGTCAATATTTATATTTTTGGTCCTTTTCATATCTCCAAATGCCAAGAAGGTATTATCCCCTGAATGGTATCAAATGAGAGAGAAACAAGCAAAGAATGTATTAAAATTATTTATCTCGAAAGGTGTGACCCCCGGGTGACAGTGGTATACCGCAATATAGTGCCGAAGCCACATGGTTCAGCTATGGTGCGGTAACCGCTCTAGTTAATGTTATTAAACTTTTTTATACCCTGAATGTTAAATCGGATTTGTCAAGCACAACGTGTGAAATATAAACGATAATAGATTATTTTTTATTGTTGCAGCTGTACCTTCCGTAGAATTGCGTGTGATAAGTATATTGCTAATTGCTACTTTTGTGCGTGTTGTACAGATACGGAACTTCATCACCGAGGAAAGAATATCTATATGAGGTAGGAGGCAACTGTGATTGGAACGAAGATGACGAACCTCTAACAATGTATGGAACAATCAGAGTCGGTGACTGGAAATTACATTTAGGAGCTGGGGGCATAAGTACGGTTTTTAGCTTTCATCAGTCCTATTCGCAATAATCTGCAGAACAAGACTGTTGCATAATTATTGGCTGGGCAGTAGCGATCAAAATTGTCCGGTGCATCACCAAAATTCACCTTAAAGCCTTAAAGGAAATCTGTACCATAAACTAATCAATGGCTATATAGTTGCAGTAATAATAAAAACGACAAACAGTAAAAGTCCCAAGCTTATATACGTACAAATAAAGGAGAAATTCTTAATTCCTTACGACGATCAACGGTCATTTTGCAATCCATGGCGGCGGCCATATTGATACCCGATGTTTTTTATTACGCTGTAACGGTACCCCGATTTTGAAACCAGCGAAATCCGTGCCACCAGCACTAGTCTCCTCCGCAGCCAGTTTGGTTACGCTCCCTCCACACAAACAGTCTGCCAATTGCCACTTATAACGCCGTTTCTGATTGGCTACACGAATGTAGCCGTAGAGCTGTACATACGGGAACTTGACTGACCTCAGTCAGCTGGCGAGATCACGCCGAGATGGCGGGTCAAACTTGCTCATGAATAATAAAGTAACCGTCTAGCCGATCGACCAATTGAAAGCTTTGTTTGACGTCAAGCTGGATGACGTCGGCAGAAAACCGTTAGCGAATCAAAAAGGACCAGTTCGTGATCATTGGCAGACTGTTTGTGTGGAGGGAGCGGAACCAAACTGGCTGCTGTGGAGACTACACCAGCACTCGCGCTCGTGAACTTTGGTGACACGAAGCGAATACTACCAAAGTTCAGATTCAACATTCGTTCAAAAGAAAACGCGACAATTTTACCCATAAAACTACAGAAGAACATAAAAAAATGTATTTTAAGTAATATTTATGATCAACAATGTCTTTTGAGAACGAAAAGTAAAAACAGCACTAAAAACCAAAATTCGCTGTGGGGGTCGCGAATGCCATAGCAACACACGCTCGCCGCGGGTCTGTGTGAAACTGTACCGCTTGTGGCAGAAAGGAGCTATCATGGCGGCTTCCATTTTTGTTCTTTTTCTTTGTTAGGAATATTCCGAAATTCATATAGACCGTCTGGTATGTTTAATTTAGGGGTATATAACTATATTACTTAGCCATTGATTAGTTTATGGTACAGATTTTTTCCGTCAAATTTTGATTTTGTTATTCTTTATTCAAAATGTTGAAATAATATTAGTAATAACTGACGGGAAGGGTTGCTGTCCATTTTAGGTTGAAATAACAAGGTAAAGTGAAAGAAACCCCACTGGTTATTTTGGCCTTTTAACACGCAGTTCTATGGGAGGACATATTATCATAATTTTTAAATTATGATAATATGTCGAACTTTGCTCTGTTGACCTATAAAGACAACAAATTTGGCCGATTCAATTTAGGTGCAAGTTGGGACATGTGTAAACATTACAAATATGCAAAAAAATCAGGTTTGCAAAAAATTAACCTATTTTATATTATAAGATCGTACATTATGGCTTTAATATGATATGGACCGAAATAGTGAAATCCTAATTTACCTGTGCTCTCCTTCTAAAAATTGCCCGGTACGTAATCGTATACGCCATCAGGAACATCTTTGCCCGGACAACTGACATCCCTGCTATGCCACTGGGGCCCGGGGCCACTCACATAAATGGTTTGTACGCATGCGTGACCAAAAAACCAAGGAAAGGGGGGTGTTTTTTAGGCAAGGCAAGTTGCGCAAGTGACGCATTTAGGGTCTGAAACTGAACAACTTGTTAAGGGTACCTTTTCAAATTGTTGGTAAATTACGAGTCCAAAAAGGGTACATTTTTTCATTTTTTACTAGCCAAAAAACTCATTAGGGGGTAAATTTTATACTTTACTTTGTTCGAATTACTTTATTAAGGGCCTAAATTGGTAGGGTAAAATTTGTTTTGTGGTGCTTAAAGAAAATTTGGTCACGCATGCGTACACTATCATACTTGAGTGGCTCCCCTGGGCGCTGGGGACATGACGTTCAGACGGCGTGTATCCACCTTCTCCTCACTTATTTTATGTTAACTTTAAATATATATTTTCATCATCGTCATTACATTTTTAAATGTAATGTTAAAACACCACCATAATCAGCACCACCATCTTCCAAATTGTGCTGCTCCAACCGATGTCTGGTTATTTTTATTATTTTCTTTTCATATTTTATCTTTCTATGTAGATCAACGAATATGGCATACTGACAAGGATCATCGAATGCGGCTTACTGATATGGAAATTGATTTCAATAAAATGTGTTCATCAGAATTCAATACACTTCATAACATACGTCTCGACCCTTATGAAAAACATAATCAATACCAAAAAGCGCATAACATACGTGCAACTCTTCTTAAAAAACTAAAATACCATTGTCGAAGGAAAGTGCCTACTGTGCCCAAAATTGAGCGAAAAGAAGCTAACCCCATATTAAGAGAGGGTGTGTTTTCTCCTTGGCTAGATGACTGGAATTATTTAGAATGGCACCCAACAAGTGCAGACAAGAAATACTTTAAAAGCCGATATTGTACATGGGACTCATTCTGTGGTTGCACGGGATCTTTCAGGCGGTATAGGTCACGCGAAACGTGACGTACGAGGATGGCGAAAATACAAGGCTGACAGCCCATTCAAAATATACGGTTAGCAGTTATAAATTGAAAAACAACATACTTACAGTGGGGTACTTTGTCGAACCCCAACGGTTTTAGAATAACATAATATTGCTTTGACACCACATAACACATTTAGAATTGTTTGTGAAGGTTTCATGATTACGTGTTAATCCAATGGCGACGTCAAAAATGGCGATATCGCATCCGCCGCCACCTGGGATCTTTTTGAAAACGGCACTATATGACACGGGACGAAAACACGAGGAACTGGACACAGGACGGATCAGATTAGTCTCTTTCACAGCCAGTTTGTGTCGGTCGTAACGCTCGTCGTTCGTGATGGCCACATACAGTTTGGCCCGAGACTAGGATCAGATATAATGAGAGGAATACATTGGTATGGATAATTTGTAACCAGATTTGATCAACTCAGTTTGAAATTTCCCTTTGAATTTCACCTTGCATATTAAAAGGGCATTTCGTGATCCACAGCATCATCCCCCCACTTTTCTCAAAAAAAGTTGAGATTTTTATATCACTGGAAACCTCTGGTTACATAATGTTTATGTGCAAAAAATATCTTGCAGATTAATTCGTTTAGCAAAGATATCGTGACATTTGAATTTCGTTCTGGTGCACCAGAACGAAATTACCACACATTGTCTATGGAGCAGTGTAATGCACATAATCATGCGTAACTCGCAAACGCAAACTCGGAATCAACTGAAATTTTGGGAATAAGCTTTTTTCGTGGATATCTACTGAAAAATGACATAAAAAGAGGATGCTAGGATCACGAAATACTCCTTTAAGCAGCCATGTTAATAAGACTATGCCATAGTCGAATTTTGATTAAAAAAATAAAGAATGATACACGCATTCCGTTGAACTCAAAATTATACTTATGTTTATAGTAAAATGGTCATAAAGAGTTTATATAATTAGATGATTAGTGACAATAAAAGTTATATTGAATGCAACATATCTTGCTTATATTGAGTAATTCTGATTTTGGAATCTACCAGTTTATTGATCGCGAAAGCCCAAGTAAAAAATCCGACTATGAACTTTGACTTTTAAGCAGAACTTTATCCTTTGACTTTGGTCTCTAAAACACACTGTCAATCATTGTTTATCAATCCAATTTAACCGCAAGTACCAAAGCATGGTAGTAAGACGCGCTAAATACTAAGAGTTTAACTTTCGCGCCAGATCAAACAGCTTCAAACGTGCCGCAAATTCCATAGATTGCTGTGTACGATGTAGTTAATGGTAATGGCACGTGCCCGGAGGATTTAAATCATAGCGAGATCTGGGCGACCAATCACAAGCCAGATGCATTTAAAGATGCATTACATCAATTTTAGTGTGGCCAGAAATTGGCCTAACACTCCATAGAGTCCCGTGTTAAGAATCTTAACCGCAACCCAAAGTAAGTAGTCCACTTGGGAAGCTAACAAACAGAGGGAGTACGGTGACTGAAAATATCAGATGTGAATATCTATCAATTGCACACAAATTAATACAAATCGGCGTTTTATGCTTAAATGTAATAGCCAGAGTATGCAAAATGGGCAAATGGACTACGGAGAAGTCTACCATGTTAGATGTATTGGACTATATCAGAAAGTAGCAGAGTTCGGATTTCCGGACTTTTTGACTAGTTATGATTGCCGGAAATCCAGACTTTCAAAGTGTCTAAATACCGTAAAAAATCCAGCAAAATAGTTCACAATCAAAAATCCTAAATTTGAGGGGCTCATTTTGAACAATTCCATGATGTTTTATACATTTTATCACATTTTCAAACTATTTGCAGTATTAAACATTGACAACTAACAATGCCAGCTGTTTTCAAGAAGCAAACCTGGAAATCAGGATATTATTGATAATTTACTTCGTTATAGGGGATATTTTTCTGGAAAAAAAGCGCAGTGATTTATAGTGCGCTACGCACAGGCACAACTCCTAGACGTTGATCCACAAGCCTCGGCACACTTTACAGGTTGCCATAAACCATTTAACAACAATTCAGGGACTTTGCTGCTTCAAGAGCGCACACCCTAGACATTCCACAAATAACCTTCGCAACCAGGATCAGCTCCCCGAGTTTCTTACAGGTTACAACGAGACAATTCGCAGTAAGTATAAGAAGTAAGGTAATTTCAAGCTTACTCAATTTTCCACGAGAGCGTACAAGGCACCGTCAGGGTTCGAACCCGCATCCTCTCGCACCATAGTCGAACGCCTTATCGATTGAGTTAACTTGACTGCTCATAGTCTATTGTTCCAATATTGTTTGAACAGTTGAACCGGTGTTTGTCGTTGCTATGCATGGGTAAATGGATCACAGAGAGGTATCATGCTTGTGCTTGTGTTTACTCCAAATCATTAATATGGAGCTACCAGATAATTCAGTACAGATTATAACTGTCTAGTTTCAGTTTCACAGGCATTTAATATCTTCCTTTTCTGATAAGAAATAATATGCAAAATTGTTGGTTCGGGAATAATAAAAATTCCTTTAAAAAGGAAATGGGCGTACCAAAGGAAACTGTCGATGATGTAGGGTATTACCAAAGTGATATAAGATTTTATTTTATTTGATTTTATTCGGTATCTCCATATTGCACTTACAACAATACAAGGTAAATAGATATAAAATGCATTAAGATAAATAACATATAATACACATAAAAACAAAGCAAGGAGATATCACAGGATAGCCCTTTAAGCCCAAAGGTTTATTTCCGAAGGGGTCCTTTATACATAGAAGGGCAAAAGGCATAAATAAAAACAAAAACATACAAATAAATATATTATACAAGTGAATATTAAAAGTAAAAAGTATTTAAACATGATTAAAATCATTAGAAACTAAATTTGGTTAAAAGATGAGTTTTACAAACTTTTTGAAACTTGGTTTATCAGAAATTGATTTGATTGCACTTGGTAAGTTGGCCCAATCCTGAATAGCATTATAATAAAAAGAGCCAGAAGTGATGGTAGTGGATTTTGGAACACGAATATTTTGAGCACTGTTTCTGGTACTGTATTGGTGCACGTTTGAAACTCTGGTAAAATTTGAACTAAGATAGTCTGGGCCAACTTCATAAAAAATATCAAAAACATGGTTCAACCTGAGTTGTTTTGCCCTATTTTGTATGTTAAGGAAATTAAGATCTTTAAAATCATCTTCTGTAATATGATACATGCAATTCTTATTTAAAATAAATCTGATAACTTTGTTTTGAGCAATTTGAAGGCTTTTACTCATCTGCTTATGTGTGCCAGAATGCCAACAAGAAATAGAGTAATCATACAAGCAAAGTACAAGAGCAGAGCATAACATTTCTTGATATTTTGATCAAGAAACTTTGCCTGTCTGTAAAGAAATTTGAGTCTAGAATTTACTTTTTTTATGACACCAAGAGAGTAGCGTAACCAGCGGGGGGGGGGGGGGGGGCAGAGTGCCCCCTGAAAAAAAAAAATGAAAGACAAAGTGCCCCTCTGACAAAAAAATGAAAGAGAAAATCAGGAGGGCAAAGGAAAAAGAAAAGGGCAAGGAGCCCTTTTCTAGCAAAATTCAGGGCCAAAATAGTGTAAAATACAAAATTTTTCCGCGCTACGCGCGCACATTGTAACAATAAAGCCCTTTTTTAGCCGGATAATGGGCGAAAATAGTGTAAAATACCATTTTTTTCGCGCTACGTCATCTCAATAAGGCCCTTTTCGGGAAGCTCGAAGACATACAGTCTCTATGTATTGTATGATGCAACTGCAATTTTTTTCGTCTGTGCCCCAAACATTTTATTTTGCCCCCCCTGACCAAGAAAGCTGCCTACGCCCCTGCACCAAGACCCATTTCTTCGCCATTCAAGCACTGGTCAATAGTAAGACCTTAAAGTATTTAACTGAGGGAGTAGCATGAATTGTTTGCCCTTCACACTCAATGGTAAAATTTTGCAAATTCTTCAATTTACGTTTTGTTCCAAAAAGAATGAGTTCTGTTTTACCCATGTGGAGAGACAATTTATTATCAATGAGCCATTTGTTACAGCTTTCCAGATTTTTGCTAAGCTGCTGCCCAATTTTTAACGGATCTTTATCAGAAACCAAAAGAGCGCTATCGTCTGCATACTGAAGGAGCATACAATCAACACAGTTGGGCATGTCGTTCACGTAACAAAGGAACAAAATGGGACCCAAGATACTCCCCTGTGGAACTCCACATGTTAAAGCCATAGAGTTGGAGTCTGAGCCATTAACATTAACAATCTGAGATCTGCAATTCAGATATGACTCAAACCATTTAGTGGAGTTCATTCCCAGAGCAGTAAGCTTTTGACATAAAATAGAGTGATTAACACTGTCGAATGATTTCTGGATGTCAAGAAGCCGCATTCCAGTAAACATACCAGCACTGATGTGGTTTCTGATATGATCTTGAAGATAGATAAGGCATGTGTCTGTGGAATATTTACCTCTAAAACCTGACTGAAATTTAAATAAGATGTTTTCCGTGAAATACCCTTGGCAATTTCATTTCACTTGGAAACACTTCAGTCCTGATAGAGAGATTAATAATAATAGATGTGATTGGAGTTTTAATGACCTCTGCAGCATCTTTCAGAAAACGAGCCTGCAAGCCATCTAAGCCAGTGCTTTTATCGATGTTAAGATTGGTTAGCTCATTATAGACAAAGGCCTCACTGACCTCATGGAGATCAAAGTATCCATTCCTAATATGACTGTAATAGCTTTGGAACCTGCTGGAGTTAACATCATAAAGACCACTTGGCTCAGGTAGCTCACCAACAAGTTTGGCAGCAACCCCAGTAAAGAATTTGTTGAAATGATTAGCAACTTCTTTGTTCTCAAAACACTTTTTACCATGCATCAATATCTAAAACCATATTGGTAGTCTTTTGTTTTGTTTTGGTACCCAAGCTCTTTGAGATTTTTCCAGAGCTTTTTAGAATCATTTTTATTTGCTTCAATCTTATGCAACATGTACTGTTGTTTAGCAGATCTTATCTCTCTTTGGACTTTATTACGTAACTTACAGTACTCTTTATAATACTCAGATATATGTTTGTTTTTATTAAATTTTGCAAGCAAACAGTCTCTTTCTCTGATGTCATCAATAATCTCACTTGTCATCCATGGTTCAGAGCGTTGTTTAATCCGAACTTCCCTTAGAGGAGCAACAGAGTCAAGAGTGTTCAAGAATATGTTACAAAACATGGACCAAGCTCTATCAACATCGTTACATAACAATATTTCAGACCAGTCAGTTTCAGACAACTTATCAATGAAAGATTCCTTGCTGTAATTCTTTAATCTTACTTTAACTCTTTTATGCTCGTTAAATGTTGGTTTGGGTGACTTCCTTGTACAGTACGTGAAAAAGTGATCACTTAACCCAGTTGTTACCACACCATATTGACTATTGTATATAAGTATTGGGAGCACGTGAAAAGAATGACAATGTTCGAATAATTATGTATGATTACGACGGAGTACACGAAATAGTAAATTTGTAACATAAGGTAAGAATGCAGCTTGTAGACTTTAAATAGAAACGTTGACACTTTTTTAATCATGCACTTGAACGCGTTTATACGGATATGTAAGAAATGACAATACTTTTGTGACCCCACAAATGACTTAAGGGGGTACTACACCCCTGGCCAATTTTGTGCCTATTGTTGCATTTTTCTCAAATATTATAGCGCATTGGTGACAATTAAGATATGCATGTTGTAGGGGCAACAAAAATTGAACCTTCTGAAGTTGTAGTCAGCAGGGCGAAAACCGCAAATCGCTAACTATTTGGTGACCTGCAAGCTAGAGGTTTTTCTTGAAGATATCTAAAGATGGGGCTGATATAGTGGTATGAGTGAGGGAATTCCATGCCCTTCCAGTTCTTGGGAAAAATGAGTTTTTATAGACGTCCTTCTTGATGAATGGAATTTCAACATGTAGGTGGTGGTTTCTTCTCAAACCCGCAGCAGAAGAAGTTTGAATATAGGCTTCTTTGTTGATTCCTACCAACTCATTTTGGATTTTGTAAAACATAGCTAAACGATTTCTCTCCCTTCTGACAGCTAGAGTGTCCCATCCGAGCACAATATCACTTGCGTCGTTTCAGACTACAAAAATTATGACGGAATGTTTCATCTCATACTATAGACCACTTGACATCACTGTTTATCAACAAAGGCGAGGGACTCGTCTATCGATATGCTCGAACGAGCCGCTACACTGTTCAATGGCTTTCCTGTACTATATGAAATGTGGCGGGCGATTTAAAATGCACGTGCCCTTAGCAGACTACGATGCGTACGCACACTGCAGGGCTGCAGGGCAAAGAACAATTGAAATTGCCATAATGCGCGCGCATACTGCCGGGCAATGACGTCAGATGCCAAGTGGTCTATACGCCATTAAAGGTCAAAAGTGACAATAGAATGGTGCGTAATGCGTACACGCTGTAGCGTGTACACCCAAAAACTTACTTTTGTAGGTCGGTCTGAGCTGAGGTATGATGGTTATTTGCTGCCTGTGCATGGCTCTATTTAGGCCTCGTATCCATAGGCTGTTCCCTTGTGGCTTGTGCCATTGTTCCTTGTTTACTTTTTCCCATGTGACCTGCCACACAGACAACGAACCGTAGCGGCCACTAAGCAAAACAAAGGTTCGTTGTCTGAGCAAAACAAATGTTCGTTGTCTGTGTGGCAGGTCACATGGGAAAAAGTAAACAAGGAACAAGGGCACAAGCCACAAGGGAACAGCCTATGGATACGAGGCCTTAACAACTGGTGCATACATAGGGCAGCACATTTTCCACCTCAGGCTCCCGACAGTTATATTTTCTCGCTCATGTACTATATTATTCATATCGTCAACAATGGGAAATCTTTTGTTCGTTTAGGGAACAACCCAAAAGTTTGATGAAACCCTATAAACTTTGGAAAGCAACGCGTTGCCAAAAGCTCTCCTCCTATTGGCTGGTTTAGCAACACGTTGCTTAAAATAAGCAACGCGTTGCTTATTTTAAGGGATTCCAGGGCGTTCCAGTTTCCAGAAAGCTGCCCAGACTATATAGTGCTTTTCTTCTTTTTAGGTCTCCACTACCATAGACTTCAAGTGCTGGTTGGGCATTGCAGTTTGCAGTCATATATTCTGTATTAGGTACACTGATGACAAGGTCTAGATGTTGCAGTCCTAGTAAGCTGTGACTGGGCCCGGGCTGTGGAAGATTTCAACAGGGCAAAATCCAAGTCATTCAGCACCCTAGCATGATACCTGCTTGACCGACGTGTGTAGGTAACAATTCCAGCGTCAATTCCAGAGGTTGATTTCTTCAGAAGGTAATCTACCAGAATAATGAACAGGAATGGTGCCAACACATCATCCTGAAGCACTCGAGTTGTTGCTTGGAAAAGCTCTGAGATACTTCCATCTACCATAACGGCACTATTGGAGTCTTTGTACAGCCCCTGGATGGCATTAACCACAACCTTTGGTATTCCATAATGCCGCAGCACTGAAAACATGACGGACCTGTTGATGGAGCGAAGGCTTTTTTGAAGTCTACAAAAGTGACTGTCAAGGGAAGTTGGTACTCCTTGAAGCCTTCCATGATCCTCCTCAAAATTACCTCAAATATGGGGTCTTTGGGTGACAGCGATGCTGAAAAAGGGGGTCATAACAGCCCTACATACGCGTCACCTCCAAAGTTGGAGTGCCCCCCCCCCCGGGGTTATAGCACAGTCCAATATTGTGCTGCCTAGTTGGTCTTCATGGCTGCTATTGCTTTGACTACTTCTTCACGAGTTGGAGGCTCAGTGATGATAGGAAGATCTTCAGCTGGTGCAGGAAGTTCTGAAGCTAATGTGCCACTGTCGTTGTTAAGGATTGAGCTAAAATATTCCTTCCATTCCTCAGGTAGTTGTTCATGGTATGGTTGGGGCTGTGTCATCCCTCATTTTAACTTTCATTCCTTTCCTTTGCGAGTATATGATTTTTGAGTGTATTTCCAGGTGGTGGTGTAATTCCCAATCTTGTCGGCCAGCTTCAGGTCTTCAATCTGCTTATTGATGGTAGCAAGCTTGTCAGCTTTATAAGAGTTGTTAAATGTTAAGGTGGGTTTTCAAGTTCCTCTATCTTTCTCTGGCTTGACGAGACTTTGAAATGGTGTACCGCTTTTTGGCCTCATCCCTTTCAAGTTTAAGTCTGATAGTTGAATCTGATACCCAACTTGGCAGTCCGCATGGCTCTTGCTTTCCAATAACTTTCCCAGCAACTTCACGAACCGCTGTTTCAAAGGTCTCATACCTATCAGAGATAGGTGTGGCATCATCCATGCTCAAGACCTGGAATCTGTTTGATAGCTCCAGCTGAAATTCCTCCTTTTTATCAGGATCTTGCAACTTCTTCCAGTTGAATTTTGGTCTCTTGCAAGGTTTTCCTTTGCGTGTTTGCAGACTGCACGGACGCTCACAGTGATCGAAGTCCACTTCTATTGGGTTGTCCCGAGTGGGTTGTATGCTCGACAATTGCGGAGAGAATTTACCCACTTGCTGTTTATTAGAATATGATCTAACTGTGCATGGGTAATCAATCCAGCTGGATGGGTCTAAGTCTTAGAGACGGTTCCTGGGTTGGGGGAATCTTATCTGGGCCGGTCTCAGATTGTACTCCTGGCCAGCCGCTCAACCATTAAGAGTTGTCATTGGTTGAATCATGGTAGCAGTATGGACCAATGACCAAAGGATGGGAAAGATGACTATCGGTTCATTCTAAATAAGCCTTAAATTAGAGATAGCGAGCCTTGTTTAAAATTAGAGTTAGTGTGCTTATTTAAAATTAGAGATAGCGAACCTTATTTCAAATTAGTGATAGCGAACCTTAGAGATAGCAAATCTTAGAGATAGAGGGCCTTATTTCAAATTAGAGATAATGAACCTGAGGGATACCGGGCTTGTTAAAATTAGAAATTAGGGCCTTATTTAAAATTTGTGATAGCGAACCTTAGTTAGATATAGCGTACTTTTAATAAATTGGTGATAACGGGCTTTATTTAAAATTATAGTGATAGCGAATTTGAAATTAGTGATATCGAATCTTAGAAATACTGAACCTTATTCCAAATTAGTGATATCGAACCTTAGGTATAGTGGACCTTTTTTGTAATTAGTGATAGCGAACCTTAGAGAGAATCAGATATAGCAAACCTTAGCGATAGCGGTCCTTAGAGATAGCGAACCAGTTGCTTTCTACCAATTAAGACAGCATGGTACATACAATTAAAAAAAAACACTTACAAAGATTCGTAGAAGCATGATTTTAGATTTTATTAAGCTTGCTGATGAAATAAAAAGTTAACAACATAATAATGAATCTGTTCATAAAGATTTTTTTAAAGAGAAGCAAAAGTGTAATTTGAGTCCTGCTGGTTTGTAGCTGTTTGTAAAAACGAGCTAAAACGGTTCAACTCAATATCCAGTGCACCACCATTGGTGTTTATCACGGCCACACAGGGGCGCCTCATTCTCGGCTCTCATGCGTTTCCAAATAACAATTGAATAAACCTTGCATTCGGTCATTTCAAATGTTTAGTTTTAGTTTTGGTCACGTGGTTTCCTATTATCCTGCCTAACCACTTGACTCACAAGATATCGAACTCATTGTTTCTACCTTTTGTTAAAAACTGAACATTTGTGTCAGGCAGTTTCGGTTTTCGTTTCAGTTTCTTATAAGTGGTGTGAAGAAGAAAATTATTTGATTTGAAGTTACATACTCTAAGTATACAAAAGAAATGTTTAAATTTCGCAGTGCAATATTCACGAGGAGAGAAATCGAGCATGGTAATCTACATTGAAAGACGTGGTTTACAAAATCGAATAAGCCTAGGCTATCACCTGTGAAAAAATATAGACCATCGAAATATTTGCATTCGACATTACAAAAGCGGCGACTGAGTTGTTATAAACAAACTGGCGACATTTCAAAAGTGGCGACTAAAGTGTTAGCGCTCCACAGACTCCGAGTATTAGACGTACAATATTGTATGTAACATATATACGTTATTTAATCTATTGCCATTCTATTTCCAGTAATGTTTAAGTTCTAACGAATGTTTGATGACGAAGAATCGATAATATGTTACATATAATATCTAGCAGGAAATAGAATGGCAATAGATTAAACAACGTAGATATGTTACATACAATATTTTACGTACAATAAAAAGTCTGAATACTGCTTTATAAACAAATTCGATCCATGTCCTTAATCCCATGTACCAGAATCAATGGAAGGCTAATATATATATATGACTTCCAATATAAGCTAATGACTTTTACTGAAGCAATTTTTATTGGAAATGAAAATAGAAGATAGAGGGGGAAAGCGAGAAGATAGAGGGGGAAAGAGAGTTTGGGTGTGGGGAAAGAGAGAGAGTGTGTGTGGGGGATGTAAGGGCAGGGAGAAAGGGAGAAAGGGAAACAGATGGGAGAGAGCATTGGAAGTGAAAAGGGAAGTGGGAGGAGAGCTCAAGATAGAGGAGATAACGAATATAGGGGAAGCGAGGAGAGGGAGAATGAGACACTTCGGGAAGAGGAGGTTATATAAGTGGGTGATATGGGAGCCTAGGTAAGAGGTATGAGTTGTGCTTAACGGGAATAATAAACTAATTCATAATCAAATCATCTCCATGAATCGTATATGTTTCATACAAACAAACAAAGCCCCCACCCCACCCCTCAATATACGCGCTTGTGTATATGATTTCTAGGCCTAGAACTCGGAGTGTAATATGCCACCACAGAGAGGATCAATTGTCGTCCACGAGGATAGATTTCCGATATCAATCATGATAATAATTATGTTTGCACAATAGGCTATTGTATACTTCTGGTTATATACCCTATACTGTGTCCTCCCAGCATAATAGTGTTATGATTGCAGACCAGATCTGCTCTACTTTTTAATCCCTTGATTTTTGGTTTCTGAACAAAAGAGAAACCAAAACTAAAGATTTGAAATGAGGGATTGTACATGTACCAGCACTTTAATAGGACAGTCCGCAGGGGCCATCGCGGGCAAGCAAGTTTGACTACGTTTAGCAAATTTCGACCGCGTGTATCGTTTTGATTTGCAACTTTTGAAAATGCACCAACTTTCAAATAGGCCTACCGGTATCAATCTTTGTCAATTTAGAGTGTTTGGTAATGATCAAATTGGAGTTAACAAGATTCTGCACACGAACTTATCAAATTGTCATAACAAGATCAGGTTTTGGTGTATGACTGGTAATCACTGGTTACATAACTGGAAACTTTCTTTATTTGAGGTGTTTAGATCTTAACTGGCACATGTAAACACTTTACAGCTAGTCACCAATTCATGGTGCGTGAATCACTCTATTGTGGACCATCATTCTGATACTTTTACGATCTGCGCATGCTCATTATCCTCTTTAACATTGCAAACTCAAGAAAATTCGATTTTTCGTCAGTTTTTGTTTTCAAGACGCAGGTTGGGTTTTCAATACGCACAGTAACGTGTTTGAACAACTATTTTTTGTTTTGTGTAAAAAATAGGTATTTTTTTACAAAATTGTTGATATAGTTTGATCAGCTCTTAATTGGCTGGCCTTAAGACGTCACGGATTAATATCAATACATTGTTTATTTTCTTTCGAGAATTGTCTTGTGACAACTCGTCAGAGGTATCACAAATTATTAATTCTATACTTTGCCTACTTTATTTAACAAACACACAATATAGACCAGTCAGGTCAACGATATCACTCTTAACCCTATTCTATTACCCCCATCAATTTCGTGCCATATTTACACAAATAATTATTATCTTTTGAAAAGTTTTGATAATTTATCACTTTTCTATCAACAAAAAAAAGTTTTTTCCTAATATAACTACCATTTACACATGCATGTTTTAAACATATTTAGGCCACATTTTGCCCTAAAAATATTTATTTTTATTTTTTGTAGAAACACAGAAGTGTATTTAAAACTTCATTAAAATGCCACATTGATGTGCTCATACACATCAAAAATGTAAATCAAAATATTTTTTCATAATTTGCATAAAATTCACATAATTAATTATTAAACTTGTTTTTCTAAAAGCTTAAAGTCCAAGCTTGCCAATGGCATGCCACTTTTTTGGGTTTTTACCCAACCGATAACACTCCAACCAATATGATACCTCCACACACCACTCAAACATACTACTTTTGTGGGGGACTGGGGGTAATAGAATAGGGTTAAGGGGATCTATTTTTTCAGTGTAGTGGTTGAAGCTTAACATTTCCCGCCGATTACGAGCTGATCAAAGTATACTTATTTGGTCTTCTAAACAGGAATTTGGGCCAAGAAAACAAAATCAAATTGTGGCTTTTTAGTCAAAATGCCAAAAACTGACATGATTCCACTAGGGATCTTACACACTTGAATATGATTGAACAGGGACCAATGCTGACAGTGGGGTATGAACTGAGGGTTCCACCTTTGCACACACCTGCACAGATAAGCAAGCAGGTCCTATCTGCAATAGCTGCCTTAAAGCCATTAGACAGTTTCTGCATTCTATAGTGTACACATATGACACATGGCAGCTATTGCAGATAGGGTCTTGTTGCACTAATACCTCAATGTCATCATAATCTAACAAAGCCTATAAGAACTTTGCTTAGACCACTCTCTCACATATTTCTACAAAACAATTTCACATCCATCTCCTGGTAATTTGGGGAACAATATTTACTTTGTACTGGTACAATCACATACCGGTAGAACTTATCTTGTCTTCAGATATTGGTTTAAATTGGGACTTGCTGCAGTAAACTCATTATTTAAAGAAACAAGGTGTAATCAAAGATACTCAGTTAGTATCTTTGGTGTAATGTGACAATAACATGATCAAGGGGAATGAGTTACACATCGACCCTGGTCGAAAATGAGTTTTACATAATATGTTTCTACTGAGGACATTCAGAGATTTCAGAAACTGAAAACCCCTGTTGATACGACTTTTGCTACATCAATTTATCAATCGCTTAAAACAATATAAACAAAAGAATTTTAACACTTTCTTTGCCAATATCTCAAAATCAATATCAGTGACATCCGACTCATTTCCTTGATCGCGTCACATATAATGACTCATCACATCAAAATATGACTGTCTTTGAAAATGTAAATTTAAGTTTTTAACCATAATGTACAATCCCAAAATTTAAAATTTGTTCCTTTTTGCTAACAGGTGTTTTTGGAATATTTGTAACTTTACACATTTTCCAATTAACACCTAACGGTAATTGACTAAAACCCCAAATAGACCTACAAATACAGTTAAACCAGTCAATGGATCCGTCTATAATACCGAATTTATTAATTCATTTTGAACATTTACTCATTGATGTCAGCACTGTTGGCATCCATTACTGCCTGTAGACAAGAACTTTTTCATTACATATCGTTTTGAATTTAGCAGGCAGCCAAATCCGAATTCAGCTTTTGGTAAATGTATGTTATGCATGCATTATTTATTAATTAGAGAACTTGGGATCAATGCTTTACATAATTGAGGCCAGCATGTTGATTTTATAATGCAGATCAGATGATAAAAGCATAATAAGTAATCAAAAGAGGGTGGCATACAGGGTTAACGGTGCATCGCAGTACATTCTACCATAAAAATTGATATGCTCTATAGTTAAAGCATTGATCCCTTGTTCTCTAATTAAAAAATAATGCATGCGTAACAAGAATTTACCAAAAGCCAAATCCGAATTTGTCCTTCTGTCGAATTCATAACAATATTAAAAAGGCAGAGACCCTTGCTGTTTAATAAACTAGCTAGGTAAGTTTTGAGTGAAAATTATCACAAAAGTGCCTATACTTTTAGTGTGTGTATGGTCCATCACATGTCACGTGGTAGTCTTGTAACCTAATGGTGCTGCCCATGGCCACTTGATGAATTGTTTAATTCAAATTAATCAATTCGATATTTATATAGACTGGTCCTAGTTATTGGTTAATTCTTCATTAAGTTATTGGTAGTTTTTAGTTGGTAAGAATCTTTTCTTGACTGGTCTTTCTTTTTTCTTCCTTCTTATGGCATATTTTTTCATGCCTGATCATGTGACTAGAATTGGAGAAACATGTACCACAATGCTGACATTGGTAAGGTTTCTCTTTGGTATGAATCCTTTCATGTCTGGTCTTGTTACAAATATCAGAGAAAATCTTGCTGCAAAATTTACATTTGTAGGGTTTCTCTTTGGTATGAGTCCTTTCATGTCTATTCTTGCTACTGACAGTGGAAAATATCTTATTACAAAACTTGCATCGGGGCTTGTCTTCATGGGTCTGTTCAACTGATTCCCCTCCCTGAGAAGAATCCCCATTGCAATCAGGTTGTTTAAGTTTCTTTCCTAACTGTTTAGGTTTCTTACTTGAATGTAATCGTTCATGTCTATTCTTGTTACCAGCCTGTGCAAAAGACATATCACAATATTTACATTGGTAGGGTTTCTCTTTCGTGTGAATACGTTCATGTTCAGTCTTAACAGAACCATCAGCGAAACACTTGTTGCAAAATTTACATTGATACGGTTTCTCCTTAGTATGGAGTCTTTCATGTGTAGCTATGTTTTTGTAGCCAAGTTTCGAGAACCCCTTCTTGCAATATTTACATTGCAAAGGTGCTCCTTTTGTATGAAAATGTTCATCTTTGATTTTATCACTTGAAGTGACAAAATGCCTGTTGCCATCTATACACTGGTGAGGTTTATCATTGGTATGAATTTTGTTTTCATGTTTAGTCTTGTTGCCAGCCTTTGAGAAATTCTTGCTGCAATATTTACATTGGTAGGATGTTTCCTTGGTGTGACTCTGTTCATGGTTAGTCTTGTTACCAACCTGAGAGAAAGTTTTGTTGCAATATTTGCATTGGTAAGGTGTTTCCTTGGTATGACTCAGTTCGTGGTGAGTCTTGTCATCAGTATAAGTGAAAACCTTGTTACAATATTTACATTTATGACATTTTTCATGGTTAGTCTTGCTGCTTTCACGTAAGAAACACTTGTTGCAATGTTTACATTGGAAAAATGCCCCTTTTGTATGAGAATGTTCATCTTTGAATTTATCACTTGAAGAGATGAAATGCTTGTTGCCATCTATATGGTGAGGTTCATCATTGGTATGAATTTTGTTTTCATGTTTAGTCTTGATGCTAGCCTTTGAGAAACCCTTGTTGCAATATTTACATTGGAATGGTTTCTCTTTGGTATGAATCCTTTCATGACTATCCTTGTTATAAACCTGTAAAAACTTTTGTTACAATACTTGCACTCAAAGGATGTTCCCTTGGTATGACTCTTTTCATGTTGAGACTTGTTACCAACATGGGTGAAAGTCTTATCACAATAGTTACATTTATATGTTTTCTTCTCTTTGCTATGAAGTTTTTCATGTTCAGTTCTATAATTAACCCGTGCAAAACTTTTGTTGCAATATTTGCATTGGTAGGATGTTGCCTTGGTGTGAGTCCGTTCATGGTTAGTCTTGCTACCAACGTGAGAGAAACTTTTGTTGCAATATTTGCATTGATAGGATGTTTCCTTGGTGTGACTTTGTTCATGGTTAGTCTTGTCATCAGTATGAGAGAAAATCTTGTCACAATATTTACATTTATGACATTTTTCATGGTTAGTCTTGCTCTTTTCACGTAAGAAGCACTTGTTGCAATGTTTACATTGGAAGGTAGGTTTCTCTTTGGTATGAACTCTCTCATGTCTGGTCATGTTACTAAGGCGTGAGAATCCTTTGGTGCAATAATTACATTGGTAACGTTTCCCTTTTGTGTGAATCATTTCATGTCTGGACTTGTTACTAGCTTGGTAGAAAAACTTGTTGCAATATCTACACTGGTAAGGTTTCTTTGAATGAATTATTTCATGTGTAGTCTTGCCCTTTGCTGATGAGAATTTCTTGTTACAATATTGACATTGGAAGGTTTTCTCTCTGGTGTGAACTGCCTCATGCTTATTTTTGTGAGTAGCCCATGAGAATCTCTTGTTGCAATATTTACATTGGTGAGGTTTTTCTTTAGTGTGAATCCTTTCATGGAAAGTCTTTCCGTGAGCATGTGAGAAACACTTAGTGCAATGTTTACATTGGAAGGGTTTCTCATTTGCGATGGTGTGAACACTCTCATGCTTTGTTTTTTCACAAAGCCGCAAGAATATCTTGTTGCAATATTTACACATATATGGCTTCTCTTTAGTCTCTGCAATAGTGAGATTCTTTTGGCAAGAATATTGAGAGTGATTAGACATCTCTCTAGAATCTCTCTGTTTTTGTACAGTTTGACCACCCGTACTTGAAGCTTTTGGTATTCTTACATTCCTTGCAAATGCATTTTGGAAGGAACTGTGCCGGTGCAGATGTAACCAGTTTTCATGACGTCTTAAATGAATTAAATATCTACTTATGTCATAACAAAATCTTTGCTTACAATACTTGCAAATATGAAATGGCAGACGATCCAAATCCTTAGCTGATAGATTTTTTGATTTTCTGATGTTAAAACTTGCTGCAGACACACTCTTGAGGCGAAATTGACCTCGATGAGGCATTTTAGAAGAACTTTGTTTTTTCTGAACTGTTTGGTTACTTGGTGAATGATCCAAATCCTTAGCTAATAGATTTTTTGTTTTTCTGATGTTAACACTAGCTGCTGAGACCCTCTTGAGGTCAAATTGACCTCGATGAGGCATTCTAGAAGAACTTCTTTTTTTCTCAACTGTCTGGTTACTTGGTGAACTCTGACCTCTGGTAGATCTGCACATTACAGCAACTGCCTGCTGAATGTACGGACGTGTCCAATGTTCATGGCGTCTTAAATGAATCAGGTATCTAGAAGTGTCATAGTAGAAGCTTTGTCTGCAATACTTGCACCTGTGAAATGGTACACGGTTCACCCAATCAGCTGATATGTTCTTCATGTTTCTAAAACCAAAAAACATATGAAATTACATCAATTAAATTGTTCATAAATACTCGCTATAAAACAGTGCTTGTAACGTACGCTTGCGCAACGCCAATTTGTTTGTATTCGCATGCGCGTTTGCGCATTTTGTTTTTATAATATATTTTTAATATTTTCCGTGTTTATCGTGCTTGATTTGTATACGCTCTGCCCGCTTGCTCATGTGTAGCTTATGTGTCGCTTGCGTGTCGCTCTCACCATTCACCCACACTCGGGCCGCTCACGTTTTAATCATGTTTTAAATGTTTCTATCGTGTAGGCTTCATAACACCATATTGTCACCTGACAAAGGGCGAGGCCTGAAATTTTGTGTAAATTATATTCTTTTATGATATGTGACACGATCTGGTCCATGGGGGCCAAAGGCGGCAAATTTGAAACTGAGATAAAGGTAAAAATATGGAGTAAAAAACAATAAAATACATAAGAAAATAGGCATCAAACAACTTCATAACTTTAGAACCAAGTATGCTAGACCTTTGGTGTTTTCAGTAAATGATAGCCTATTGTTTGTATAATGTAATAATTACAGTAACTTGATTTTCGAAAATGCCTCCTTTGGCCCCCATGTACCAGATCGTGTCACATATTATAATTATTCTTCTATGTGTTTGCTTTCTTCATTAAATTTCGACGCAGTTAATTTTCTACCATTTAGCAGGCCTTGTGTTTTAGATTTTTACAGGCAAGCTGTCAAACAGCTCCCTTGGAGTATTACGGAGAGCTGTTCAAATCACTCCCTTGATATTTTTAAGAAGACTTTTAGAAGAGTGGTCGTCCTCTTATCCATGAGAGTGGTGGGTGAGCTAGGAGAGCCCTCACCTACCCCTAGTCCGAATAATCAGACCCAGAACAAAATATTAATTTCTGACATGATCCTGTTCTGGGTCTGAACTGTTTCCATATGAAATCTCGATGGCAAATTGGACAATAGAAGCACATGGTTCTACGTGACAGCTTTTTAATCCCTATTCATGTTACGTGAATCACGCTATTGTGGACCATCCTTCTGATACTTGAGTGTTTGGACAAGCGGAACGGTCTTTTATCTACCTCTCTGTTTGTAAACAAACCAGGAGGTCGAAATTGTCCTCCTCGCCGAATACGAAAGTCAGCGTAATAGTACGGCACTAACCTACCCCCAAGCTCTTGCCTAAACACCTATGCTTGAAATTGTAATTAATACTTTATTATTTATCCAGAATAAATAAAAATTCATTAGCACATGATCCAAATCGGCGCACCCAAATTGAGATGGCACTTCAGTGCAAACTTAAATAGGGCAGCACCAATACGAAAATGTCATACTGATAAATGACGTGTATGTTTTGCCCGGTTTTTTAAGTTTGCGTTGCGAACTACAGAGAGCCATACCTGTACATGTATCTCACAGCCAGTTTCGAAAAAGAGTAGGGTGTTAACCCCTGACTGTTCCCAACCCACCCCGGTGTTCAAATGGACCCCAATGGAAATAAGCTTCAATAGAGGCTTTCTTGGGTTATCCAGGGTTGTCAAAACCCAAACAAATAAAAAAACAAAAAAACAAAAACAAAAAAAACAGAGTAACGATACTACACAAAGCAAGACATGGCCTCCTGGCGAGTGACACCCCCGGCATGGTCATGATATGATGGACAATGACATCATTGATTTATTTTATTTTTTTAAAGATAATATAATATAGGTATGCCAGGCAAACACATTTGCTAGTCAGCCAAATTCGCCGACAATGTCAATGCATTTTTACATAGAAATTTAAAACAACTGGCAAGAAAGAAACCTACATAAATATGTTTTCTATACTTCACTTGACCCAAATATATGATTTTTATGGTGATAAGTCACTCGCACATGGAATTTTAGAGGGATTTTGATAGCAGTTCCATTAAAAAAAGCTGCTATCATCATGAGACTAAGATCTAGAAACACTCCCGAAATGCCGATTTGGGGAATTTTGCTAGCTGAATCTTTTTGACATGTTGTTTGATGAAAGTCAATCTTTGACAAGATGTAACTTTGCTACGGAAAGTGCTATGAAAAAAAGGTTTTAATTTTTGGCTTTGTTTACTCAAGGGCTTTAAAGGGGCATTTCGTGATCCACAGCCTCATCCCCCCACTTTTCCCAAAAAAAGTTGAGATTTTTACACCACTGGATACCTCTGGCTACATTATAATGTTTATGTACCAAATATTTCTTGCAGATTAATTCGTTTAGCAAAAATATCGCCAAATTTGAATTTCGTTCTGGTGCACCAGAACGAAATTACAACACATTGTCTATGGAGCAGTGAATACACATAAATCATGCATAACTCGCAAACGCAAACTCAGAATCCACTGAAATTTTGGGAATAAGCTTTTTTCGTGGATATCTACCGAAAAATGTCATAAAAAGAGGATGCTAGGATCACGAAATACTCCTTTAATTTGATATATAAAATGATGCAGTTTGATGGCAAATTTGAATTCACCTAGCATACCTATATAATATCATCTTTTTTTTAAATAAGCTTCAATATTAACATTCACAAGAGTTTTAATTACAATTCTCTTTATCCTGATATAAGACTGCCAGACAATTATGTGGCATTTTACCTGTTTCCTTGCACTGACTTCTGTTACTGTATTTTAATGAAATTATTCTATCAAAAAAGCCACTCTGCTCATGTGCTTCCCAAATCCCAATCCATTGACAATGACAGGTCTGCAAATTGATTTTGATTTAGCGCTAATTCACAGCGCGCATGCCAAGCATGTTACGGGCGCACAACACTTTGCAACATAAAAGGCAGGTAAAAGGTTTTGAAGTTTTGAAACGCTTTAATTTTGGGGATAAATTTATTAGCTGGATTCAAACAATTTACTCATGTAGGAAGAGTTATGTAATGAATAATGGATTCCTCACTACAGGTATTGATATGAATAGAGGAATTTTTCAAGGTTGTCCTATTTCTCCATATTTGTTCCTTTTTATTATGGAAACAGCAGCTTTGGCAATAAGGCAAAATGACAATATTGAGGGTATTCCAATTGCTGATAAAGAATTAAAAATTTCTATGTTGGCAGATGATATGACATGTTTTCTAAATGGCTCAGCGGATTCTTTTCACAATCTTTTTTCTACTTTGGACACATTTGGAACTTGTTCTGGTTGCAAACTTAATTTTTCTAAATCAGAAGCCATTTGGATTGGTAGCAAAAAGGGAAATCAAGATTTTCCTTTTAGGAATCAAGGTCTCATCTGGAAGATATGAAATTCAAAACATTGGGCGTTCACATTTCTCTTAATTTAAATGCGATTTTTGATCTTAACTTTAAGCCTAAGCTGAAACAAATTGAGCAGATTTTAAATTGTTGGAGGGCTAGGAATCTTACATTGCTTGGTAAAATTTGTGTTGTCAAGTCACTTTTGTTGCCTCAGCTGTTGTACCTCTTCTCGCTATTATGTATTAAAATTCCTAAATCCTTTTTAAAGATTTAGAAAAGTTATTTTTTAAATTTATTTGGAGTGGTGGTAACGATAGGGTTAAAAGAAAATATATGTGTTCTGATTATTCAGTTGCTGGCTTACGAATGATTAATCCATACATTTTTGCCATTGCTCAGAAGATTTCATGGGTTAAACGTTTATTAGATAATAATTATGAAAGTACATGGAAAACCATTGAGCTTTTGGCTTTGGAATCTTTTCATCCAGATACAGATATTTTATGGAAATCTTTTGCCCCTGAGAGTATTCTTCGTAAGCTGGGCAATACTCAACTGGCTGATGCCATTAGAACATGGTACATTTACAGAGATAAAGCAGTGTTTAATACCTGGGATATTAAATTTTCTGATTTGGGTGCTTTGCAGTACTTATGGTTTAATTCTAGACTCGATCCAAATCGAAACAGTATTTTTACTCAGATGAATGGTTTGACAAAGGCATTTGCAATATCATTGACCTTTTAAATATTGATGGGCCTCAACCTATTGTTCTTACATTTGATCAGTTGATTGAGAAATTTGGTATATCTCATAAAGATAAGAGATTTTATAATTTTCTTATTAAGAATATTCCATGTGAGTGGTTGGAGTATCCTAATATTCAAAATGATGATGTTTTTGAATTATTTGTGAAGAAGTTAATCGATGCTCCAAAAGTTCCTAAATATGCTTATTCGTTGATGTTGGACAAGTGCCTTCCAGATAAACAAATTTCCTCCTGGGAAACTTTTGCGGGCTTCACTGTGGATTCTGAGGATTGGGAAGAAATTCATCTTAGGAATTTCAAATGTTCCATTAGTTCCAAATTATGTTCATTTTATTTCAAATTTTTTCATGATGCCATTGCTTTTAATGATTTTTTATTTAAAATCAAAAGAAAAGATTCTCCCAACTGTGCTTTTTGTGATAAAGCTCCAGAAACTTCCTCCCACATTTTTGCAATTGTGATATTGTTAAACCTATTTGGGAGGCGCTTGTTCAAGTTATCAAAGTTAAACATGACATTGATTTTGATTTGTCAACATTTGATAAATTATTTGGAGTGCCCTTAGATAAATATATCACTTACATTTGCTTATGTTTGAAATATCATATCTATCTGTGTAAAAAAAAAAGAAAAAAACCTACTTTCGTTTCATTTAAAACTTTTCTGAATGTTCTTAAAGATACTGAATATTATATTGCTAAGAGGAAAGGTAAATTATCTGTGCATTTAAAAAATGGAGATTTGAATTGTAACTTTTCACTTGTACACTGTATAATGTTTTAGTTGTACCACTGTAATCTATTTTTGTATGCTGCTTTTTTTTTGCTTTTTCCATGTGATTTCTTGTGATTTCTATGTGATTTCTTTGTTTTGTTAATAAAAATACATGAAGATAAAAAAAAAAAAAAAAAAAAAAAAAAAAAAAGGTAAAAGGTATTAATAAATATTCCTTTAAAAGGAACAGGGCGAGCAAATGAGGAAGTGTCAAGATAAAGGTGTAGTAATTTTATTGTTTGAACTGTTTCTATAATTCGCATCGATCATAATGATCTTGCAATGAGACTGTACAGTGTATGGACGGTTTTTATAATACACACAATTATTTCTTTGCATTGTATTATTTTTATCAATGAACCAATATGACTCGAAAGTGCTCATTAATATTCATAACATTTTTATTTAATAGAATACTGGTTTCAAACTTGGTCAAAGTGTTCCTAATGACTTCCAGATAATTAATTAGTTAGCTGCTCTACTTTGCATAATTAATTTTTCTATTTAAAAGCTGACAGGGTAGTATTTGCACTTATTGAGAACATTTCATTAGTTTCCGCTGAATGTTATATGCTATAATAATGCGCATAATTATGCCCCCATCATCATGATTAATGTTTACATGATGATAGGCCTACGTCTGTTTTACATGTCAATGTCGTTCCGCGGTTATTCGTTAAAACGAAAATAATTGCACCTAGGCCTAGATAAAAACATTTCTTCTTTATCGATGAATGAAGAAATGAAAAAAATATCGAAGAAATGAAAAAAAAAAACCAAAACAAACAATCTTATTAGAGATGAATTCAAAAGTTCAAAACATTACATGATGTTCCGAAAGTCATAACAGAAGAAGATCAAAAGAAGGTTGATTAATACGGTTGTGGTTATGCCAATAATGGCCCAGAACCACCTTAAGATCTACGCATGACGACATCATAAACTTTTTTTTATTGTCATTGCATGCTGTAGGCCTATTTAACTATTCTACTGCTAGCAACATTCAGTGGCATTTATTGAACATTGACTTCAACGTGTACAGCTGTATACCACCACACCATGTTCAACCAAGTTAGCAGATAAAGGGCAACCAGTTATTGACTTTTCTCCTGGTAAATTGTTCAATAAGCAATCATTCTTGGTCTGAGCAATCCGACAGCCTCGCCTCATGTTGACATAAATTAATTGACTGTAGTATCATGAACAGATTCTATACGCTATAGCAGAATAACAAGCACATACATGCAAGTATTTTACCAGTATAAAACTATAATGAGGCTATTAATGTAGCCCAACTGTACGTACAATCTGGCAATACCGCTAAATCTTAAAGAAATGAAAAATATCTGTTGCAATTTTCGGATTTGCATAAAAGTAATTCTAGTTCATCCAAGTTGTAAAACAATTATTTCTTTTAATACAAACACATTCCTTGGTAAGACAACTTTATAGCGCTGTTTGAATATCAACATGAAGTAGTATTAATGACAAATTTAAATGTACACTATCGCCTCTGTAGTTTCCTGATTACATAGACAGCACGATTATTTTATTTTTATTCTGCAACGCTGTGAGGAAATAAGTAAGCCAAAACCCATCGCAATAAGAATGCTTCTCATTTTTCGCCCAAAAACACCCCATGCATGAACCTGATATTCCACACAGACACTATAAACTATAAACTAAGAAAAATCAATTCAGTTGAAATTTTTACTCTCAGTGCATAAACCCGGGGGGCAGCGTTCGAAATAGGGCCGGTCAGCCGGCCATTGGCCTGTACTAACTTTTAGGCCTGGCCGGTTCTGACTGGCATCAAGTTGCTGGCCCGGCTGGCCGGTAACTTTTTAAGGTCAAGCCCGGCTGGCATGTAACTTTTTGAGACATATTTCGAACACTGGGGGGGGGGGGCACTTCAATATGAAATGGATATAGGTGTATTGGGCATTTGGAGCAAAATTTGGAGTTTTTAAATGGTCTAGACACATGTTGCGAGCGCAGCGAGCAGGAAAATTTGCATATTTAAGCGTTTCCGTACTGATTTCCTAAGCCTTTTTAGAGTGTTTTATTTAAAAGTCACCCCATGATTGTGTGCCAAAAATCGCTTGCCCCCCCCCCCTCGGCTCGCCAAAAAATTGCTTGCCCCCCCCCTTTCGGCTCGCCAAAAATTTCTTGCCCCCCCCCCAATTTTACCCTCTCCCCAGGGCTCATAATTATTGCACAGCCCCTTAGATCTTAGCATGCAGGTCTTAGTGTTGGCAGTTGATTTTCCATTTGGAGATTTTCTTTAGTTTTAGAAACTCATCGAAAATGTGAGATAATTGAGTGCCCTTCGTCTCTATTCATGGTGGAGTATTAATTACAATATCAAACATAGGAGTTTAGGCAAGAAGTACAAGAAGCTGTGTTTTAGGAGCCTTGTATTTTTAGTGCAAACTCTAATTGGAAGAAGGGCCCAACTCCAATTGCCAGCAGACTGTTCTTCCTTGTGTGTGAAAGATGAGCCAAATCAACTTCCACGTACGCTTATCGTGTTTTTCATGGAAGAAAGGCCCAACTCCATGGAGTTGGGCCTTTCTTCCACAAACATAGGGTTAACGAGGAATTTTGTTCATCCATGAACTTCTGCTTTTCACTACAATAAACTTTCTTGCTAAACATATTACATGCTTCTACTTGTGCAACTGGTGATTACCTAATTTCTGTAGCTATTTATAACACGGAACTAGCACTTGCAGTAGGCCTATATTAGTGGAAGAAGGGCCCAACTCCAGCTCGTATTAAGACCTGTACCGTTGCCATGGAAACATCATATATAATTTCGAATATATATTATTATTAGTGAAATTACCACATCGTAATTACGATGTGGTAATTTCACTAATAATAATATATTTCGCTCCTATATTTTATAGTTGAGCACTTTATCTAGTGATGGTTTCACTATAATTTCTTACTATAATTTCGAATATATGTAATATTGTATGATCAAGTATTAAAGGTCCCCTAAAGATGAAAACATTCTGTCTATAAAACTTTCCCAAATATTAAGTTTTTTCTTAATATCTCAAAAACAGTTTTGATGGAGTTGGGCCCTTCTTCCACTCAGGTATTCAATTGAAATCATGCAATTACGTTGCACTAGCTTTTTGTATACACTTTATCCCATGCCGTTGTGCATGGGGATTAATCCATACCGGTACCCAATCACTCATAATTAACGGGCCCCCTTTGGTCAAGCAGCCTAGCGATCTCCTATAGCAAAGCTCCCAAGAGGAAGATTCAGGAGGAAATCAGCAAAGCCCACACCAATGATAAATTGATCATGTTGATAAAGTTTAAACCACAGTAGACAATCCAAAAGATAGAAAATTGTTATGTAATAATGTTATTATGAAACCTGTTGGCACACTTTTCACACCATGTTGATAGCTCTATAAATAGGAAATCAGCAGGAGCTAATTGGAGAAATTTAGTGGGTTTTGATCCCGGGGTTTTGATTATTCAGAGATGCCACTTTTCCTACTTTTGTTCCTACTTTTATAAAGTCAAAATTTCCGCACTTTTATATATTTTCAGCCCGTTTTGGGACTTTTTATTCTAAGTTTACGCGCTATTTCAGGTTTTTCAGACTTTTTTGAGTGGTACTTAGTGCATCTCTGATTATTATACCTTTTTCGTATCAACCCACAGAGTATACCATTGTCCGAACGGGAAGTGATCTAGTGTTATTCGCCCTTAAAGGGGGGTAACCCTATTGGTTTTGGATATGGATTGTCTTTAAAATTACATAATAATATCAAATATCGCCCCCTTTATGCTGCTTTGTGAAAAACGAGAGCATTTTCGGCGTAAATGTGAATAAATAGCCAAATTTGCAATCCAATACCTTGGTATACGTGAATTGCATTCTGGGTAGGCAAGCAACAACAACCATTTCCGTTCGTATGACGAATTTAATGCTGACATGCTGTACAATCAATGCCCGGCCCGTATTGAACGAAAAATATTTGTTTTTTTCGTACCGTTTCAGAAAAAAAGGAAACAAAATATATTTCCCCTTGCAATATGTACATTTCAAATGAATATAAAAAAAGTTTGGGTTAAAAATGGAGAGGAAAAAAAAACATTCCGACACCGGATTTTGAACCGGTTATAGTAGCTAATCGGCCCGCTGCCTCCATCGTGGAAATTTTATAATTAAATACGGCACACCGTCTAGACGCGTCTCCTCAGCAGTTAGTGTGGTTCGCTTTTTTCACAGAATGTGTATGACGCGAAACCAAAGTAGCTGTTGAGGCGACTGATATTACGAGCTATTTCGTTTATAATTCCCGGCCCATGATCCAAAGTATTTACCATTGTTTACAAACTGGTATACCTGTAAAAGCCGCTGTGTTTCATGATTTCTCCGGAAATACATCGACTTGGAGCGTCAAATTTCAGGATAGTAATGAGAAAAATAGTATCTATTATGTGATACCAAAACCTCATCAACAATGAAAAAAATCGGGGGATGATGCTGTCGATCGGGTTACGGACCTTTAAGCTTAGGGAAAGCCGTCCTTACAACTTCCGGTTCCGCTGCAGAAAAGTCTAATGACTCTGATTTTCATTTTGCTGCTGAGTAAATTGTGCCAATTTTATTGAAATTATTGCCATAAGTTACGGAAAAATGAAGAAGTTAGAACAATTTTTCGAAAAGAAACGTGTTGAAGCAAAGTTCAAGAAAGCTGGGCCTGGGAAAAAACTGAATGAAGAAAATAAAACGTGAGTTGAATTTTGCAATAAAACAACATGATTGATGATTGATTGTAAATTTTAAGCTTACTTAAAATTTAGGTCATGTACAGTTTCTGTCAAAGAAGAACGGCACTTGTTTACATTTTGAGAGTGTGCACAGCGTAAACACAGAAGTGGGGTTCTGATTACATGGATCGAATCCATGGGTTGCTACAGTCACCCATGGAAAACAGGGTACTGAAAACCAGTACACAATGGAGTCCATGAGTTGTTTTGTTTACATTGCAGTAATTCCTTCAGAATAGTCAATACAGATTCCAAACAGATAAAACTTACCTCATATCAGTTTTAGTTGCCCTTAATAACTCCAAATTGACATCATAACATAACAACCATGAGACGCAGTAATCTGATTCAGTGATTGGCCGAGTACGCGTCAAAACATTGGTCGGCGCAAACAAACTTCCGTGTATGTCGCTCATTAACATTGTTTTTGGCCTAATATGTACCTTTAAAATATATGCTGTTGTTGAAATTTCACTTAAGAACTTCCTTTTTTTGTAAAAAGCAATTCTTTAGACCAACAATTTAGTAGCACTAAAGTTAATTTTTATTACTTCCGTGGTCCGGGTACGCGCTGGTGAATTGCGATCTAAAATCGGACTTCTTTGCATATCCCTGTCCCATCATATCCGGATGGCATCCCTTGAATTTAGTAGCCTCTGAGCACTATTGGGATTAGCCTGGCTTTGGCCGAACGAAACTGCTCCATCATTGACATTGTACATAATTTCAATCGGCAGTCTGGGCATGCGCACATTGAAATTTGCATAGCTAATGAGCTTCGCCCACATGCAGAATGGCACACACCATAGGCCTACGGTCCGTATACATGGTGTGCGCCATTATGATATGGTTTACCATTGAATTATCGTCCACAACAACCATTTGATCCATGCATATCGATCGTGCTTAATCACTTCCTGGTAGTGCTTGTAGCTGAATTCGGCACCAAAAGTAAAATACGACTCAACTTTTACACTAAAAACATACCCGATTGCTGAAAAAACCTACTATGATAGGAAGCAATCAAAAATCGACCGTTTAATTTACTTAAATTTTGCAATCCTGAGTTCCGAGCTGCAAAACTGACTCAAAACAGCGATGAAAAATTTGCTGTAACTTTGGTAATATTTGTCCAAATTTGCCAGGGTAAAAAGTATCTGGATCAAAACATATAGTGCTGCTGGGCTCATATGTATAAGACGACACCGGAGGAAGGGTATCGTCATTGGTTTGCAATGGGAAGTCAATGTTTGCCATTCGGGATATCGATTGATTCGCCCAGCGCTCAGATTTTCCTGAAACAGCACATGATCAATGACGTCATAATGAGCGGCCCTGTTTATTAGGACTTGCCTTATTTGATTAACGAGCTACCGTATTTGGATACGATAGATAATTTATGTCCGTTGAAATTCCCTACACAGTTTTGTACGTGAGTAGTTAGTTACAAGGCCCAACAGTTTCCAAAATTCCAGGGTTAAGATTAATTTAAGGCTTAGGCCATGGGAATGAAGGCTTAGATTTGTGTCCGGACATTTTTCAAATGGCATGAGGCTTTTTTTCATATTTCATTATTACTTTCTTGTATAATCGCAATATATACAAGTTTGTGTTACTTACGTGCAATCGATATTGATATAGCTTTAGATAAAACACACAAAAGGAAACATTTTTCATTTAAATGCAAACAAGGGTCTAATTATCCAATTTATTCTCCATTTTCATACACACGAATCATAAAAATACAAGAAATATTGAGAAGAATTTAATTCACTTACCCCAAGGATATCCTGCCTCTCGCCTCAGGACATCAACAGATTTCAGCGTACATATTAAAGATCGATACATTTCATTGGTTAGCTCACAGCAATTTCATCTGATTCACCAATCACTGTTGAGCTAATAAGATGCGTCGGCAAACTCGGCATAGAAATTGGATATGGTAGCCGGTGTAAGTTGTAACACGTGCATGTGTGTATACTAGAATGGATCCGTGAACTGGATGTGTTTACCCTCTGTGATTTGGAGACGACGAAAATGCGTTTGGAGTTGATTTCTACTGGTAACAAATCGGAATTTTATGAAAGTTAATGTTTTATGCAAATAATGAAATAATGGACATTTCATGCAGGCGGTGGGACGCAAATCTAAAGCCTTCATTCCCATGGCCTTAATGCAGTGGGATCATTTCTGCATAATTATAGAGGGCCCGGGGATGCACTCTATCATTATAAAAAATATATTTGAAGAAATCAAAGAGCCCTTGGGGTAAAATTGAATCCATAAATATGGCATCTCTCACCCTCTTTTAGGCCAAGGCTGTTTTTACTATTTACCTGACCAGCAAGCTATTTGAAGCTATTTTACATACTATTAAAAAAACTCCATATAATTATAATAGAAAGAATGAGGCCATATTGTTGAAATATTTTTTGTTGATTTTGAATGATAATGTCATGAAGTCGTAAATTTTACAGTCAAATTCCAAAAACCAAAACCAAATATTGTGATGCATATTTCCTGACTTCATGCAATTTCATCATCGTATCAGTGTCTTTTGTTTGTGACCAGGGTTGTCACTACGCCGGACAGGGCCGTCCGGCACTGTCCGGGGCTGTCCAGCACTCACAAAAAAACATTTTTACATTTCCGGAAGTGGATGATGATATTTCATCATAAAAAGAGCAAGAAATTTTTTTTTAGGGGTGTGGTACCCTCAAAGGCAGTCAAAGCCTATTCCCCGATCCCTAGCGTTCACTAAAAAGATAGTGCGAGGCGCGAGAGCTTCGCTCGCTACGCTTCGCCTTCAAAATTTTAACCAGTACTTTTTTTGGTCCTGGTGACAACCCTGTTTGTGACCTTCTCCAAACGTTTGTGCTATTTATTACAATATGTAAAATGGACATTCCATCTTTATAAAATGTGTTAATGTTTATGTTGCATATTATACAGGGTGATTTAAAATGAACTGTACCCAAATTCAAAAAGTAAAATAAAATACTTACCGACATTTAAATAATTTATGTTAGTAAGCTGTAACAGGATAGTATGTTTCCTATTATTGGTGAAAAAATCATGTCTTTACCTCGAATGTTGTTTTTTTTAAAGTACATTTTTAAAACACACAAATTTTGTTACTGCGGTAGAGAACACGGATAAACTTAGTTCCATGTGTTGGTCTAAAAATGAGATGATAAATTGAAAATGCGATATCTTCTGAATAAAACCACTTATAATCAAAATTCAAAATTTCTACTACAGAACGCTTATCACTGCTTTCTATGATAGTTTTTTGATATGTACAATCTCCGCGAATATATATAAAAAATGGGTTAAGTTGGGTACAGTTCATTTTAAATCACCCTGTACTTGTCTCTGTCTAGCTGTCTCCGTGGCCTAGCGGTAAAGACCTGGATTCATTATAAACAAAGAAGTAACAGATTGCTGGTCTCATTTAGCTCGAGATACTACTATTTTACACTTTTTCCTGGCGTACGCATTGGCTAGGTTCTCCTCCGATGGTACTAGCTCGAGATACTCTAGCTAAAATACAGGTTTACATTTACTATCTTACATTATCTTGCTGTATTTCAGCTAGAGCTCCAAACGACAAGCTTCCGGGTTTTTTTGGAGAACAATACTGTTACGTACGATGAAGAATAAACCCGCCTCAGAGTCCGCCCTACTCATTATTTCATTGTACTTATTGCAATTTGCCTCCACACATACGTAATCAACACAAAGCTTTTGTGAGGATTAGTGAGTGGATAAGAAATTGACAGTGGAGGATACGAAGGACACGCCGATTGTTAGTTGTCGATCATGAATTGCCGCAATGTATTTTAATATTACTGCATGGCATTCCGCAAACACCAGGACAAATTATGCCGTATTTTTCCAAAGATCATCTCATATATGAAGTAAGCTGAATGCGATCTGTACTTTTGTAACATTCCGATCGCTTTTGATCACCTATTATCGGCGAATTTGCTTGAAAACATGTGAGTTCATGTTGTGTAAACATAATTAGCATAGACACAAATGAAATTACGATGCAATACAATGCAATTTGAATGCGCAGCAGATCTATAGAAATAACGTTGCCCGGTTTTATGCAGAATTAGACCCTGTCTGGTCTCATTGATGGCACAGAAACTATTTTTCTTTTCATACTGCATGAGTTCATTCCTAAATGAGTCACTTGTCGGTAAATCATGAATAGGTCCCTTAATTGTAGAGGTCGCCACAGGTTGGCCCACCCTTCCTGTACATAGATAGTAAATAAGTAAATATTTATGGTATTAATTTTCAGGTCAACAGAAAATGCAAGTCAGCGAGCGACACCAGCAGCACGCCAGCAGCCAGCACAGAGTGCACAGATGGCAGGCCAAGCAGCTCTAGCAAGAATGGATGCTCCAAAAACAGGAGATAAGAAGATGGTTGCAGCTAAAGCTCAGAGTAAGTAGGATTTGTGGGATATGCACCTGTATTGAGAGGCTAAGTACATAATAGTGGACACATGCATGACCAATTTTTGTGTCGCAAACAGTCCAAATTCTGTTTTTATCGATGGATGTATGTAGGGATGTGTGTTAAGGTTTTTAACCCCCTGAGCACTACCTGCCGATCTAACATTGCCTCTGATTGGTCAATTACTTGATATCTTTACTTTAATCACCAATCAGAATGGAGCTTTGCAAATAATTCACCCCGCGGCGAAATTATTCTAACAATATTGCTGATTGGTCCAATTGATAATGAAAACTTCTTTTGGCCAATCGGCAGGTAGTTCTCATTGGGTTACAAATGCCCCTCTTCTCAAACTTGTATAAGGTCATTTTCACGGTAAAGGGTGTAACTTTGGATTTTTAACATTTTGATCCGTAGTTTTCTAATAAAGCCACAGAATTCCATGATTTTTGGCCACATAAGTCATCTAGTTAGCAGCTACCTTGGGTAGCATAATCATCTTCGGGAGTTACTGCGTTCAGTTTTAGCAGGCTTAAATGTACCTAATATTGCCATTTTGAAAAACTGTAAAAAACAGTAACATTTTTGTAAAACCCTGTGTTTTCTTCAGTTAGTTCATGGATAATTTTTCTTATCCTGAAAGTACGGTCATATGTTCAGTAAACACTGCCACATTAGATTTAATTGTGAACAGCCCTGTATTTTTGAGAACCGGACTTGATATTTGTCGTTTCGAGGCTTCATTTTCCGTTAACAATTGTTAACAAACTTTGTGGGTATAGCTTTGGTTCATAATTCTTGGTTATTTCTTCACTTCTTCTTGATTCATAACAGTTGATATCTTAACTTGAAATGGGTAACAAAAATTAGTTGATTTGCAAGCTTTTAAAATTTTTATAAAATCTTGACTTCAAAGAGCCGATTTTCCGTTAACTTTTTGAAGCCTCGAAACAAACTGTTCAGCAAGCTTGGGCAAATATAAATAAAAGAGCTCATCCAATCTATTTATCAAAATGTAGCAAAGTAGATCCTCAAGTCACTTGTTTTTAAATCATGGAGATATATATCACCGTTTGAAAATGGGACCCAATACAAACTTTCCGTTAACAATTGAAGCCTCCGAAACAAATGAAGCCTCCGAAACAACAGTAAACTTAATTATCATCTATGCATATCTAAATTGGTATGTTCCATATTGATATCTGCATTGTAATTGTTGCATGATATGTGCAGAATGTCATAAATTAAAAAAAAATTGATATTATGGTTAATGCTTGAAAAATATACTGATATCCAAGAAAGCCCGTTTGGAGGCTTCACATGCAAATAACACCATACTTAACAAATGGGTGAAAAAATTATCATGTTATAAATCTGCAATATCTGCCGCATAGAATCATTGATTCAATACACACAAGAAAATAACAGCTTAGATGATCCCAACAGTGTTGTTTTCAAAAAAACTACTTCTGCCATGTTTAACCATTGTAAACATGAAGCCTTCGAAACAAAAAAAAATGACTTGCTGTGATAATTTAATTTTGTCACAACTGAAATTCAATACTTAGAAGCAAAGCATGAAAATTGGTAATTGTGATATTTTTACCTATTTTTTCATGTCAACTTGTAGTAGTTAGCCAAATATTTTACTTTTATGATCACCTGTGTTGTTAACTGAAGCCTCCGAAACACAAATCGCTTGAATTGCCAATTCTAAAAATAACTCCAATTTCTGTGAAACTTGGCTGGGAGGTTCCTTTCATCAAGTAGTATTTGTACATGAAGTTAGACATTTAAATTATTTTAGGAACCCAATTAAAACTTAAAAAATATGTTTAAGGTTGGGAAATTTCCATTGCAAATGACCCTTGATGTTAAAAATTTTCAAAATTGCAATTACAAACATAGCAAAACATGGTATAAAATTTAACTTATATCTGTTGACTTACTTTGGAATGGGATTTCACATGTATTCCAGCTTTCATGTCATAATTTTCTGAGCTTATGTAAAATACATTTTTTCTTAGATTTTAACCAAAATGTTATGGAAATGTCAAATTTTTTATCAGAAATCAAAAGGTTTAAGCCTTGAAACACTATTTTACTGGAATTTAAGTTGCTTCTATGCATGATTACAGTAAACAGAAACATATTTAAGTGGTTTGAAATTTTGACCCTAAAAATCAAAAGTTACACCCTTTACCGTGAAAATGACCATAAGGCAAGGCCCCTATGCAGCTTGGATGAGTGTCCATGAGTTAAATTATATAATAATTATGTAAAAAGCCATGTTTTGGGTCTCCTTACATTGAGTTAATTCAAATGCAAGCTTCATGATTTGATATATTAGCTCAGAATACATTCAAAATTAAATATATACTTCTATCCAATTAATTGACACCTGGCAAGTTTTGAAGCTCTAAGTAGCCCACCTCTAAATACTTGAATGTGTGGTGGAAAAATGGCTAAAAGGCAGATATTGGCAAACTCATCTGTGTAGCAATTTGTCATTGTTTTAAAAAAAACACTTCATAAAATAAATTGTACTGTAACCAATGATATGAAACACTGATGAATGCTTGTGAAGTTTCATGTTTTTGTGTTCATTTTCTCCTGTGTGTATGCATCTAGTGATCAGGGACATGGAAAAGGATGAACAGCTGAGAAGCAATCAGGTAAGCAGAGATGCCAGTTTCCCAAATTTATTCAGATTGCCGAATTTGTAAAAAAATTCGGAATTTTTGATTATTATTAATAATAATAATAATAATAAAAACCGCTTATATAGCGCTTTCAGTCCGAAGACCTCAAAGCACTTTACAAAACAACAACAAAATGTAAAACATCTACAGATCTCCAAGCAGCAGCAGAAACACAACGAGCAACCGGAGAGCTGGTTGATGGAGATCTGTAGACTACAACAAAATATCTTAAACTACAACAAAATATAGCACCAACATAATTAAGCATAGGCATCAAAACCAATAACAAAATTGCACAAAATAGGTACTACAAAAGTCTACAAACCTCCAAAGAACAGCCCAAAACCAAAAAGGCAGGTTCATGGAGATCTGTAGACAGCAATAAATACCAACTATATATCTTAAACTACA
The DNA here is from genome assembly GCF_039555335.1 of Amphiura filiformis. Lineage (NCBI taxonomy): Eukaryota > Metazoa > Echinodermata > Ophiuroidea > Amphilepidida > Amphiuridae > Amphiura > Amphiura filiformis. The sequence continues at coordinate 52,079,594 of NC_092647.1, forward strand.
GCATATTATAAAACAACATTCAAGCAAAACATCATAAGTCCCAAACGAGAAAGTCAGAAACACACGAACAAAAGATGATTAGATTTTCCAGCCGTGAATATTGAGTTTGAAGAGATGAGTTTTGAGGACACGTTAGGATGAGCCAACAGAGTTAGATTTCTTGATATGGTCTGGAAGATTGTTCCACAGTGAAGGAGCAGCGTGGCAGAATGCTCTTGAGCCATATGATACCGTAGACCAGTTCTTAGTTGGAGGTTGCAGAAGATTCTGCGTACTTGATCTGAGTCCACGGTGACCAGGAGAGTAAGTTGTTAGAAGCTCAGTGAGATAAGCAGGTGCCAGACCGTTCAGCGCTTTAAATGTCAACAGCAGTATCTTGAAGATGACGCGCTTCTTAACTGTCAGCCAGTGCAAATCGTCAAGAACAAGTGATATACTATCATATTTTCTGACCTTGGCAACGAGTCTGGCAGCTGTGTTTTGTACCGCTGCAATTTCATTATTTGCGAGTCAGGAAGGCCAGAGAAACGAATTGCAACTGTCCAAACGAGGCGTAATAAACGCGCGTGAACGAGACGCTCGGTGGTATGTTGGTCAAGGCATGGACGGATCTGACCAATCTTCCTGATGGCGATGGTAGCAGATCTACAGATGTTGTTCACGTGGGTGCACATAGACAGGTGACCGTCCATAGCAACACCGAGGTTGCGGGCAATGTCAGAAATCTCGACCGACGTAGCACCAACAGCTAGAGGAGGCATTGCAGGAATCTTAGCAAAACGCGACCTGATATGAATGACTTCGGTTTTGCTATCGTTCATCATCAGTTTATTAGCGACAGCCCATTGCTTAACATCACAGATACACTCCTCTAGAAGCGGCAGGGCATGTGATCTATCAGATGGCTTGAGAGACAAGAATAGTTGAGTGTCGTCGGCGTATATCATTGAGTGTATTCCGTGAGCAGAGATGATGTCCTCAAGGGGTGCCGTGTACATAATGAAAGATAGCGGTCCCACCACTGAGCCTTGGGGACGCCAAATTCCAACGGTTGTGATACGGAAACACTGTCACCAATGACAATTTGCTGGCTGCGATTGTCCATGTCCGAAGTAAACCAGTCAAGTGCTTTATCTTCAATTCCATAGCGAGAGTTAAGGCGATTCAAGAAAATGCGATGGTCGATCGTGTCGAAGGCGCTGGAGAGATCTAACAACACGAGAACTGCCTCCTTCTGACTATCCACAGCGGAAAGAAGGTCATTTTGAACCCGCAATAGCGCTGATTCCGTGCTATGGCAGCTGCGGTAAGCAGACTGGACATGCGCATAAAGATTGTTTGCAGAAAGATAGTCTTGGATCTGAGAAGCAGCGATTCTTTCTTCGAGTTTGGACAAGAAGCTGAGGTTGGATATGGGCCGATAGTTTTTTAAAACTTCGCAATCCATTTTTGGCTTCTTTAAGGATGGCACAACACGAGCACGTTTGAACGATGTAGGGAATCGTCCATAGGAGAACGATCTGTTGACTAACTTCGTGATGATAGGAGTAAGTTCGTCAAGGAGTTCTTCTTTCAAGAGCCAAGTAGGAACCGGATCTAATGGACATGATTTGGTTGGCGACTTCTGAATAAACTTTCGCACATCCTCATCTGTTACCTGACTAAACTCGCTGAAATGACTCTGGCAGGATTCAAATGGATGGCTAATACTGTTCTCATTATCTTTATCCTGATCAAGTTCTTGTCTGATGTCGCGAATCTTGGAAGCAAAGTAGTCGGCAAAGTTATCAGCAAGGTCTTTTTCGAGTCACTAGATGGAAGAATCTGTTCGCGTTTTCCAACACAAATATTATCAATGACTTTGAAAAGCTGACGGTCATTGGTATTGTCAACTTGCGATTTATGGTAGGTAGTTTTGGCATCGTAGAGCAGCTTATGATATTCCTTGCAATGTTCTTGGAATATTTGTCTGTGGCATTCTAAACCCGATTTTTTCCAGGCTCTCTCACATTGACGTTTCTTCTGCTTGGCAGCTTGAAGAGAAGGAGAAAACCAAGGTGCGTTTGGGCGAAGAGTGATTTCACGCCTTACTTCAGGAGCATGTTTGTCAACAAGATCACGCAGTGTGGTTTCATATTGTTCAGCAAGATAGTCAGGATCATTTTCTTTGTCAGAGAACAAAGAAGATTCACGCAGCTCAGCTCTAAACCGATCGAAGTCAACTTCACGGTAGATTACGCACTTTAAAGACATGCTTTGAAGTTAATGGTCGAAAGTGATGTCCAAATTGCAAGAAACAGCATAATGGTCAGATGGCAGGCCCTTGTGAACAACCACATTAGATAAAACGTTATCAGATCCACACGAGAACACAAGATCTAATATGTGACCTCCGATATGCGTGGGTTCCTTGGCGTGTTGGACAAGATCAGCAGAGGCTAGCAAATCTCGAAATCCTTCAGCTTCGCGATCAGTCAAGTCATCCATGTGGAAGTTAAAATCACCTATGAAGGTAACAGGCGTCTTTCCAGTAGAATTCATCTCAAGAAGGGTGGAGAATTCTGAGAAGAATGTCGAAGCAGTAGCTTTGTTCTTTTTGGATTTATGTGGTCTATAGATTGTGACAAGTCTAACTGATTTCATGCCAGAAGAGACGGACATGTCCATATACTGGAAGGATTGAAACTGTTGAATGTCATGTTGGAAAACTGAAAAGCCCTTCCGTAGAAGGACACAGACACCGCCTCCAGTACGCCCAACTCTTGGACTGTGGATCAAATCAAAGTCAGGGAGGGTGTTTTTTAGATCGGCAATTTTCTTATTATCGCGTTCATCTCCCCTGAGCCAAGATTCAGTTATTGTCAATATGTCGATTTTATTACCAATGACAAAATCACAAATAGAGCCAATTTTCTTACTCATCGAAGCGGGCATTCCAAGTAGCAAGATTGCATTGAAAGATTTGTATGGTGTCTGTCTATTTACGTTGACGAGGTTCTTGTTTATAAGTTTATCTTTGTACATTAAACTTTTCATTGAGGCAGAAAGTGGTTTATATGGTTGAAAATCACTTTCACTTGATCGGGCAGTGACGCGAACAGGGATTTGGTGCTGTTTATTTAAGCTTTATGCGACAACCCCGTTGTGTTTTTCTCGCAATGTTCAATGCGCATAAGTTCTTCCATGTTGATCGATCAAGTTGATATTGATTGTTTATCACACCTTGACGATCGTAGATAAGGTAGCTCTTGCGTACATAAGTGGATTCATGATCGAGCGACGAAAACACAAGTTTTGTGTATTGAAACAGTAATACAATAGCAAATACATAGAAATCAGTACAGTAGCTTACAGTGGCGATGGTTCATCGAAAGCGAAAAACACAGTTCAAGTCCATATATCTGATCGGAGCGTGCAGATTTGCAATTTTCCAGACGCAGACAGGTCCTGATACAGTTACAAAAGCGTATACAAGCTTAATTAGATGAATCAATCACAAAAATAGGATAAAATCTCTGAAAATCAAGAGACACGATCTGAATTCGGTACGCAGCCAAGCAAGGGCGCCACCAACAATTATTATTATTATTTTCCGGATTTGGAGAGCCTGGTCCCTGAACTTATAGCCAAGTGCATTCATTTGTGGTTGATTTTTAAAAAAAATAGGGGAAAAATCACCAAAAAATACAATTTTGTATCTAAAAGGGACCCCTGGCCATGATGCGCCACACTCCGGTCGCTGTGTTCCCTATGGCTCACAATAATTGTCCATATCATTTTCAGAATTTTTTTGACAAGTCACTGCATTCTCCGGGTAAGTTTGTTTTTGTTTGTATACCCAGGTTTGTCCATAAGAAACACATGCTTGAGTCTGTGGAAAATCCATGGTACAGACCTATGCATAAAGCGATTTTGCAATTTAAATGTCACAGGCCTAATTCAGTAGGTGATACTCTGTATTACCTCATCATGGTCATGAGCATAATACCATTCTGAGATTTTTATCTCCCAAACTACACTATCTCACACACATGTGAATGTTTTTGCACTATTAGATTATATTTACTAATGTAAAGTTAATTTTTATTACTTCCGTAATCCAGGTACGCGCTGGTGATTGGCGATCGGGTAGAAGTGACAAGGTCTCCTTCCCCTTCTACATGCTGGTGACCAATAGGTCAACCGCCATGTTGTCAAGCCAATCGGCGTGATTGTTAATCACTTTGTGTTTACACTTGTGTATGCTCGGTGCACAGCACAGACCACAGAAGTAATAAAAAATTAACTTTAACAACTAATCCTTACAATAAGCTAGACAATATGCTCCGGTTTTCCTCCTGCATCTAAAATCAGACCTCTTCCCATATTCCTGTCCTGTCATATCCGTATTGAATTAAGTAGCCTCTGAGCACTATTGGGCTTACCCTGGCTTTGGCCAAATGTTATGTAAAAATAAAAGTTGCGAATCAATGGGGAACGAGGTCTCAAGGGCTTTTAATTTTTCTGAAGAGGAAATAGTTAAATGGTACCCTCCTAATGGTTAATTAGTAACCTCCTAATTTATCAACCATTTTAAGTGACTTCAGAGAATAGTAGATCGGTATTTTGATCTTTAACAAATCAATGAATTGATAATGTATTCGTTAATAACAAGCATACTTTTACAGCTAATGCAGAGCAGAGTGATCAATGCCCTAATTCCCCCAAACTGAACAAGACTATATCAGTTCAGGTTGATACAATACTTATCAACTCTTGTTTGACTTTGTTTGATTTCTCCATTAGGCCAGTGGTGGTTCATCATCAGGTGCATCGGCTCAAGCGGCAGCTCCAGTTGGCTACTGTGACAACTCAGCCCCAATCTCTGTAACTGGTGTCTTCTTCAAATGTTCCCTCAGTGAAAGACTGGTTCCTAAATCTCAACTTAATGAGCATATTAGAGAGTGCCTAATGGTGGTGAGTTGAAATATAAAATAGCTTGTAATGGGATATTCCATTCAGGGTTGTTTGATTTAAATCACGCCGATTTAAATCAGTGATTTAAATCGCGATTTAAATCACTTGATTTTTTTATAAAAATCACTGATTTAAATCAACTTTTTCCATTTTTACCGTTTTTGATAAATGTAAGTTAATTTCTTGCTTAAATTGACTGTTTTACTTCATTCTTAATGCTTCTACAACTTTTGGATACAATTAAAATACCTCTATGATGCCACTTTATCTATTGCTAAAAATTCATCTTCGAGGTGCAGAATTCAACAGGTTTGTTTCCCATGATTTTACCAAATTTTTTTCTTTGAAATTTTCACATGTAAAAACACGTTTTGATTTTTTGTAAATACCTGGTAGGATTGTGCATATGACTGGCATTCCACTGGTACTCTTTTTTTACTTTATCATGGGTATAGCAGTTCTTGGAATCAAAATTTTTTTTAATCGATTTAAATCAAAAAAATCTGATTTTTTTTTTTTAAATCAAAAAAATCAACAACCCTGATTCCATTTGAAATCCACACACCCCCTGTGGAGAATAACACTGCCACCTCAATTGACCTATGTGGTCAATCCTGATAGAATATTTTGTACATTTTATGTTAAAATCCAGAAAAAAACTCAAAAATTTTGAAATCCAGTTGAATTTTAGACATTTTGTTTGGAATTGAAAGTCTTCTATACCTTTTCCACTGTTTTAGGATGAAACTTGTTCTGGAATGGCTAAAGATGTTGAATTTGAGTTGAATTCTGAAATCTTCCTTCAAGGGTATTAAATAGTTTTCAAATGGAGTTGCCCAATAAGGTTAAGTTGCACAATGCTGACATTAGTCACCTTTTGTTGTGACATGTTTTTTTTTCACTGTTTCTGTGTGTAAAGAAATCAAGAAAATGATGATCATATTGATGGTTCAGCAGCAGGCCTTGAAATGCAGAGATGTCACCAGGGCTATGGCCTGTTTTGCCTTTAGCCTTGGTGCTTCTCAATTTCAAAGCATTCTTTGGTGTTGTGGTATAGTTCATGTATCCTTTACTCTCTGAAACTGAGTGCCCTTGGCAAATTTAATTCGGCACCTGCTCAGCAGCAGAAAGAATTACACTGCATGTATGATTGTTTGTGATAGGCCTGAGTTCAGTCATAAATGCAAATTGCATGCCCTGTGCTTGTGCTTGAACTCATGAATGTTAAAGTCAATCATGCATAGAGCAGTTTATAAAGAACATAATCTTTCTGCTGCTGAGTCATTCATACGATAATTCCCCTGTTATTTACTTCTACATTAGATAATGCTACATAATAGCTAAAATTCACATCAGATTTGGTGTTCATACATTTAAGTTGTGAGATACAAACAATTACAAAGTATCATCTGAAAAATAAAAAACAAGAAGAGCTGTACCATAATCTTGTCCATAATTTAGACTTGATTTTCACAACATGAAATGTACAATCTATTTGGCCAAATTGAATTGAAGTAAATATTTTAAAAAAATATTAATTTTACGATGGTTTTAACAATGCAAATTTTATTTGAGACTTATTCTTTGCCTATTTCCATTTGCTTTGTTCCCATAGCAACTTGCCACAGATGCTCTTCAAGCTTCAGCGTCTATGGTGCATTTTTTCAATAAAGATAAGGATAAACTTAAAGTGGGCATCGACACCATATGCAAGTAAGTACTATAGGTTACATGATAATAGACTGTTGATTGCACACACAACAGATGCCAAGGAATCAAGGTGTACCCAAAAAAGGTTAACATGATAAAATATAAATTTTCATGACAAAATCTATGTATCCTCTACCAGTACCTCTGTGAATGTCAAGATCACAATTGGAGACTGGAGAGACTGTCTTTTGGAATTTGCAGGAGAGCATTAAATAGCTCTTCTGGAGCCTTCAAGGAGAGCTGTTTAGAGCATTACAATAGAATGTAAGGAGAGAATGGTCAACTAAGGAGAGCTATAAATCACTCTCCTATATCAGATTTAAGGTGAGCAGTAGAAAGCGATTGACCTTACTCTCCTCAAAGGGCAGTCCCTGCAATTGTTTATTTAGTGCACCAAAGGTTAACATTTTGTCCCACATGCTATGGTTGATTTCAGTAGGACTTGGACACAACAACCCTTTTGTATAATAGCATGTGTGATGTTCATGGATATTAGGTCAAAGGTCATTTGGGGTAATTTGATGTCATATTTTAATTCTTCACAAACTTACTTTTTCTGATCTTATAATTTGGCGGGGACACTAGTGGATGATTTGGTGACAACTATATTTTTCTTTTTTTAAATTTTTTGAACTTGTACCATATTTTTTGGTCAGTGTTGTTCCACCTCTTGCACTTGCCCATTTTTCACATTTGTCAAAGGGGACACCCATACTATATCTCTGTTGATATATGTAAAGGGCCTTCAGTTCCAGCCAATTCTAGTCATAGGAAATACCAATTTGCCTTTTTTTTGTAATTATTGGGAGTTTCAGTGTACCCCTGACAAGAAATCAAATCTTCTGAATTGTTTCACCAAGAGGTATTTATTTTATGGCATATTTTGTGAGTTTCCCATTGAGTGCAACGGTAAGTGTCCCTTTGTGTCAGAGGGCATGAGATGGAACAGCCAAATCCCGGCAAAATCAACCAATGTGATGAAGCAATCCATCGTGAGTGAAATCATGCTGACCAACCAAATAATCTACATAGTTTGTATTTTTTTCAATTTGTTTTGTTTCCGTTAGATATATAGATAATGTGTGCAATAATCCAGGCGAGGAGAAATATACCAAGATACGCATAGGCAATAAGGCATTCCAGGATAGGGTGGTAGCTCTAGAAGGGACTGAGGAATTCTTACAATCAGTTGGCTTTCAAAGAAAAATTCTACCTCATCAAGGTGAGTGAGAAAAAGAAACAGAATGAGAAGCCAAAAGGTGATAACATGTAAAATATAAAATGTGAAGAGATGAGACCATGATAGTCTGCATACTGCAGTGCATAACACTACAAAAAATCTTTAATTGGATTGTCACACAGAGTGACCAAATAGTGTTGCTTGCAGAAGCTAATTTGAAGATACTCATTTACAGTAATGAAATTGGTATTTCTTTTCACTAGTTGCTGACTTGTCTAGGAATTAGTGCCGTCGTCGACATGCCTTATGTCAACATCGGCACGTATCCCGACATGTCGACATCAAAAAAAAATTATTTACAAAAAAAATGGGGTTTTTTTGAATTTTTTTTATTTTGACTCACTGTCGACGTCTGTTTATGAATTATGTCGACATTAAAAAATGGTGCCGACGACAGCACTACTAGGAATTCATTAAATATTACATCACTCAAAAATGCAATTACACCTCAACCAAACCACAACAAACATGCCCCAATTAAGTGTCAATTTGTTTGCTGGATAGGAACACAATGAATGAAAAAAGAATGTTGCACAAGTGTGGTAATTTCTTTGTCTGCATAAAACAGCATTACAAGGAACGAAAAATGTCAAATTCTGTATTTATGTCTTTAAGCAGATGGGGAAGAGGATTTTTTTGTGTTGTGTGAGGAGATGTGTGCAGACCTAGACAGACTCAGAATATCCAAGGATATATTGACCTCATCAGAACCTGTCAAGCCCATCTTAGACAGAGATTTACGAGTTTTCAAACCATCTCCCCATGGAGCTAGATTTCAATTACCAGAAGAATTCTACAACCTTACTTCAGAAGAAATCAAACGAGAGCAACAACTCAGGTAAGAGAAGTTTTACTCCCCACTTCCACCATATATGTTCCAACTCCAGTACTCCCTTGCAACTGGATTCCAGAAACCTGATGAATTTCACAACCTTGTGTCAGATGAAATGAAATGCAAGCAACAAGTTGGGTAGGAGAATTGTTTCAAGCAATGTTTTTTCTCGCCACTCCTACCCTGCATCTACCAACTCCACCCTACCTTCCCTGGGAGCTGGATCCCAGATGAATTTCTCAACCTTATAAATTATATCAGAATTCAAAAGGGAACAGTGGTAATAAGAGGAAAATTAATCAAGTGATGTATTACACATCATTCCCACCCTGGATCTGCCAACTCCACCCATCCCTGGCAACTGAATTCCAGATCCCCAATGAATTCCACAACCTTATATCAGAAAAACTTGTATGGGATTATACTATTTTTTACCCTGGTGAATCAGTTACATCAGTGCATATTTGGTTGGGCTTGACTAAAATCGTAAGCTTCCACTCAAAGCACTGCTGTACGCACACAGATGTGCGTGTGAAAAAGCTGCCTCAATACTTTAATGTCACTGACTCGCCAAGATGAAAAATATTATAGTGATGTCTTGCTCTAAACTTGCACCCTGCATCTGCCAACTCTGGATTCCAAGTACCTGACAAATTCCACAAATCTATGCCAGAAGAATTAAAATGACAACAGTAAGAGAAAAGTTAATTAAAGGAAGATTTTGTGATCCTAGCATCCTCTTTTTATGACATTTTTCAGTAGATATCCACAAATTGATTCAATTGATTCCGATTTTGCGTTTGCGAGTTATGCATGATTATGTCTATTACACTGCTCCATAGGCCACTGTTGTAATTTCATTCTGGTATACCAGAACGAAATTCAAATTTGGCGATATTTTTGCTAAATGAAGTAATCTGCAAGAAATATTTGGTACATAAACATTATGTAGCCAGAGGTATCCAGTGGTATAAAAATCTCAACTTTTTGGAGAAAAGTCGGGGATGAGGCTGTGGATCACGAAATGCCCTTTTAAGTCATGTCTTGCTCCTTACTTGGTGAATATTGTTTGGTTTTTGTTACTTAATCAAGTTCCTACTTATGCTTGCATAAATTCGATATTCGATATTGATTTTGTTTATTATTTTGTTCACACAGGGCAGAGACAGTAGACCGTAATGCAGAGCTGAGAACAAAGGCCATGCGAGAAAATGAAGAACAAAAGAGAATGCGTAGATACAGATACTGCTTGCTGAGAATCAGATTCCCAGATGGAGTCCTATTACAAGGTGAGCTCATGATATTGATGTGATCACGGCAAACGGACGAATAGCAGCCGAAAGTACATTGACCTTTGTCACATTTCTGGCCACAGCGTCGTAACTTACGGTTGCAGATAGGGCAAACTATACATTTTTGGATTTCTTATAATTATAGTAATTTGGTATATTTTTTTAAAAAATTGTGATATTTTATAATTTTGACCCCTGTTTGACATTTATTACCCCTACCAAAAATGCCTGACACTTTGAAGAGGGCAGCCCAAGCCATATTTGCTCAATTTCCATCAGGCATGTCAAAAACACTTTCAAACCTTTGTTACAAAGATTTGGTCACCAAACATTAGAACTGGTCTCTGACTATAATAATAGTGTCACAAATATCTTACTCTGCTATGTGACATTTGTTATGGTTTTCATTTCAATTAGGTACTTTTCATGCTCGAGACAAAGTGTCTTCTGTGATGGAATTTGTACGCAATCAACTAGTGAATGACTGGCAACCTTTTGTGTTGTCTGAAGCAGGAGGCCATAAGTTAACAGAAGAAAACAGTACACTTGCCGAGTTGAAACTTGTAAGTAGATTTGGAAGACACAGACCATTTTGTCCATTTGTAACGGATTGTATTTTTTATTGAAATTGAATAAACTTGAAACTTGAAATAGTCGGCCCGGGGGTGTTGCAGTTTCCAAAAGGGGGTATTTATTAGAGGTCATTTTTAGAACGATAATTCTTGTTAAAATCATCAGGTAAGCTTAAAACTCATGCTGAAATTATGAACTTAGGAACGATGACTTCCGGGTTAACAACCAGATTTTTGCCAATTACATACACCATTAGCGACTATGTGTGCACCGTGGTAAACTTACTAAGATAGCATGAAAATATCAGCAATTTTGAAACATCTTGGTTGAAAAAAAGTGGTGAGGGTGACCGTGAAGAGATGGACGGTCGTCTGGATCGTAATTCTATAGAAATTTCACATTATGCTGAAACCATGTACGTCTCACTCGCACCTGTTGGATTAGCGTGTTTGAAAGAAGCGGCATTCAATCGAAGTACATACATTGTCTCTGACACAGTTACGACTGCAATTTAAACTCTTTGGTCATAAAACAATTATAGTTACAAGAAATTCCACGGTAAAAACCACTTATTTGATTCAGTTTCAAGGTAGTTAAATAAATACATATATTCACCGTTGCGATTTATCTAATAATACCTGTTACTCTGGCATTGAATGAGTTTCACTTGGCGTTAAATAAGGCTTGGTCTCAACATCATGCTTGCACGGATGCTCAGAGCGCAACATTCCATTGATTTGATTTGCGACTGATAATGCAATTGAGTGGACGAGAGTTGGGTTATTGACCTTTTGTATCATAAATCGATTCGGTGGCAGGTTTGAAGACTATCTTTTCTTTGTGTTCAGGCGAGACAATCATAGCTTCAAAGGATATGCTGCAGATGACCGTCCATGTCTTCACGGTCTATGGTTTAATTGAAGGTCTCAGAATCTCTGTGAAATTTATCCGTCTGTAAAATCTTAAAAATTCTATAACCTCTGTTCAGACTAGATCTTTCGCCATGTTTTCTCATGATTCTTTTTAGACACCTGCAGCAATGCTCAACTTTGCCTGGGACGCTACCATCATGGCTGAAATAGCTGCATCACAAGGGAGTGTCCAAGAAACAGAATACCTCAAACCTGAAGTCTTACTTCTACTTCAATCCTTATGATGGCTTCCAACAACCGGCAGATAAAATCAATTATTTGTACAAATCAGATAATTTATTCTGGCCACATATTTACCACAGCACAATAAGCTGATGGCAAATATGTTCTGGACACTAATAGCATCATTACACTTAAAACAGAGATACTTTTGAGGAAAATGAATCTGAATAAGAAATCTAAAAAGTTCTGTAGGCAAAATATCTCATTTTTGAGCACGAGAGGCTGTACCTTCTTTGGACTGTTGTGTCAGTATACTTTTCATGGAATAACACGCTACCGCGACCCACATGGCGGAACCTCAACCTTGCCTAGCGACAACCGTATTCGAAGACCGTGATTAGTCAATTCACAAAAGCTGAAATGATTGCTTTGTGATTGCTTTGTGTGATCTTTGCGTAGTACTCTCGACGCAAATGTCTGTGTGTACCCAAGTTGTCTCTCATGATCGAGAATTCAATATTTTTTCTATAGTTATATGGATTAATTTGAATTAAGTATGACTAAATTTCCCTGATGCAGATGAAGGGTAGGGTTTCAAAAACGATAAGATTCACATTAACCTTTCCAATAATGAACACAACTCAAATTGTGGATAACTGTGAAATCTTACCCCACATCATTTATGTTATCAAGATCATCTCAAGCAAGTCAAATGTATTCAGTTGTTTGAGCTGTCAAGCTTACCTCCACCTGTTTAAATTGATTTGCGGTCTTCGTCTCTGTTTTTACTGTATGATACTCTTGTGCCAGTATTATCACTTTATCAGTATACCTGTGCAGGTATGTTACATATTGGTAGCACACATTATATTGGGCTAGGTTTTACAATCTAGTACACCACCCATGAGCTGTGCTTTACTCTGTGTATGATATGTATCTACAGAGGATAATAGACAGGGTGGTGTACCAGATTATGATATTATTGTACAAAAATAATTGTTATTGTATTGTGCATATTAAATGCAAACATAATATTTTGATTCAATAATCAATCCTTATGAATAATATTGCATCACAATTAATCTTTATCCCTGTGCCTCATGTTATCATTCCCTATAGCATTATTTGTCGAGATTATATTGAGGGATCAGAGCCAAAAGGCCCCAAGTGCATTTTTGGCCAAAATGAGATTTTGGTACCAAAATAATCCTTACAACACTGGTCACCTTATGATTGTATATAGCCATAATCAAGCTATAGCCACAAAAACTTACCAGCGAAAATTGTAAGCCCCAAGTGCAACACTATGCATGAAATGTGTGAGAGCCAGAAGGCCCCAAGTACAAAGTACCACTTATCTTAAGATGGCATTTTTGCACATAGGGCTGTCTGGAACCAAAATAATCCTTGCAATGCTGGGCACCTTATGATTGTATACCATAAACAAGTTAGCGCCACAGAAACTGTTATTAGCAAAAATGTAAAGCCCTAAGTGCAGCGCTATGCATGAAATGTGTGAGAGCCAAAAGGCCTTTAGTACAAAAATGCTTGTATCATTTTGCATTTTTGTACTTAGGACATTTTGGCTCTGACCCCTCGATATGTACGAATGAGCATCATTACTAATTAATTAATGACATTTTCGCTTATTTTCCCACAGTAGTTCATAAATCTGACATGTTCCATGTAGAAAATGATATCACAAAACATGAAGAGCGTTAAATACAAGTTTATCATGTATCAAAGTTAAGCAAAATAGGTCATTTCGTCGGCTGTATTCCATATAGTATAGTGATTTTTGGTCATTTTTTTGAAAATTGGCACATATGTTTTTAATGATGTTCTCTTTCATTTTTCTAAGTCTCATCAGTCATAATTAGCTAATTAATTAGTAATTAATTAATTAAATGTGGAGTCTAGTTACAGATTGACATTTTTTGTATTCCATAGTGGTGTATCGACCATACGCCACTTTTTATACACATTTTATAATTATGAAATATCTGCAAAATGAAAAACATCGTATGTCATAGTGGCGTACGTATCGGACCTATCGCCACTATGGAATCTTAACGACGAAAAAGTAACGCCATAGGGATTACACGGCGACTGAGGTGGCGTCACGGTTAGCGTTAGGTTAGGGTATTGCGTTTTGTTTGTTTTCCATAGTGACGTATAGTTTTATTTTCAGTTTGCCAGCAATAGTATGTATTTATTTCTTTTGAAAAATATATAACAATAAAATCTATTTAGTTTACTACAGAAATTTCACATCATTTTCAAAATATAATGAATGTCTGATTTACACAACTCGATTTTAAATTGGCATTTCTTCAAACCCGATTTTCTCGAAAAGTTGTTTATTCGCGGCGCCCCACTATACGCCACTATGGAATACAGGCGACGATTTGATGACCAATTTTCAGTCATGACTAGACGAATTATTATTGCATTAAACAGCATCTACACCTTCTTGTTACCGATATCATTACGCCAACATCGTGAGGCCCCAGATTAATATTAGACATCACACGCTCAGCATGATTCTTCCAACTATGGTTGGGTGGAATCAGACGAAAATAAGGAGGCTAGGCTAGAACCTACACTCCTGGTTCCAGTAGGGAGCATTAGGATATCTGATTAAGTTGAGTTCTCATGAACCTCTGGTTGTGATTTTCATATGTGGTAAAAATAGGCATGTGCAATTTGCTTCGGGACATACTAACGTTAATGGACTATCATTAGCATTGTTTCCTCTGCTTCTTACACCACATTCAACTGTCTTGAAAACTATAACAGTCTCATTTGATGGCCATAAGACATTCATTTCTGGAAGCTGTCTACAGTTTCTGTCCATCTGTATACTCTTCCCTGTTCTAATGCTGAAGGCTTTCCATGCAGTGACTGAATGTCCATCAAAGGCAAAATTATTGAATAAAGATATATTGTCTATTCTTGTGGTAGATATCTCTCCCACCTTGAATACAATTCCAGTTACCATGGTTACTCCTCCATACAAAAGCCTCAAATTGCCTCATGGAACTCTAAAGCAGAATTTACATCATGCCCTTCATCTAAATATATCTTCACATGCGCTTTGATTGCTGCTGCTTGCCTGTCACAGGGGCCTTTCCCGCCTTGTTGTTCGGAGAAGTCAATTCTCTTGACTGAAACCCCATTAAATCGAATAATAGCTGACGAATGATAACACCCTGCATTATCACTGCGATAATATACATCGGTGAGGCCTGCATTTTCCATCTTCAGGTGTGAAATTATAAAATTATAACAAGTGAATAGCACAGACGGTACATGCTTCCAATAACATTATGATATCAGATAGGTGAGCCAATTTGCACCCATACGTGCCATGTCGCAACCACGCTGAGTCAATGCCTTTGTTGCAGTCCTTATGAGATGTGCTGCCCCATTCTCTGTTCCAAAGGCAAACTGGTTCTTCCCTGCTGCAACAACATCTGCCTCATTGATCTTCAGTACTTTGTCTGCCTCAGTGCCAAAATTCAGAGAGGTGCATTTTGCAGAAGTAGTTCCCCATGTCAGCAATTGACTCTTTCAAAGATGTTGACAACATTTTCCACTTTGTGACAGCTGATGGTCAGTATTAGAGTGTCACTTCTGCGTTGAACTTTGGGTTTGTTGGCCCCTGATCCCCCATTGTAACACACCTAGGAGTAGGTTGCAGCCGTACTATGAAACAGAATATTAAACCTAGCTCGGTATGATATCAGGTGGGTCTTCACGTTCAGTTCTTCCTAATAGGTGAGCCAATTTGCACCCATACCTGCCATGTTGCAACCACACTGAGTCAATGCCTTTGCTGTAGTACTTATGAGATGTGCTGCCCCACTCTCTGTTCCAAAGGCAAACTGGTTCTTCCCTGCTGCAACAACATCTGCCTCATTGATCTTCAGTACTTTGTCTGCCTCGGTGGCAAAATTCAGAGAGGTGCAGTTTGCAGAAGTAGTTCCCCATGTCTGCAATGACTCAAAGATGTTAACAACATTTCCCAGTTTGCGACGGCTGAAGGTAGTAGAGTCTCTCAAAATGCTTTCAGTTGTGTGTTGAACTTTGGGTTTGTTGCCTCTGTTCCCCATTGTATTTTTCAGGGAGTTGACTAACTGGATAGCCTCATTCCAGTGGCATAGTTCAATAACCTCAATTAAACAATCATATGTGCCCATCCACCACAAACTGGTCGTAAAGTCGGCATTTTCCATTTTGAGATACAATCAAAAACAGTATATGGATTTCTATGTAAAGTATATCAGGAATTTGACCTCTGATGAACCATAACTTCACTTCCAGATGTCCGATGAAGCTGGTTGAGGTGTCATTTTAAAGCTGAAAGCGCATTCCTTCAAAATCTGCAATAAACAGAAAACGACTTAGAGCCGTCTTTACTACCACTTCGTGGTGGATGGTCACATATGTGAGTCATTTGACTCCCATGTTAAAGGGGGTCGCCTGGTGGACAAAATGAATACTCACGTAGGTGAGTCACATGACCCACATAAGTTTTATGTGCAAGATACTAGCTGTATTGAATCATAGTATTATACAATTTTTGTTTATTTGCACTACAGGATGTGGGCATCGTGAAAATTTGCCCCCCTCCCCTTTACAGACCTCAAAAATTTCAGGGCCCCCCCTTTTGCATCAGCCCCCCAACAAGTGTTTGTGAACAGTCCCTTAGATGAGGCAAGTTTGTAAATAGGCCAAGATGGATGGTTGGGAAATGCCACCTGTTGATCTGGACATTGACAGAACTGAATTCGTAGTTAAATTTGCATGAAGTAAACATTTGATATCTTGTTTCAAAGTGAACAAATTGGTAGAAATGGGAATTTTTTTGTGTAAGAAACTCATTATTTTTATGGAAAAAGAAGAAGGGTAAAGTACCATACCTTTATTATTTTGCCAGTGCATGAGAATCTCGTTTTGATTGGGCTGTTTTGTGCTGTAGCTATGTCTTTTGGTTCCGATATTTGTAGTTCGTCAAGACACTGTCTTCTATGTCGAAGTTTGCGATTGGTAAACTCTAAATTGTAAGGAAATAGGAATTAATTATTGGAAATAAATTGTAATTTAATTATGTGAAAGCATAGGGCCGTGTGTCATGAAGTGGTGTTCCTTTGCATTTCGTCAGTAAATTTCAAGGATCTCGCATCATTTTGCATTGAAACAATCAACATTTATAAATTATAGACCTTATCATAGCATAAGTATATATTTTCTGAATGAAAAAGTCTTTCCAAATATGTTTGATTGAGGTTATTGAACTATGCCACTGGAATGAGGCTATTGTGGTACATAGTGTCTGTGATTTGTAATGATCATAGCAACTCATAGCCTCTGTCAGATCACTCACATGGCCTTTTCCCAGAGTGCAGATGCTAGCTGTGTTGCTGCCTCTTCAGCTGTCCATTTATTTAATTCTCCAAGTGAACGAAAGTGTGCCCAGTAAGTTTTCCAGGGCATCTTTCCATCAAACCTATCAGGCATTTGTTCCTTCCCCCTAGCTGGGGGTAGTACCCATTTTGGTGATGGTGAACGAACCTTGGGGCCCTCATGGGTTCACCAACTGTAGGTTGTGTCAATTTGGATAAGGGTTTCGGTGCTGGTTGCTTTCTTTAGTTACAAATGTCACATCGTCACACACATGATCGGACGTCAGCAGATATATAGCGATCTTTCACTCTTGCAAGTGTCCTGTTAGTACCCAAATGACCAGCTGTGGTGGAACTATGTAGCTCACACAGTACTTCATCTCTGCACTTGCGAGGCATGACTATCTTTTACTTGATAAGTGTGCCTTCATCCGATTCGGGTAAGTTTGAGCATCACCAGCTTCTACTTTTACAAGTCCTATATTTATCTGCCGACCATCTTTCAATGTAACCTGGAATCCCTGGTAGTGTCGGTGAAATTTTGTTATTGCGTCTGAATGCAGTGTGTTTCCTTGTAGATCAGCAGGATCACCACCTTCCATATATTTTGCAATCTGGGTCTGAGCAACAAATTTTGCTTCATTCAAAATCCTGTGCAGGGTGCCCTGTGACAGTCTATGATGACCCTACATGATCTGTACACCTGCTTACTTACACTTTGCATGAAATTGCGGATTTCATCACGAGCTAGACAGTATACAAGAAATTTGAGTTTTTTTGCTAATATCAGTAGTCAATTAATTTAGTAATTCACTTACATGACCCATGGAAATGTTGAATCTGTAAGCCATGGATGCAGTTGACTCTTTCGAAGATGTTAATAACATTTCCCAGTTTGCGACGGCTGAAGGTAGTAGAATCTCTCGAAATGCTTTCAGTTGTGCATTGAACTGTGGGTTTGTTGGCCCCTGATCCCCCATTGTATTATTCAGGGAGTTGACTAACTGGGTAATTTTCTGTGATTTGTCATGATCATTGCAACTCATAGCCTCTGCCAGATCACTCACTGTGTTCTTAAATGCATTCAGTTAAGTTTCAGCATCACTAGCTCCTAAGTCCTATACTTATCTGCCGACCGTCTTTCAATGTAGCCTGGAATCCCTGGTAGTGTCGGTGAAATTTTGTTGTCGTGTCTGAATGCAGTGTGCTTCCTTGAAGATCAGCAAGATCACCACTTTCTTCCATATACTCTGCAATCTGGGTCTGAGCAACAAATTTTGCTTCGTTCAAAATCCTGTGCAGGGTGCCTTGTGACAGTCTATGATGACTCTACATGATCTGTACGTCTGCTTGATTACACTTGGCATGAAATTGTGGATTTTATCACGAGCTAGCCAGTATACAAGAGATGAATTCAGTAATTCACTTACATGACCCATGGAAACGTTGAATCTGTAAGCCATGTCTGCAGTTGACTCTTTCGAAGATGTTTTAAACAACATATCCCAATTTGCAACGGCTGAAGGTAGTAGAGTCTCTTGAAATGCTTTCAGTTGTGTGTTGAACTTAAGGTTTGTTGGCCCCTGATCCCCCATTGTATTTTTCAGGGAGTTGACTAACTGGGCCATTTTCTGTGATTTGTCGCAACTCATAGCCTCCACCAGATCACTTACATGGCCTTTTCCCGGAGTGCAGATGCTAGCTGTGTTGCTGCCTCTTCAGCTGTCCATTTATTTAATTCTCCAAGTGAACGAAAGTGTGCCCAGTAAGTTTTCCAGGGCATCTTTCCATCAAACCTATCAGGAATTTGTTCCTTCCACCTAGCTGGGGGTAGTACCCATTTTGGTGATGGTGAACGAACCTTGGGGCCCTCATGGGTTCACCAACTGTAGGTTTGGATAAGGGTTTCAGTGCTGGTTGCTTTCTTTAGTTACAAATGTCACATCATCACACACATGATCAGACGTCAGTAGATATATAGCAATCTTTCAGTGTGATGTTAGTACCCAAATGACCAGCTGTGGTGGAACTATGTAGCTCACACAGTAATTCATCTCTGTGCTTTCGAAGCATGATTATCTTTCACTTGATAAGTGTGCCTTCAACGATTTGGTTAATTTTGAGCATCACCAGCTTCTACTTTTACAAGTCCTATATACTTATCTGCCGACCATCCTTCAATGTAGCATGGAATCCCTGGTAGTGTCGGTGAAATTTTGTTATCGCATCTGATTGCAATGTGCTTCCTTGAAGATCAGCAGGATCACCACGATCCATATACTCTGCAATCTGGGTCTGAGCAACAAATTTTGCTTCATTCAAAATTCTGTGAAGGGTGACGATCTACACAAACTGCTATACAATATTTGAAAACTGTTATACAAACTAACATTTACATAGCATTTTTGCTATACAAAACTTGAACACTATCACGGTGTGTGTTGCTCTCCCAACATTTGTGATGCTGTATGACTGGTATAACTGGTGCTGGTTCTTCCTGGCCTTGGTCTAATTCATGATCACGCTCTACTTCACGCACAACCTTCTCTCCCCCAATTAAAGTTGTTGTTTTAAACTTCCGTGGTCGTGCCTGTGCGTATCGCGTACACGAGCGTACACACAGAAAAGATAAGCAATCACGCCGATTGGCTGATCAACGCACTTGACAACAAGTCGGTTGACCCATTGGTTGTCTGTTCTGCGCATATTAGGCGACCTTGTCACTTTTACGCGATCGCAATTCACCAGTGCGTACCCGACCACGGAAGTTTAAAAAAAAAACTTTACTGGTATAGGTTGGTTTTGTTGATGATTGGGCCTATTGGCTGGTGGGTTTACAAGGTTCCGAATGGCGTTTGCTTGTGATCGTGTTGTCTCACAAAGCTAACATTACTGCCTGATGATGAACCACTTGACGCCGTGTTTACTATACGTGAATTGGACTGGTTTGAAGCACTTAATACACACTCTACATGTGTGATTGCTTCTGAATTATGATTATAAGAACAGTCATATGCAGGTGCAACATCCCTGCTGGTAACATTCCTTATTTACATCCATTACATAGTATTTGTAATTTCAATTTGTTATCACGTCTTGATAATGACAGTGGCAAAAAATGATTTATATGATAAAAGAAGTACTTTTGTTTACCTGTATTTCAGATTTCATACATTCTTAATCCACCAGGTGTCACGCCCCAACATCCTAACATCTGGTAAGATAGGTTCTTCATTTGGAAGGTGTTTTAAGTTTACGCGGTCCAATACCGCATATAGCTACACCAGGTTGTGCTGATCATTTTGATTTTGAGATGTTTTGTGCCGCCTCTTCTGGTGTATATAATTTCTCTTCTTGGTTTGGGTGGTTCTGTTGTTTAGTGCTTTCATCAGAATCCTTGGATCAGATGCTTCAAGTGTAACTTTCTATTGCATAAGCTCGTGATGTTACAGACATCTTCTCACTGCATACTCCATCAGTGTAGAGATGAAGGAGTTACCCTTTGTTTTTAAGAGAATCTGCCTCTTAAGATCTAATGCATAAGTTTGTTCTCCAGTTACTTGCAATATATACCTTTTGGTTGTGTTGAACATGTTTATTGATTGGTGAGTCTGTTCCAATCATCATTCTTGATGAAGACCAATGTGTCTTCTACCTGTACAGTGCCTATGTTTGTTTTTTAAATGTAGTTCAACTTAAAAGTTGAAATACATTCTGAAAAGGAAAATAACTGTGCAACCATCAACATAGAAATCCACAGTAACTCCATACCCAGCTTTGTTTACCCTTCATAGGAATGTGTTCCACAATTGCAATTGATGTGTCCTCCTCAGTCGCCTCCGTTGTAGAACCAGAGGTTGAAGGGACATCCTTATCGGTTTCGGTAGACTGTGGATCGGCTGGATCCTGTGATCTATTTTGCTCCTGGTCCTCAATTTTCTTTTATATCTCAGGGACTAGAGCCTTAAAACAATACAATGACTACAACCACTTTCACACACGTTGTCACATTTGGCTAATTAATTTAATAGGTGAAAATTTTGGAATTGGGTCACACTATTATCATTCATCTTTGGCCATGGTCAGAAATAAATTAGGATAAATCCAAGATATAATATTTTTACACATTATTACATAATTTAATTTACGTTTCAGAAATTATTTAATTTCTTTTATTTAGTTTAATACGCTCCCCAAGATTTTGTTAAAAATAAATGCAGGTGTTTTTTTCTCTTTCCCGAAGGCTATTGTCCCCCTCCCCATTCAGTAAATTCATAGACCCAAGAGCTGCTTAGCTTGCAGCATTATTGAAGCCTCCAGCAATGTACGTGATACGAGCCGCGAGCACATGCCACATGGAAATAAAACAATTTCATTGGCCAAGACAAGTTGCTTTGATGCTTTGTTGATATTCAGTTTAGTTGTTTAGCTGTTTTCTTACTTTCTTAGGCCAGAAAATCGCACTGGAGCAATCAGCATTTGGTGGTCGTCCTTGGAGGAAGGTGAGGGAATTGCTTGCTATTTTCAGTTTCAGTAATGGTTGACTTGTCACTGAAGTAGGAGGCGAAGCACTCTGCCTTTTCCTTGGCAGTGGTAAAAGTCTGGCCTTCAGATTTCAAGACTGGGATTTCAGATTTTCCACCCTTATCCATCAGCCGGCGTGCTGTATATCCTGTCATGTTTATTTTAAATCAGCTTTGTGCCTATCATTACTTGTCTGTATAACTGGCAATGTGCACACTGCCTTTTCAAAATATGACATTTTCATCTGATGCACATATTTGAAACACTTGTTACACCTTACATGGGTGATTGCTTCTCAGCATATATTTCCCTTCTTGGTTTAGTGCTTCCATCAGAATTCTTGGATCAGATGCTTCAAGTGTAACTTTCTCTTGCATAAGCTCTTGACGTTACAGACATCTTTCACTGCATACTCCATTAGTGTAGAGATGAAGGAGTTATCCTTTGTTTTTTCAGGATCTGCCTCTTAAGAACTAATACAAAAGTTTGTTCTCAAGTTGCTCACAATATATACCTTTTGGCTATGCTGAACATGTTTGTTGATTGAACTTCAAGTCATCATTCTCGATGAGTACCATGGTTTCTTCTACCTGTACAGTGCCTGTGTTTGTTTCAAGTTAAATATTATCTGCCCATGATCTACTGCTGGCCAGCTGTATATCCTGATGTTTTATTTACTTCATCCTTAGTTCTTTGGTACCTATTACATATCATAACTTCTCTGTATAATTGGCAACATACACTGTCATTGGAGATGATGACATTATCATCTGATGTGACAGCCAGGTATAAAGTGTGTCGCTCTCCCCTCTATCCTTGCAATCTGCTTCATAAATGCAACTAAGACACAGTTTTGGGTATATACATCCTGCCAATGTGTCTCTCTTCCCTGTCCTTACAATCTGTTTCACAGATACATCACATGTACAACTGATATACAGTTTGGGAATCAGTGAATCTATATCCTCAACCCAGTTAAGGCTTGATAGGTCAACACAAGAGTGGTGATACACAATACGATGATGGGCAGATTCAATTTTCATGCCATTTGGATTTAGCTTCATTTGAGTTCGTATTATATCTTTAGAATTTGTCTAACCGACCATTTATTTCTTTAATATCATCTTTGGTTTCGTAATCAATGTTACTGGTCTGAGTATTGGGGCCAGGATTGAGCTCAACATCATTACTTATCAAGAGTTCTTGTTGCATAAAGTGGGAAATACATTAGGTACCCAATAGTCATGACGTATGGGTAGGCAGAAGCAATTGATGTATTTACTAGTATCATGTCCATGGTCAGAATGGCATACCTGCCAAGTGTCCCGATTTTGGCGGGACATCCCGATTTTAGACCCCGAAAACGTCATAAAATCAGGAAGTCCTGATTTTCTAAAAAAAAAAAAAAAAAAAATTTTTTTTTTTTTTTAATTTTCAAAAAATATTTTTTGCCAAAAAATGAAGTTATAGGCCCTAAATTACTTGTTATTGAAGGTTGGAAACCATAGAAATACTGCTACTTTTTTTTTTTTAAATGCCAATTGTTTTTTACAAAGTTGGATAAAGTTGTACATTTTGATTACTTTTGCTTCTATTGAACAGTCAGGGACACATTGAATTAGTATACATTGCTAGCTGTTCAATAGAAGCAAAAGTAATTAACATGTACAACTTTATCAATGTTGTAAAATAAATTGGCAATTTTTTTTTTTTTTTTTTGCAATATTTCTCTGGTTTCCAACCTTGAATAGCAAGTAATTTAGGGCCTATAACTTGCTTTTTTGGCCAAAAATATTGAACATTTCAAAAATTTGATGAATCATCATTTTTATATTGCGCATTATATATATCAATTTCAGACATGTAGGCCATGTTATTAAGCAAAAAAAGAACTTTGAAGAATGTCTCTCATGTACAAAAGTATATGAAACTGAACATTTGAAACCACTTTTTAGGATGAAGGAAGCATTTTTTTCAAAAAAGTCTAAAACAGGTTTTTATGTCAAAAGTGGTCTTTTGGGGTGCTAAATCTGCTAACATTGCCTGGGCTTAGGTACCTAATTTGCATATTTTACGGTATAATCTTGAAAAAACAAGTCAAGATAACAGCCTTGAAAAAGATTGCATATCACGGTTGTTTGATGTATATAGAATTGGCTTCATTATTAACTAAATACAAACTATAGATGGCGCTATTTATCCTAAATCATATTATATTAATTTGCAAGGTTAGGTGATCAATACTGCCTTTAAAACAGATGGAATAGGTGAAACAAGTAGCAAAGAAATTTTATAAACATATTTTATCAAAAAATAAAAGAAACTGTTTGTATTAAAAGCTTGAAAGAATAATGTTCAGTAACTAAATAGCGCCACCAATTTTGTCATAAATAGGTACATTTTATATCCGAAAAGCTTTAAAAAATGCTGTAAAAGTGAATAGTTTTGTAAAAGAGGGGAAAATTTAAGTTGAAATGACTAAAAAGCATATGTATACATTAACATGATATCGCTTTTAGCTGTTTAAGCCTAAAATTGGGTGGTACATGATGTTTTGTTTGAAAAACCAATAAATGATCACAACAAACAGCCGTGATATATAATAGATATTCTTCAAGGCTGTTATCTAGGCTTGTTTTGTCAAAATAACCTTATTTTTTAATCCATTTAAATGTAATTTCCCCTCAGAAATGGTGTCTCCTGTAGTGTAAAATGTGTAGAAATCCTCTGGCTTTGGGGGGCTTCGCCCCCTCAACCCCCACCAGGGGCCCTTAAGCGGGCCCCTGGACCCCCGGCAGTAGTCGCGAACGCTCCGCTCGCTCCGCTTCGCAAGTGTCCCTATTTCTAGTTTTCAAAAGTTGGCAGGTATGGAATGGTTGGAAACATACTTGATATCAAGGCAATGATTTGCGTTAATTTGTCCAAAGCATGCATTTTGTATTGAGGAGGTGGACGTTCAATAGAAGTGATACTTGAGGGTTCTAGCATGAAATCGTTGAGACGGTAAGCATTATTAGTAACCATGATAACTATACGGGGGTTCTCTGTGAGGTATATAGGGCCAAACTTACTGTTGGATGTCCTGTTTTGTAAGCACAAGGATGTCATATTGCAGGAGAAGTCAAAAGTGATGTCCTGATTTATTTTGAAACATTTTTTACAGATATCTCAAAACATTCACCAATAACACTGCCGTTGGTGAATGTGGTAGATTTCCAATTTATGTACTTGTGTGATTTGTTGTGTGAAATTTTGGTTTCAATTTCTAAATATGGACAGTAACAGCTATCCAAGAAAGTGCTACCTAATGTTATTGTACCTTGATGACAGGGGTTCATCAACCTGGGTAATGGATGTTAAAAATATTCTTTTGGACTGAATGTGTATACGGCAGGTGGTAGATCTATGGATTCTTCATTGTCACACCCATGCATTGCAAGTTATATGTTATATACTCGACAAAATGTGGTTATATCATCAGGAACTGGTACTTTCAGGTCATTGAACTTGTAGCTTGCCTATCCTTACAATCTGCTTCATAAATGCAACTAAGACACAGTTTTGGGTATACATTCTACCAGTGTGTCTCTCTCCCCTGTCCTTGCAATCAGCTTTCACGGGGGAACAACAAATTCAGTCTGGACTGAATGTGTATACGGCAGATGGTAGATCTATGGATTCTTCATTGTCACACCCATGCATTGCAAGTAATATGTTATATACTCGACAAAATGTGGTTATAGTTTCATAGTTTATTTCATCTCAAGCAAAAATGTACAATACAAAATATATAATAACAAAAATGATTATAATAATACAAATTAGGAAAAGCTATTCAAATAATATGCAAATGAGACGTGGACGTCACTAAACGCAAAGCGTGATGAGTGTGACGCCCAGTAGAAAAAAGTTGAAAAAAAAAACCCAAAACATTAAACAATGAACATTAATGAACCTAACATTTGAAGAGTCAAGATGCAAACATTGCTAAGTCCACCACTGCATGTCAGCATCCAGGTCATCGATTCACTGAGTAACAAACAGATAATCCACCCAACCCGCGCATGCTTCTCTTAAGAAGTTATATAAAGAGAAAAAAATAATAAACAGACTTAATGTGCAATCCAAAAATGATTGAATACAAAAGCTGAAAGCCTGACGAACCATACAGGTCAGTCACCTAATGAATCAATAAAGCAAGTGTGCGACAAGCAATCATGAACCCAGCACGCCCCACATCCTCACTCTTCATAATTAATAACAATGGTTTTTACAACATGATCAAGAT
This sequence comes from Amphiura filiformis, assembly GCF_039555335.1. Taxonomy (NCBI): domain Eukaryota; kingdom Metazoa; phylum Echinodermata; class Ophiuroidea; order Amphilepidida; family Amphiuridae; genus Amphiura; species Amphiura filiformis. The sequence goes on from NC_092647.1 coordinate 52,105,511, forward strand.
GCAGAACCTAAAGTGTAGTTATATCATCAGGAACTGGTACTTTCAGGTCATTGAACTTGTAGCTTGCCTATCCTTACAATCTGCTTCATAAATGCAACTAAGACACAGTTTTGGGTATACATTCTACCAGTGTGTCTCTCTCCCCTGTCCTTGCAATCAGCTTTCACGGGGGAACAACAAATTCAGTCTGGACTGAATGTGTATACGGCAGGTGGTAGATCTATGGATTCTTCATTGTCACACCCATGCATTGCAAGTTATATGTTATATACTCGACAAAATGTGGTTATATCATCAGGAACTGGTACTTTCAGGTCATTGAACTTGTAGCTTGCCTATCCTTACAATCTGCTTCATAAATGCAACTAAAACAGTTTTGGGTATATACATCCTACCAGTGTGTCTCTCACTCTGTCCAAATAGGTGTAAGTTGAAACATGTGTTAACATTACAAATATGCCAAAAAATTAGATTTAACTCATTTTTGAATGGCCAGTTCTCCAGAACGGTCACAAAGGTAGTATATTCTGGCGCAGAGGGAATGGATCCAGCAGCTACAATGGTGTTGGTGGCATCTGATTCAGGTCTAAAACAAGGTCTGCGCGGCTATTGTATTTTATTCCGCATACCGTGTATGTATCTTTGCTGTAGGTACGACTGGCCGTGGATGATGAACTGGCAGAACTGCTGGACGTTGACAGTCCACTTGCAGAAGCTGTGTGCGGCTGATATGGAATGCGCTTCCTTGGACTGGGTGATGGAGGCTCTGGATGTAGCTGTTCAACACCCAGCTCATTCACCTGCTGATTCTGCTCATTCTCCACCTCTGTATCTTCTTGAGGGACTGCCTTTTTGGTAACCTTTAATGGTGTTATTTCCGTCGCAAGTGTGCTGTCTTTGGGTACTTTCTCCCAAGTAGGGATGATACCAACATGAACCTCTGCTCCTGTTGATTCGAACAGGTCTGTGACTGCTTTCACCAGACCTTGGGAGGTTCTATATTAAGTGTCTGTCTTGTCCTGTCTTCCGTTTGGGTTCCTTTCTCCCAAGTAAGGATGATACCAACATGAACTTCTGTTCCTGTTGATTTGAACAGGTCTGTGCCTGCTTTCACCAGACCTTGGGAGGTTTTATAATAAGTGTCTGTCTTGTCCTTGCCCTGTCTTAGTATGACCTTGTCAATGTGGCCATCTTTAATCTTTTTAGCTACTTCTGTTTTTGTTGGTTATCTGCCATATGGTAGTGATTTGGTAACAAAATCTGTTGTATTTTAAAACAACAAAAGTAGACATATTACTATGCATTGACCTCCACTTGAAGGGATTTTGGAATAAAAATCTAGACATTTGAAGTCAAAGCCAATTGGCAACATGCCATTGGAGATAATGACATTATCATCTGATGTGACAGCCAGGTATTAATTTTGGTGTAAGCCGTGTTGGAATCTGCCAGCATAGTACATCCGTTGTATCTCTTTTGAATAAGTGGCATAATACAAGCTTTTTCAAGAAGTTTGAAGTTTTGAATGAGTTTGCTGTTAGTCCGATATGTTTCCGAAATGGGAATTGTCAAGGCGAATTACAGTCCCTTGTTAAACCATACTGTTAGCATAAACAGTTGCCTTGGAGGCAACTTTTTTGAATTTGTCTCCATAGCACCCTGTACAGTTCCTTCTTGGACTTGATGGACCAGGCCTTATTTTTCTTTCTACTGCCATCATTACTATGACCTCCCTGGATTCCGTCTGCCATTGGTCAGCATCATCATTAGTCTGGACAACTTTCTCTTCCTCATGTTCGCGTGCGGTGTCTGGACATCTGCTTAATGTTGCTGGTGCTGATCGGGTGTTATAAACCGATACGTTCATTTCATCATTTTCATCAGGTGCTGGACAGGTGCAGTTTCTTTTGCATATACTTAGCCGTTTCTCTGTACGCTTGTTATCAGTTCAGACTAGTATTTGCCATGTTTTCTTTCATCAAGTCTTAAGTTACCAAATTCTGCATTTCGCATTGTTTGATCTTTGGGAAAATTAATTTGGTTTGCAATACTTTTTGTATTTCCAATGTCAACTACAAACTTATGGTAACAATTGCAATGGGAATGCCATGAAGTCCTGAGGAAACTGGGGCACAACATTGTGTGCCTGGCTGGCAGTACTTTCCTCCTTTTATTTGTTTGATACACATCACCATATAATAATATCAAATAGATCTCAAGGCTTTGCACATAATATTGAAAACATAAATGCATGAGCACATAAATTTAATAGTTAATTTAACAATAAAAATATAAAAGTAACTGCACCAATATAAGCTACTCTGTGAACAATTTGTTCCCACTCCTCCTGGATTGGTGTTTGAAAGCCTTTGCTCATCACCCACTCCTCACATTTTACATAGAAGTGGCTGATATCAGCTCCATCCCTCCGAGACTCGCGAACAAATTGCCTCTGTATTGAAATAAAATAGATCAGATATTTTATAAAAGACTAAAAATAAAAAAAATAGACTAACTAACAAACAAGACGATACCCTATTTGAAGCTGATGGAGCTGTAATTGAGTCCTTATATTTATAAATTACTTAGTTAATTATTAACTAATAATGATTTTCAAATAATGCTTTAATAAATCACCAAGTCTATTTTAAATATAAATTACTTAGTATGTATTATTGTTGTTAAAATGTTTCAGATTCTTGACTTGATATCCCATCAGAGACTGCACCAACATATGCCTCCCTCTCTATCTTGTTCTTTTATGGTATCCCACTCCTCCTGGCTTGTTGTTTGGAGGCCTTAACTGATAACCCACTCCTCACTGCATCAATGTATGCCTGTCTATCTTGTTCCTTTATGGTCTCCCACTCCTCCTGGCTTGGTGTTTGGAGACACCCACTCCTCATATTTCACATAGAAGTGACTGATAGCTGCTCCACTCTTCTCCCACACAAATTGTCTCTATTAAAATAAAAGACTAAAAGACTAAAAATTAATTATAAGTTCCTTTAAATTTGTAATGTTCAAGGATAATTCTAAATAAGTACATAATATCAAAATATATAAATTGTATATAAATGATCTTTAAAATGTCCACAGAAGAAGCCAGAGTAATACAAAGAGGAAGATTGTTTCAATCATAAGGGGCTCCATGTTGTCAGTTTCCTGGAGCTATCAAACTTAGAATAGAATTGAGTCTACCAAGACCCAGATATTTGGATGGAGTTTATCACATTCACACTTGACCTGAGTGAGCTGCAACTTCACTGCCACATTCTCCCTTTTTTACATGACCACTTTTGTATTTAATCTTCTTATATTGTATTATTCCTTTTGCAAAAATAAATTTTTGAAAATGGTGAACAAATCTATACAATTTATTTTTAACTAACCTTGTGTTTTTCCCCACATGCTGTACATATGGAATTGTTTGCATATAGTTGCATGCGTGCCAGTTGTTCCACTATGACTATAATTTATTTGAGAATCCTACTGACAATAATACTTATGCATACATGTACTTACTGCAAATGCACAACACACGTATGTCGAATTGTTCCCAAACATCACTTTCACAGCTTTGGAAATGGCTGCAGAAGAACGAAAGGGAGACCACATTGCCTTTTCTTGGTCATCACACAGCCAGTAAGTTGGAATGAGCTCCACTTCATTTGTGTCAATGAATTCAACCACAGCATACATTGTACATTCTCTGTTGCTAAACATATTGAATAATTTTGAATTTGAATTACAAATTGATATTGTGACCAATTTCCAAAGAGTATGGTACTTGAAAATAAGGCGGTGTTTAATTGTGTGAGAGGGAATGGTCCATGATGTACAGTGAACAGAGGAGCTGTCTTTTAAATGTCCACAGCTTGGGCAAAGCAGGGAATCTGCCATAAAATCAATGACAAACATAAGTATTGGAGTATGGGTCAAAATATTCTGGAATCAATACAAGTCACTTACCACCTCGGTGAAAATCACAGGACAGATCTTGGACCAGGTGATTCAAGCATAAAAATATGAGGCATTGTGTACATGCGGCAAATACTTCACCGTTGCATATGTAACATGCACCTGAACAGTTTTTCTTTATGTATGCCCTTGTACTTTGGTATTGTGAATGATCCATATCTGCCTCATTTCCCAATCATCTTTCGAATCTCATGTAGATGTAGAAGAATAAGGAAAACGAAATGGAGTATGAAGCTCAAATTTTCAGGATTTTACTTTCTCATCAATATCTATCACCACACAGCAAAAGAAAAAAATTGAAGAGGTGCTGCGGTGCACATCCCTGGAGTTGACATGGAATGGCTCATCTGCTTCCAAATCTCCTCACGAAGTTTGGTGTAAGCAGTGATGGAATCTGCCAGCATGGTACATCCGTTGTATCTCTTTTGAATAAGTGGCATAATACAAGCTTTTTCAAGATTGAAGATGGCTTTCTTGTTGGCATTTGGACAATTTATTCTTAGGTCTTCTATTAGTTGTTTTTCCACTTCATGTTCCATCTCCATTTGCGGACCCCAGTCTTCCTTCATGATTTAATGGAGGTAAACCAATGGTGAGAATAGTTAAATATTAGTGTGTTTAGGCTAATGAGAGTTGATCAGAAGTTTTCTGTCACGTGCCAGTATCACTTTCTGTTTCCTTTTCCAACTTTCTAATATTTTTGGTGTTTAGGCCTACTTTAATCCTTCTCATTTTTTATTCAATCATCTTTATTAACTAAAAGAAGAGAAACATAACCCCAAGATCAACGGAGATCCATACCGATCTCAGGTAAGGGAAAACACAATTACAAACAGAAAATACAAAAAACAATGAGGAAATACATCATGGCAGGCAGAAAACTGTTAAATGACTTCTTGGACATTCCATTTTGGCTCATGTCTGGAATTAAAGATCAAGTATGATGACATGAGAATAGACTTGGTTATTTGGTCTTTCAATTCCTTGAAATTTTTTGAGATGTAAGTTGTTTTGACAAAGGAGTCTAATGTTATTATAAAACCTAGACTTTTACCTCATCCAAATGCTGCACAAGTGCAGGATATATCTCCCACATATTGTTCATCGCTCTCAAAGTGTGAGGTAGCCAGCGAGTGCCTCCCACACATGTTGGAACAAGGGCCTTGCAAGCTTCTTTCAGGGTGGTTCTGTTCAGGTTGCTGCCAACTTGGTCCCCATATCACCCAGTGTTGTGCCAATGCCATTCGTTACTGCCTTCTCCAGACTTGTCAAAATTCCATCGGCATCAGCTTTGGGAGTACCAACAATACCAACAAACTTGACATCTATGTTCCCTCCTTGCACGTACGCACATACACCATCTCATGCTCAATGGAAAAGGATGCATCTGCTTGCATGTACACACTTTGGTTTGTTAACCCACTGACTTTTGTTTACTTCTGTCTCAGGTGAAAGTCAACAACCTCATCTATCACAGGCTTGACATTTGCCAAACCAAGTGTGATGTACTTGTAAAGGATTGGGTGAAGGAACCTTGGCAATTGATATGTATGAGAGACGGTGTCATCAACCTCCCAATGAACATGTTTAATTTCTGATCATTTTCATTCATTCTGTAGCGTGTGTCTGGTCCATCTCAAAGCAAACAAATTCTTGGAGTGGCCCACCAGGATCTGTGCCATCTTCTATTTTGAAGTGGATATTGCTTATCAGCAATACCCGCATTCCTTTTAGCACATCTTTTATCTTTACAATCAGCAGATTTGCTGGCTTCAACTGCTGAATTAATTTCAAACAGGAGTTATGCCAAGTCACGCCTTTCTATTCTTATTGAAAGTTTTCATCAGAGTGTCTTCTCATTGTGGAACGTATGTTGTCTTCAACATGTACACCCTTCTCATTTATATGCAGTATGTACTGTCTCTGTTTGGGAATAAATCACAATCATAACCACACCTTCTTTTGGCACACAGATACAGGGGCAAAAGTTTCAACCAAGTGCTGTTATAAATCTCTTTTACTGTAGAGTCCATTATGGTTCTTCCTTGAAAATCCTGCATTGTCATATCAAATGCATCCATCTTAAACCCCTGAAAAAAAAGTTCCTTTCCTAAATCAATCAGACCATTCTGTTGACATGTTTGGTTTACTTTGATATGGCATGTTCCACCACCCAACTTCAATCTAACTTGTTTGTATTCCATTCCATCATAATTCATCCACCCCAGCTCGACTCTTCTTTTGTCTTTCTTTGGTTTCACCTTTTTGCTTTCTGTAGCTTTGGCTGAATGATTGTGCTTGCAGAAGTCCTTTTTTTGTAAGCGATTCAAAACATCTCTCCCTTTCAACTTGCCCATGTTGGCTACCTTAGCTTTTGCTGTTAGTAGTACTATATTATTAAAACTTTCTTTAGGCAGGGTAGCTCCTTCAATGTTGAAGCTCAGATTTTCCAATGAAGCCCTGCAAGTACATAATTTTATATTTTGAAGACTTCTGAACTGCAAGGGATAGACATACCCTGTAAATTGCAAGCAATGACATTGCCATATTGTGACAAACACCACTAAGCAAAAGCAATAATCTTCTCGTCTGCGTCCGTGTTCTTTGCTAACATTTCTCTCGTGTTGTTGATGTATTTTGTCCAATGACCCAATAAGAACTCCTCCAAGCTATGGGTATTCCATTCAATGGGTACTGAATCATCCAGAATGGTTAGTAAGTACACTGGAAGCACCCTGCAGAAGAACATGCAGTAATATTCTTACATAATATACATACATACATACATACAGTTCCCCCTAATACTTTTAAAAATATTTTACGAAATGTAAAAATGTAAAATGATATGTATAGCCCTATTTGTTTCACCCCTGTGGACCAATTTATAGCACACATCATTGCATTCAGTCACAATGGCTAGTGTAAGAAAAGATGCCGTTTTAAAAGTTGCACCTGAGCCCATAGCAGTCAGGTTATTTTGATTAGGGATTCAATCATGTTTCACCATTGTTCATCAATGATTAACAACAATGCGTCTGCGTCATCTGAGCCCATAGCAGTCGGGTTATTTTGATTAGGGATTCAATCATGTTTCACCGTTGTTCATCACCGATTAACAACGATGCGTCGTCTGCATGGTTTACTTCGCAAGGGCAGCTTTTCTCTTCCTCACTTGCTGCTTCTCCTGATGGATTTGTTTTCGGCTTTCGTTTGCATCCATGTTGGGTCACCTAAACCAAATGAAAACAATACAATGTTGTATATTTTGTACACTATATCACCTCTGGGGGGCACTCCCATATATTGGTACGTGTGCCTGTCAATAGACACACTTTTTTGAGGCAAATCTGCCAGCCGATGACCCCCTTTTTTCATCGGCTTACACCCAATGACTCTCTTTTTGTTATACTTGCACATGCTTGCAATATACACACATTTGTAAAAAAGTTTTGTTCATTTTAGAATGAACGGTAGGAAGTATCCGCTTGTACAATTTCACTCCCAACAAGTGATACGCGTTTATTAACCTATAATTGAAAAATGTCATTGATATATAAAACTAACCTTTTGCAACTTAGGCTCTTCAGCTTTTACAGTTTCTTCACCAACATGTACTGTTGCTGTTACTTGTGACATGGGCTGCTGCGGCTGTTGAACTGATGTTGCTGTTACTTGTGACATGGGACCTCCATTAGAGGCCCGGTTTGTTGTGTTCCATTCTTGTACATGTACTTCTGGGAATAAAGGAGGAAAAGACCAAATAATATTAACTAGACAACTAGATCATTATCTTGTGCAAGAAATAGGAGAAATTGTACAAAATAATGCACTTGTACTGAGATGCTGATGCGTCTCAGACTCATCATAATCTCAGTATGACTTCATGTGCAATTTGTTGTACACTGAATTTCATTCAGTCACAAAAAGTGATAAACATTATTAACCTATAAGGGGGCACACCATTCAATTTCCGGGTGTTGGTATGGGAGTTTTTGGGGAAAAAAACTTCGCCCTGAATAGATACCCGGACTCGTACATGGATCAGCACATCCATGAAAGTAAGTCTTGCTGTGAAACAACTACAAAGTAAAATAGATACCGGCTTACCATCTTCAGATAATAAGTTTGTACTCCAACGACACACTGCAGACGACACACAGAGAGCGCCGGTCACCCCTTTTCTACAAAGCCTCACTCCATCCTCGTTCGCCGTTTTAGCCACTTAAATTAGGAGCACGCTTTCCTGGGTTGTGCGATGAGCTGATTATAGTTCAGTTAGTTCAACAATCAATAAAATTGCCAGTCTTTGATAAACTTTTATTATAATCCTTGTCACCAGACCACTTCAAAAGGCAGGGTGTATCACTGATGCATACAATCCATCCGTTTTATGACTGAGCTTTCCTGAGGCCCGCACATAGCTAGGGGAATCCTGCCTTCTTTCTGTGTGAAAGCGTGGTAGGGTATTTCAATATGAGCCCTTAGGGTTCTTGTTATGTTTTGGTGTGCTTTTGGTGAATTTGCGTGTTTCATCTGAGGCTTCCCAGTATTTGCCACCAGGCAAGTGTTCGAGGACAGTTTTTTTGGACATATAGTTACAGTGCAGCTAAACAAGGTGTCAATGGTGGCTGCTGCTGAGTCATACTCATTATATTGAAGCATGGCTTCCAAAATGTGGTCCCTTTCAAGACATTCTTGAAAGAATACCGCTACATCGCTACAGAATAGTTCTCAATGCCCTCCATTCGTTATTAGGGGAACAAATTCTGGAGATTCTACTGCCCACAGAGAGATCATGGTCTCATCCATTACGATGTCACCACCAAATAAGTCTGATTACGTTTACTAAAGGGCTCCAGGATTTGCACTCATTTGCTTCAGAGACACCAACACTTTTATTTTGTTGATTCCATCAACATGGTTAATTTCATTATCAGCGCTGGTGTTAAATATCTTCATCCAAGGTCCACTGAGATGTTTCCTGATGAGGCCAAGGACTTGCAAGTCTTTCAGTAACGACGATCTAAGTCCACCAAGGGATGTTCCACTTTGAAGCATTTTCAGGAAAACATAATAATACTTGATCAGAACCCCTGCATTGTGAAAGAGGATGTGTAGGCAGATTCCTCTATAACAAGGAAGAATGTTCCTTAGAAGATTATTCCTGTCCATTAATGTTGTGAAGCCTTGAGGGTCACCCTTGCCATCCTTATATCTCAGCTTTTTGAATTGTGCAACTGTGATGCAGTCTTTTCCATAGAGTTGGTTGGCCTCTTAACTCTTCAGTTCCTGTACACGCAGTGGCTATGGAATCCAGGGGGTGGAGGTGACAGTTTAGCTCATTGATCTCCTTCCCCCACTCACTCTTTACAGTGTGGTGTGCAGCATGGTTAGATGCACATCTGTCACTCATAGAATTGGTGATTTTTGAAATTATCACAATCCTTGTGTCTTCATAAGACACTTCATCATGGAAGCAGCAGTACAATGTAGGTTATTGCAATATAGTGTACTGTTTGGCAGATGCGGTTGGCATAATCTTCACCTGTACCGCCAGGAAGTTTATCAACAGATGCTGATACACATTTATATGTGTCCCTTCCTGCATTGTTGCGTTGAATCTATGGTCACATTGTCATTTTCTAGTATGTTTCTGCTGCATGTAAAACAGAAATTGATCCAAGTTCACAGGACATCATCTCCACAGCACTTCTTGATGGAACTTGGTCTGGAGAATGTCCTGCTCGTTTGCTAAATTGTTTCAGCAAAACTGGAATGTTCACTGTGGGAACATTATTAACTATACAGTTAAACACTTTGATCCTAGTGTTTGATTTGGTTGGGATTAATCAAAACTACAAATCTGTGGTAATTTCTTTAAGAGCCATGTTTTGATTTTGTAGATCTTTGATAACATTATTCTGTTCTGTTATCTCTCCTTTAAGATTTTTTAATTCAGTTTGGATCTGGGTGCCAAATTCGGCAGATTTGATTCTTAGTCTGCATGTTTTTTCATGTTTCCGGAGGTACTTTCTCAGTTATTTTTTGGTTGGACTAGACTTTCCTATAATTATACCTTTTTCAACATCCCCAGAGGGTGTTTATCGTTTTTCTTGCCCTTGACACTCACAGTTTTGTGAAAAACCATTGCCCCGAAATTGTGCTTTTTGTGAATCTGGTCATATGATTTAACTGTCGCATTATGTAATTAAGATACACATGGTCCAAATACTACTGTTAAACTTGTGTTTACTGTCATATATTGCTTTGTGATGTCAAGTTAAAGCCCTTTCACAGTAAGTTTTTGATGTGTGTGCATGCATTAAAACATGTATATTGATTATAACATGTATCTTTCATATTTTTTCCCCAAAACGTTTTTTTTTTAAATTTAATTCAGGCTGGAGGCTTGATGCAGGTCATCTAGTCTTTTGGGTACCTGTTTTTGCAATCCAAAATTAGAAGCAAAGGTGGATCATAATATATGTGATGCGATCATGGAAGTAAGAGACATGGAAGTTGGTCGATCCAACACCTATTGAATTATTTACGTAACATTCTATAGAGGGTACGTATCAAGCTATTGTGTTAACAATGTAGTCAGTGTGTCTTTGATGTGGATCAGACTTGCCGCCTTTATTGCCAGTTCGTTTATTTACAGGTTTATTATTACGAGTAAAAATCGTGTTTTTCTTGATTATGTTTCAAGTATGTTGTTTATTTTCGGAAAAAAGTGACAGGGGTGTTAGATTTGTAATCCATAATTACAGAAATCCAATCAAAATATCGATCTCTACCCTATACTTACATATTTTCTTAAACTTCAAAATATTAAAAATCATGCATTTACTTCTAAACCGCTAATTAGCCGTAAAAATTGATATGCGCACTTGGCACATGCGTTACATTATAAAATTAATCTCGCATCTATTTGTGTGCCCGGGGATGCCCGAAATTGCTGTTGACCAAAATGTTCCAGAGTCGGGTATTATTTTTACATTCTGCGTAAAATAAGTTGTATTTCATTCATTTTCTGTTTTAAAACTGCTATCTGAGAGTCTAGCATATATATATACATTTAATCGGTAGGTTTTCACATAATTACATACCTTCAATAAAATTGAATAAATTAAAATGATAGCATTCTGATCATTACGTAGGGATTTTATAAACTCGGTTTGTGTTCATAAAACTAGTCATGCACTGCGGTAATATAACACAGCCCATTGTCAGGACTTAGTACACGACCTCGTACTGCTATTGATTTTTAAGCGGGAACTTTGATTTTAGACATGGTACACGTTGACCATGCGTTGACTCAATTGTTCCCCTTCCACCTGTACTTCTTTTGTTCAGTATCGCGGCAAGTATGATACTCACTTTGATGTAGTATTTGACCAGCTTCCATGTCTCTTACTTCCATGATGCGATCAAGCAAAATCAGTCGGAACTCAGAAATATTAAAATTTCAGTTTCTTATAGGATAGTGAAAAGCATTTACAAAGCTGCATTTTGCAGAAATCCCATTGAAAATGAACAAACAGTTCCAATGATATGAGCAATTTCCAAAACAAGAGGAAACAAAAGGAAATATTTCCTTTGTTTGGTTATATCTCAAAATCAATATTTCCGAGTTCCGACTGAGTTTGCTTGATCGCATGACATATGTAGGAAAGGGAGAATGTTTTAATTAATCAAGGTAATTGATGCTCATGGAAAACTTTAAAATATACCATGGAAACTCACATGGCTGGTACTAATTCCCACTTGAGAAAGTGTCTGCAATCTTATTGGTTCTAAGCTGTGTAATATGACACAATGACAAAGTAACACAGTTCAGAATATGCATCATTATTTGAACCAATCAGAGGTGCATAGCAACAATGGGACTGATTGATTCTAAGCCCTAGGTAATTCCTTGTATGTAAAATGTAGGATTTAATTTGATTAAAATTTGGTATACATTTGATTAAGGGCTCATATTGAAATTCCCTTACACAGGAAGCCATCCTGCAGCTTTCCTGTGCTAACCTTCTTTTGTTAAAATCCTGGGCAGGGTGTATCACTGATGCATATAATCCATCCGTTTATGACCAAGCTTTCCTGAGGGCGCGCTTAGCGAGGGAATCCTGCCTTCTTTTGTGTGAAAGCGTGGTAGGGTATTTCAATATGAGCCCTAATATTTTTATATGAATTGAAGTGTTTAAGAATGAGAAAAGCATATTGTTTTTAGCCGCTGTCATGTTTTTAGCGGCTTTGCTTCGTTGTTCTACTTACAATGATGATGTCGCCTGTGTTATATGAGACAATAGATGCACAACAATACCTTTATTCTCGAGTTATGGAACACCATGAAGATGCTAGTCAGGGTTGCCAAACCCGCGATTCGGTAGCCCAATTGGGCAACTTTTGAAGATTTCTCCCGCAACTTTTGACAATTTCCTGTCTCATAGAAACCAATGGTTAAGAAAAAATTTGGGCAACTTTTCAACATTGGCTCCCGCGACTTCCGATAGTTTCCTGCCCCATAGAAACCAATGGTAAAGAGAAAAATTGAGTGACTTTTCGATTATTTGACCCGCGATTCGGGCTGAAATCTTTTGGCAACCCTGATTGCAGGTTATATTTCTCACAATTCCCAGATACCTATCCACATTCCTTTTGTATTATACTGACATCAGCTTTTTGCAGGGCAAAGCAAAAATGTGACATGATCTGGTCCATGGAGGCCAAAGGAGGCATTTTTGAAAATTGAGTTATAGTTATTCCCTCATACAAACATTAAAGCTATCATATACTGAAAACACCCAAGGTGTAGCATACTTGGTTCTAAAGTTATGAAGTTTTGTGATGTCTTTTTTACTCCATATATTTGCCCTTATCTCAATTTCAAAATTTGCCACTTTTGGCCTCCATGGCCCAGATTGTGTCATATATGTGGTGTAATCAAGCAAACCCAGTCTGAAGTCAGTCATATTCAATTTTCCAGTTTTTTATTGGATTGTAACAAGCATTTGCAAAGCTACATTTTGCTGAAAACCCTCATTGAAATTGGACAATCAGTTCAAAAGATATGAGCAATTAAAGAGTTTCCAAAACAATAGGAAACAAAAGGAAATATTTCCTTTATTTGGCTATATGCTTGATCACATCACATATATTTGTGCTCGGTTAATCGGTTTAAGGGTACCTCACAGGTTATATAATTTGGGATGGTTTCTAGTCATCTTGTAATTACCTGTATGCTGCACTGCATCGTACTGGAAACTACTGCATTGCAATATCGCAATGAAGTTAAATACATTTTAACTTGGAAATTCGTTGAGTTGCAGTTAAAGAGTAATCAATATATCGGCATCGCAAAGCAACGCATCGCAAATGCGATGGTAGTATGAACGGACCTTAAGGAGTGAAAAACAATATAAAACTCAAGGAATTGAACTTTGTGATTTTACGAAGGTGAATTACTAGAGGTGAAGTTTTCAATGATTCAAATGTTAGGTTATGGACAACAATATTACAATAAAATCTTGGTGTTTGCCATTGTAAAGTTTGGCTTCAGTGGACCAGATCATGTCACATACAGTAAAATATGTTGTTTCATTGTATTCAGTGTTTCGTATCTTATCAATTACCATAACTCATTTTGTATCATACTTGTAAAAAGCAGATTATATAAAATAAAGTGCAATGTCTGAAGGCACAGTCAAGAAAAATTAACTTGGTCTGTAGTTTTATTGATAAAAAGTCCAGTGAAGGATAGTTCAACTCAGAAGTAAACTGTGCACTAAAAGTATTGTATTAATGTTAAACTTAAATCAGAGGAAATTTCCTTAAGGGCTGGGGTATGAACGTTTGGACAGTATTTATTGTGGGACATTAGAGCACATCAGACATATCGAATTGCATTCTGAATACGAAGAATGTCATTCTGATATCAAATAACTTAATTCGCAATTTAATACACATTTTATGGCAAATCATTAAAAACTGATATTTTTGATATTTAACAGTACTTGAAGTAAACTTTATAAATCTGATGATTTATACTTAAAGTGTATGTAGGTGGGATGAAAAGCCGACGATCAATTGAAAATTCTGACCTTTCGTATTAAAGATATGGTGTTTTTTTTCCCAAAACACCAAAAAAATTAGGTCTTTTTGGGGAAAAAATCCATATCTTCAATATGAAAGGTCAAAATTTTCAATTGACCGTGGGCTTTTCCTCCCTGCTACATACACTTGTCATTAGATTTATATAATTTACTTCGAGTACTGTTATATATCAAAATTTGAAAAATATCAAATTTTTATAATTTGTCATAAAATTTGTATTATATTGTGATTTTCAAAAAATGAAAATTATTTGATATCAGAAAGACATGCTTTGTATTCAGAATGCAATTCTATAGGTCTGAGGTGCTCTCATGTCCCACAAAAAATACTGTCGAAACGCAATAAACGCTCATTTTAGATCCGTTAAGGAACTAACACACAAGGTATTAGGGATTCAATCATGTTTCACCATTGTTCATTACAGTTTAACAACGATGTGTCTGCGTCGTCTGCATGGTTTACTTCGCGAGGGCAGCTCTAATTCCTAGAGTGAAGTAAACCACACAGACGTGCCGGACACAAGTTGTTAAACTGATGAACAACGGTGAAACATGATTGAATCCCTTCAATTTGTGTCCATTTAAAGGGGGGTTATACCCTAACACCCTGTGTGAAAGATTAAGGTCATGTCTTCCATGGAGGATGTATTGGAATAGCACATTGCCATTGAATTTCCTTCCAACTTTCTAATGACAAACAACGCAAAGCCACTGAAATCATCATGCCAAATGAACCCATTTAATGGGGCGGAAAATCGCTTGAATAGCTTGATTTGTCATTTTTGAAATCTTTCCTTTTTCATGTTAATTGCTGTATGTTGCTCAAATCAGGTCATGGAATTCAGTGAGGTGTCAAAATGTGCAGAACACATTTCTCCATCCTTTGAATGAAGTTATTTTCAGTAGGAAAATGGTCTTATTTAAGTGTTACATATACTTTTGTGCATAGTTTAAATTCCTCACCAAATGGCAAACTGTCCTAGTTTTAATCAATTCTGTAATCAAGGCCGTTTTTATCATCAGCTTTATCATGGTCACACTGCAATGAACAGTCGCCATTTGAAAAGTCCAAATTGTCAGTCGGTCGTAATTTGCCATGTGGTCCGGCGCACACACTCACCGACAGCTTAAATCGCAGGTTAGGCCTGTGGATCCTGGTTAAATCATGGCATGGGCATCTAGGCATGTGACAATTTACTTATATCCTTACAGCATGTACGTCGTAGACTGATATTGGACTCTTTGTCATTTTTGACATTTTCTGACAAATATACCTTTTTCAGAGTCTTGGCTAGCAGTGATGTAGCTTGTGACATCATCACAGAGTCTTCATTCAGTGTAGTCACATGACTATCTAATTGGGTGGTCTAGTGTTAGAATACGACCTGCCTGCCATTAACGATGATCTGCTATGTTCCAGTTGAGTGTAGCTTTTTGTGTCTGATCTCTTTGGCTTCCCTGATCTTCCTGTTCCTGCCCGCCATTTACGATGATCTAAACTGAGCTCAAAAAGAAACTTATAAATTTTTGAATTACAAGGTGATATCTTAAAATCCTGTACATCAAAATGAACCAAAATTACATGCAGGTTTACTTCAATACTCTACTCTAAATACATGTCAGTAACCAAGCAGTTATCAAACTGACACAACAGCAAAATGCACTGACATGGAACAGCTTCCTGGACCACATTCACAGCCCAATTATTGGCACCCAGCACAAGAAATCTGTGAGAAGAGTACAAGATCCTTGCACACATGATAATTCCCAAAGAGTAAGTGGAATAGTGTGGAACAAGACCTGTTTCTTGAAGAAAGTGTGTGAAAAGCAGAAAGCAGCACCATTTATTCATGTGCGCAAGGATCTTGTATGCATTTTTACAGATTTGTTATGCTGGGTGCCAAATATTGGGCTGTGAAAGTGGTCCAGGAAGCTGTTCTGTGTCAGTGCATTTTGCTGTTGTGACAGTTGGACAACTGCATGGTTACTGACTTGTGTTTTGAGTAGAGTATTGAAGTAATCCTGTGTATAACTTTGGTTTATTTTGATGGACAGGATTTTAAGATATGACCTTGTGATTCACAAGTTGTGAAAATTATAAGTTTCTTTTTGAGCTCAGTGTACTAACCGAGCATTGTAAACTCTATGCTGAATGAAGACTCCCATGATTGTATCACAAGCTACATCACTGCTAGCCAAGACTCTGACAAGTACATCCTTGTTTAAAACATTCAAGACAACAAAGTAAATGACTCAACATTGATGTGTTTCTTTATACTTGACATTACAAGCATGCTTTGGGTCAGTTTGTTTTTATTTCATAATACAAATCATATTCCAATAAATTGCAAGATAAATCTGTTTTTAATATCTATGTAAACTACTATACTACCAACAGAATAATGCATATTATTTGAGTCCATTCATTATATCCTATGTAAGTTCAAAACATATAAGGTAGGGTATCATTACATGTAGGGCCAAAAGTTCTCTTATCGTGTAGGCCTAAATAATGGCAGAAAATAAGGAAACAGAGAAAACTGACAAAATAAGCAGCTAGTTTAATTCCATTTCTTTGGCCTCAATTTCCCTGAAAGTCTGACTCCTTACAGTCTGAAGCTGCAATTTACCAGTTAATTTGTGTCTTCTTTTTGCAGCCATGTTTATGTAATTGTTCCACTGCTTACATTATTCAAAGAGATTACTAGAACATTACAAACCATAATTATAGCAAATGGAGACTAAAACATTCCCTAGATTGCAAAATGTCAGTATTTTCATCAGCCATAACTCTGTGGATCAGGTCAGGGTGGTCATCAGATGGGCCATTAATTACTCAAGCCATGGGTTTGGATTAATGAAAATAGGTAGTTGAGAAAAAACAGGAATTTGATTATTCAAGGAAACAAAACTTTTGGCTCTAATTTTAGGAATTATTAAATATTCCACACTCCTAGAAGTAACATTAAAATACCATTCAAACAAGAATTGGCTATATTTGTAGTGGGCTAAAATATCCCAATGTGTTTGCTGTGATCATGTATGTATAGGGGCATCATATGAGGTATTTGGAAGCAAACCCAATCTTGCTTTAGGGGGGTTTGTCCGGGGCAATTGGCTGCAGGGTATCACCCCTTCCTAAGTTTTTTTGGCTCTTTTTATGACAAATTACCATCCAATTACAGAAATGCAAAAAAATCTGGCATTCTGGTAATTTCCAGAAGATTTACATCCCTGTCTGTATAGATCAATATTTTGTGAGTGACTGATTCCATTTCAACATGGCAAGCACCTGTATATATTTCAATTATAATCACAACAAAAACAAAATTTGACATTATATTTTGAGAATAAATTTGTGATCATGAAATCATTTGATCATTTTGGTTTAGTAGTTGAAATCAGATCGAGCAAAACTATTTTTTTCATCACATTTAATGTTTTACAACATTGATCAGCTCGTAATAGGTGAGAATTATTCGGTTTTTGTTACTGTGCAAGTCAAAAATGTCCAAACTTAAATTCACAAAAGCATGTGTCAGTCACGCAATACACAAAGCGCAATTTGAGTAATGTAAAGAGTCCCGCCTATTACGAGCTGATCAGAGTATATATGGATTGTAAAGACATTGCAAAATGAAACTCAAGTTGAGAATAATGCCATGTTGGATTTCACAGTGGCAGATTTGAATCATGTGTGCTAACCTAATCCCGCGGTGGATATACACCTGCATAGAAGGGCGATTTGTCCATACGCAGACAACTCAATTGCGTAAATGCACTGATTAGAATCTTCCACTGCAAAATCCAACATTGCGTTATGCTCAACTTGAGACAAGACACACTATAGAACCTAACAACAGGAGTTACAAAATCTGTTACAAACACAATATTGTAATGCAATAGCAAAGCGTCTTCAGCAGATGGTGATGCTGTGATGATATCTTGTCTACATCATGCTATAATGCTGTGATGATGTAGACAAGGTTTCATCACAGCATCACCATCTGCTGAAGATGCTTGTCGAGCTAGTGAAAACGTTCCAGGTGAGCGAAAAAATAGTGTAGTGTTGAGGTAAACTCTTCAGTTACTTAGATGATGTTCCTGAAGTACTGAAAACTTGCTACAATAGATACTTGCATAAAATAATACATCTACTATGATATCGAGCTATCCCAGTTGCAATCCATACACCCTCTATGGAAGACATGACTTTAATCTCCCACACAGGGAGTGTGAATTTCAAATGCAGTCACCAATTCAGGTAATCCCATTTGAAATTTACACTCCCTGCATGAAAGATTAATGCCATGTCTTCCATAGAGGGAGTATGGATTTCAAATGGTATAGCTCACTGTTTGTTAGAATTAGTTACCATGTCCATATGTCATATTGTCCCTAGTGACATAAACTGTGCCCATTTTATACACAAAACCACAACTACTATGAGAGGGTTTATACATTCTATTATATATCATAAATAGACAACTGAAAAGGAATACTCACCCTTGATAACATCAGAATAAACATGTACATGTAAGGTGTAATTGGTTCAAGGTGGCAAAAAGTAAGAACTATTCGCTAGCTTTTAACAGATAACTGATTAAATGACAAACTTGCAATTTTAAATCATTAGAGTTGCATCCATTTAACCACTAGACATTTGATATGAGCTTGTCACATGATAGTCACATTTTATATCAGATTGGTCACATGATAGTCACACTTGATATCAGATTGGTCACATGATAGTCACATGGCATGGGAAAAATACATAAATGTATTGAAATTGGTACCTATTGGTTTCATGCCTAATGCAACATGGGATTCTCTTTATATGACCACAAGTTTTAGAACATTGATCTACAACAACTGATTTTATATACGGGTGTGCCGTCGGATATCACGCCGGTCAATGTGTGGACTACAGTACTGGTGCAACCAGTCACTGTGTGAAAATGGTCATGCTTTCGCCAGATGTGGCTCCGACTTCATCAGGTCCTGATATCCGACGGCGAACCCGCATATAAAATCGGTTGTTATGGAATCCCATTGTGATTATTAATCTATTTATCTAATTATTAATCTATAAATTAGGTGCTGTCCATAATCACTTGAAACTGATGGGTACCAATCATTCTGATACAGCATGTAGCTTTCTATCAGCTTCCATCTGCCACTGACTGATCACTTGGACCACCAGATGCTCATAATAAATACTGCAAATCTGGACAACTAAATTGAACATGCTAATTATACACATTTGTTTTTGTCAACTCATAATCACAAACATTCACCCAAATCTTACAACTGAAAATGTAACAGCAATAAAATATCTACAAAATTATCAAAAGAAGACAATATAAATTTAGTACTCTAAACATATACCATACATATTTGGTTGGTAGTATTGTCCTATTGGGGGGAACCATTGAGGTATATAAAATGGTCAAATGGAGGGTGCAAGAAAAGAGAGGGATCAATGTTATTCCCTGAATGTATACTCCACATGCACATTACACCTGGGGTGATTTTTGAACCAGATTTTACAAGCCGACCAAACAAAATTTTCACCATGGGATTAATTTATGGTTACTAAAGAGTTGAATTGTGTTCTACTCAGTTACAATATGACAGTGTTGCATGCTTCTGATTGATAATAAGAAATCAATGTCAGGCAATGACTTATATCATGGAAATAAGAGAATTCTCTTATTTCCATGCTTATATCAATGCTAAATTTTACAACAATGCCACTATAACAACCTGCCAAGTATGCGCTCTTCTCAAAATAAGGTGTATGACAGGAGTGCGTGGCATACCAGATACAGAAGTTGTTGGTAGTACATTTTGGTATTTGATTATATGGTTCAGGCCTTGCCGTCTAGATTTTAAAAGCGAGTGGTCAATCGCTCGCTAGCATGATGCTAGGTGAGTAGTCGAACCATGCACTCTATAGTACTATGTAGTGGTCATATCACTCTCTAAGTGCGACAGATCATTCATACCAATATGAAATACTTATGGGGTGTTGAATAACCTCTCCTTCAGGAATTAAGGCTCATTCATTACAATATACCGAATGAATAATATTGATGTGCTGAAACTTGAATGCAAATTGGGTAAAATGGTGATTCGCAGTGAGCGATATTTAGTATCTATGGCGAGTGTAAAATCGCTCGCTAGAAATTGAGTTTGGGCGAGCGGTGGCAAGGCCCGATGGTTCCCTAGTCAGATGATCATCCTGAAAAATACCTTAATGGTTCAGAAACATTGTTTCACATGATGATGCGAGTATACATAGGGCATAAGTGAGGGTGCGGGAGGTAGTATAGGATGAAAGGGAAGAAGAGGACAATTATACTGCTGCTTTGTTTATACAACTGTCTCAGTCAAGTTTAACTCTTATCTACAGTTCTACATAATGAATACAGATCAAATAGAAATCAGGGGATTGGTTGTTCATTTTGCAGAAATAAGATGTACAGCAGTATGCTAGTCTACATTAGTTGATAAACAGGTGCCCATCGAAGGTGATGCTGAGTAGGCCAATCAGTTTTGCCATCAATTTTGTGCTGGTGCTTCACAGGGAATTAAAGCTGAGAAAGTGGAACTCTGCCATGATGGAGGTGAAAATGTTTACCTATGGGTTGTTTTTCTTTTGGTCAGCATGATGTTGCTTGCACTAAATTGCTTCATTGCATTGGCTGTTTTGACTGTTCCATTTCACACCCTCTGACATGAAGGAGATACTGTTCCACTAAATGGAAAAAATGTAAGTTCTAATTTTTCATCAACTTCCAATAATTATAAGAGCAAAAGCAAATTAGTATTTCCTATGCGGAGAAAATTGATTGGAACTAAAAGACCCTGTACAGCCAATAGGTATTTTGAGAGGGTGTCCCTTTTGACAGAGGTGTGAATACCAGTGTGATTGATGGAGTAACAGAGACAAAAATGAGACAAAAATACTGCCCTCACTTCTGCAGGTCTTCTTAATTCTTGTGATATTGAGACTATATAATCTATTGCGGTAATAGCTTTTTTTGCAATACATGGATTTTGGGGTTGTCCTTTTAAAGTCAATTTGTACCGAAAGTCCTTCCCACAATGCAATATGCTCATAGAAATGGATTAACCTCTGAACTGCATCTACTGTTGTGAAATATGTCTATTACATTATAGGAAGAAATATCCAGATAAATTGACTTGCAATGAGAAACCTAGGAGCCACATATAGGGAGTAACTTTTTACACAGCTGGCCCAGTTGGCATCACCTTCATGGTCCTATAGCTATTTGCAATGAAATAATCTTTATACAGAAAACACATGTTATTTACAAAGCTATAATGCCCAAATAATTTGTTTAGAATATATGTTTAGAACTGGTAAACAAAAGACACATGATGTATAAATAAATATGTTACAAAATTTTAATCTCATTCTCTTGATTGACCATAACTTTATGTATTTCATGTAATAATTAAAGAATGTTAGTTTATGCCCGCAAAATGACTTGCAGGTTGGGTTATTTATATATACACTCTTTATTAATGTATTTTGGACTTTTTTGCCAATGTAGATTATGCACTGCATCAATACAAAAGTGGGGTCCTGTAGCATAGCATGACCCTGGCGTTATGCGAGTCTACACACAATGGGTGTACATTTTGAAAGCATCAAACTTCTTTGGTAGACACAATAACTGAAAACTGTTATACTCATATAAACCTGCATTTAAATGGAATTAGATGAATTAATTACATCTTTATCCATTTATTTGATAAGTCACTTTGCTTGATAATAATTATTTCAAAGTTACAGTCAACCAATTATCAGATGAGAAAGGCTAAACATATGCATATTACTACATCAATAGCACATGATGAATGAGCTAAATAAATACCAAGCATATAGAACAAGGTTTTCTCTTTTATATATCAATAAAGGCATTATAGTACATACACCAGAATTTTAACACCAAAATCACATGAGCTATTTACATTATATTTTCTATAGTACAATATAATTCATTTTTTCCAAATAATTCATGGTCACATGATGAGTAGTATTTCTATTTTGAGTTTCACAAACATTTGAATATATAATGATCTATACACAACATCAAAGTAAGTGTTTTTAAACTAAGTTAAATTCAAATTGTGCAAGTCATGTTGTATATTCACAACTTAAATTCTGTACATTTTTCTTGATACATTTTTTGTACATTACATTATAAATTTATATCATAGCAAATTTGTTATATGCTCATGTACTAAAATAATATCCATCATTTTAATTAAACACATCTAATCTACTAGCTGCTATGATGAGTCCTATGTCGTGGAAGATAAATTGTTTGGTATAGGGCTCCCCCGACCGTAGCACAAATATTGTGGGATCTGGGGGGAAAAAGTTGGTAGAGATCCCATTTATTAGGGTAGATATTACAAAAACCAATAAATTTGCATGTTTACATTCATATAAAACAATCTATACCATCCGTCAACCATTTTCAAATTTGAATATGTGATTTTATCAATTAATGGCACACTAACGGACAATAGCAGAGTCCCATACCGCAAAAGAAATAACTAAAAATTTCAGTGATCGTCCGACCATACTTTTCAGCGATTGGGAATCCTAACCCTACAATTAATTTTCCACAGCCTATTACACACTCTTCTAAATAGATCCAATATACTTACTATAAAATTTGGTCTAAAGAATCAGCTTGAAAGCACTTTTTGAGAGACAACAAAATATACACAAATCATTGCTGGTAAAATGGATTGAATACAAGGAAAATAAATACACTGTTATATAACACTATCATATATTATACATGTATACCTTGTGTTGCAATATTTATACATGGGGGGTTTGTTTTTAGTACATGAGTATATAATAATACATACAAATTACAATCTCATAGTTACAAGAGATAGTTCAATTATCTACTTACAATACATGATTACTGTGAACTTTGTCACTGTGTGTGGTGTAGATAGTTAAGCTTTATGACATATCTACTAATCTGCTGATATTCATTTTTTGCTGGTACATATTATATATTTTTTCTGATGACAAAATAGTTGTTCTGTAATAATACATGATTTGTACATAGACATAATACAAAGCAGTTTACTTCAAGCTACAATGGACTATTCCAGTTGAAATTCATACACCCTATGGAAGACATGACCTATAAATGTCCCACACAATGGGTGTAGACAGTCTCCCAATCAGGTGACCCCATTTGAAATTCACACTCCCTCTTTGGAAGATTAGTAAATAAGGGCACATCTTTGGAAGGGGTGTAAGGATTTCAACTGGAATGGTCCAATGATACAGGCAGTAGCACAGGTCCTGCATTTGGATGGGCACTGGCTCATGACAATCAAATCAGCACACTGGGTTCCAAATTTTGCACCATACTGATTCAAACCAACATATTTACTTTCACCGTTATTCATACTATTTTACAACATTTTGCATGATGTTCTGTCAGCATTCAATGATAATGAAAAGTTGACAAATAACTTACAAAAACAAGAGTTATTGAATCAAAGAGTGCATGAATTGTGACGTCACCTATGAGATATCACACTATACCAATTATCACCAACTTAAAAAAATGGGAATCATTTCTTTACCTTAGGCCCCGAATTTGACAAATCTAAAAAGTTTTTTAAGTTTTGGGAAATTTTGGCTCAAGATTCACATAATTGGGACATTTCCTGATTAATTTGAGAATATTTGACAAATATGAACCATCTGTATTCCAATATGCAATTTTCACACAAAAAAGACACCATCCTTATACCAACCAGAAAGGCAAAAATGAGGTCCATTTCAGTGGCATCATGTCCCCATATCCCCCTTACATCATATCTTAAAATCAATAAAGACAAAATACTAATTTAATAACTTTGGTATGTAAATAACAATCACTTTGATCATTCTCAAATAGGCATGCCTCAATACTACACACTGATATCAATCTCTCTCATATTGATTCTTGCATATTGATATCTGTAATGTTGATATGCCTATCATGTGTCAGTATCTATGTTAAATTTGCACAAACATTTTATCAAAAACACAGAAATTGCACACAAGTGAATCTATACTTTGTAGATCTAGTAACAAGGGCATAACATTCCTGCCTCTTTTGAGCTGATCAAAGTGCAAATAAGCAATAATTTCACAGACATGCTTTCAATGTGCTGTAGCATGTGCATCCAAGCTCTTGTTAAGTACACCAACTCATATGTGAACACTTTATTATGCCCCTTCTGCAAGTGCTATACTTGAAACAAGAAAAGGGGTCCATTTCACTAAACGTTTAACCCTTCATAACTCAAGTAACCGTTCGTAATATCTATTACTAGTACGAAGTATACCATTCGTAACCAAGTTTAGGGAAATGGAACTTAGGTTACGAACGATTTCGAGACTTACAAAGCTTCATAAAGTTTAGTGGAATGGACCCACGGTAAACCATCCCACTGTATATTTTTAGTTTTGTTTCATGTCCATTGTTGAGTTGTATAACAAGTACATATTTGGTAATACATATGAAAGAAGCAATATGGAAGAATTCAATGGTATTATACTAGTTTTGATACATTCTGTTAAAGTAAATTTTTCACTAAATGGCTCAGTTTGCATACTTAGGCAATAGCAAACCATGACATAAAAGAATTGAATCATCAGAACAAATGATTGGATTAGGCCTACAAATTGATCAGATCATCTCAGAGCTGATGAAAGAAAACACTGAGCCTGCAGGTTACTAATCTTGTAAACAAAATAAAACAAACAAAAACACTATAAATCAAGGTGCAAACTATAGGGCCCCAAGTATCATTGATGGCAGCAGAGTTCAGTGATTTTCCAGTGCAGCTGCTAGCTGTCAAATTTGAATGCATGAGGTCGCTGGTTCAAGCCCAGTAGAACTGTATTGTATCTTGTAGCATACTTTATCTTTGTGATTCCAAACCTTTATTGGAAAGCAAGTTAGACACTTATATCTCCATCATTTGGAGCCATTTATTTTGTTTTTCTCACTTTGCCAGGTTCGCCATCACAAAGAGTAAAGGAGACAAGCAGAAAAAGTGATCCTGCCCAAGAATCGAACCCAGGACCTCAGGTTTACAAGACCTGTGCCTTAACCACAGTGATCTGTAATCTGTTGGGGGCATAAATTGTCATGGTTTTTGTATAATGCCAAGTAACATCTTATTAACAATTCTTATATAACCTGTAAAAGTGCCCCATGCGATCCGCTGAGTGTGTACTGACTATTGCAAAATTGGCTTACCAAATCAGTAACGTCACCCCCTCTGTAGTCTTATAATACTATGCAGATGGTTTATAGTTGGGTGATATTTGCCAGTATGTGATGATGATGATGACAATTAAGGTAATCAAAAAGGGAAGTCAAGAAGACTAGAAAAGCACCTGTATCACTGCTGAAACAATATGCAAAAATGATTGTGTTGTAGATCATATCAGTGCAGCACACTATAAAAATCATCATCAGTTTGATGACTGCTTTTAACCAGTGTAAAAATATCCACTTTCATGTATCTACACAACCTCGATGACATGCAAACTCTATTATGTATTACATAGTACTTAGGTTGCTTGGGAGCAGTACTGAACTAGCATAGTAAATCTACAGGTTCAAAATTAGACATTGTGTTAACATTTAGTCATATTTATACAGTTTCATAGGTTTTTTTTTCACTTGGGCTGTGCCATTACAAGTGAACTTAATTAATGTGTACTTTGCATACTCAAATTTCCTGTGTTCTATACTTTGCTCTTCTACTGAGTTTGGTAGTGATGAGAGTGATTTTACATGGTTGTGCTCCATGTGTGCCGACAAACTGTCCATATGCGAGTGTGCATACGATTTGCCGTATTAGGTAAGAGCGTAATTTGATACTCTGATCAGTGAAATGTGCACCTATATCAATACCAAACCCGAGGTGAAACAAGTATAGTGTTACCATCTAAAAACTCTCTAAAATATTTTACTGCTAACCGTCCAGTGCATATTATTTTCCACAAGGTCCTATGCACACGCTTGACGTAGCGCGCATATCCGCCATGGTTAACACAAAAAAGGAACCTTGCTACAGATTATACATGAGTGGAATTTCCAGCTTTGAATTGTCAGATAGTTTAAATTTTAACTATTAACCAACTTGGAGTGTTACTGTATAGATCCACCATTAAATAACTGTTTACAGAGTGTTATACTTTATTCGACTCATAATTCGCCATCAAAGTTATGTAATAACTGGATTACCTACCATAGCAATAGATGAATACAATTTTTGAATAGATCGCCCTGCACTACAAGCAGGTTGCACTCTTCACCTGTGCATGTCTGCAATCATAGATTGAATACAATACTGCTCTTTTCAAAGATACTAATCTTACAGGTGCTAGTGATCAACATTTCTTTGACATCCATGGTTCAATGCATAGGTACTGCATGAATGTTGATGGGCAGTGCGATCTATTCAAAAATTGTATTCATCTATTGCTATGGTAATTAATCCTGTTACATCATCACTTCGACGGCGAATTGGCAGGACTCGTAGATTGATAATGAATAGGATACACAAAGTTTGGCTTAGCACCTATGTCTGTATTGTATGCATGCCTGTAACACAACTAGACTTTCTGACTTTCCTTTCTTGTACCAGCCTATAGTAAAGTAGCAAGGGGGGGGGGCACATCAAAAATTTTGGCGGGTATGCTCCCGAATTTTGAGGTGGTGGGTCTTTGGGAGCTGACGGCGTGCCGGTAAGAGGGGGTCTTTCGGAACTGCGAACCGGGCTGTGAACAAGTAAAATGGGGTCTTTTGGAGCTGCGAAAAGTCAAAATCAAGGGTCTTTCTTGGCTTTTTGGTTGAAAATCGCCTGAAAAAACAAGAAATATGAGGAATGAGCAATTTTTAGGTCTTTTAGAGCTGAAATTATCAAAATCAAGGGTCTTTCGGAGCTTTATTTTGGTCAAATATAGGGTGTCTTTTGGAGCTGCGAAACCCAAAAGGGGGGTCTTACCGGGGGAGCATACCTGTATGGTCATTTGTGTTGAGTGCCCCCCCCCCCCCGGAAAGTAGCAAGTTCTATGTGTCACTCAACAATCCACTGAATTTAAGAAAAAACGAAAAACAAGGAAATATGTGGAAAAAAGTTTTTCCTTGAGAAAAATAAAAATGAAGAAAAAACAATGAGAATGTTAGGTAAAAATAATGAAAATGAAATCTGTCTTCAAAGATATCAACCTTTAAACAACTAAAAATATCATGCAAGTAACTTCTTTTTATTCCGATTTTAAGCAGTGCGCATATTCTGCAGGCCTACCTAGCACAAGGGCATTTCATCCTTTCTAAAAAAACATACCAAACATGATGTACACGCATATTGTACACAACTACGGTAGCAGGAATGTTAATTCACCATTCTATAAATAGCTCGGGTATTTTCCTTTGTAATTAGTGATTTCCGGTGCGGTATGCGATTTGCATTTCAATTAAAAAGTTCTTATCCATTATCGTATATTATCTGTAAATTGGTGAGTAGGCATACGCTTATATTTAATTTTGATTTGTGAAATGTGATTTTCAATCACAGAATGTGAACACGGAATTGACATTACATCACAAAAATCACGGAATTTAGTATTTAACACCACCCACGCAAAATCGCGGAATTCAGACTTTTAAATCACAGAGAACTTGCTACTTTAGCCTATGGTCTGTCAAATTGACAACCACTAAGAATTTACACAAGCAAAACAATAAACAAATAGTTTTGACCATATTATAAGTTGAACAGAGTATATAAATATTAATTCACTTGCTTAATGGCATAGCCCCAATTAGTTATGACAATCATAAATGATACCGTATCAAGGAAAATGAGGCTAATGTCATCACTGTTCTTTTGAGTCCTGAGCAGATTTACATTTACATCATTATTTGTGTTTCATTTAACACTCCACATGGGTTTCGACTGCAGATGACAAGTTTCATTTGATTTAAATGCAAAGATTTCAGAATTTTCATGATCCTATTTGGAATCAGCTTGAAAAATGCATTAAAATGAGTACAAACAAACCTAATATTGGTTCAGTGGTTCTTATGATAGCTCTTGATATTTTGAGAAAATGTCTCAAAACTTTTTATGTGGAAGCCTATGGCCAGCAAGCAAGCAATAATATTAAAGACACCAATATTTTGGAAGTACATGTATATTTTTGGCTTTTTCTGTAATATTTTGATCATACCTAACAACATTCTCTTTTTAACAACTTGAATGCAAATATCTCAAATTGACTCATGATGACATTGTCCTTGTTTTACTTGATTAAAGGATAGTTTCACAAAGATTTACAATGGATGTAATTGCCCAGTACAACTTTGATCTTAAGCTTGATTTATCAAGGATCTCCTATAATATCAAACTTAAGATTGATTATAACTCTTTGTGAAACTGGCCCTGGGTCAGATATGTACCAAATTGTACATTGTAATTCTTTGAATTAAATATATATAAAATGTACAGTTGTAGGGCACAGTGAATACTTCTTGTTTCATTACCTCTGCATCTCTCAAAAACGAACTTTGACCTATGACCTCGCGTCATGATGGGATTTACCACTTTTGCCTCAACGTATCCCGAAATAGTGCAGTTTGATAAACATAGACCTAGCTGTTTTAACCTGTGCCCTCTGACATGTGCTAGTTTGTGTGTGCACTGTGGTACTGCCACCTTGTCAGACAAAATTACCGCATCTCAGTTTTGTCATTCTTACCGGATTTAACATATTTTAGTTGTCATATGTTAACACACAACACTGGCTTTCAGAAAAGAATAGCACTCTCTTGCCAAGTTAATGAATGATATACGCTGGGCTTTGGGTTCCCTTAATGAGCGCCACTCTGCGCCAACACTTTGACACACAATCGGCCAATCAGATTACCAGTCTGTGGTTATGATTGCGAGACAATTGAATTTATTTAAACAAGTGCCGTTCTCTTCTGCCAGCAAGTGTTATCCCTTGTTCACATCAGTGATCAAGCAGTCATATGCCACTGTAATGTGATCACTTTCATTACATCACAAAGTTGACATATGAGTCAAACTGCTCTAATGAGACCATGTTGATAAGTTTAAAGGTCAAAGTTCAAGATATTCTAGTAAAGGCGTCACTTGCACCTTCCTTCCACCAGCTTATCCCTATAGGCAACAATTCTTTAAATCAGAGATTAAGTGAGTTTGTCACAATCAAAGAATCAGTTCTTGCAACAATTCAACTTGTGAATATCAGAACTGATTCTCATAAATCATGACAAATTTCAACCCTCCAGTAAAATATGCCTTTGAACTTCCAAAAACCATCTTCATTTTACTGTGGATAATCATCTTTAACCCCCTGAGCACTACCTGCCGATCTAACATTGTCCCTGATTGGTCAACTACATGATATATCTTCACTTTAATCACTAATTCACCCCATTTTTTTTTGCGTGGTGAAATTATTCTAACAATGTTGCTGATTGGTCCAGTCGATAATGAAAACTTCTTTTTGGCCAATCAGCAGGTAGTTTTCATGGGGTTAACATAATATACCACCATCCTGTCCAACTCAATACACTGGTGAATGCTCTGCTATGAACTGCACCATTATGGGACTACATACAAAGTTCAATCCCTTTTGGACTAGTAAATACATGCAGAAAGCGCCCTCCTTGGGCTAGCACATACAGCTGCTGCGTTCCCCAGCTTCGTCCACCTCCATGGGCATACCCTTACCATTGCCGTGACCGTGTGCATCGACTACGCCCGGAAATTGGCTCTTGTCTATACTTCTCTCCATTCTTAACATGACATTATCTAGCAGGCACTCAATGGCTTTACTGATGTTACTCCCATTCTTGGCACTTGTTTCAAAGTATGGTAATCTGTAAGCATCAATAGAAATAAAACAAAGAGAATGGTAATATAAACCTTTATGAATCAAATCAAATCAAATCAGGAGAAAATAGTGATTATTTGTCTTAATATCATTTTTCCTAAACTGTTGAGCCTTTTGTGCGCACTTCTGGTAACCAACCTGTTTGGGTTAAATAAAAAATATACAATTTTTCCCATCAAATTAAGAACTTTTATTATTGTTTTCTAGGTGGTATGGATTGGTGTTTAATATGATAGTGACCCTCTGAAGAAGTGCAATGAATCACATTTAGGCTGTGACCCATAGTTTACCCACGGTCAAATACAACTTGAAAATCCAATGGAAACTTCTTTCAAACAGATGAAAACTAAACCAATTTGGGACACCCTGTATCTCTGTCATTTTGAAATTGTTCCTGTAGTAACTCAATCTTTTCTATCATGCTTCATCAAATTTTCATATTATTTCCAATTTATCAACCATGTGACACAGATAAAACTGTAAGTTACACTTTCATCAACCACTTGGAACCATTTTAAATCAAGCATATAATAAGTATTTTTTAACATGAAATCCACAAGGACTAGATCAAAACTACTGACAAATGTTGTCGTAATTTAGTTCCATTCTATTTTGGCCTGGTGGAAACATTATTCCATCTTTAATTCATTCACATTCACTTATTCTGAACATTCAATACATATATCCACATAGAAACTTCATTTTAAACTTCAGTTTTAAAACTCTGCACTTCAATTTCAATTACATGAAGTAGATTTGCATGCACCCCTTGGAACTAAGTACCCAGTTATAAATGCAAGCCTTCAAGATTTGAGAGTGATTGAAGTGTTGTGCAATGAAATTCATCACTGAATATTGAAGACAAGCAATGATGTCTACCCGTACTGCACATGTGAAATTGAACCACTTCCAGATTGAGGTGGAATGATCTAGATCTGAATTTGCCATGGGTTTAGCTACAATGTAAATTTAATAAAAAATAAATAAATAAGAAAAGGTCCAAAATATGGAGGAGAAATGAGACAATTTGGGGAAAATTCATATAAACATGTAAAAATTCAGATTTAAGTCGCATGAGCTCTGATTTTGAAACAAAAGTCTTTCAATTTTAAATTGAAAAGGCTCCTTAAATTAAATTTTCTAGATTCTATCTCTCTTCTATTTTGGGACAATACAATGTGAATTTTACTTCAGAAGTCAACTTGGTGAGCATGTCAAATGTTCAGTGTGCCAGAAGATTGATCGCAACCAAATTGCAGTACTTTGGTCACATCTCAAGAATAAATAGTGACAATTTGGAGACGATAATAGTTCAGGGTCACGCTTTGCAGAATCCCTTGAGAACTTTAGCATTTTGATAATTGTATATGCATTATTATGAGGGTCATTCAAAATGTTTGCACAGATGAATCCTATAAGGGTCATTCAAAAAAGTTCTTGAGGCTCATTCAAACTCATCGTGTAGTGTCTTCAAACTTAAACAAAATGATTTTTGCCGAAGCAAGTAAGTTTTTCCAAATCCAGTGCTATGTAGTTGGGATGAAAAGCTGATCGTCATCATGAAAAATCTGACCTTACATGTTCAAGATATATGCATGAAGTTTCCAAATACAACAAAAATTACACAAAAATCATTTATATTTACTGACAGCAATTGTAGTGTTTTGTTTAGTAAAACCACGTGGAAATGTGTCTTGCATGTCTGCCAAAGGAGTTTAACTGTTTGACTTTGAGGGCTGTTAAAGGTCAAAAATGTCAATTTTTAGTAATTTGCCATAGAATTTGTATTATATAGCAAATTAAAAAAATCAAAAACATTTGAAAATATTAGAAGGATATTCCTCGTATTTTGAATGCACTTTGGTATGTCTGGTGTGCTCTTGGGTTCCAAAAAACGCCACTGTGAAAAGGTACCAATGAAATTGAGATACTTTAAATTCAAAGTTTTAGATGATCAAAGGTATTTTCAAAACAATGAATTGGTCTACTGACACTTTCATTGCTAAGCATTTAAGACACTATATCCATTTCTGATGCATTGAATTCTGCTTTTATTTCCACCTTTCCTGAAATCAGTGGTAAATTGTCAATTATATCACAAGGTAGATAAAAGTGCACAACTGTAGAAACCAAAATAATATATGGAGACAGGAGATAATGATCTGATGGTTGGGACAGAAGTTTCATTTATCTTCCCACCCTACAAGATTCTTCCTATGGCTACACCTCAAAGTTTAGTATATCGCACTATATGTACTTACATGCACAGTTAACCATTGCAACTATATGCACGATTCTGGATCTTGTAGGATATTGTAAGCATTTATATATCATGAGTTTGTTTTTTCAGCACCTTTGAGATAAACATTAACTTTGACCAAATTGACATGATGAGCCTTTATTTACAAACATAAAATCAAAATCTATTATTGGGTAATATAAAATTAAATTCTATGAAAGATGCCAAGGAAATTTTAAATTTCTTTGAACTTTTTTGTACCGTTATTTTAATGCTTTGATTGAAAGCAAGCTTTGCTAAAGACAAGCAGCTTCGTTTGTTGACAAGCAATTGTAAATCTAGACAATCATCCTAACAAGTGCTCCTTACCTAGGCTTCCTAAACATACATTTGTTTGCTTCTGTGTCTGAAGGAATCCAGAGTTTACACACAGAGCTGTCGACTTGTAAATACAAATCTACAAAAGCAGACATTGCAACCATGACATTTGTACAGACATTTCACAGACTATCACAGCTGTTATCTTTGCACATCCAGCATAACCTTTTAAAAACTCTCCAAATGTGAAAGAGTGAATTTCCACTCTTTCAAGGAGTTGAACGAAGGACAGTCCGTTTTTGAGTGGAAAACACTCTAAAATGATCGAGAAAGTGCATTTTCTTTAGGCAATATTCACTCTTTTGAGATACAGACTACTTTTTTCAATCCTTTTAGAGTGAAATTTTTCCACTCAAAAAGGGGTTGTCCTTCATTTCACTCTCTCACTCTTTTTTCTCCACTCTTTCCACTCGGTGTACATTTAGAGAGAACATCCACACCTATACGGGTAACTACTGGCAAACCTGGACAGCAATATACCACTTGAAAGTTTTCACCTGGGGGAGGTTCTCGACAAATTGTGTATGGGGATGTGCCAGACAGACTTTCAGATTCTTACTTTCTCTATACCTACTTTTTGTTGTTTTTACAAGCCACCAGTATACCAATATTTCATACAAAGCACACAAATTTGGTGCTTTTTAAGGCACATTGCAATGGTATCCACTGAATTACTGAAATCAATGGAATAGGTACCCAAAATCGGGACCCAAAACTGTGGCACATTCCTGTACACCTTCAACTATGGAGAACTTCCCACACCTAGGTTTTCACTACCTTACCACTCACACAAAAGTGAGGATATCATCAGAATGATGCACAATGTCACACACACATACGGCCTCCATACACTCAAACAAACTACTGCCAACAGTGGCTCAATCCTATTTTAACTCACTTAAGAATCATTAGGGGATGCAGCTCTGTACATACACAGTATCATAAGCAACCTACATAATTCAGTAAGCTTTGATAAAAGT
Organism: Amphiura filiformis; assembly: GCF_039555335.1. Taxonomy (NCBI): domain Eukaryota; kingdom Metazoa; phylum Echinodermata; class Ophiuroidea; order Amphilepidida; family Amphiuridae; genus Amphiura; species Amphiura filiformis. Next base: position 52,139,210 of record NC_092647.1, read on the forward strand.
TATTGTACCAACAAGCCAAGTTAATTCCTTGCTCAAAAGAGTTTCAAGCTGGCTCAAATTTGCCAAATGCACAAACTTATATGACGAAAAGGACTCCAGGCTTGACACTTATATGCTACACCCACATTTTGCTGAACACTTCATCCAAACTAAATCCAAAAATCCATGGTATGGACAGTTATAGCAAGCAAAAAGGGAAAGCAAAACTGATTTCAGATTTTCTTTGATCACATCACCAACTTGTTTTCCAATCTACTGACATCATTGTATCATGTAGCCATAGACATCAGCCATTATCTGTCATCAGCGATTATCCGTCATCAGCTGTTAATATTTTCATTGATTGTATGATACATTACACACTTACCTTACCATTATAATGGTAATAAAATAGTGTATGGGTGATAAGAGATGATCCACAAAATCTCTCAAGAAATTGGACTATACTGCTTCAACCTAGAAGTACACACCAAATCTGTGGCATCGGGGGTCAATGCTTTGCGTCACATGTGCTGCATGTTAAAAAATGTGACGCATCAATAGCGTGGTGCACTCGGCAAGTACAAATCGCAGTTGGCACGCCAAAGAAGCGTTTACACACGCATTGTACTGAAATAATTATTCTCATATCTCCAGTTTCCAAGGTCTATTTACTTTATACTTCTGAGTTGACGGACTGTATAGTGAGCGTGGAACTTACTCTCCAGGAGATAAATGAATCAGCCATTTGGGGTGGGTGTTCTCGCCACTTGAATTCAGTTCTTCCCCTCTGTTTTACAGAAAAGGCTAATAAAAACATGCAGAAAGCACCCTTTGTAATGTATCACTTACAGTATTGGCAAAAGAAGAGTCAATTGAAATTAGTATTCAAATAAACAATTATATTTCTTTCTCCAATCACACCAAAGAAAGCATGGGATATACACAAATGACAATGAAGTAGTCCAGCAGACAACCAAAATGATATGCAAATTTCACAAATCAAATGTTTCTTCTTTTTCCTATGTAAGTGCAGACTTCAAAGATAAGTGCAAGTGTGCTGTGCTCTCTGCATCCAAAAGTTAGCGGTCAGCAAAGTTCCGTGCAAAATAGCTTAGGAGGATGTGATGATGATCATCCCTTACTTCTTTGCATTTTGTTCAAAGACAGTCATGAGAGATACATCTTTATACTGGTCATACATCTTAAACCCACACAGGGAATCATTGTTTCCCAAGAAAATAGCAGACCAGACCATGAGTAGGTTTATTTCCCCTTGAAGGCAAATATGGCCCAACATTCCCCAAGGCATCCAATAATATGCATCATTTGGACTACAACTGGTATCTACTTTTATCAAATTGCTGGTTGGTAATACTCTCCTTTCCACATCTCTTTTTTCAATGTGTGGCTTTAAGTGAAATCTAATAGGTATGCACAAAAGAAAGTGGCATGGTCGACTGGAAGACAGAAAAGAAGGCGTGGGTTGCAAAATCGGGTTTTAAGCCTGCAGGCCACAGACAAATATGGTCATGTTTTGTGTTATATAGAGCAAGTATGGTTCTCATGCCTGGTCCATGTATTTATGATGTGCAAAAAAAATAATATAAGCCCATGGGTATTCTTCTTCCCTCTTGGCATTATTACTTGAGGATTCAGCAAATGAAAGTTGAGAAGGAAAGGCTGTGTCCATTAGACTATTCCAGCTGAAATCCATACACCCCATTTTGAAGACATGACCTTAATCTCACACACAGGGAATGTGAATTTCAATTGGGGTTATGTGCATTTGAATGGGTGAATCCATTTGAAATATACATACCCTGTGATAAGGTCCCATTGTGGGAGTATGGCTTTCAACTGGAATAGCCCATTTGCAGTTTAGTTCTCTTGCCATTTTGTACACAGTTATTTGTTGTGATTTCTGGGGTTAGCATATTTCCTGTCGTAGTACATATTAGTAACCATTGGTTACTGGTTCAAGCCTGGGCTCATACAACTGTTCCGAATTTTGATATGCCATAGGCTTTGTGTATGTTGTGATCATTTCAATCAGTGGTTCGTAACAAAGAAAACTGCAATTTGTTGAAAATCTCAAAAACATTCAAGGAGCAGACACTGACAAATGGGTTATTCCATTTGAAATCCGCACTCCCCCTGTGGAAGATTTAGCCCAAGTCTACCACAGTGGGAGTATGAGTTTCAAATAGAATTGACAATTGGGTAATTACTTCCATTTGAAACACTTCAGCTGTGGAAGATAAAGGTAAAGCCATACAGGGGGAGTATGGGTTTCAAAATGATTAACCCTGACCAATTACATTTGAAAAACATACTCTCCCGTGGAAGATATTTCCAAAATCTTCCACAGGGGTAGTGTGGATTTCAACTGGAATAGCCTTATCCTGATTTGCATCCTTTCTTTGCTTTTTCAGTACCATGTGACTTCAGTACTTGGTAGCGCAAGTTGTTAAGTTGCCTGAACATTATTGAATGAAGTAACATTCAGCTGATTTACAATGTTGTTGTTGTCATTACTATATTCACACATTTATACACATTCACACGTCTCATCCAAAGATCGAAGCACTTCACAAGACATACACTACACTCGACGCATGGCTCGAATAATATGTACTTTACACTTCACATACATATGAACAAGTTTTAAAATAAAATTGCAGGCATGATAGTATCTACGCCATCATCTTTGCCTTGGGCATAAACAAGTGACCATGTTATCATTCCTATTTATAAAACCCCTTAGCAATTCCAAGAACATAGTGAAATATGTTACAACACATTTATGTTATTCCGATTCATTCCCGAAATAGACTCAAGCTTGAGTCCGAGATAAAAACAACTCAGCACTTCAACTGTCAGTTCTAGCACGCACACATCAGTAACATGCATACATATGACTTCAAACTCACAAAAAATAAACCTTTTTCGAAATTAAAGTAACAAACCTACTCCAGAATCTTCTTCTCACTTGCGTATACAGTATAAAAGGGTTGACCCACTTTTCCAACTAAACCTACTGAGCATTACACATATTTCAACGATTTCACACCTAAACAGTCCTTAGCATTTAGCAAATACACAAAACAAATCTAGCACAAGATAGTCAAGTGGATACGTTTTTATCATGTTAACGGTTCCTGTACTTTCCTTCTATTTATACTTTATTCCACTGTGTATGCATTGATGCCATGTTAATAAACTTACATAGTATGTGTCACTATTTTAAAGGTGGTGAACCCTTCTATACAAAAAAATGTCATTTTCTTTCAAAATTGTACAAAACTAAGTTGCTATGCTTTCAAATATTATGAACATGAACTGAAAAAATTGATTCCAGATGAGTAAATCAGATTCTTCTTGAACTGAGCTAATCAAACATTTATCCATTGCTTAAAGGGAAATTAAGGAATTGGATCGCAACATTTGCACAGTATTTTTTGTGGGACATGAGAGCACATCAAACATACCAAATTGTATTCTGAATACGAGGAATGTCCTGATGATATCAAACAATTTTGATATTTTGAAATTCACGGTATACTACAAATAAATTTTATGGCAATTTATCAAAATTTGATACTTTTTATATTTTTCATATTTAACATGACCTTAATCTTCCACACAGGGAGTGTGAATTTCAACTGGTGTTACCTGAATGGGTGATACCATTTGAAATCTACACCCCCTGTGTGGGAGATTAAAGTCATGTCTATCATACAGGGTGTATGGATTTCAACTGGACTAGCCCAATTTGTAACATTATGTACCTAAAGGCTAATACCTACCCATATTTTTCCGCCATTTCCTTAGCTCTTTCATCCGATACTACTCTTTGGTCTTCTAAATCGCATTTGTTTCCGCACAATACAATGTCGGGATTCTCGCAGTAGGCGTGCATCTGTAGTTGTGTCATCCAATTACGGATGTTGAGAAACGACTGCTCGCTGGTAAGATCAAATAGTAGAAGAAAGCCCATAGCGTCACGGAAGAAGGCTGTTGTCAAACTACGAAATCTGAAAAGGAAATGAGATTGCAAAAAGAGAATAGAGAGAAAATTGAGACATGTATGATAAGAATTTGACAACATGCAAGAAAATGAAATTAGCTTGAAAATATAAAGAACATTAATTTGTAATCATGAAATGGGTAAAGGAACCAAGTGCAAAATATTTATAAGTTTAGAGCATTTAGAGGCTCTTGTATATTGCACTTAATTTTTTTTACTATTATACAAGCCAATAAATTCACTATGTACATGATAACTTGAAACCAAGAAAAGAAATATTTGTGACTGTTCACAACAAATTGGCGGAGATCTCCAGTTTTATTCAGAGTTCACCGATCGAGTGAGGGCTGACGCATCTCATGCATGTTTATCATATATGAATCAGTGACGTATAAACTGTGTGTATATCACTTTTTGTCTTGCATCTTATTAATAACGATCAGCAAGATAATAATACACGCATGGACGATAATAATAGGCGCTGAAATGACATAGCAATTTTCTTTGTTTATACTTGGCTGAAAATGAAAAGGGAACATATAATAATGTGAAAACTAATATTTTGTGGAAAACAAATAAGAATCTATTCTTTATGGAAATCACATGTTATTAACTTTTAATGACTTTTTTTAACTGAGTTGAGTGGACCCTGCTGTTCTACAAAAGTCAATTCTTGCTGATTACAAAATGTGTTGAACAAATTTATTATTGAAAGATAAAACTTGACAAAGTATGAAGTCTATGCATTCTAAAACATCTGAAAATATCATATCCTATCATCTTACAATATTATAATTGGTGCTGACTGTGCATCCACTACTCTAGATATTGGACCTGTTTATCTGCTTATGATATGATCATATACCTCTAAGGATGAAACCAGTATGCATAGACAAGAGTGTGGTGTTTTAATAATGAACATTCTTATAATATAAAATTGGTGGTTTTTTTTCAAAACCTGATTTTTGGCATATTTGTTTGCACATGTTCCAACTTATTAAACTTACCTAAATGGAATTGGCCAAATTTGTTGTGTTTGTTAGGTTAACAGAGCAATTTTATAAATGGCGATTTTAAATATTGCCATTACTTGGCAACTTAGCATCAACCACGACACAGTATGGAAATGATACTCTAAGAATGTAAAAGTCAATATTGCCATTTTCATGGTTTATTATTCTGAATTTAAGGTGTTCAAAAAGCCAACAAATGGAAAATTTGAATTTTTAGAGTTGTGTAGATCCACTTTCAACAAAAAAAATCTGCACAATGACCCTTATCATTAAAAAAAAGTCCACTTTTTGGAAGTGCCACACCTCCCCCAACAATAATTCCTGTGTACTGGCCTGAGCACAGCTTTAGGTACTACTTGACACATTTTTTTCAAATTGTGCATGGCACTCCCATATTCAAATGAATTTGGCATCCATCCAGCGCATCACATTGGCAAGCCCTGAACTAGTACAACACCAGTCAGTGTGTGTATTATACATTTCTAAACGTTAAACCATATGTTATAGTTTAAACTCCATAAAACATACAAAGACTGAGTGACCAGTAAACTACCTGTATGTTGTGGCAATAAAATACATTCACAGGACATGTGTGATGTGTCATGTCAAAAGGAGACACTTTTGGGCAGGTTATCAATTTTGATGTTTTTACATAGGCCTATATATATTATAAATATAGAGATAATTTGCTCCACAACATGCACCGTTTTCCCCAATGAAATCATACATTCCTAAGCAAAGATATTGAGTTCGTAAGATATGGTATTATAAAGTTGGAAATTGAGATATCGGCCTTTAAAAATATTATTGACAATGTTGAGAGTAGGAATTACCTCGAAAAATGTCTCAAAAAATACAAGATGCCAGTTATATTCCAGTCTGAAACTATCAGACATCGACAATATCTTAAACATTAATAACATCACAAATTCGCAACAAACCCAAATTGTGAAAAGAATCACCCCCTGGCAGATTTTTGGCTATTTCTCCATTTACGATCCCTGCCCAAAAGCGTCTGCTTTTGATATGACATGTCACATTCATAGAAAATACAAGGGTTTTTTTTTAATTTTGATTTAGACCCTATACTATATATAAAAGTGTGTAAAGATCATTTGTGTAAAAAATATATGCACATGTAACAAAGATCAATTTCCACTAATATTCCTGCACAAAACAATGTCATAATATTTAATGTACTTATAAGTTATAATACATTTTGAGCTATTTATAGAAAAAAAGGTTAACAGTTCCAACTGGATTTTCAGAACATAGACTGTCATAAGGTAGCACTAATTTATAATAAATTTTGATTTATTTATAGAAATACAGGTTAACATGGACTTTCATAAGGTAGCACTAGCTGACTCACTTGTTTGTTGAGTTATCATCATTTTCAGGAATTAGATTTCAATTTTCATCCTATCTTATGTAAACATTTGTGCCTTTCTGTCTGAGAATCTGTGAATTGGTCAAACTGCTGGTTCAGACTTTGGCATTTAAAGGAATATTAATATTCCAAATACAGGTAAGTTTGTGCTGAGGGGTAAAAAATAAGGTAAATATTGATTTTGGTGCACAACACTCTTTTGAAAGCTTAATAATACTCACAAGACTTGTATATAAATAATAACAACAAATGCTTCCCTAGAATAGACATATGCTTTTCTAGCTGGATGGAGGATATAGATGGATAGATGGAGATTTAGATGCTTGGATAGATAGATGGACAAATGAACAAATAGATACTTGACAATTAATAATGAGCTATGATCACACACTGTGACATTTGACATTGTCTCTAAAGGGAAAGCTCCCATATTCAGTGGCATGTCCAGGGGGGGGCATTGGGTGCTGAAGCCCCCGCATTTTGTTAAAATCACGTGAAATCAGCTGTTTTTTGGTGAATTTAGCCATTAAGCCCCAATGTTTTGATCAAATTGTTGAAACTTAACATGAACTTTCAAATACATTCTACATACAAAATATATCCATAGACACACATATTTATTAGTTACTTCATGAACTAATATTCATGTCAACAAGTCTGATGTAGGTTGAACCATTCACTATCACCTTAAAGATGAAAACACCTGCTGAATTCAAGGTGTGTTGATAACACAGGCTATAGGCTAATTCTTAGGCAGTGATGCCATTTAGTCACCCAACCGGGCTACATGGAGATTGCCTGCTTTGTTTCAGAAAATATTATTGCTTTAAATTGGGTGGGCTGCTTTTGCAATTAGGTGCCATCACATTTATGTGATGTTAAGCCAACTTTTGAAGCATTGAGCCCATGAAGTGCATAAAATACATACAAATATGTTGTATGAGCACCACCGCTGATCACCAACAAAACACAGGATAGATTTTCAATCAAGTTTCCTCACACCCAATTGGGGGGGGGGGGTGATTTTATTGCCAGATTCAGACAAATCACCAACACATACTCAATATTGGGTGCTTTACTGGATGCCTGGATAATTAGGTCTCTTGAAATGCAATACAGTTTCCCATGGTCTGTCTGTCAGGCTGATCAGCCACACCTTGGTAGTGAGATGTTTAGGCAACACTGACAGATTGGAGTACAGTGCATTGATGCCTTGCTTTATGCGCTACATAAATTCTTGTTTATTTATTTATTTATTTATTTATTTATTCATATTTACCATGTTCAGTGAAGGAAATAGTACATGTTTTATTATAAATGATTCACTATTTTAGTCTACATGTATTTGACTACTCCAGATATACATGTGGAATTTCTGAAGTTTGTTATTATACTGACAATATTTGCAAATAGTCTTTTTGTAAGGATGATGATTTGGACAGATAGTAGTCTTTAGCAGACAATGTATAGAGCTATCGTCAGTAGATAGCTATCAAATTATGCAGAGGGCAATGAGCAGTAGATAGATGCAACAGTGTTATCAGCAGTAGATAGCAGATGAAGTAGTGTGTTATCAGCAGTAGATAGCAGATGAAGTAGTGTGCTATCAGCAGTAGATAGCAGATGAAGTAGTGTGCTATCAGCAGTAGATAGCAGATGAAGTAGTGTGTTATCAGCAGTAGATAGCAGATGAAGTAGTGTGCTATCAGCAGTAGATAGCAGATGAAGTAGTGTGCTATCAGCAGTAGAAAGCAGATGAAGTAGTGCGCTATCAGCAGTAGATAGCAGATGAAGTAGTGTGCTATCAGCAGTAGATAGCAGATGAAGTAGTGCACTATCAGCAGTAGAAAGCACATGAAGAACAGTGCTATCAGCAGTAGATAGCAGATGAAGTATTGTGTTATCAGCAGTAGATAGCAGACAAAGTTTTGTGTTATCAGCAGTAGAAAACAGATGAAGTAGAGTGCTATCAGCTGTAGATAGCAGATGAAGTAGAATGCTGTCAGCAGTAGAAAGCAGATGAAGTATTGTGTTATGAGCAGTAGAAAGCAGATAAAGTGCTATCAGCAGTAGAAAGCAGATGAAGTAGAGTGTTATCAGCAGTAGATAGCAGATGAAGTAGGGTGTTACATTTTCCCAAGGCGGGTGTTTATTCAAGGTCAATTTTAGAACGATAATTCCCGTTAAAATCATTAGGTAAACTTAAAACTCACACTAAAATGATGAACTATGAACTAGAAACACTGACTTCTGGTTCACTTCCGGGTTCCAATCCAGATTTTCGCCAATTATTGACGCTATTATCGACCATGTGGGCAACTTGGTAAGCTTAATACACAAGATAGCATGGAAATATCGGCATTTTTGAAACATCTTGGTTGAAAAAAAGTGGTGGGGCGTTTATTTGAGGGGGCGACTATTTGACGAAATACGGTAGGTTTCTCCTTAGAGGACTACTTTAGAACCTTTTTAGAACCTTTATTTCTTAGAGTGTATCAGCAGTAGGAAGCAGCTGAAGTAGAGTGCTATCAGCAGTAGATAGCAAGTGAAGTAGAGTGCTATCAGCCGTAGATAGTTGATGAAGTAGTTTGCTATCAGCAGTAGAAAGCAGATGAAGTTGAGCGCTATCAGTAGTAGATAGCACATGAAGCAGAATGCTATCAGCAGTGAATAGCAGATGAAGTATTGTGTTATCAGCAGTAGAAAGCAGATGAAGCAGAATACTATCAGCAGTAGATATCAGAGGAAGTATTGTGTTATCAGCAGTAGATAGCAGATGAAGTAGTTTGCTATCAGCAGTAGAAAGCAGACAAAGTAGAGTGTTATCAGCTGTAGATAGCAGATAAAGTAGAGTGCTATCAGCAGTAGATAGCAGATAAAGTAGAGTGCTATCAGCAGTAGATAGCAGATAAAGTAGAGTGCTATCAGCTGTAGATAGCAGATAAAGTAGAGTGCTATCAGCAGTAGATAGCAGATGAAGTAGAGTGCTATCAGCAGTAGATAGCAGATAAAGTAGAGTGCTATCAGCTGTAGATAGCAGATAAAGTAGAGTGCTATCAGCAGTAGATAGCAGATGAAGTAGAGTGCTATCAGCAGTAGATAGCAGATAAAGCAGAATGCTATCAGCAGTAAATAGCAGATGAAGTAGAGTGTTATCAGTAGTAGACAGTGGCGTAACTACCGGGGGGAAGAGGGGGGCAACATGCCCCGGGCGCTACCCTTAGGGGGGGCGCCAAATTGACCAATTCAGTATCGATTCTGCGCCCCTCCAAGCAATGAAAGTCAAAATTTTCGCGCGCTTCGCGCGCATTTGAGCACAAAATCAATTGAAAGAACATTTTAAGACTGATATTCAACTTCTAGTAACCAAAATTAGTTAGTGCTAGGCCTTACTTGTCCAAAATTTCCCTCGCTCCGCGCGCAAAGTGTTTCAAGAATTGCCCGCGTCTGGGGGGTGTAGGGCGCAAATTTTGTTTCTTGCCCCGGGCGCTACCAACCCTAGTTACGCCACTGGTAGTAGATAGCAGATCAATTAGAGTGCTATCAGTAGTACGAGGTAGAAATTTAACACTAAACCGGACTCTTAATGTCAACCATAACCCTGACTCTGATCCAAATACCAATCTAACCAAGCTCAGTATTAGAGAAACATCACAGAAACCTAATAGCTCTTATAACAAGTCATCATCTATAACAGCAATAAGCATTGAACATATTGCTAAGTAAACATCTATTGCCCAAAAGGCCAACTTGTATTGTTTTAACCAATCAACCGTAAGCACCTGATGAGTTCATTCTAAATCAAAATTGAAACTATACCCTCCCAGCAAAGCTATATCTGTATCCGTTCTTATTTAGTAACCTGCTATTGACAGCTTTCATTGTTTTCATTGTGTTAACACAATCAACCTGTTACCGACTGAACAACCCAAATGATCACAATTATTATTAAAGCTCTAGATGCTTTTAGCTTTTACGATAATTGCTTAAGTCATTTTTCAGTAGATAATACATGAAGTATATAGTATGCTATCAGCAGTAGATAGCAGGTTAAGTAAAATGCTATCAGCAGTAGATAGCAGATGAAGTAGTGTGCTATCAGCAGTAGATACCGTAGAAACCCGTCTATAAGGAATAGAAGCGACTGTGATGATAGCATATTTCACGCTAGCGCCCTCCACAATATTATATCATTATGGAATTTGAGCAAATCATTTACCGACACAAGCAGGTATACAATGTATTATTTTATCTTTATTTAGCATCTCACGAGCATAGCTCACTTGGCAAGGCATAAGACTTTGGTTCTTTAGATCGGAAGATGGTGAGTTCGAGCCTCATCACGGTCACACAAACTTTTATAAACAAAATATTGTTCAAACTTTTCATTTATATTTTCTTGCATTTTCTAAAGACTCCTTTCGTGATCATTTTTTTCATATTTAGTTTAATTTATTCTATTGTTTTTCTTTTATTGTTTCTTTTCTTTGTCTTTTTTTCTTGTTTAATTTTATTTTTTCTTTATTTTTCTTTGATTCATATAATATTGGCAGGATAAGGAGAGGAGGAACTAAAGACCCATTCAGTGATTTGCTCATCCGGACGATCGTAAAAATCATCAAAATTCACCTTTGTCATTGTCATAGATGTGGTAACATAGCCTGCTAGTGGTTCAGCAGAAAACCGTGTGACACATAATATACATTTGGCTACATTTTATTATACGATAAATACTGAATTTATTAAACATGGTAACAAATATTCTCTAGCAGATCGGTTATACGATGGAACTGGTAGGCATAGGCCTATTATAAATTCGGGATATTAAATATCTTCCTGACGAGACAGATCTGCGCATGTGGTCAAAGACGATTCCTTACTAGCCACAGACCGTCCGCTGGAATTAGTTGAATCGCTATGGCTGTTGGTCGGACCTCTCATCTCTCCACATCGATTGTGACCTATCCCGACATTGCCCTTATGAACTCACATCCTCCTGTTTTATTTCAATACGCTGGCGGTTACGTAATAATCGGATTAACTACCATAGCAATAGGTGAAAACAATTTTGAACATATCGCGCTGCGCTACAAGCAGGTTACACTCATCACCTGTACTGTGAAAAGACCAGTATTGTATTCAATCTATGATTGCAGACATACACAGTACAGGTGATGAGTGTAACCTGCTTGTAGCGCAGCAGCGATATGTTCAAAATTGTTTTCACCTATTGCTATGGTAATTAATCCGACATCATAACTTCACCAGCGTATAATGGCCGAATAAATTCTGACCATCACTTGGCTTGTTGGATTCGTTTATACTACAATTCGCTGTCAAGTGACGTAATAATCGCAATAACTACCATCAAGCAGATTGCACTAATCACCCGCGTATGTCACCAAACATAGATTGAATACCACTCTTTTCATAAATACTAATCTTACATGGCGAGTGATTAGCATTTCTTTGACAACTATGGTTTAATGCATAGGTGCCACGTGAACGATGAAGTGCAGGGCTATATATTGAAATTGTATTCATCAATTGCTATGGTAGTTAATCCGATTAATTATTAGACGTAGAACGCTACGCTTAAGTATGGGTTCGTCGTGTACAAAAAATAGTGTATGTCCATTGCTAGCTATGGTAATTAATCATGTTATAGTGTTTACATCACTACTTCGGTGAAGACAAGAGAAGTGTGCCTTCTCTACCAACGCCTGTGATGTAATAGGTGCAAGCGAAACAAAATTGACTGACCAGAATAGTTTCCTTTGTCAGATGAATTGATTGAAGTTTTTGAAGACACTCTATTCTTGATGGGACAATAGATTCAAATATGGAATAATTATTATTCAGCATCAAGTGGTTACGTAATTCTCTTGGTTACCGGATCACGCTACTTTGGTATGCCTTCGAGTGCCATATACTTTATGTGGTGATCATTTCGATCGTGGTTCATTACTCTAGCGCGTGATCCCGTTGACATAGTAACATTACGTAACTTCGATACTGAATTCCTCATCTATTTTTTTTTATTGAAAAAACTGCAATTGTGGCAACAGAACAATATTTATTTTGATTTCATTTCAAGTAGAAACAAAATCGTGCTTAAGCCAAAAACGCACCCTACCTCAAGAATTGGGATGGCACAAAGGTGCAACATAGGTTTTTATTGCAAAGACGAGGACAGACAAGTAGTTACAACACATCTGTCTAACCGTGGGTTTCGCTATTATTTAGAATAAATGCTTTTACTAGTTTCTATAAAACCACAAAATTACTAAAAAAACTATAAAAAAACTAAAAAAAAAAAAAACGCACCTAAAATTAAAAGTAGAAAGGTAGATTTGAAGAAAGATAAAAAGAACATGTCAAAAAGTTAAAATTAAACGAGAATGAAAAACGGAACCGGTGCCCGGACCATGCTCTCTCAGCATGTCTTCAGTTCCAAAGTCTGACGCTCTATCAATTGAGCTATACGATCCTGATATACTGAAAACAGTCGTTATTATGTCAATACAATTGATTGGTGTTACAACATACTTAGATGGAATGCATAGCCACCCAGTGCCAGTATATATTTGCTCAAACTCCAAATACAACAAGCAACAAGTTTATTGAGGGCGTTTCTTAGGTATATCCTTGTAGACGGGGTTTTACGGTAGTGGATGAAGTAGTGTGTCATCTGCTATTTTAGCTTTTACAATAATTGCTTTCATTTTTTGATAATTTGAGACACATACAAAATATGGTTCAAGCATGTGGCTTTTCGAAGTATTGCTGAATTTATTTCTTATTCTTCATAAGCTTACTTCCATATAACCAATTAAAAGCATATTTTTATAAATTATGCTAAAATGTCCTTGACTTCAGCTACAATTTCTGATATTTTCGATGAAAAAATTATTTTATTGCTTCACAACATACTGTACACACAAAGGTTTCAGAATAGCAAATTAAATTTCTGGCTATAGATAACTAGGGTGCAAGTCCAAATCCTGGTCATAGTGAACAGATTCCCCTTCATCTAAGAATGAATAAATTGCAATCATCAGTGGTGTACCAGGGGCTGCTCCTACCCGGAGTGAGGGAGCTGGAGAAAAGGTGAATTTTGCTCCTTCAACAGCCCAAAAAGGTTGGCCTAATTTTTTTTTCGATGGTTTGCAAAAAGTGAAGAGCAAAAACAAAACAAAAACCTTTTTGTGGTAAAATAGCTTGAAATGCTTGCACTTTTTTTCAACTGATCCTTTTCACATAATTTGGAAAGATTATTCAGCATATTTAAGCTTACCAGTAATACCAAATTGATTAGTTTGTATTAAACACTTGAGGTGGTCAATACTAAATCTGGAAAGGTGACCTTTACGACGCAAAGCAGTAAGCTTGACCATTTTTATGTTTGTAACCCATAATTTGGGTGATTATTCCATAACTTTACAGCAAGATAGTGAAAAGCACATAAACCAGAATGATGAATTCTACAACTAAACTATAATACAAACATACTGTACCAGAAGAGCTCCTCAAAATGTATCTTAAAGTATTTGCTAACACAACCTTTGGGCATTACATTGTCCACACTACTACGTGACTAAAGCCTAAAAGGGCATCACTATCAGATGGCACCTTGCAAAAATGTGAACAGAAATTGGATTTAACCAAAATAATGGCAGATATTAGTGAAACCATGCTCAAAAGGTTAATTGCAGTGTGACACTGCCTAGGGTGAAAATGGCAGTCATGGGACATTTGAAGGCAATTACACGTATTTTACATGTTATCCAAGAAAATCTGGTCCTCTAATCTGTGTTGTTTTGTTGATATGCGTTGATATTACTGTGTCTTGTTATTGCTACAAAGTACAAACCTGATCATATCCCTCTAAATATAATCAAGATACAGTGGTCATAGCACATCTGAGTCAGTTTGTATATTCAATTACACTATTCGCCGATTGCACGGTCATTTCAAAACAAGGTTCTACCAGCAAAGTGCATGATGTGTCTGCGTCATCTGTCAAACGCAAGCTTTAATTATCGTGTACGCTTTGCAAAAGCTTTCTGGCGCATTGCTAGAAAAGAGTGAGAAACAAAAATGCACATTTTGCACATGCGCTTGCAGGGAAGACCTTGTTTTGGTGGCAAGATGGCAGATTTGTGCAAAGGACGAACACCCTTGACTGGCTCTCAGAATGCTAATCAATTTTCTGCAGTTTTCACTATAAAATTAAAGTTACTTTATAATACCATAATGCAGGGATTGCCTTTTGAGGAGAGCGAGAGAGCAATCACTCTCTACTGCTCTCCTTAAATCTGACATAGGAGAGTGATTTTTAGCTCTCCATAGCTGACCATTCTCTCCTTACACTCTATTGTAAATGCTCTAAACAGCTCTCCTTGAAGGCTCCAGAAGAGCTATTTAATGCTTTCCTGCAAATTTCAAAAGACACTCCCTGCATCATGTGATACATTTTGCAAACATAAATCAATTCACCACTTTTAAAAGGATCAGTCATTTACTTTATCTTTAAACAAGAGTAAGATTCAGATGTGATTTTTGGGATCAGATTATGATTACAGGAATTATACAAAACGAAGACATTCAAGAAGATGGATGACCTAGATATGATTACCTAACAGAATCAGACCAAATATACATGTAAGCCTGGCATGACAAGGCACAACGACAAGGGAAAAATACTGGTTAGTGCAGAATCTCTTGGGCACTGCTTAGCACTGATCAACCAAAATATTTTGATCTTTGGATAAGATGCTCTGGCGACAAGTTTAATTGGCATACAACCCAACAAACACAAAAATGCTTTTAAGCCATTATAAACGGGTTATAAACGTATTGTGGTTTCATTTTAATAATATTTAAATTTCGGGTTATATAAAGGTCCTGAAAACATTTTCAAAACGTTTATATGCAAAATCACTAACAACAACATTTTTAAAAAGTTGCCAAATGTTATTGCAGAATGGTTTTTGGCAAATATTTTGTGAACACTTTAATAACATTATGTAAGAATGTTTTGATTTAAGTTTTCAAAAATTTTCTAATGTTATTAAAACCTTTCAAACTTTTTATATAACCCAATTTTCAAACGTTTTCTGCAAAACGTTTTGTGTTTGCTGGGAAGTAGGGAAACTCCAAAAATACAACAAAAACAAATTATGAACTTTACTCAATTTTTTTTTGTCTTCCAAATAAGGTAAAAATTGCATGTAAACAGATCAGACCAACTGTTTGTTATAAAGTGCCATCTCACACAGAACACCATGTCTCAACATCTCACTTCACGGTGTTAAAATCAAAATAGACGATCGTAACTATCTGAAGCAGTTGCCAAGCTAACAGTATCATAAATGTAAATTATATCACAATGATACATCAAATTTCCTTGTTTTTGTTTAAAAAATTCATGTGGACTTAATAATTAACTAATATTTCCTGTAAGCTAATTCCTGTCAGTTTATGATAGCTCAAGGTAGAAACTCCTGAGCATGAGTAAAATCCAAATTAGTGCTTCAATTAACTGATATTAGATAATAATTGAAACTGACACCTGCTGTTACACAAGCGTAAATTAATGTGGCGGTATCATTGATTAAAAAATATTTCAACTTTGTAAGCACTTTTTATTTGTTGTATTTTGTTTAAATGGGAAGGCATTGAATCAACTTCTGATGTTTGATTAACCAGCAAACACAAAACATTTTCGATATCATTTGCAAAAGGTTAGAAAAAGTTTTCAGAAAATGTTTAAATGTTGGGTTATATAAAGTGTGTATAAAGGTTATAAAACATTGTCATAATATTCAAAAACGTTTTTTGGTAACTTGCTACAAATATTCTAACAAAATGTTATTAAAGTGTTAACAAAATATTTTGCAAAAAATGCTTGCAAAAACAATATTTTTACAATAAGATTTTGAAAACATTTGAAACATATTTTTGTAGTGTGTTTTCATACAAAACGTTTAAAGACATTTTCATCACCTTTATATAACGTGACATTTAATGTTATTATAATGTCTTTATCAAAACTCAAAAATATAACCTGTTAAAAATGTTTCAAAAACATTGTGTGTTTGCTGGGCAGAGAGGATATCTTACCATTTCCAGAATACTTAAAAATTTGATACATGATCACTACTTTTACTTTTTACAGGTTCCCTTTATTTTCATTTTCAGAACAGACTGGCTAAATGTGAGTTGATAGTCAAGAAATAATAATAATATTTTGCCAGATATGGATAAGATCTGTTCAGTAAGGTATAACTAGTCACTATCGACCCATGTTGAACTAGATAATAAATCAGTACAGGAAATTAAACTGGGAGAAATGCATTATGGGAAGTGCTGGATATCTTCCCTGATCTGTGTGTTTCTTCTGAGCTCATAGAAATCACACCATTGTGCAAGACACCCACGTAAATACAAAAACAATAAGCGTAAATGCAAGCAATCTTCACAAATTCTATTTTTAATCTTTCATGATATATTTATTATTGGATGATCCATCAAAAAGTATGAGAAAAATATGACACATGTAATCCATCATGCGTGTGGTCAGACAGACTGCTATATGGACATACAGTTGATAATGAATTAGAGAATTTTTATTTTGACCATCCTCTACCGTGTGATAGACGACAGACAGGTCCAATATTATGAGTAGTGGACCTGCCTGTCGTGTATCATAGGTAGAGGATTGTCAAAATAAAAATTCCTATCGTTTGTTCTCATTCTTAATCAGTTAAATATGATTTTAATAACTGTAAACTATATTTCAAATCAAAAATTAAGTTACCGTCATAAAAACTCCCCTTTTTCTAAATGAACTAAACTTATTTACAACTTCACATCTTTTGTTGCGCGTACTACTAGCGCGTGCACATATTCTGCACTAATCTACGCATACAATGTACCTCTATGAGCGTGTTATGCGTTATCAACATTCATGATGAAGTGGGGTCGTCTACAGCCTGATAGACGACACCCAAAATCATGCGATTATCTGGAGACATGGGCGTCAATCCATGGGGAAGGGGGATTGGGGACGTGTCCACCAGCTTTCGGCAAAATGACCCTTTTTTGTTCTTTTTAGCAACTTTTGGACAATTCAGGCTGATTGTCCCTCCACATTTCAAGCCAGATTGGCGCTTGAATGACTGGAGATAAAAATATATGGTGAACTCCTCGTCTCTTCTCCCAGGGGTAATTGACACCATGCAATTGAGTTTGCATGATTTACATCCCGGTTTAATCATTTGACCTCATATGAAGTCATATAAACTGATATGGTATTCAACAACATGTCAGAAAGACCAATTTACTTAATGCCAGGCTATCAAACGATATGAGGCTGACATCCACCATATTTAATTTTGAACTTGAAATCCCATTTTGACTTCCAATTTGGTTAAACACTCTTAAACTACCGTATTTTCCAGAAACTGTCTTTTCAGTGGCGGCGCCAGGAATTTTTTTCTGCTGGGGGGTGCAGTGAGGGGGAAAATTGCGCAAAATTGCAGCAAAAAGTGGTAATTTTCGTAATTTTGGGTTTTTACTGGGGGACAACAGGGGGGCAAGAGTTCTGACTGGGGGCATTTTCCCCCTCATGCCCCCCGTGGCGCTGCCACTGTGCCTTTTACAATTAAAATACCTGCTTTTGAAATGAATTAGTTGCAATGTTTAAGCTACTGCACACTTGATTTGCGTATATTTTGAAAACAATGTTCTCCACATCTTATCAATCACACTACTCAATAGCATCACAAATGTACTTCAATCAAGATATACCTCTACAGATATGAACAAGACACTTCACCTAAGCCATTCAATTAAACACTTAAGTTATAGAGGCACAGTACTAATCCTATAAGCCATATATATACTTGTATAAAATGTTGTCTCTCTGGGAACTAATGAGTAAATCTGAGCATCCATGATCTGAGCAAATGTCAGACATTTTCTGTAAGTTAAAACTATTTGTTCAATATTATTAGGGTTTTTTAGCTTTCCTGGTTACAAAAATAGCATTTAGATACAATAATGTATGCATTAAACCAATATTCAATTATAAATGCAACAATTTTTGTGACAGTTTTAGTAATTTATTGCATATTCCAAATTATCCCAATTTTTATTCTGCCACATCTTTTTCAGAGAACTGGGTGCCATGTTCTTGCTGCCTTTCAGAAGTTCAGAATCTATTCCATAGACAATAGTCTATTTTAATCCTTTGCATCTTTATAATTGAACAAACATTTCAACGCTAGCTCTTTTTTATAAATAGGTATGTGTAGTCCAATATTTTTAATAGTTATTATTAAACAACCTTTCTGAGATACCATTGTCAGAAGGGAGCGACCTACTTGGTCATTCACATCTTCATAATTAAACAGCTCTTTTCAGAGGCACATCCTTCAGTATGCAACATGGGCAAGAGATAGGCTGCATGATTAATTTTGTCATAATGGAGTAGCTTCCTTCAGGCCACTATTAAGGGATCTAAAATGGGCGTATTATTGCGTTTCGACAGTATTTTTGTGGGACATGAGAGCACCTCGGACCTATCGAATTGCATTCTGAATACTGAAGCATGTCTTTCTGATATCAAATTTTTGAAAATCACAATATAATACAAATTTTATGACAAATTATAAAATTTGATATTTTTCAAATTTTGATATATAACAGTCCTCTAAGTAAATTATATAAATCTAATGATATATTCTTAAAGTGTATGTAGCAGGGAGGAAAAGCCGACGGTCAATTGAAAATTTTGACCTTTCATATTGAAAATATGGATTTTTTTCCCAAAAGACCTAATTTTTTTTGATGTTTTGGGAAAAAAATCCATATCTTCAATACGAAAGTTTGAAATTTTCAATTGATCGTCGGCTTTTCATCCCACCTACATACACTTTAAGTATAAATCATCAGATTTATAAAGTTTACTTCAAGTACTGTTAAATATCAAAAATATCAATTTTTAATGATTTGCCATAAAATGTGTATTAAATTGCTAATTTCAAAAATCAAAATTATTTGATATCAGAATGACATTCTTCGTATTCAGAATGCAATCGATATGTCTGATGTGCTCTGATGTCCCAAAATAAATACTGTCCAAACGTTCATACCCCAGCCCTTAAGGGCAGCTGGACAGTATTTATTTAAGGGCTGGGGTATGAACGTTTGGACAGTATTTATTTTGGGACATTAGAGCACATCAGACATATCGAATTGCATTCTGAATACGAAGAATGTCATTCTGATATCAAATAATTTTGATTTTTGAAATTCGCAATTTAATACACATTTTATGGCAAATCATTAAAATTGATATTTTTGATATTTAACAGTACTTGAAGTAAACTTTATAAATCTGATGATTTATACTTAAAGTGTATGTAGGTGGGATGAAAAGCCGACGATCAATTGAAAATTTTGACCTTTCAGTATTGAAGATATGGATTTTTTCCCAAAACACCAAAAAAATAAATTAGGTCTTTTTGGGAAAAAATCCATATCTTCAATATGAAAGGTCAAAATTTTCAATTGACCGTCGGCTTTTCCTCCCTGCTACATACACTTTAAGAATATATCATTAGATTTATATAATTTACTTCGAGGACTGTTATATATCAAAATTTGAAAAATATCAAATTTTTATAATTTGTCATAAAATTTGTATTATATTGTGATTTTCAAAAATGACAATTATTTGATATCAGAAAGACATGCTTCGTATTCAGAATGCAATTCGATAGGTATGAGGTGCTGTCATGTCACACAAAAAATACTGTCGAAAAGCAATAAACGCTCATTTTAGATCCCTTAAGTAAGCAAAACAAAAAGTTACACAACTCCGAAAAAGCTGAATGAGACATTCAATTGCAAATAAAGCACATCTGCATATTGCACATTTTTTAAACATTAGCCTAACATAAAGTTTAACATAGAGATTCTTTTTGTGACTGAGTAGTGTATTGTAATTCACATTCTGTGAATGTGTCTCACAATGGAATACTCTTAATTATGGATACATTTCACAATTCATAATTAAAGCATCTTGTTTGAAGCAATGCAACATACCCAGTCTAAATTATTGAGGTGCCTACATATTCAAATGCAAAATTCAACAGATTATCTGCCATGGGTATATCTGCCATGGGTAGGACTGTGACAAAGTGATGAGCTTTCTCATCAATCCTCATGTTATGTTAGGACTGTGGCAAAGCAATGAGCTTTCTCGACTGGTATTAGTAGATGCATCCACATTTAGTGCTGCAACAAAGCAATGAGCTTTCTCATCAACTATATAGTATCACACTGGGTTTCAGAGAAGAACGGCAGTCCCTTGCTCAGATTAACCCAAGCGCCCTGTTAATGAGCAACATACACAGAGCTTTGTGTTCACTTCAATGGCGCAGATCTGCGCCAACCAACAATTTGACGCAGATTCGCCAATCAGATTATCGGTCTGTTGCTATGATTGTCAGAACCCCACTTCTGTGTTTACGCTCTGCATGCTCTCAAAATGTAAACAAGTGCCATTCTTCTCTTATAAAAACTGTAGCAGATGCATCCACAAGCAGGACTGCGACAGAGCAATGAGCTTTCTCATCAACTAGTATTAGTAGATGTATCCACACGTATGACTCAACAAAGCAATGAGCTTTCTCATCAACTAGCATTTATAGTAGATATAACCTCATCTTACGTTGAGATCCCTGAAAGCTATAACATCTGTCAGCAAGATCCAGTTTCTGCTGTGTCTTATTACTTCATATTACCACAGTAATACTACTACAGTAATACCAAATACCCACTACACATACAGGGTGGCCAATTTTACTATTTACTACAATACAATATATCAAAGGTACACTCAAAGGCTGATCAAATACTATTGAAATGGTAGTACAAGACAATTTTCTCGCTTCCTGACACATTTTGCTATTAGCATAGCCAGATTTTCAGAGACGGCGAGGAGGGGAGGAGGGGTGACTGAAGGATGACATTTTCCTAACATTGCTTTCTTTGTATGACTGCTGTAGAAGTTGCTTTCATCTGCAGTGAGAATCCCAGTAAACACAAAACTTTTGACAGAAAATGTTTAGGTTATACAAAAGGTACAAAACATTTCAGGAATCATTTGTAAAAACTTGGAAGCAAACCATATGTTTAGTGTAGACATAATATTTTGAAAAATTATTTGCCAATAAACATTTTGCACCAGCATTTTGACATTTTAGAATGTTGTTGTAATTATATAACATTTTT
Organism: Amphiura filiformis; assembly: GCF_039555335.1. Taxonomy (NCBI): domain Eukaryota; kingdom Metazoa; phylum Echinodermata; class Ophiuroidea; order Amphilepidida; family Amphiuridae; genus Amphiura; species Amphiura filiformis. The sequence goes on from NC_092647.1 coordinate 52,160,928, forward strand.
AGCTGTTTTCATGACCTTTATTTAACCCCACATTTAATTGTCATTAGAAATGTTTTGACCAAAACCAAAATGTATTTATGACACCTTTATAACATTTAATTTAATTTTTGTTTATTGAGATTTCACTGTGATGGCTCTACGGCAGTCTCATAATTTTACTGATTGCTATCTAATGAAGATAGCATTTTATTGCTGTCTAAGCATGGACTGTGTTTGCATTTTTCCCATAGTTGCTTTCTACTGAACACAGCAACTTATTGTAACTGTCTTCACAACTGCTTTCTACTGAAGATAACACTTTTCATATGTACGAGTACATCTTCTGAAGATATTTTAATATTTAGTGCACTTTTCTAATGAGTAGCAGTTTTCTGTGCAGATAGTTAATTGCTGCTATTAATTCAATGTTTAAAACCTTCTCTGATCCCCACAGACAAGTACTACCTACAGCTCATACATTTTCCCCATTACCACATTCAGTCATCAAGTACATAATGATAATAAATGACAAGTGCTCGTTAAAAGTAGGAGCCTCATTTACCCAAAGTCAGTGTACAAGGCAAACTTGACACATATAAATGATCATACAACACATCAAATTGCTGTTTCATTATCCATGAAACATAAATCACCTCTACAACATTATTTGTATTACACCTATTACTTATGAAGTGACAATGACCTAAATTTCATCAAGGTTATCTACACAGTGAGCCAAATCTAGATTGGTTCGGATCCACATAGACTTGGCACCCCTATTGGTAAACACCTATATGTGACAATGACCTTTTTCTTCTTGCGTATGTACAACATTATACACCAAAGTGCAGTTGTACTGGGTGAGAATAATTGTACAGATAAAGAAATCTGCTAGAGAGCACCATGTGGACATTTCTATAATGACCCACGGGGTATAGTGATATAGCCAATGGAGGGCAAGGGCCCATTTTTGACCATTTTTGTTTTTCCCCCTAGAAATTTGCCTTGCCCCCCTCTGAAAAAGTCCTGGCTACGCCACTGACAAAGTATGTGCAACTAACCATGGTGAGGTGACCAGCACATAAATATACCTTCATTCCCTAAATTTCATCAAGATCATCTATACCGTGAACCAAATCTAGATTAGTTCAGATCCACATAGACTTGAACCCATATCAATGCATCCATTCATAAGGGTAATGCTGAGTGGCAATTCATGACAGATTACCCTTGTCAGCAAGGTCCCTTCACACTTGCTGCTGCACACACTTCTTTTATTGCATAAAAAGAATCGGGGTCACATGATGCAATGCAGCTTGTTCAGGTGCTGAAATTTCATGACATGATTCAATTTGCCAATCAGAACCTGTCTTCTGGGTAGCACTAACTTGCGCCATAGAGTCATGGACACATTCTTGAAGATTTTGGTACACAAAATTATCATTTAGAGGTTGAAAAACCTAATGCAGTAAGTAAATCATGGAGAGGTTGCTAAATGGTCGTTTGAACCCCTTATTTCTATTGTTTGGATCCATTATATTGAACAAATTTCAATTTGTGACCCCTTTTTTGAAAACCTACTGCTAGCCCTGCCTCGATTCCATATAAACAAATTACATGTGCTACATCAGCAAACAAGTGAGAAGGAACTCTGATGTGCATCAAAACAAGATGTACAGATTACACATGGACTCTGTGACTCTGTGCCTTGATGGATATTGCAGTTTCGGATAGATATAGATCCTCAAAGGGCCGTGTATAAAGCAGCTTTGTGATCTTTGGACTTGGGTATCAAAACCTCATAAATCATGCTTGACATTTTGACGGTACTGCAACCTAATATTCTATCCAAGTAATTTTTAAAGCTTTAAGGATTAACACAATATCATGACTTTAAAATGTCTTTTTTTCAGGATTTTTAAAATGACCTGCACAAGTAAATGACTGAATAGATTCATCAGGTTTGTAGATAAACAGACTGAATAGAGCTGAAATGTTTCAAAATCAGGGGTCTTTCAGTGCTCTATTTTGGTCAAATTCAGGGGTCTTTCAGATCTGCACGGTCCAAAAAAGGGGGTTTCCAAGGGAACATACCCATATGGTCATTTGTGTTAAGTGCCACCACCCCCCCCCCCCACCACCCGGTTTTAATCCTTAATCCATTTCAGTGGAATGAAACCATGTTTTTGTTATCTTTGCTACATATATATATATTGGACCCAAAAACAGTAAATATGGTAACACTGCCCACCAGTTATAGCAGTTCAATCATACGGTTGGTTTGACTGTTGCAAACCCGGGTTGCAAATTTGATTGCCGGTTATGTAAACACAGCTCCACAACTCCTTGATATTAAATGACATTTTGTATCGGGTCAAAAGAAGACTTGGAAACAATAAAATTGGAAAGATTTTCTCTTTCTCTGGCAAAAGGGTCAGGGAGAGAAGGACAACATGTAGTAAAGGTTGATTGAGGACAGGATTAAAAGTAGGATATGGGTTGGAATAGGTAACAAGACTTATATTGTTGAGAGAAGCATTATGGTACAAGTTAGATGGTACACCCCTTCAGTACGAAACCCGTCAGTCCGAAACACCGCTACACCGAATTTTAAGCTTACCTAACGCTTACCCTAAACCTAAACCTAACCTTAAACGTAACCCTAACCATAAAAATTCGGTACTAGCGGTGGTTCGGACTGACGATGTTTCGGACTGACGGAGAGAGACGCCGGTTAGTTTGGGATTGTGAACATGAATCGCTTGTTCTAACATTTCTCGTTTCCAGTCAAACTACGAGATTCTAAAATAAAAACAGCAAACATTGTTCAAGTTAATGCAGCCATTTACATTAAAGTCAGTCTGGAGAAAAGAAGGTTCCCTGAATTTCTCTAGAAACAGTTTAATCTATATATTCTTTAGGCCAAACAAGAAGAGTCTTTCAAAAAGACACAATTCACGGATCAGGTGTATAGTAATTTGTTCTAACTTTCCATTTTCATATCTAACCTACTCGGCACTGATCTTACTATAAATTAGTGATTTGAGGCATATAAATGATACCTACATCCTGACTCTGGCTTATATAACTTGAGCTCCATCCAGCAAGAAACTCATTGAAATACAAACTTTCAAATCAATTACACTATCATACCATGCAGATAATAACCTTGGTCAATAATTATTAGGGATCCAATTAAGATAAGCAAACATTACTGGGTAGATAACAGGAATTAAATGTTGTCAGTTGGAAGGAATTGAGTAAATCGCCCGTATCAAAATAGCAGTGTATTTTTCATATATGCAGTAATATGCTCAGCCTTATCACAAAATAAACAATAGCATTAACCTTACCCACCAATCAGTAAAGCCTATTATAATCATGTGATGGCTCAAACCAATAGTAAACATGCTTAGAAAAAAAGGTACAAAAATAGTCCTGGCTGCCATTGTCTCAATACAAGATAATATGTGCTAAAAAGTCCTTGTCATGTGGGGCAGGATTAGATAAAGGGATACAAACCTGGGTATGAGACATTAGGAATTATTTCCTAGTCTCTTAACCACAAGGTTGATGGGCTACAATAGATATTTAACACACAGTGTATGTAAGGGATAAACTGTGCATATGAGATATGGGTTCAAGTGGGGAAATGTTCACTCCGTGAAAAAAAAGAATAGATTTGATGTCCCATGGGAGCTTGAAATCTAATGCGGTATGCATTTTTTTTTTTTTAATAATTTGAACAACACCAATTTTGGGTATTCTGACCTTGGAAGTGTTCAGACTTATGTTTAGCTGGAAAATAGGCTACATCTAGCATTACAATTTCGGAGTTGCGGTGCGATCAGAAACAAAATTGAACATTGAACATTGATTTTACGGCCAAATTTCATTAAAATGTAAAAAAAAATCAACTTCTGCAATTTTGCTCGAGCAAATGCACAGCATAAATTAAATGCACATGGGGAACAGGAGATATATCTATATTTTTTGTCAAGTAAAATAGAGCACCCTCATGTCTTATGGTGTGTGCTTTCATACACAGGTATTTTTTTATATACTCTTGGCCTTTCTCCTAGAATTGAACTTGTGAAACTTTTTGGTGTGACAATATTTAAGGTTTGGTTTTTGGTTTTATTTAAGGGATCTAAAATGAGCGTTTATTGCGTTTCGACAGTATTTTTTGTGGGACATAAGAGCACCTCAGACCTATCGAATTGCATTCTGAATACGAAGCATGTCTTTTTGATATCAAATAATTTTCATTTTTTGAAATTCACGATATAATTTCATATTTGTTACACTTTTTATATACAAAAAGTAAATTATATAAATCTAATCATATATTCTTAAAGTGTATGTAGCAGGGAGGAAAAGCCGATGGTCAATTTAAAATTTTGACCTTTCATATTGAAGATACGGATTTTTTCCCAAAAAGACCTAATTTTTTTTGGTGTTTTGGGAAAAAAATCCATATCTTCAATACGAAAAGGTCAAAATTGTCAATTGATCGTCGGCTTTTCATCCCACCTACATACACTTTACGATAAATCATCAGATTTATAAAGTTTACTTCAAGTACTGTTAAATATCAAAAATATCAATTTTAATGATTTGCCATAAAATGTGTATTAAATTGCTAATTTCAAAAAATCAAAATCATTTGATATCAGAATGACTTTCTTCGTATTCAGAATGCAATTCGATATGGCTGATGTGCTCTAATGTGTGATGTGCCCTGAGTAATTTAATTTGATGATTTATCTTTGTTTACAAAGTTACATGAGTGATGACATTTTAGGGGAATTCCCCTCTCAAGTTGAGCAAAACAAGTTGAATCATATCTAATTTGGAATATTGGAAACCCCCTGAAAGTGATGTAATGGGATTTCCCCTCAGGAAGTGATGTCATGTGAAAGGTTAATGTTATAATTAAGACTTTGGAATTCCCCAGATTGAGCATAATGTGAAGGCAGTAAATGGCCCAGAATAGAATGGGGTTTTTCCCAAGCTTGGTATATAATAAGAAAATGTAAACAATGATACACAGTTGATAGTGTTGATCTGGGCTATGCTTACAGTCCAATTCCTTGAAGGAAAGGAAATTACAAACCAGAAATATTTTATGTAGTCAAAGTGCTACTATTTACCAGTGTTGTCGGAGAAGATCTAGAATATGTCAAAGAACGTTATTCTTCCGAGAAAGGAAATATATTCTTCTGTCGACTTGCTGAAGTCTGGTATTTTGATTCAACGCAACTGTCAAAATAAGTGGGGACAACTGCATCGCAGTCCTGCTTCCTGAAGATATTGTGTGAAAGGTGGAAATAGCACCAAGTTTGGAGAAAGCAGCGCAAGGAGTTAAATTTGGAGAACTGCGCAAGGAGTTTAGCATAGGAGAACGGCGCAAGGAGTTTAGCATAGGAGGGCGGCGCAAGGAGTTTAGTATAGGAGAAGTGCGCGAGGAGTTGTAAACGTGTTTGGAGAACACCATTTTCGTGTAAGGATTTTGTACGCAAGGAGTTATCAATGCAAGTGTACAAAGGACTTCGCTGATTGTCGCAGGACAAGTGAATAGGGATATATTACATCAGTCGTCCAGAACATTACAAGAACTTTATGATCACCAAGAAGAAGAATGCTGGCTAAGTACAAAATAGATAAAGAGTGATTATATTTGATTAATGTATATGTGCATTTGTAGTCATTATATTGTACCAAAGGAAACTTGCTTTCAATTAAAGACTTAGATTTTGTTAGCTTAAACGAACAGTGTATTTGTGTTGTGCATTCGTGTGAGTTCGGGTAAAAGGTGATTTTGGCCTTGAGTCAAGTACGACTCGTAACAAATGTCCCAAAATAAATACTGTCCAAACGTTCATACCCCAGCCCTTAAGGATGTCAAAATTGAAATTTCTTTTACTGGAAAAATATTGTACATCCCTTTAGTCATACCATGTTTTATAGTTGTCTTCCGAAGACCACTCCCATATTATTCCCCATATAAAGTTACACAGCAGCTGTATAACATATAGGTAATTTATGACTGGTTTTCATTCTTTAATGCACTCAGCAGTATGAAACAAATGATTTATCAGCCAAATATGATCGCCCAATACTACTACATAAAATCAAGATAAAAATAAAATTACTATATTGAAATATAACAGGAGAAAACTTTTGAAAATGTATACACAGAAACCATATTATTATGGCAATACAACTTAGTATAGTATTAGAGCTAAACAGGGGTAGCGCGAGCACAAAAAATCAAGGGTCCAATTTAATTTTTCTGGACCCTTTGGTACATGCTAAAACCATCATTTAAGGGGTCCGATGAGAATTTAAGGAGTCCATCTGTCCGAAATTCTAAATTTCAGAACTTGTCAAATATTCCAGTGAAATTATTAGTGTTGTTGGCCTATGGTGATTCAAAAGATTTACTGATCTTTTATTTTCTTATTTTTAATTGATGATTTATGCCTCTGTGCATCGTGGAATTAAGGAGTCCATACAGTTTTTATCGGACCCTTTGGTCACATTCAACTTGAGATTTAAGGAGTCCAAAATGGGCAAAATAAAAAAATAAGGAGTCCCTGGACGCGCAAACTCCTTAAATGCGACCCCTGGAGCTAAACCAAAATAACTTTTCTCTATTATAAAAATACAAATCTCATATACAATATTGATTTTCTAATATCTGATCATACCTATTTTTGAAGTATTTTGCTTCTTCTTAAATTCCCAATTTTGAGTTTTACATAAAAAGAAATTATTTACACATTTTTATTTTCACGATAGCAGTGCTGAGGGAAAAGCTCAAATTAAAGTACCCTGAAAATTTCAACTTTTACGATGTTGGTTCAGTAGCTCTTCATATAGCCCTAGCGACAAGATATCTTACACCTCCCACAACGCATTTCTATTTCAATTTTCTGTACTGATTTCTATCCAGTGTAACATGGCTCGATATACCTCAACGACCAGAACACATCCAGATCTTGCAACATGATTAATTTAACTATCCACCCATGTTTACCCAGTTTATTCTCAAAATGAAAATAAAGGGAACATGTACAAAGTATTATAGGAATGTCATTTGATGAGATGAGGGGATATATCACATTGCAAAGGATTCTGGGAAGGGTACGATATCTTCACTAATATATACCCCAGGTGACAAATTGTTTATTTTAACAAATCATTATCATTAAGATATCCTCTGTAAAATGAGTCAATTAGCCTCATTTCCACGTCTTAGGTATGAGTGGGTGGATAATTAGGGGCAATGTATTCCCTTTACCCCACGCACATATCACCTAGCTGGTATGGGGTTAATTAAAATAACTGCGGTACATATGAGATCATGATATCTCACGATAATATATTTTCTTGCGTAAGTTATACACCTGATAATATCAGTTTAATTAATAATTACAGAAATTGGCTCGTACATCAAAAAATTGCATGACACTTCAACATTACTTACAGACTAGCAGCAAATATTGCAGTTTTATCATGTTTTATAGTTTAATTATATCTCTACCCTAAAGACATGTAGACTGATAGATCTACTATACAGTTATGACTGGAACATGGAAAGCATGCAAATATATACCACCCCATAATTAATGCCCTGAGAATGTGCATGAGGTTCATATGCATAGTCCTGTTATGCTTTGCTTGGAGAATGAGTTTGGTCAAGCAAAATATTGTTGCCTGTGTCAATTAATGGTTTACTTCATTGCATTTTCAGACAACATCTCCTTACAAATTCTTTTTCCATATAAAATAATCACCAAAGTATTCGCTTAACTACCACAGCAATAGATGAATACAATTTTTAAATAGATCGCCCTGCACTACACGCAGGTTGCACTCATCACCTGTGTATGTCTGAAATCATAGATTGAATACAATACCGATCATTTCTTAAAGGTGTGAGTGATCAGCATTTTTTTGACAACTATGGTTCAATGCATAGGTAGCGCATGAATTTTGTAGTGTGGGGCAATCTATTCAAAAATTGTAATCATCTATTGCTATGGTAGTTAATCCGATGATGACATCACTTCGTCAGCGAATTCTCATCCTAATAATTGTGTAACTAAGTTTTTTAGCCAAATACTTTTCCCCTCAACACCCTATCGTCATATGTTCATCTACACTGGATATTGACCATTTATACCGCAATCAGTTATAAATTCATATTCAAAAATGGTGAATAAATTGGTTTATGTGACCTTGAATTGCTTTAACTGTGTCTTTGAGTGTTGTTTTTTGTAGACTCACAAAGATTTGTTTTGCAATTGTCATGCACAAGTGTGAGGATACTCATATGTGCATCTAATGTATACAACAGGTGTATCTTGGTTAAAGCCGTGCTACAAAAGCGCAATACGGAAGATACAATTATACCCAACCAAAAATTGAAAAACATTCCATAATCTAATGACCATAGGCACTAACATGTGAGATCCATGTTCGAGACGCAAATAATCAAAACTGGTGGGCAATTTCGCAGCAGGATAACCAACTTACGACTAGTTGAGATTTTCCCCGTTGGTACGGAACACAAACAATCCGCTGAACATTCAAAATGGCCTCTGGTTATATTTTTAAATCATTTGTAAATGTCAGATGCCGGCATGGCTTATTTACCTCAAGATACTGTACGGATAATGTACTGGTACCTGCATGGAATGCATACATGTAGTTGCAATAATTGAATGTACGCTTGCAGTAACAAAAACAGAATAATTTTACCTATTGCAAGTTGGATAACGTCTTAAAGGGTTACCTCCACATTCACTGTGTTTTATCATACAAAATTATTGGACTGCAAACTATGTTTGGTAAGTTGCAATTGCAATCAAATAATTGTTACACTTACAATTCTGTACGGAATAAAACATCCATGGTATGATCGTTTTTTCTTTTCAATGCACAAAAATAAGTCCATCACAGAAAAATTCTGGTCAAATTTCAGACCTTAGTGCCACTGCCACAAAAATACATATTTTGGATGTCTTTAGTAACAATCCAAAATTTCCCATAACTTTTCGCCATTTTCTGCGATTCCTTTTCTCCAATGAAGACACCAGACGAATCATGGGGAGTTTGATTGACAGTGACGTCAGACATAAACCAGTCTTTTTAATTCTGTCTCAGGTTATTCTTTGATACAAACACATCTGAAAAATCCACACAATGTAGAGATAGTTGCCTTCATACATGTTGCATATATGTGACCATCCAGCACAACTGAGCCCTGAAGTCGCCAATCATCATTTTTGACTATTCAACCAAAATATTCTGCATGAAATTAGCTTTAAAATGATGTATATCATGTCTATAGTACTTGACATTTAAGTAGTGAAAAATCAATAAAACAGTCAATAAATCCTTTGTTTCCTATTGTTTATTGTTAAGTTCAATGGAGCATATCTCAATAGTGGCACTGGCGACATCCTGGCTCAGTTGTGGTGGATGGTCACATATATTGTTTCAAGAGCTTTTATTAGCCAATTTAATTATGACATGCTCTAATTTAATGCAAACAAACCGGTAAAAATTATGAAAAACCTGAACTTGTATCCTGGGTAATTCAATGCCTCAAAAATTATAAAAACGCTTTTATACTATCCAGATATTTAATTAAGGTATTCCCTGCTGGTAAACTGATACTCCTAACACACATATTAAGATGCTACTAATTGTCTCCTTACTGATGTAACATGTGACTTGATCAAGCAACAGGAGGATAACGTTGCCAAAGTTTTTTAGGTAAGCTTATTATCATTCAAGTTATATTAATGTGCTCCGTTGTACACACAATGTATACAAGTTCTCTACATGTATATCTGACCATTTACTTTTTACATCATTGTTCTCTTCTTGCTTAATTGAGTCACAAACACAAAAAATATATGCCAATACATTTTTAATGATATAAATTTACATATATTGTAATACAATCAACTCTAGCAATGAGTATGACAATGAGTGCTAAGTAACTCACGCTTTCACTCAATCACTCACTCACTGGATTACTAACTCACTCACTCATTTACTCATTCATTCAAATCAAGGCCCGCGTACACTCAAAACACTCACTTACTCACTCACTCAAGTCATGGCTCGTGTACACTCAAAACACTCACTTACTCATTCACTTAAGTCAAGGCTCACTTACACTCAAAAGACTCACTCACTCACTCACTCACTCACTCACTCACTCAAGTCAAGGCTTGTGTACACTCAAAAGACTAACTCACTCCATCAAAATTTCAGCCATTGCAGATTTACACAGGCAGTACACATCAAAACCCTTTCAATAATTTTAATCAGAATGACCCAACACAATCAAGCCTCTTCCTCCATTAAAAGAGCCCTTCTTCTTCAAGAAGAACGACAACCACCATTTATCCTCTGACAGAAAGAAAGTCTTATTCAGGGAACACTTAATTTCACAACCAATATGCTCATAAATTGAGAACGATAATGACCAACATGAATGGTTCAAGATGACCCCATTAAAAAATCCCTATAGAATGCGGACATCCCTCATTAAAACACATTTCCATTTTGTGAACTGGAGTACCGTCGGCCATTTTGTCCCAGAGAGAATTGACTGGCATGCTTATCACAACAAGCCATTAGCGCTATAGTAGACCATTATAAACATTTCCTGGAACGCAAATCGTTTTTATTATTGCAAGCAATTTAACCAATACAATTCCTAAGGATAGAAATTTCACAATTTGCAATGTTCTGATTTCTGTGTGAAACAGTAGTATTCATTCACAACTTACATTGACTATAACATACTCATGAAGTTGTTAATAAAATTTAGTTTTGACACAAAATTTTATGATAAACTGGCCTCAAAAAGAAACTTATCATTTTTCACAAGGTCATATCTTAAAATCCTGTCCATAAAATGAACAAAAATTGCACACAGGATTACTTCAATACTTACGTACTCTAAACACTGGTCAGTAACCAAACAGTTGCCCAACTGACACAACAGCAAAATGCACCGACATGGAACAGCTTCCTAGACCACATTCACAGCCCAATAATTAGCACCCAACACAAGAAATCTGTGAGTAAATGGAATAGTGTGGAACAAGACCTGTTTCTTGAAGAAAGTGTGTGAAAAGCAGAATCAGCCCCTTCCTTGCACGCATCCTCACAGATTTATTTTGCTGGGTTCCAATTATTAGCCTGTGAATATCATCAGAATATGGTCCCGGAAGCTGTTCCGTGACAGTGCATTTTACAGTTGTGTCAGTTTGACAACTGCTTGGTTACTGACATATGTTTAGAGTAGAGTATTGAAGTAATCCTGTGTGTAATTTTTGTTCATTTTTATGGACAGGATTTTAAGATATGACCTTGTGAAAAATTATAAGTTTCTTTTTGAAGCCAGTTTATATGCAGCCAGCAAACATTTCATCTACTTAGAAAATGTTCATCCCTCTTAAGAAACACAAAGGAAACTTTTTGTGAAAATCTTGTTTTCTTTATATTCCCTGCATTATGAACAGAACAATTAGTCATGCCGTAACAAGTCGAATTGTGTCAGGGTGACTATCATGACATATTTTGCTTACTTGACTCAAGTTGATAAGACAACTGACTTGAGTCAAGTCACCAAACTGAACAGACTACTACATCATTTTCAGTTCACCCAGATGCGGCAGTGATGTCAGTGCGCATTTCATATTGGGACGCAGCCTAATATTGCTAGTGTTCACTCAATGCTTTGGCATACACATGCACACACTTAAGATGCTGCATAGATGCATGCTCCAAACAGCTGCCTCGATGCATTGATGTCACTGCCACATCAGGGTCGAAAATGGTATAGTGATTGACTCTTGATGACACAACCAGCAGGTCTGACTTGACTCATCTCAAACCAATCAGTCAGTGACTCCACTTAACTTGTGAATTGACCAATAATTGATCATACAGGAATTGTGACTCAAGCTTCTGGTGACTTGTTAAAACACTGATAGCCACTGTTGAGAAACTTCACCAGAAATGATCAACAAGATCATCCTTTTAGAAAAGCAAACTTCATGTGGATTTTGACAACTTTGATATCTCTGAACTAACCTTTCTTGTCCTGCTGTATCCCAGAGTTGAAGATGTACCCTTTGACCTCTTGTCATTGTGTCTGCCCCTTTTGGTCTGTGTATCTGGGAGGAAAAAGTAAGAACAAAATAAGAAATTAACAAAAACTACCCGTAATATCCTAGTGATGACAAAAATCATGACAAATGAACTTCATTGAGCTTATGCAAGAGATTGGAATTCCAGTTTCCTTTCTCACGAAGTAAGGGCTAAGAGTAAAATTGTACAATTGTGTTTGGCCTTCTCTCTTTCTTCTTTTCCTTGCTATTTTCTTCCATTTCTTGCTTTGTTTATCAAAGCTATCTAGGCCAGCATGCATTTTATTAGCCTACACTGGCTATACAGGCTTGTGCTTTTTTTTATAGTATGAGCTTGGAACGGTCCATGGATTTCCCATGGATTAGCATGTGTCCCTAACGGACCAACCTGGGTAAACAAACAAACAAACAATACAACATCACATCACTCATGACAGAGCCATGCTCATTTAAATACAAGCTAAATACAACAATGGCATTCATGTCAGCTAAATGTCAGTATTTCAGTGTGAAGAGTTCTGTTTTCTTCCCTCTATTAGTTATTTTAAGAACATTTAATAAAAAAAACCTATTTGTATTCAAGTATAGCAAACTATATATATCAAACTATACTATGAAATAGAATCTATAATGAAAATATTCCATTTATAACACAACAATTCCCATTTTTAAAATTTAATATTTTATAGGTAAACATATGGTTCTAATTTTACCAAAGCAAGCATCTCACATCATATGAAAGGCAGATAATTATATGCAAAAGCTGCATTCAAACAACAAGTCTCTTGATACATACGGCTATTCCAGTTGAAATCCATATACCCCTATAGAAAACATGACTCTAATCTCCTGCACAGGAGGTGTAGATTTCAAATGGAGTCACCCATTCAGGTAACCCCATTTGAAATTCACACTCCCTGTATGGGAGATTAAGGTCATGTCTTCCATAGGGGGTATGGATTTCAACTGGAATAGCCCAAAGTAACTTTCAGGTAGATGTTTGTACAGCATTCATAATTTGCATTTTTATTGCAAACTAGAAATGTTGCGGTTTTCGATGCACGACGTTGATTAGGATGCCTCCACTTTGGGGCAATTGAAATTCGGAAAGACATTATAACAGCTAAATGTATTATAAAATGTCAAACTGTATGACTGGCAAACAAAGATAACCTCAAATGACCTTTGACCTCCATATGTGACCTTGGATACCACCAATACATGAAGGTACCCATAATGCAGCTACAATCCAAGTTTGGTTGCATTTTGCAGACGACGGTGGACTACATTATTCAATGTGGCAACAGCCAAAAGCGTAAACAAAACAGACAATATGACGGCAACACTGCCTGCACGATGGACTTAATTATTTTTCCCGGAGCCAAGATCCGTTTTTTTCTCTTTTTTCCGGGTGGCCCCATTACAGAAAAAAAATGCACAAAATATATTTCCCAGTGCAATATATACATTTTCACATGAAAATAAATAATTTTAAATTCAAAGAAAAAAGAAGAAGAAAATTTTTTAATCATCGCCGGGGATGGGAATCGATCTCGGGACCCTCTGCGTGGGAGGCGAGATCCGTAACCACTACACCACGTAAACTCATTGATACACGTAGGGGAAATTTTCAGTATATATCGTAACATATCGAGCGTTATTCATACAAAAAAAATCAAAAAAACAGTACTTACAATGAGGTTCACTGGCGAACCTCAACGGATTTAGACTGATAAAATAGTGCTTAATAACATACGTACAGTTTTGGAATAATTTGAGACATTTTTGTGTTTACGTGTAAAACCAATGACGACGTCAAAATTGAGCCAATCTTGGCTGCCCCCCCCCTGGCATTTTGGATTCCATAAATGACATTTGACCTCACTATATGTCTGACCTTGGAACACCACCTAAAACGAAGTAGCCAGAGTTTCTGACCATGCCCCACCTATCCTGAAAATCTGAAGTCAATCCACCAATCCATTCACGTGATACAGCATCCTGAGGTATGTACGTACAGTGCAAAAACAGTATGCCTTGCGGTGGAGGCATAACAAACTCTAGAGGATGAAGTAGTGTGCTATCAGCAGTAGATAGCAGATGAAGTATTGCTCTATCAGACATGTCAGAAGTAGATAGCAGATGATGTAGGGTGCTTTTAGTATCAAGTCAATCAGTCTATCTGTTCACAAGATACAGCATCCGGAGGTACGTACTTACGTACGTACGTACATTGCAGAAACAGCTAACCTAGCGGTGGAGGCATACATAAAAATATCACTGCTGTTTCTTGCTACTTTAAAAATTCTTGTATCATATTATTGGTATTGGCTATACAGTCAACAAATTAATGTGTCTAGTTTGCCGCTGCATGCACATTCTTCAGTTTGAGTATCTATGTAGGCCATATTTAATTAAAGCTCACAATTTGTAGCTGTGTCCAATAAAATTCACATGGACAACACCGAATGCAGTCGGCCTAAATCAATAATATCAGTGTTGGAGTTGAGTCAGTTTACCTCATCCAAATTCAAGTTTAATTAAAGTTCAAGTCAAGTCCAAATCTGTAGGATTTGAGTCCAAGTCCCCGAAAATCCCATCCACTTGAGTCCCTGGACCAAGTCCAAGTCCATGACAAGTCAAATTCAAATAATGTCCATATCTGTGCCAAGCCCAAATGCAATTAAAAGTGAATATAAGCCTGAACTCAAGCCCCAATTTGGACTGCGAGCACACATTACATCTGGATCCAATTTAATTATAATTTATAATAAAGAAACCAAACCTAAAGGTGTCAAAATTATGAGAGGCAGAAAATGTAAGCACTTTTTTAGCAACAGGCAATCCACATCTTGTGACCATGGGGTGACCTGTTTCTGTTCGTATAATACACAGAACACTTGCATCACCAAGTGTGAAAGAACTGCACCTAGGCATGTAACTTAGCTACTCCATTTAAATCAGGAAAGATATCTCACCCATCCCAGAATCCTTTGCAGCATGATGCATTACCTAATTTCATTAAATGACACTCCTATTAAGTACAGGTTCCCTTTCCTTTCTTTTTGAGAAAAGACTGGCTAAACATTAGTCAAGAAATAAACATATTTTGCAATATTTTGATGTGCTGTTCATTGAGGCACATTTTGTCATGTTGCACTAGATAGCAAATGCCAAAGGCCCAAAAAGTCCACTTTTTAAACCCCAAAAGTCCCATTTGCTGGCGTAGCGAGTGAAAAAATTGAGGGTTTTTATGCCTTTTATCACCCAAAATGTCAAATTCCGCCCCCTCCAGTCCAAAAAGGTCAAAATTTTTGAAAAAAAAGTCTACTTTTTCAAATTCAGCACCCCCCCAAAATAAATCCTCGGTACGGGCCTGCACGTATCATGTGCGACTAACAAAAGGCGCTGGTTCCCGTTTCCTCATTCAATCCAATTCAATGCAAGACCTCAGAGTTACTTGCATGACTTTGGCGGGCTATTTTGAAACAGTCATGGTTGCACACGCAGGTACTTCTTTTGAAAATCCTAAACAAGGTATAGCAGTCGCTGATAGAATATGCAGCTTATGAACATGGCTTCCCGAAATGCATTCTGGGAAGTGTATTATCTTCTCTGCATTCAACATGTTCAAACTATCCCAAAAAATAAGGCAGCTTCTCTATACTTTCTATAGGTAAGGCTTTAATGCACTTCCGTGATACAATATGCCTCAACCTATACAGTTTTGCATTAATACGTCCTTCTCAAAAAATCACTAAATGTTATGATATCTCACACAATTTGAGGTCTACCTGGAGGACCACTGTTTCTACTCACTTGAATGCAATTTCCCTGAAGACTTCAAATAAAATCACACAAATGAAAAGTTCTGTCAGTTTTTAATTTTGTACATTATTTGAATAGGGAAACCACAATGGGAATCCGAGTGGAGAAAGTTTAATCTAAAAGCCGCAATTTCCACAGTGTCAGAAAATTGGATCAGCTTTAAAAACAACTTGAAGGGACTAATTAATAATAGCACTACACTCAGACAGGATTCAAACTTACTGTCATGTGGTAATTTGAATGGGGACACCTCTGGTTTTTTTAATTGTGTAGTATGTATTAAGTTGATCACATGAGGTAAGTGACCCAGAGGGGGGAGGTTCACTCCCTTTTTCAGGGTCTCCAGCAATTCCTTAAGACCCATATTTGGATAATGCTCAAGTTCTGTGAGCCTCAAACTCTGACAATTACCTCAAATTTGAAAAAAAATTGAATTTTTTTGCCAATTTTAGTTCACTAGATATCCCAAAAATGCTCCACGCTGCACACCCCTTATCCTCCGGTAGTAAGGTATGCAAACATGAACATGTTCATATATGTGACCATCCAGCACAACTGAGCCCTGAAGTCGCCAATCATCATTTTTGAGATATTCAACCAAAATATTCTGCTTGAAATTAGCTTTAAAATGATGTATATCATGTCTATAGTACTTGACATTTAAGTAGTGAAAAATCAATAAAGCGGTCAATAAATCCTTTGTTTCCTATTGCTTATTGTTAAGTTCAATGGAGCATATCTCAATAGTGGCACTGGAGACATCCGGGCTCAGTTGTGGTGGATGGTCACATATACGTATGCCTTCACACCACATTTACAACAATTGCCTTCAAATTTACACATTTATACAAAGCCAAAACCTGATTTTTTTATTGCAATTTTTATAATGTATGTTCCAATGTACCAATTCTTTATTTTATTTGGTTTTGGTTTTTTTATGTGTAGGAAAACAGCAATTTTGGTTATTATCATAATTGTGATATTTTTCTTTCATTTTACCTCATTATTTCGGCTTAGAATGGATATAAAGCTTTCTGGCAATTATTACTAATATCATATAGTTTTATCATTGTTGTAAAAGAACATCATAATTAAAATGTAATAGAAATACTTGAATTTAATCTCCATTTAAAACTAAAATATTTTTTCAACCATGACTGGCAAGTATTGAGCAAAACTTGTCAACAGGATATTTGAAAGTTATATATTTGCTATTTTACTGGGTCAGTTTTTATTATACAACTTCCGTTTTACAAATTCACGCGATGAAATTATACATTACACTTGCTGACAAGATGTTAAATAATTCAAGTGTTACAAATACGATTTAACAAATTCAACTGAATATTGTGATAACAAGCAAAGGAAGTAAGTGTGATGTGATGAAGTAAATGAGATGTTTCTCAAGCTAAATAAATATTCATATCTATTAAAGATAGCAAGAAAAGAAAATATTTGGTCAAAAACTTTAAGTGCTATGCTTTTTTCTCTTCTTTTTTTTAGAAAATGAGCTATGCGATATGCGATTAAAAAAATGACAGTCAAGGCACATGTTTATGTACTTTGTAGTATTCAAGAACAGAAACATAGTTACCTCTGCACACACTTTAATATGTAATGCCCAGTTTTGGAGTAAAATATGTTCCTTTTTTTAAATTATAACTCTTAAAATCATGGCTAAATATGTACAAAAAACAACAACCAAACTGCAAAAAAAGAAAGACACTTTCTTTAGATCGCGATGCAATACTGAAAATATCAACAACAACAAATTACCGCCAACACGTACTACTATGCGCTAAATTGGAATTCACATGGCAATGCGCGCGGGTGTCAGAGACAGACTTTTTTTTGGCCTAATGGAAATAGCAAAACTGCAAGCAAATGAAGATAGCAAGCCTGCTATCTTATAAAGATAACACAACTGTATAGCAATACTGATATATTATAAATATAACGATATTGCTAACTAATGAAGATAACATTACTACAATCTAATGAAGATAGCAATGCAGCTGTCTACTGAAGATAGTAGGCCAGCTTTCTTATGAAGATCACAATGCTGCTTTCTTATGAAGCTAGCAAAACTGTTATCTCATAAGGATAGCAATGCAGCTGTCTACTGAGATAGTAGGCCAGCTTTCTTATGAAGATATCAATACTGCTTTCTTATGAAGCTAGCAAAACTGTTATCTCATGAAGATAGCAATGCAGCTGTCTACTGAAAATAGTAGGCCAGCTTTCTTACGAAGATAATACTGCTTTCTTATGAAGATAACAAGACTGTTATCTCATGAAGATAACAATGCAGCTGTCTACTGAAGATAGGCCAGCTTTCTTATGAAGATATCAATACTGCTATCTAAAGAAGAAAGTAATGCAGCTATTTACTGAAGATAGTAGGTCAGCTTTCTATGAAGATAGAAAGACTGTATAATATTGTTAATGAAAATATCAATACAATCTAATAGCAGGGCAGAAAATACCAGGACTGCTATCTAATGAAGACAGCAAGACTGTAATCAAATGAAGAGAACAAGACTGTAACCTAGCTAGACTGCTAGAGGTTGAAAGATAAGTCTTATGAAGAAAGATTGAGAGAATTGAGACTCCCTACACTGGCTTACAGCTGAGGTAGATACGTTCACTCAACATCTGAACTCTGTACACCCATCCATCAAATTCACGGTTGAACTTGAAAGTAACAATGCACTCGCGATGCTTGACACCCTCATCACTCGTGCTCCTGACGGTAAGCTGGTCTTTAGTGTCTATCGCAAAAGTACCCACACTGACCAGTACTTAAATTTCTCCAGTCACCAGCCATTGGAACACAAGCTAGGAGTGATTAGAACTCTGACTCACCGCGCAAAAACTTTGTCATCTGACAGCACTCTTCTTGAAAAAGAATTAGATCATGTCAAGAAGTCACTGTCCATATGCGGATACACCAAATGGACCTGGACTGCGCCGAGTAGCAGGAAACGGGACCCCAAACCTCGCAGGCGTGACACCCCCTCCAAAGGTCACGTCTCGTTACCCTACGTTCAAGGAGTGACTGAAGCGATTAACAGGAAAATCAGGAGTGCTGGTGTAACTGTTCATGTCAAACCCTCGAACACCATCAGGAGTATGGTGGTGTCGCCCAAGGATAAAGTAAAGACACTGGACCGTACGGGGGCCATTTATCAAATCCAAGGTAAAGACTGTCCTTCACAATATATAGGTGAGACTGAAAGAGCTCTCGGAAAAAGGGTTTCCGAACACAAAAGAGAGCCCTCGCCGGTTGGAGGACATATGAAATCTGCTAGACACTCCTTTGACCCTGGAGAGGTCAAGGTGTTGGACAGCGATGCCAGGTGGTTTCAGCGAGGGGTTAAGGAAGCGGTGTACATCGCAGCCTCCGAACCGGACCTCAACAAAGATCAGGGACGCCACCCCCTACCAGCCGCCTACAAGAGGCTACTCGGGTCAAGTGGTTTGGGTTCATTGCCCAGATCACGTGTCCCGAGTAGCGGTACGTCTTCCAGTACTACGCCAACTCAGTGCTGAAGAAGTGACCTCGGATGAGGCACGAAAATTCCACTCGTAAGTGAAATTTTACTATTGCTCGTGTGAATAAGTTTTAAATTGTTCTACATTATGGCTTACAGACGTTTTAGAGGCGACATGATCTAGACTTACAAGATCATGCATGGGATTAATGATGTAGCCAAAGAAGCCATGTTTGAAATGACAAGCCACACATCGGTGACCAGAGGACATAGCCTCAATATCATGAAGCAGCACTCAAGACTTAGACTTAGAGAGCACTCCTTCTCCAACAGAGTAGTAAACACCTGGAATGACCTGCCAAACGAGACAGTAAATGCTCCAACAATGAATTGCTTCAAGACAGCAGTGGATAAAGCTCTAGCCAAGAAGTTCAACACATTTACATTTGGAGTTGGATGTCTCTGGCAACAAGTTTCCAATTAAAGTATTTTCCATGGCATATAGCTAAGTTATCATGCAGTGAATAATAGGATGAAATTGGGTGGGCATCACAGGGCAACAACCCTATTTCCAGAGCCCGAAGAACAGGTGAATACAGGTGAATACAGGTGTATTATATGTCTGTGGATGGAACTTGACAGGATATATCACATGAATTTCAAGAATAAAGTAATCAAAGGTTTTTCAATAAAATAGGACAGCAATACATTCACTTTATCACCATTTGTTATTGTCAACCTGGAGGGGATTGAAATCCATTAATAACTGTCAAAAAGGACAAAACATGACAAACACAGTCTTCAACTAAGAGTGGGTGTCTATCATTATACAAATGCCAGCAAAATCGTGTTTTCTTCTTAAATTGCGGCTAACTTGAAAAAAATCTCACAATGCCGCAAGGGTTTTACAACACCAAGTGGAAAATTATGTTTGACATTTTCATCAATTTTACCAAATGACTGCACTTTTATCCCCTCCAGGATCATGTATGTAGGTTTATGACCCAGTTTTCTAATATTGTGCTGCTATAGTATAATATAGGAAGTCTTCAGGTGCTGTTATTGTATCCCCCATGAGGGTGTAACCTTTTGCGCTAGGATTTACCATTCAAGCTATGTTTTTGGGTGGAAGGTCCACATTTTGAAAATTCCGCAACCCCCTCCTGAGTACTGGGGAAGTGACAGAGTCTCTTTGTCCAATTCACTGATGTGTGAAGAATTCAAATGGATTCATAGATTTCATTGAATGTGATCAATGCCATAATGAGATTCCTCCTTTTATGGAAATGTTGACATCTTAATAGATTTTCATTTGACAAACCTCTGACCACCTAACTTGCACAAATTCAAGTGTGTTGAGCCGGCCATTTATGTACAAAAAAGACCTTTAGGGATGAAAGCAAAACTCAGGTTACCGGCGGTTGAACTGTGTTCCGTTGTTTAGAACAATAGAAACCGGCTCCAACCGGACGGAACCGCCCGAAAGCGGCGGCCGACTGCCGGTCGAGTTTTGATTTCATCCCTTAATCAGTAATAAAACATGAAATATAGTGACATCCTGTAAAAAGAATAAGAAAATTGATTAGCATGAAACTGGTCCAACTTACAAAATTTTCTTGACATTTTGAGAGTCATGAAGACGCATTTTAAGCAAGACTATTGATTTTTTTGTCACTTTGATTGAGCCTGTGGAAAGGAATTGGGTGCAGTGTTAAAAAGAGCAAAGATAAATACCCCCAAGGACCTGATGATTGATATCAACATGCATGTATATTTTGACTTGGTTATTTTTCACGACTTTGAAAATTGGCAAATAAAATTAATACAATTTAAGGCATTTAGGTCATTTGGTTAAAAAAAAAAAAACTCAGATGGAAATACTTAGCCCCTACACTCTGGCAACACCTCTTTTATGGAGTCCTTAACAAACAGACTGACTAATGATGGATGGCTTTTCATCACAGCTACATTCACATTCTTATTCAGAATGCAATTTGGTGTGTCTGATGTGCTCTCAGGTCCCACAAAAATAATGTGCAAATGTCGCTATCCAAGCCCTTGAAGGCCTAATTAGAAATGTACAATGCTGTAATGTACAATGTGCTCATCTTCACCATATCTCAAAACATTGATTGGTGGGGAAAGGGGAAGGGGGTATATGAAAGATGGAGACAACACTATTATAATTCTTAGTTTCCGGTGACTCATATCTGCACTATGGTAAGATGAACTTGTGAACTAGAGTATCTGTTCAAACATATTTTTTCTAAGATTATAAATATGTTAGAGCTATAAAAACGGGTCTGGACAAACAATGGGTTTAAGGACCTACAAAGCATTGTAAATGTTACTGAAATCCACCCAGGCAATATAAGTTGATATTACAATATTTTTAAGGTGACAAAAGTAAGCATTTTCTGTTTTAACCAACAATCTACTATTCTAAATAGGATGCAAATTCCATCAAATTTGGACCATGCAGTTACCAAGGTAACACCAATAGAACCTAATAGCAAATATTTGTCACATTTTATTTTTTTTAACTCTTCCCTTGCTGTTCAAAATAAAAATTCTTAATTTGTTCAGTTAATCATTACTTTACTTCTACCTTCCACAATGTAATTACTGCTTTCCCATGTTACGTTATTTAGTATACATGTAATTGTTCAGCTTTTTTAAAACTCAAGTGACAAAAAAAACTCTTCTACGGGTCTGACCAAACCAGATTTTGCATTTTGGGAAATATGTTTTAATTTTTTTAGCTGTTTTTTGGCTCAATTGATTGATTTTTGATAAAAATGCAGACAATTTTCAATTTTTTTTTGTGAAAATGTTTTCAGATTTTCAAGCTTTCAGTGATTTGATAGGGTCATTTAGCCTTTTCTAGATTAAAATTAGAAAATCCTGACCGACTTGTAAAGTCGGTCCACCCATAGAATAGAATTTTTTCCCCATTGCCTCAGCTACATTTTTTTAATCAGGCAAAAAAACTGGATAAATTGATAGTGAATCTCAGTCATGCATGATAATAGAATGGTGTAATGTTACCATAGAAAGGAAAAGAGATATTTGAAACTGTTGTAGCATGGTTATTTTTCCAATCGGGATACTGCATAGTCAGCATACAGGTAGAGTTTCTTTCATAAAGGCTGGCGGTTGGTGCTCAATTTTACTTAATACTGTATGGTAGAATATACTATGAGTTGAACTGTTTTCAACTGTTTGCAATTTCTTTTATCCATGTAAACAGTTACGGTACACATTAAAACCTATGGGTCATAGCTATGTTTAAGGCCCAGCCCCCAACTCAACACAAAAGTTAGTAAACATGCGTGTTAACAAATATCACAGAAAAGGGGTATTTTTTTACCAGTAGCGACCAAAGCTACCAAATAGGCTATGACCATAGTTTGGTTTAAATAGGATTTGAACTGTTCATATGAGACCAAATTGTTGATGGACGGACGGAGGAATAGACAGACACACGACTTGTGATGGCATATGGTCTTTTCCTTCAGACGACCTAAAAATGGACATTTTGCACATGCGTTTGTAGGAGGTAGCAAGATGGCGGATCCGTGCAAATGGCAAATTTAACTATTATAATCAAAGACAGAATTAAAAAGAAACTAGTCTCTTTAATTCTGTCCATGATTATAAAACACACATACATACCCGCAAGAGCTACATTGTGGGGGTACCCCATAGGGTTTGTGTATGTTGTATGTTTATTGGTACAACACAACATTGTGGGGGGTATAAATAGGTATGAACATACATTGTGGGGGTATGAAACCATAATTATGTTGATACTCCTAGACCTATAGTGGCTGATGGTGGCATACACAGTGTGTCACTCTGACGGTATATTTAATACCTACCCCCTACCCCCTCTAGAGGCCCTAAAATGCCATTTGCAGATGTCTTCATTCTGGGGGTACCCCAACAGTGTTGAAATACGCCCACAATGTGGACTCATACTTAAAAGTACACCCACAATGTACCTCCTGCAAACTCGGATCAACATGCTTGTTCCAAATCACTGTAGTCCATCACCATTGAGCCAAATTGATTGGCAACAAATTCCTCCCCAAAGAAGCTATTAATATTATCAAAGTATAATTTGAATTTCATAAAAATATTTATTTGCTTATCAAATTTATAAACAGCTGCAGTTCCAACAACCAATGAATTCATTTTCGCATGGGATCATAAGTAGTCATAATTTGACATTTGGTTCAATAATTTGACACATTTTATTCCCATTTTGATCAATAATTATATTTGATTTGATTTGAATGTGTTTATTTAACTCTGTATCCAATCGGTCAAGGACTTTAATGTGTTTGGGACGTTTTCAATGAAAGAAACATTTTATCCATGCAGTTTGAATCCAAATAATAGATTAATATTAGCAGCAGACATCATTGCAAGTGTTGACAGATGTTTTGCAAACCCACCCTCTTTGTTATTTATGCAAAACCTGTGCAGTTTTTTTTAAAGTTAAACTCAATCTGATATTAATGTATGTTAGTTACCCTACATCACAAACAATATTTAAAATAGAAATTTTTGTGGCTTGCAACGCAACCCATTGATCACAATACCTTGATCCATGTTGTTGTAAAAATGTGAAAATTGTTTTTAAAACAATTTAAAAAAAAACATTTGAAAGAAATATTTTTGAAAAAAAACATATTTGAAAATTATATGCAAATGAGCTCATTTTCATACTAACAAATATGCAAATTACACCCTTGAAAAAGTAGCCTGGTTTCTAACAAAGGCCTTACTAAACCTAGAATTTCTAAAGTTGATCATTCAAGAGATATTTATTTATAACATTCGGCCGAAGCCAGGCTAAACCCAATAGTGCTCTGAGGCTATTACATTCAAGGGATGCCTCCAGATATGACGGAACAAGGATATGGGAAGAGGTCTGATTTTAGAAGCAGGATGAAAACCAGAGCAACCAGAGCACCCGGAGACCAAACTCACATGTGGCACCGCGGGGAATTGAACCCGGGCCACAGTGGTGAGAAGCGAGTGAGAAGACTGTTCCAATACAGGGTGTCCCAGAATGATTTGTACCGTGTTTGCAAAAATAACTAAAAATAGAAGACGGGCAGTGTATCTATTTTTGATACCAGCATTATAATGTTGGATATGTCTCCTACCTATTCTGTTAATTTCAGCATGCTACCTTTATTTGTTTTGGCGTGGCATGCAATAATGTAAAATCGATGAAAAACGACTCGCATACCTTTGAAAAATGGCATGATACGATGAAATGAAGAACGTGGGATGTTTGGCACAGCATTTCGACGACAACTACTGTTGGGGTTGCGCCTTAAAGCTTGCCGGACAGCTGCAATGTTCGCTCTAGTTCTTACAGTCTTACGAGCACCTGAAGCTTCACTCTGCCGATTCCTGACAGTTCCGTGCTCGTCAAACTTCTTTACGTTATACACTATCGTCTAATGAAACTTCTTTACGTTATACACTATCGTCTAATGAATCTTCTTTGCGTCTCAACATAGCTGCCGGTTTGCCAGTAAGTTTTTGAAAGAAATCCACGCTGCTGTACAGTAAATTGAGGAGCCGACTTTTCTGTACCACAACCAATTCGATCTCTGCAAGCATTTCAAATGACATGGACCTCACACCACAATAACTATATTTAAAACTACCGCCAAAGAGAGAATTGGATTAGGCCACAAATCCTTAATTCCATATAATGATTGCTTCAGTAACGTCATAAATAATAGATAGATATCGGCTATTTAGTGGAAATATGAACAGGGCACAACTAAAATACCTGCATAACTTTTTCCAAATAACTTTGTGCTGAACGGTTAGTAATGTTACAGATTTTCAAAATAGGTTGCGTTGTCAAAACTTAGAATTCATCATTTTTACGCAATCTTCTATAACTTCTACTAGAAACGTCAAATTTTAAAAACTAAAAATCTGAGAAAGCTAACTATATGTAGAACTTAAAATGCAAAACAATATGACCATTCAACATGCCCTTCATACCTAAAAAATTCCATCTTTCCCGGTACAGATCATTCTGGGACACCCTGTATCTGTGACTGCACTAACCCGCCCTCCCAGATACAGCATCTGGATGGACAGGTGGAGGTACAGGTGGAGGTACAGGTGAAGGTACAGGGCTAGACAGGTGGACATTACAAAAACAGTATGCCTCATCATGCTCATGACAGAGGCATTTTAGGACCTTGCAATACACCACTATCTGTGCAAAAATGATGCAATAATCAACAAATGTTCTTGCAAAGTTTCATACACACAATCTATGAAAAAAGTTCTGCACAATCTTTTTCCTTATACTATGATCAGCTAGTAATAGGCGAGAATTATTCGGCTTGTTACTGTACACGTCAAAACAGTCCCAACTTACACCTGTGTAAATTCAAAAAAGCACACTTTACGCAATACGTACAGCGCGGTTCACATAGGTGTTGTGCCCAGCTGTTTGTATGCTATTCTATATCAATCCACGATGTTATGAGTCCGGCTGATTACGAGCTGATCAGAATATAGATATCATTTGTCCATGTTGATACCTAATACTTGCATTTAGTACCATCTCAGACATGCAAAACATAAACACTGGCTGCATCATAATTCATCAGACTGCATTGATGGCTTACCATGCTTACCCTTAGCTGATCTATTATGTATGTATTATCTGATAGGGTCTATTATATGGCAAGATGTCGGCCTAAATCCATGCTTGGGTAAACGTAACGCTGAGAAAAGCATTGTAATAATTTGTTTTGATCTTTTTTCTTCTAAATGAAGAAAACTAGGATATTTGTCCAGGCATTTTAATGAAAAAAGTAAAGGGAGATTCTTTGATCTAATTTGGATTACGAGGTTTATGAAATGCTGAAGAAAATAAAAATTGGTAAAGCCGGTGGTCCAGATGGTATTTCTGCCAGGCTCATTAGAGAGTTCTCCTATGAACTTAGTAAACCCCTGGCCGAAATCCTCAATCAATCATACTTTGAAGGTTCAGTACCACCCCAGTGGAAGAGGGCTGTTGTAGTCCCGATTCCAAAGTCTAAACCCGCTACTTGGGATAAACTGAGACCAGTCTCTCTAACTGACCACTTTGCCAAAGTTGCAGAGGGTTTTATGGCAAAGTGGTTGTTAGAGGACTTAGAGAAATCTATAGATCCCAATCAATACGGGAACCGCAAAGGTGTTTCCACCACACATTATCTGGTGAAATTAATGGATACTCTGATCATGAATTCTGACAAACCCGGTCACTTGAGCTCGGTTGTTATCACTGATTTCAGCAAAGCTTTCGATTTAGTAAACCACAATGTGCTCATCAATAAATTTATATCCCTTGGTATACGTCCCTCAGTAGTGACATGGATTGCCAGTTTTCTTGATGGTAGAGAACAGAGTGTTATAGGTACCGTGGTCAAAATAGTGATTGGGTTAAGTTGAAAGGTGGTGTGCCTCAAGGCACACGCATTGGCCCACTTGGTTTTGTCACAGTAGTTAATGATGCCGCTATGGACAATTCCATTACGACATTGAAATATGTCGATGATTTAACTTTGGTTGAGACGAGAGCACGTAATGATGCATCTAACATGCAGACTCATCTTGACAAATTCCAGGATTGGGCGGTGAAAAACCACATGAAGCTTAACCCTTTAAAGTGTCATTCTATGAAAGTGTCATTCTTGAGAAACAACCCAATTGACCAACCACTTATGATTGCTAATGTTCCCCTTCAGTCTGTTTCAGCTGCAAAAATACTTGGTGTCCATGTAAGTTCTGATCTGAAATGGGGTAACCATGTCACTGAAGTGCTAAAAAAAGCAAATGGTAGACTGTATATGCTTAAACTTCTCAAACGCTTCAACTTGCCAACAGATGATCTTATTACTATCTTTTCTGGGTTAAGACGCCCATTAGCTGAGTATGCTGCCCTGTGTGGCACCCTGGTCTGACCATCGACGAAAGTGCCGCTTTGGGAACGAATCCAGAAGAGAGCATGTAGGATCATTGTTGGCAAGCAGTATACAACCTATGATGAGGCACTTGAGCTTTGTAAGTTGCCAACCATGTATGAGAGACGTGAGCAACAATGTTTGAAGTTTTTCAACTCGCTTTTCAAATCTGAGCGTTTCCATAGTTGGGTACCGCCAAAGAAGAGCACCATTCATGGCAGAGTTCTAAGAAATTCTGACCAATTGTCGGTACCAAGGTGTAGAACATTGCGTTGTCAGAAAAGCCCTCTGGTGTACATGGCCAATATGTGGAATAAAAAGACTCCTAGTTTCTAGCTTTTTAATTATTTTACAAGGCTATTTGCATTTTCACTCACATATCCACCAAATTTTATAAACATTATGTGCAATAAATTTTCTGTTTCTCTCATTTAATATGATCTTAGTATGTCAAGTAATCCATTTATGAAAGTATGTGTGTGCCGAGAAGGAGTTTGAGTATGTAGTCACTAGTGCATGAGTAGAGAAAGATTTTGAATAAGTGGTGTGTAAGGTCAGTGGGGGTGATCTTGTGGTAGTGATAGTTTATGAGTGGATATGGGATGCAGGGGTGTGTGTGGGGGTGTACATGTGGATGAATGGGTGAAAATGAATGTGTGGATGTTTTACTATGTAATTTGCTTTTTCTTCATGTTTTTGCTGTATTTATATGTACATTGTATTTTAGCATTTATACTTATGTATTTTAATATTTTATATGTGTGTACTTTTGTAAAATTGTTGCATTTCAGTTTTTATACTGCTATGACAATTGTGTAATAAACCTTTAATGAATGAATAATGAATGAATGAATGATTTCCATACATGTAAAAGGGGTACAGAAGCATATTCACAAAATTCAAAGGTTCAGGTGTAGGTTTAGGGTTAGAGTGTAGGGTTAGGATTAGGACCATTGTTAAGAGTTAAGGGTTAGGGTTAAGGATAGGGTTTATGGTTAAGGTTTAGGATTTAGAATTATGATTAGGGTTAGGGTTAGGATTAGGGTTTAGGTTAATTAACGTTTAGGGTTATCATTGAGGTTTGGGGAGAGTTACGATTAGGGCAATGGTTAAGAATTAGCATTTTGTGATGCTTACCAAAAAGTAAGACCTAAAAGTAATTCAAAATAGAACTCAGTCAAATATTCAATGAAAATTACCAACTTGCAGGACCCAACAATGATTGATGACAGAACCCAATTTCTTATACTACCTTTTTCACAACTTTAAGCAGAAAGCAATTTGTATATAATTTTCAGTATTTTGGTACATACAGTTGTCTGCTGAATGGCCTTTAAATTTGCACACATTGGCTGAATATGACAAACCAGGGTTGACAACAATTCTACGCCTCAAATGTAAGTCAAATCATCCTAAGGTCACACAAATTTTTCCTTAACATTTGGTTTTATGGAACAGGAAACTGCCACAAATAGGGACAACAGTCCCAATATTATGGTGGCCATTGCCCAAAAAGGCATCAAATGTTTTTCTTTTAAAACCCATTAGTTTCTATGGGTAGTCTAACAGGTTGGGGTGAAAATCATCAAAAGCCACCATTGGAGCTACCATATCATGGGTTTGGTAGTTCTGTGGCAACATTGCTCTCTGCATGACCACAAAATATGCATCTGCATGTAGTTCTTACCACCAGAAACAGAGTTGCCCAAAATTTCAACCAGAATCCCCGGTCAAATAGTCTCTGATTTTTTTCTTAACCATTGGTTTCTATAGGACAGGAAGCTACAGGAAGTACTGGGAGCCACTGTTAAAAATCACCCAAATTCTACTTAACCATTGGTTTCTATGGGACAAGAAAATAGTAAAAAGTTACAGGAAAATCTTCAAAAGTCGCCCAATCGGGCTACTAAATCGCCGGTTTGGCAAACCTGACCTGAACTGCATCTGCACTTAAATTGATGAGGGTAAATACTCCTCTGTCATTAGATATCACAGGATTTCAAATCAATACCACTTAATTTCCATACTTAAGTACTTAGCAAATATATATTTCATGATTAAAATATTGATTTGCTAATTAGATTAAAATGCTGGTAGTAATGTGATTTAGAGATATAATGATTAGGACAGCTACACTTATGACAGTATTGTATCACATGTCAAAGTGGGATGGATGCATGTAAAAGGTAGGTCACTTTTATAGGGAACAACCCAATGATCAATGATGTCCTCAGACTGCTTTGCATTCCCCTTCTGATGGGGCAAAAAAGGTTTGTCTCAAAGCTTGCCCGCTCATTTGTAAAATCACACAATTTGAAAAAAAAAAAGAAATGCTGAAATTTATTTTATTTAAAAAAAAAATATAGTTTTTTCCGGACAAATTCGATTTTTTTTTCTCAAAATACCATAAAAATACCAAGTTGGGAATAAAAAAAATCTCATTTTGCATTTATTTTCAAACCACTTGTGAGCTTTGAGACAAACTTTTTTTTTTCCTAAACAAGTCACCCCAGCTATGCCCTTCCATAAAACACAAAACATCGCCAGTGACAACTCTGACCCTTCTCAGGGCATCACGATTTTCGAACGGGAGCGGTTCTCATTCTCAACTTGTACTCATTGTAAGATGAGTTGATACTGAATTTTAAAATAAGATGGCTATGAAGATGACTTTGACATCCTTCAAACAAAACCAGTTTCCTTAGGGAAGTGGTGAAAATGTTAATTATGGATCTTATAAGCTTCTAACAAACATCAACGTTATATGTTTACCGACTTATGGTTTTGTTAGAGAAATACAGTAAGAAAATATCAAGATTGTGAATGTGTAATTTCAGATCAAGTATCTCAAGCTACTCCATACAGTCAACTCCCAAGATAAATATTTGTCCTTTCTGCTAGTAAAGGTTCTATGCACTACCCAACCACTACAACATTCATGCATGATAATAATATAACATGTCAAATCATTCCAATCCATTCAAATCATGCTCCGCCACTTCATTGTGTACATTAGCTTACATCTAGTTTATGATTTTAAAGTGGAGATGCGTTTAGCATACCTACATCACATTCAGGTATGTTTTACAGTATTGCCCTATGCACAGTTAAGCCACCTAATTTGACTGACTTTGAGAGCCTACTATAAGCCTAAATAAAAGAGATATTATTTATATCAGGCTTTTGAGCGATGCAACAAAACTGTGTATTGTAGAGCTTTTGCTAAGTACCCAGATGCAATATTGTTTCAAATATTGTATCGCCACCGCACATCACTATGTTCACAGCACCATCATATGTCACTTCTCAGTAAAAGCTCATGTCTGGGACTTGTACAATATCTTTAAGCTCATGCAATATATTCTTGTATTACCCTCAAAGCCATAAACATTTATTCCCAGAATCCCAATATTTGGCATTTCTTGTTTAACATTTTTCTCAGAACTCCAGAATAGGTCACTTTTTCTAGACCCTATAATCAAAGAAAGTAACCTTTAAATTTGACCTCTGTATGAACTTTGACACTCCATATCTCAAAATGCTCAATGCTGACAGAGGTTCGGTAATCAATTTTTTGAATTAATGGTCTTGAGAAGCATCATCCATCAAAAACAAAACAATAGACACCAATAAAACCTGTGGAAAACCTATATTTGGCAACCTGGCAATGTCAAAAACATAAGTGAATGAAAAAAAAACTATTTAAAGATTTTTGTGATAATTTACGGTTATTTTAGATATTGAAAAAACTTGATTGAATTGAGCAATCTATGTGAAAGGTGTATCCACCTGCAGAGCACAGTGTTTATTTCTGGTCGCCTAAAAGTTTAGTTTAGTTTAACTATTCTTGTGCATTATGTCATCTCAAATAACACTGGATATACCATTACGTCTATTTGGAACATCAAGGACTATGCTGAAGTTATATGATGGGATCCAATTTCAAAAAAAGGACTTAACCCAAAATAAACTTGATCATCCCTTCACAACCATAGGCAATATCACACCAGCTGCCATCGTGTGACATGGTTTCTTATATTTCGCCACCAGAAACCAAGGAAATTAATGGTAGATTTTCAAGTGTTTAAGAATGCCACTTTGTTAGACACCACACATACCATTACACTTCTGGCAAAACTGGGTATAGAGCAATCAATTTGAGCAGCAGTCCCTATAGTCATAAGTACTCTAGTAATGAGGTTTGAATGAGGGCACCTCATTACCGGTAATTGAATGTTTTACATTGCATCATAATGGAATACAGCATGCTGCAGTTTGAACCAATTTTGCTGTACAAGTCATGTGTGTACGAGCACATGCAAGCCTGTAATGTGTGTGTTAAAGCGATCAGTATTTGCATGCACTCTGCAGTGTGTTCATTCCATTTTTGAAGAGAGAAAGGGGGAGAGAAAAAGAGAGAGTACCAAATGCAGACCTTATGCTATGAAAGTTATGAATATGGACCCAAATAAAAATGTGCACAACAATTTTAAAGCTATGAAGAAGACACTGTAATTACTTGTTTGCAGCATTCTTCAGAATTTTCAGCTGTCTTTGGAAGAGCTCCAAATCCCTCCTCCTGATCCTTATATATCAGAATCCTTTGCCCATTTTTAAAATTCTCTCCATGCGAGTGTCGACTGCAGCCGACAAGTTTCAATTTTTTTTAATTCAAAAAATTCAGAATTTAACCTTTCCATGAACATATGTATAATATATGAAAAATCCATTAAAATGAGTACAAACAACTCTAGTATTAGTGCAGTGGTTCTTCAGAAGGCTTTTGATATTTTTGAAAAATATCTCAAAACTTGGGAAGTTTATGTTGAAGTCTATGGCTAAGATGCAGAGCATTAAAATAAAGGTGATATCCTAATGAACTGGATGAACTACCTTTAAATATCATCACCTAAGCATCCCATTAATATGCACATTGGTATCACCTGTCCCACCACTTTTTTATGGGGCAGTCACTGTGCACAACACATGATCTGGAATTACGAAAGACTTGTGATAACCATTTTATATTCTACAACACATGAAAGAAAATGGCTACAATGGTCAGTGATGACAGTGTCCACATAAACTGTCTTCAGTAGATAGCTTTCATAATTTGGCATCCACAAGTTAGGTACACATCACATAACCTATCTACAGTAGACAGCATTTATAGTATAGCAAAATAATTATTATTATACATGATTATACATGTAAGCTATCTACAGCAGATAGCATTTATTGTATGGCACTTATAATTAGACATTTAGGTACTACATTTCTGGCCAATTTTGTTTATTTTGCATTTTCTCAAAATTATAGCACATTGGTGACAAGTAAGATATGTATATTATAGGGGCAAGGACTACAACTACTGCACTGAAAATTCAGCATCTCAAGGCAAGTAGTTATTGATTTATTGATCAAATATTGGTTTTCCTCATTTTTGACTGTAACTCCACAACTGTTGTCTGTGCTGAAATAAAATTTCCAGTGCAGTAGTTGTAGTCCTTGCCCCTATAATATACAAGTCTTACTTGTTACCAATGTGCTATAATTTTGGAGAAAAATGCAAAAAAATAGGCACAAAATTGGGCAGGGGTGTAGTACCCCCTTACAGCATTTATAGTACAACACTAATAATTACACATAAGTTATCTACAGTGGACAGCATTTATAGTATATCACTTATAATTATACATGAGCTATCTGCAGTAGACAGCATTTATAGTATAACACTTACAACTACAGATACATTGTAAGCTATCTACAGTAGACAGCATTTATAGTATAACACTTACAACTACAGATAAGCTATCTACAGTAGCATTTATAGTATAGCACTTATAATTACACATAAGCTATCTACAGTAGACAGCATTTATAGTATAACACTTAAAACTACAGATAAGCTATCTACAGTAGACAGCATTTATAGTATAGCACTTATAATTATACAAAAGCTATCTACAGTAGACAGCATTTATAGTATAACACTTACAACTACAGATAAGCTATCTACAGTAGACAGCATTTATAGTATAGCACTTATAATTATACAAAAGCTATCTACAGTAGACAGCATTTCATAATATGTCACTTATAACTACAGTTTGATCAGCTCCGTAATCAGCGGGCCTTATAACATCACAGACTAATATCAATATATTTTGTGACATTTCACCAGAAGTATGACAAATTCTGAATTCAAAGTCCAATACTCTATCTACATGTATTTAACATACACAAAATCGATCAGATAGGCCAACTATATCACACTTAACATGGGTCCATTTTCGGCGTAGCAGAACTATTACTGCCGATTACGAGCTGATCAAACTATATAAGCTATCTGATAGCATTCAGCACTTACAACTACATTCAAGCAATATTTACAGTAGACAGCCTTCAGATTGTAGCATAAATAAGCTATCTACAGTAGATAGCATTCAAATTTTCCAGCTATATATGAACATGTACAATAGAGAGCATTCATAGTTCAGCATTTATGCAATATTATTCTGCAGAACTGTGCATACACAAATACAAATTAAGCTGAACTTTTCTAAAGCCTATTATAGACTAATTGGCTTTAATTGTGAGTAATGTCAGAGTTTGCCTCAAAGCTACAATGTATAATACCATCTGGTTACTTTCTCATGTTATAAAGTCAACTTTTATATATTCCACTGCTATTTTATTCAATTCTTATACCACATATTAAGAGAATATGAATCATATTACAGAAGATGATTTTAAAGATCTTAATTTCCTTAACATACAAAATAGGGCAAAACAACTCAGGTTGAACCATGTTTTTGATATTTTTAATGAAGTTGGCCCAGACTATCTTAGTTCAAATTTTACCAGAGTTTCAAACGTGCACCAATACAGTGCTAGAAACAGTGCTCAAAATTTTGGTGTTCCAAAATCCACTACCATCACTTCTGGCTCTTTTTATTATAATGCCATTCAGGATTGGGCCAACTTACCAAGTGCAATCAAATCAATTTCTAATAAACCAAGTTTCAAAAAGTCTGTAAAATCTCATCTTTTTAAACCAAATTTAGTTTATAATGATTTTGATCATGTTTAAATACTTTTTTTTTTAAAACTTTTAATATTCACTTGTATATATATATATTTATTTGTATGTTTTTGTATGTTTTTATGCCTTTTGCCCTTCTATGTATAAAGGACCCCTTCGGAAATAAGCCTTTGGGCTTAAAGGGCTATCCTGTGATATCTCCTTGCTTTGTTTTTATGTGTATTATATGTTATTTATCTTAATGCATTTTATATCTATTTACCTTGTATTGTTGTATGTGCAATATGGAGATACTGAATAAAATCAAATCAAATCAAATCAAATCAAATATATCTACACTTCAAGTCACATTTGAAAAGCCTGTAACATGTTACTGGCTTAGTTTAATTGTCCTCATCTAGTTAGAAATCCAATTAAACAGCACATGATCTTTTTCAACATGGCTTAACGCCGTACTTAATAGCCTGTGGCTATCTTCCTATTACACATCGATGCATCAAAAGTATTTATAACATTAATGTTCAGACTCTTAGCTCATTGTCTACATTGCACTTATAATCACATTTGTGGACCATCCATGTCAAATTAGTTCTAGACAATATTCTAACTAGCAGGTTTGTAGCCAGTGGCTATATTAATATCCTTCCAATTATCTAGCAAGCCTGGGCTAAAATACAACATGAAATCTAGGTCTATAGGTGAACATTATTGATCACAAGTGCTACTGAGATGAGTCTATAGAAGATATTGTTCAAGTGGGTAGTGTCGACTGTGGGTATAATGAATACAGATTCATGATTGATCATGATGCTGCAACATGGTCCACTTGGTGTTGTTTATAAACTGTGCTTGAGTGTTATGAGTAGATAAGCAGAGTTGCCAAACCCATGGTTCGGTAGCCCAATTGGGTGACGTTTGAAGATTTTCCCTGCAATTTATTTGTGGTGATTTCCTGTTCCATAGAAACCAATGGTTATAAAAAAATTGGGTGACTTATCAAACATTGGCTCCTGCAACTTAGAAACTAATTGTTAAGAGAAAAATTAGACGACTTCTCGATAATTTGACCCGCGATTCCGAGGCTGAAATGGTTTGGCGACCCAGTAGATAGCCAAGTAATCAGAATAGCAACAAGAATAGCCAAGTAAGCAGAATAGTACCCTCCAAGGTAAAACAACAGCGTCATATCAGCTTATTTATGGCATATCCATCTCAAGACTATTCAAAATCAAGTGCAAGAAGGTGCATTTTAATAACAAAGTACTTACACCGTTCTTGCACTCAACTAACACATTATTATCTTAAGGAACAAACCAACATAATCTATGAAGTCTTATTACCCCCCCCCCCCCCTACACACCTGTGAAGTTTCATGCCAGTATTCCAATTAATTAGGACACAAGAGACAAACATGTGCATTTGAAGGTCTTCAAAATCTAAGCAAAACATCTTTCAGCTCTAACATTTCACAAGGTAACCCCGGGAAGGTAACAAAAGTGGGGATGAGGTTGTTAATCAGACTATCCTCCTTTAAACAAAACTGATCCTATTTTGGCCCATTTCCAGTTTTGTTACAGACAGATAAGGAGGGATCAGCTGTGAAACAAAACTAGTTACATTTATATGGCTTCATCGATCTGTCGCTTTGTTCCCTTAAACTTCCAATTTAAAATTCAATTTCAAGTCAATGCTTCTCTCTCAATCCCAGTTTCTTTGAATGAATAAAGTGACCCTTGAAGCTGAAACCAGCAATGGAGGAATCACAAGCCAAACACCTGTACATCCAAGCTGTATGTCAGATGGTTTCTCTCTCATCATCTAAAGGTGATACTTAAAGGTGGATGACCCATTGACAACCTCATCCCCACTTCACCTCATCAAAATACAGATTTTGGCATCAGGTGAAAGCTAAGATTTTTCTCCTGACTCCTGTGAAACTGTATTAAGCATGTGTTTCATTTAGGCGCTAAGCGGTATAAACAAAAACATGTTAATTTGTAATACACACCCCCCCCCCCCAAAGTTGTGTTCTGTTCCATGTGATTTTTGCTTGTAGAATTCAAATTGCTGGAGCAATTTCACTCTAAACTTGAAATCAGAATGTTTGCGTGATGGTCTCAATGCAAGGTAGAAAACAGCATCTGACCACCCACCTTTAAATGCACACAATGAAATTAGAACTGGCTCATTTCCCACTGATCGTGATGCTCCGATTGCAAGCGTGAAGCGCTTGTGCCGTGAAGTATGCGGCAAGTGCGAAGCGCGAGTATCATCATGGTACTACTGAGCACGGAGCTAGTTTCTGCAAAAGAAGAATGCAGCAGTTTACATTTTGAGAGCATGCAGGCTTAAACATGGAAGTCAGGTTTTAATTGGCTGATTCAATGGTCTGACAATCATAACAACAGTTGCAATAATCTGATTGGTCGATTACGCATCAAGTCAGCGCAAACAAAGCTCTGTGTATGTCCCTCATTAACAGGGCGCTCGCGTCAATCTGAACAAGGGACTGCCGTTCTCTGAAACCGAGTGTAGTGTAATAATGAAATAAATGCTACACATAATGAAAATTGCAATATGTTTTCACCTTTGCTCCAGAATATAAGTCTACAGGGTGAACATTATTGATTACATAAGTATCCGAGGCAAATCTATATAAGAAATATATGAGAAATTTTGTAATGTGTAGTAGGTGCAATGAAAAGATTCTTGATCGATCAAGATATGGAAAATGTAAGTAGTGCCTACAGGACTGAATGTAATATCCTCAACTTCTGGGCTCAACCTACATAAATATTTCTTCTTTAATTAAAACAATGCCATGACTAAGATCAAGTGGGCATTTCTGTGGATATGATCTCCGCTACAACCAAATCTAACATCAGCATCGAAGACCAGTAGTGGATGCTGGTTGCAGGCCACCAACCTCCACAATGTAAGTTGTGAGGACTTTGTTTAAAATTCACTTTTCTCAATGTAGTAAAAGTTGTTTTATATCATTTTGAATTGCTTCTAATATGTAACCTTCTGCCAGAATCACGGTTGTACCAGGTGAACTTTTAAAGGAGCTTATTACACACGTAACATCATCCCACTCACCACTCCCACTTTCACAATGTAAAAGTCAGGCAGTCACATTGTTATCAGTACCTTGCGCGTTGAATGATGGGTGTGGAGGGAAGATGAAGATGCAGTTTAAAGATTACACATACATTGTACTTGAACAAGGTGATTTGCACTGATACATAAGAGAAGACCAATAATTGTTGTTGGTGTGGCTACAATTTTTATTTTCCTGTAGTTTAAATCCAGTTGGTCCACATGAATGTGTTTTTTCCCTGTCGATTGCGATTGTGAATAATCGTATTACAAAATTAGTATCATGTGTCCGTTCAATGTCATCAGCTCGGGTAATCCGCGAATGATGATATTTTCCATCACTGGACTTCTTAATTGCTGTGATGTGTATATTCGCCATTGTAGTGAATATGTCATACCTTGTTTACTGGTTCACGCTTGGTTTGCATACCTATTATCATCCCAATAAGTTTATGTTGCGATCATTTTGATCGGGGTTCCGAACATACATTGTAGATAGTGTGAACCAGTTGATCTGGCAACAATCAAGTTTGCCGCCACACTACGATAGCGAATAAATCTACATGATTATGACACAATGACGAGGTGCTGACCGTGTAAATGCTCTCATCATTCATTTTAATTGTATCATAAACGAGAAATTATGACATGATGACGAAAAAATACCAGTAGGGACTGGGTCTCAGCTAATCTGGTGCTGTCAAAAACCAATAACATGGGGTTTTTTTTGGGGGAGTTTCATTTGTAAACCAAGAAAGAACCTACTGATAAGAACACATCTTGCTTTTTATCACATCTCTGAGAGTAGATCAGATAAACTCAAGTGCACTCTAAATGAAACTGTCCACACTTGAATTACCAATCCTGATTATATCATTGCATCCTGTCCATCAAAGGCTAATATTCCATAAAACGGAAAATAATTTAATAATAGGAGTACAAATGTGTAATCTGGAATCAAATAATAATAATAATCCCAAGGTTACCTTCAGAGTGATTTAATTAACAATTTATTATGAGAAATGAAAGTTGGCAGAAAAGGAAATTGAGAAAAACAACTGCAGGATGGAGAAAGCGTGAGAGAGTGTGTGTGAAAGAAATAAATACAGATGGAGAAAACAAGAGACATGGGAGGGCGGGAGCTTATCATTCCTTGATTGAAAAAGTGATGGTAATATCATGCCTTACATCACAAACACACTATGTTTGAGGTTGGCTGACAGACAGGCACGACTTGGTGAAAAGTTAAACCTGCAATGCCTGACTATCAGGATTGATGAAGAATCAGATTGAAGGCTAGAGTTTGTTACACATTATGAAAATCAATCTTGATTCTAGCGAATCAAATTTTATTCTCCACCAGTTTGATTCTGCTCATTGTACGCAATCCACACAAACAGTTTGACAATTTTAACAAATGACAATGTTTCTGATTGGCTAAAGATTAACGACCAACGGTACATCTGCAAACTTTTGCAGTGTCTGAGTTTGATACTGAAAATAGGGCTCTATGGTATGTGATCGATATGCATGATTCTGGTCACCAATGTTCATGACTCTTGAATATTAAGTATTGTATTGAAAGCCTTGTTTCAATTTCTGTTTGATAACGTCATGTGAGAGACTTCAGCCAATCAAAAAGGGGTTATGATATCATTGGCAGATGGTTTGTACGAAGTGAGCAGAATCAAACCGACAGCAGTGGAGACCATAATGAAAGACAGAGATAAAAAGACTACTTCGCGTCTGAAATTCTGACAACTAGACATAAAATGCCATACTGCGCAGGTCGGCAACCAATCACCGTATCACGGCACACCTTTGCCCTGACGACCGATTCGAACTCGTCTTTTTATCTCTGTCTTTCATTATAAGAAATTTTGTGGGAATTACTTGATTCTGGCAAAGCGACTTTGATTCACATAAATCTTTGTGTAAGACTATGGTCATGGATTTGCACTTGAATTTTAACCCTGGAGATTAAAAAATGTTTCTTACTCACCACTCTTTTTTCCCTGAAATCAATTCCTACTGTAGATATAAACTTAGAGTTGAATGTGCCATCTGTATACTGATAGAGAAAACTGGTTTTGCCTACACCGGAGTCACCTAGTGCTAAAAATTTGATCAGGAAATCATACTCCCCACCAGTTGACTGTGTGGTAGAGTCCCCCATCATAACACTGTGATGCCACCCTCAATGCTCAGTCTGTATGGAGAAAGAAAACAAAAGACAATGTTGGTTAGTTTGATTGAAACCATATCTATAGACAACTTGACATGTGACGTCATTGCCCGGCAGTATGCGAGCAAATTATGGCAATTTTCATTGTTTTTTGTCCTGCAGTGTGCGAATGCGTCGTAGTTTGCTCAGGGCACATGCATTTTAAATCAACCACCACGTTTCATATAGTACAAGAAATCCATTGAACAGTGTAGCGGTTCCTTCAATCATATCAATAGACCAGTCTTTCACCTTTGTTGATAAACAATGATGTACATGTCAAGTGGTCTTTACTGATGTGACATGATCTGAGCCATAGAGGCCAAAAGGCGGCAAATTTGAAATTGAGATAAAGGCAAAAATATGGAGTAAAAAAGAATAAGCAAATAGACATCACACAAAACTTTAGAACTTTAGAACTAAGTACACTAGACCTTAGGGTCTATATGCACAAAACAAGTTAGACCAAGTCCAACTTTAGATCTGGTCTAACTATGGAGATTAGGTCTATGGAGAAGGAACTTTTTGGTATTTAAATACCTTATTATGTGACATGATCTGATCCAATCAGACCAAAATTAGCAATAATTAAATTGACATGTAGGCAAAATTAAGGAGCAATAAACAATAAAAAATAATATGAAAATTGGCATATAAAATTTTCATACTGGTACTGAGCCAATTAGTAATGCTAATAAATTTCAAAATAAAATTCAAAATGTCCAACTTTGGTCTGAGTGCATCAGATGGTGTCACACATCAGAGTGGACACTTTGAACTATACTTTCCAGAGCAAATATCTTATTTACAATCTCCCCATTTTTCAATCATTCAGTGCACACACTGTGTTCCCTTGATGCAAGATGTTACTTTACAAAACTTCAGACGACTTTTTCCCATATGGCAGACTTTCCAGCGGTAACTTTATACTACATTCTACCAATGCAAATACATGTACACATATTCTTACAAACAGGAGAAATTTACTTTTTCCTACCATGCCTAGAAATAGAGAAATTCTAGAAGCTTTCTCTAATTGACCAAAACTGGAGATTTGCTAATGCTAATATAGAAAATGTGACAAACTGTCTGCTTTAGGTTATGCTGTCTGGCACAAGATGGGTAAACTAATGCCTCTAATGCCAGCTACAAATAGTATTTTGCGGCTTTTGGCTTTTGCGTTCATTATATTCAAAAGATGTACATGCAGGTGGGTGGCTATATTTCTGTTAGGCCAAAAGCTACTGAATCACAGCAAATAGAATCTAGCAAAATGAGAAATTTCTGTTAGGCCAAAAGCTACTGAATCACAGCAAATAGAATCTAGCAAAATGAGAAATTCTAGTTAAGTTTGCAAATATTCATATTTCAGAGAAAAAAAACTTGAAAAGCCTGTCTAAACGGAGTTGTTGTTGTTGTTTTTGTCGCCAAATCCATTTGTTTTTATGATGACTACTAAAATTGAGACATTCTAGTTTGCAGATATAGGGAGAAATATGTCG
Source organism: Amphiura filiformis (assembly GCF_039555335.1). Classification (NCBI taxonomy): domain Eukaryota; kingdom Metazoa; phylum Echinodermata; class Ophiuroidea; order Amphilepidida; family Amphiuridae; genus Amphiura; species Amphiura filiformis. The sequence goes on from NC_092647.1 coordinate 52,202,284, forward strand.
GTATTCTGTAAATTGTATGTAATCCCTTTGTTTCTATGAGGTGTAACCTTCGAATACTTTTCTAACAATAGGTGATAGAAATATGAAGTGTTTAGTGAAATCAAGCTAAAGTCATTACTAATTTTGATACCCTCTCTTAAGATCATATTGCATATGCAATAACGCTATGAAGAACTAGATTTTACTTGCCACAAGGAAGAAATCAAGAGATCAATAACGATCACATTAATTTCAAGCAATCATTAATTTCAAATGCCCACTAACATGAAACACCTAACTGTGTTACTGTGTATGGGGCACACTTATACATTAAATAATCCATCTTACTACTTGATATAGATGTCTCGGTTCCCATGGCAACAGTACGTGTGGCGACACAATCCTTGATATTTTGCCGTTTGATTCCTCTCATGCGGTTTATATTTCTCTTTAGTACAAGTGACCTTGGCATTGAAGCTAAAGTGATATGTATCAACGTCTCATTGTCTAACCAACCAACGCATTTACCTTTTTTTAGCGGTTAGTTTCTATAGATTGAGTTGAAAAATCCATCAGCCCATAATATATTACATTTAAAATGTATAAGTTAGTATTGGGTTGGAGCGATGGATCTCATGAGAACAAGCTATACACTATGGACCACAATGGCCTCATCCCAATGGCATAGTTCAATAACCTTAACAAAATAATTATAGTGCAAAATTTGACCTCAAGTTGAATAGTATGAAATGTTTGGGGTTAATGAATTATGCCCTGATAGATGAGCCTGATATGGATCCTAGTGATATTAGCTACCCCATCCTTAGCAGCATAGCCAGCTTTTTTTATGTGAGGAGGCAAAGCCAAATTTTCCATCCCCATTTTTCAATTTTTGGTCCCATTTATAGTCATTTTAATGACACTTTACATTCTGCCATCCCCATTTTCATCCATGAAATTTGCCCCCTCCCCTGAAGACAGAACTGTACAAGGGCACGGGGCATCTGAGGTTTACACATACATGTATGTCTCAAATGCCACACTAATGGTCAAGGGGGATAGAACTGTACAAGGGCACGGGGCATCTGAGGTTAAAACAGATGTTTCAAATCACAAACCATTGGGTCAAGAGAGGACAGAACTGTACAAGGGCAACGGGCATCTGAGGTTAACACATATGTCTTAAATCACAAACTAATGGTCAAGGGGGATAGAACTGTACAAGAACAAGGGACATCTGAGGTTAACAAATAAGTCTCAAATGCCACACTAATGGTCAAGGTGGATCCAACTGTTCAATGGCAAGAGGCATCTGAGGTCAGCACAGATGTCTCAAATGACACTAATGGTCGAAATCTTAGCGATAAGTACTGCTTCAATTGAAAATGGCATTATATAACAATGACGCTTTGCATTTGTTGCATGAAGGATCTTTCTATTGAGGCGTTTACATCAAGGTGAAGTAATCTGATTTGAGTTTTATAAATAAGATCAAGTCACCAATGCTACTGACTTTAGAAATGACTTAGGGCCCTAAAAGTGCAACATCAAAAACCACTTAGTTCACACTGAAAACAATAATCTAGCTCCAAAACATTTGTTTATTTCTTTAATTGCATATAAACTATCTGGACCTCTTGGGTGGAACATCTTATCTTGTTTATATTGCAAAGAATTTTAATCAGTTTTAAAGTGTCTTCGCATTATCAATTCTATATCTACCATCCTCAAAATTTTGATGTCTTTGGTGGTTCAAAGATGGCAATGCAGCCCTTATTGGGTAGCAGGCTATTCCAGTTGAAATCCATAAACCCCCATGGAAGACATGACCTTACCATCTGACACACAGAGAATGTGAATTGCAAATGGGATTACCTGAATGGGCGACTCCATTTTAAATCTACACCACCTGTGTGGAAGATAAGGTCATGTACGTCTTCTAGTCTTTATCAAAGACTGCTCGCGATTGGGGGGGGGGGGTGATCAGCGAAGCGGAGAGTATTTAGAAGTGGAGAGTATTTAGAACTAGCCCCTCAAGTAGCAAGCACAGCAAGCAGCGAGCATAACCAGTATGGTTTCCAAGAGTATGTAGTTCCCAGTAGTTTCTCTCCCTATGGGATATATGTACATAGTTACAGCACCTACACCAGATGCACTTTGTACGCTATGTGACTAGCATGAAACTTCGTGGGATAACAAGCCATGTTTGCCAGTTACATGCCAAAATAAGGAATAGAAGAAAGTGTTAATGCTCTTCTTCATGCAAGCCATAGGCTTCAACAGAAAAGTCCCAAGTTTTGAGATATTTTCTTAAAATATCAAGAGTTATCTCAGAATCACACAACCAACACTAGACTTGTTTGTACTCATTTTAATGTATTTTTTATGCTGATTTCAAAAATGTTCATGAAATTGAACAATTCTGAAATTTTTGAATTCTTAAAGAAAATTTGAAACATGTCGTCTGCAGTCGACACCAGCATGGAGAGGGTCAATGAGCAAAAGGACATTAGAGATCTTGTGACAAGTGTTACAAGTATCAAGTGATCTAACATAAATAACTGATTGTATGTGTATCAACCGAGTCATGGACTTTGTTGCTTGCCCCCGCACTGCACTGCAAAAGTTTTGCTAACTGAGGAGATTTTTACCTGAAAAACTTTGTGAAATGAGATGCAAGGGGCAAGTTTGTGCACAAACAACCACACCCACAAATATGAGTAATTTGTATCTAAAATCTATTTTGGGATTATATGTTCAAAAAGTGTTCAATCATTGTTGTTTGCAGCATGAAAAGTTGGTCCTATTTGGCTAGAATTTGCAGCACAATGTTGCCTGATAATTCTAAGGCAAAGATATTAGAGGATAAAAATGAAACTGCTTTTAGTTTGACTGAAAACCCAAATAAAATAAAGACAGATAAAGGCTGATCATTTACAACAAAGAAATAATGAAGATTTACAAATGATTTTACTAATTTAGTTTCTTTATGATAAATACACAATATTTATATCCAATTTTACAGGGCTAGTAATATGGCAAGAATCTGAGAATCAGTTCTAGCACAGATTCTCGAGAATACATTTGTGAGAATCCAAGTAGATTTTTATTGAAGTTTTGTGTGATTACATGATGTAAAAGGAGGAGAATCACTCTGGAATCCCAAGCTTTTTGAAATTCTTTAGCAAGATTCCAGTGGTATAGCGAGGGGGGCACATACCCTGGGCGCCATCTTGGGGGCGATAAATTAACCAATTCAGCATCAATTTTGTGCCTTTCCAAGTGATGAAAGTCTCAAATTTTCTGCGCTTCGTACACATTACAGTACAAATGGTCATTTTTTTGTGCATATTTACGCACACAAGTTGTTTTAAGAATTGAGGGGCGGCCAATATGCATTTTTGGCACTGGGCATCACATCCCCTACTTACACCACTGCAAGAATCTCAATTGATTCTCTGATTCTTGCACATGCAACAATCTTCTACCCCACCCCCACCCCTTTTGAGCATGTTTCAAGTCCAGCTTCTCGTATACATGAAAACAAGCGGGAAAGCAACCTATCAACAGGACCAACAACTTATACATATTAAACAGGTCACTGAGCAAGAATGTCAAATAACGTAAAACTAACCTTGACTTGAAAAATTGTTGAAGCTTGAACAAGTGGAAACTAACCTATAATTGACTCCAAAAATTGTTGAAAGTCACAAATGGGAAATCCCAACATAATTTGCTGTCGTAGTGTGACGTCAAAATCGATCGTTGCCAGGTCAACTGATTCATGCTATCAAAATGATCACAACACAAGGTCAATGTGTTGCTTACACATATGCAAACCAAGCGTGAGCCAGTAACTAATGTATGTCATATTCACTACCACTGTGAGTAAGGAAACAAAAGCATAAAACCAAAATGGCAACCGGTAGCACAGATATCACCAACTCAAAGCAAATCAGAAGTTTTGATGCATATATACCAATACAAGAAGGTTCAAGTCAATGTGTGCACCTTCAAATTCTACAGGGTGATATTACTAAAGAAAATACTGATGTTGCAGTTGTCTTCAGGTCATCGGTTACAGACATTGCAGAGGGCGATTCATTGAGAATATTGCAGGCAGCTGGAGATGGCGTTGAAGCGGAATACCAAAATGCTAAAATTCAAGGAGAGAGGAATGTAGCCAACGGTATTGTGTTAACTGGAGCAGGGAACTTGCAACATCCACACCACATCCTTCACCTACTGGTGACTGACAATAAAAAGAAACTTCGAGGGACAATTGCTGATGCTCTTCGATTGGTTGAGAAGCAACAGTTCAAAACTATAGCATTTCCACATCTACATGTACCTTATAAGCTGAGTTCAACAGAAAAAGTTACACTATTGTTGAATCATTTGATGAGTTTACTAGAAAGGATCACCCATTATGTTTGCACTTCATTCAAGTAGTACTAGGAAATGATTATGGGTTTGATCATATATATGCAGATGCCAGTTTGAGATGTATTGAGACTTATTGCAAGAAATAAGTTATCAATATATGAAGAGCTTAGTTTCAAAACCCCTTACATCCACTAGAGCAATTTTGAGAACACATAAAAAAAACCATCAAGGGGGTGCAACAAAAGCAGTTTTTAGCGGGATGCTCATCCTACCCAAGCATCCCGCCAAAAACTGCTTTTGTTGAAAACCTTATATCAGTGATTTTTTTGATGATTTTTTGATGTGAGAAAAATCTACCCGCACCCGTACCACTTTTATTCAGCACAAAACTGTTTCACTTCTACTTTACTCTACCACCACTGACGGAATTCAAGCCATATTCATGTCTACTCAACAGGAGACTATCATTATGACTCCGACTCAATCCCAGGACTCAATGTGGCTGGTTATCTTTTGCATGCTACAGAGCCTGAATAAACCCAAAATGCTAGGAATCAGAAATTTGACACACTCATGGGGGCTGCCATTGGAGTGCTGGCGGGCTGCTGTAAAAGTGTCAACTACGCGTCCATCATACAATGCTTAAAATGTGCGAGAGTCATACATGATGGGTGCCAGGTAGTGTTCCAAGCTTCACAATGGTATGGTGATGGTGGGTTTGCATTAGCTTTACTTACTATACTGCAAGGCTTTGACAGCTCCTATGTTATCTTCCTCTGCTATCACACCTCACACCCAACACCATTCCAAGATTGCACCAAAAAATATTAATCTTCCAACCACTACCAACCAAGAAAAGGTAGTCAGAAAAAGTGGTCAGGTTATGGAAATTCCCACCAACCAGCATGGAGTTAGAATTTAATATTGTGGCTTGTAGATTACCAAATTACATCCTGTTTTCATTTAACCTAATTGGTATTACAGCCAACTGTTGCATGAGCAATGTTGGACTACAATTGCTTGCAGAGAAGAACGGCATGTCTTTCTGGCCATTTTCACCCATACATTGGATGAGCCTGGCCTCACCCAATTTTTATTACATAATAACAGGGTGCACATGTCGGCTACAGTTCTTCATGCAGTGATAGCAACTGTCTTCTCCAAGATCTGTGCTGCACTGCAGTTCTCTTCACTGTGCCTGTAATAACAGGGTGCTAATGTTGGCTAAAGTTGCAGTGAAAGCAACTGTCTCTTCCAGGGTCTGTGCAGCTGTTCTCTTCAATGTACCTGTTGGTGAACTTCTTTGATTTTTACTGTGTTTACCATTAAGGATGGTTTCTCTAAGGGATGTTGAGTAGTATCCAATAAGACGAATAATTAATCGTTTAAATATAACGTTAGACATGAAATTCTGTTATAATTACATATCAGTGGTATATTTGAGGCTAATTCATATACAAGAGATATTATAAATTTATAAACACGGCTATATCAATATTTGAAATACTTCTGAAAAAGAAACCATGATTAAAGTTGACGGAAAAGATTCAGTTCATCTCTTAATTTGCAAAAGAAAGATTGTCAAATAAAAAAGGAAATTTCTATTTCAGCACTATGATACAAATCATAAAATGTAGAAATGATTGAGATTCATTTCCTGCTTGAAGTTGACAGCATAATGCCTTGATTAAACAAATGGTGGGTGGATAGGGAGAAGCAACTTCCTGACACAACATTATAAGGAATGGATAGCAACGTTTGCACAGTAATTTTTGTGGGACGTGAGAGCACATCAGACCATAGACCATCTAATAATGTGATGGTCTATGATCAGACACACCAAATTGAATTCTGAATACGAGGAATGTCCATTGTCCGGCCTTCTGATATCAAATAATTTTGATTTTTTTTAAATTGTGATATTATACACATTTTATGGCAAATTAGTAAACTTAATAAATATAATGATATGTAGCTGGGAGGAAAAGCCATCCATCATTTGAAAATTTTGACCTTTCGTATTGAAAATATACTTTTTTTTCCAAAAGAACATTTTTAGGTGTTTTTGGAAAAAACATGTATTTCAATTTCACTGAATTGTTAACCCTAATTTGTTTTTACCAGGATACTCAAGAATCTAAAAAGTGGGTGGGGGATGTAGACCAAAAAACTTTACTACTCAATACTATTTATACTGACTTGTGCCACCACTAGCCACTGCCATAAATACCATGATTCATTCTCATAATAAGAAGGGTATATTTTTGTCATCTATCACGACCAGATGAAAATATCGGGTTTTTCTATATCAAATCATTGAATATATGAATGCATACATTTTTAAGATTTTGTACATGCTGGACTTTTCACTTTGCATTTGAAGGGGTACGAAAAGTGTGATTTGTGCGGTAAAGTAAACCCTTTATTGGAGATTACGACTATCATCACTTGCCCATGCAACCCTATTCCAGTGTTCCCCAGACCTGACATTACTGGATTTCCAATCAGGTCTGGTGGGAATGACATGTTTGCAGTGTTAAATCAAGATGTCCTGTAGTAGACATAAGGGAACAGGTTGTTTTGACAGATCAAATAGCCAACTATCGCATAGGGTATGTTAACATTTATGTACGTGTGAAGATTATAGGTGTTGAACCTTTTGGCCAACTGACGTGATCTATCGTCTGTGTATAGTGCTGTCCTGTAGATAATGTTGTCATGTCTGAATCAATAATTTAAATTCAACATGACGTCAACATTTTCTGTGTTACTGAAGTCTGATCAGCACACAAATTTGAGGAACAAAAACCTGAGGTAAAACTAATAAATAAAAAATAAATTGCAGTGATTTATACTGCGCTACGCACAGGCACAATGCCTAGACATTGATTTACAAGCCTCAGCATACTTAACAGGTTGTCGCCGACCACTATGGCGCCATATCATTCCATAAACCAAAACAAGGAACTTTGCTGCTTATAGAAGCACACACCTTAGACGTTCCACAATTGATCTTCGCAAACAGGATCAGCTCCCTGAGTTTCATTCGGGTTACAACAAGACAATTAGCAGTAGGCCTATAGGTTCCTTGTCCAGGGAAAACTCAATTTTTCTTTTTCATAGACGGTTTCAAATCGAAATTTTCTGAAGACAGCTGCCATTTGTTTATGATGACCCAGTTTATAAATAACATTCCAGATCATCACAAGCATAAGGATGGTCGTATACGAAATGAACGTTTCCAAAATTGATTTAAAAAGGTCTACTCCAAAGTAGACTTGCTCTTTCTTCTTGTACAGGCCTCTTAAATGTCTTCCGACATTTAGAATCTCCTAGAGAATACATGCATGTATGCAGCTGGCAATTACTACACACCTACTTTAATGATTTGCGTGCAGGCTATATATATAGACTTCAACATAAAAAGTCCAAATCTTGAGATATTTTCTCAAAATATCAAAAGTTATCCCAAGAACCACTGAACCAATACCAGGCTTGTTTGTACTTATTTTAATCTATTTTTCATGCTGATTCCAAATATGGTCTTGTCAATGACCACTTCTGTAATTTTTGTGGATTTCTAAAGAAAATTTGAAACTTGTTGTCTGCAGATGACACCTGCGTAGAGAGGGTTAAGCTAGGATGCCAAACATATTCATTCATCACGACAGTTCTTTAACCCTAATATATTTGCACTTTCAGCTAATATTCTTTGAATGTGTGGGGTACAAAATGTCATACTCCACAATTTGAGATCATACAGGGTGTCCTTGAAAGAACTATATCTTCCGAAACTTAATTGTTTGGGTATTGAGGTATTTCGTAAAATTCTTGTATTTCAAAAACAGTTCAGTACAAAATCCACTATTCCAACGATACAGTTCTTTCAGGGACGCTCTGTATTTTAAGTATGTTAAAGGTGTGTGACCAGGTTGACAATTTCATAAGCATTCCCATTCCACTTTCCTATCAAAATAGATTAAATTCAAGCTCATATTTGTCTCATAATCCAAGTGAAATTTTAGGCTTGAATATATGTGACCATCCACCACAACTGAGCCCGGATGTCGCCAGTGCCACTATTGAGATATGCTCCATTGAACTTAACAATAAACAATAGGAAACGAAGGATTTATTGACTGTTTTATTGATTTTTCACTACTTAAATGTCAAGTACTATAGACATGATATATCATTTTAAAGCTAATTTCAAGCAGAATATTTTGGTTGAATATCTCAAAAATGATGATTGGTGACTTCAGGGCTCAGTTGTGCTGGATGGTCACATATTCTGTTTTGATGAATGAGAAATTAATAGCCTCATCCTCCATGGTAGTTACCACCATTCTGTTCTGTGGGTGATTGGTCATCTGTGAGCATAATAAGGAGAGGAGACCTCGCCACTTCTACGCGATCACCAATCACTGCACCAGCGCGTCCCACAGTGACATCGCCCCGATATCTTCATAGTAGAAATCGCCATGGTAGGTTGAATCCACAGCCACACATGGCTATTTTATTCGGACCTTATGAGATGCATATTATTAGCGAAGTGACCTGACTAAGGCTATGACAATAGGCGGGTAATTGATTTTCGCTGTGTGAGCAAGCTTGTATACGACATTGCGGTCAATGGTTAATATACTGTCTCCACTTGAGTGAGTGCCGCTATAGCCTGCTGCGCTGCGCTGTAGTCCATAGGCCTACAGGACCAACGCAATATAAAATTGAGAGTTTTGGTCAAATTTTGAGTTCAAAGCACACGGCCAATTTTCAAAGCGCTAACGCTAACGACTATAATATCTGTTCAACACGTATTTTCAAGTGTATGAGACCACATCTGGTTTCTTGAGAAAAATTCATTTACGGAGATATTCAACATTTTCTAACCCAGTATCCGAAGATTTTCGTCTGATATCAAAATCGTGCATAGCAATTCACGTGTATCGATCCGTGTATTCATTTTAATGTCTCTGCTGCACCCAATAATTATTAGCCAGGCGATGTCGGTGTGCGTCCCTCGACCAGGGAAAAAATAAAAAAATAACTTTACAGTACAAAATGTTTTTCAATGAACCACATTCCAGTATTGCCTCGAGGCCCAAAATGTGCAAATCTACAAGAACCACTATTATTTACACTTGTTTAAAATGATTTCATAAAGTCTTAAAATTGATATCTTACAAGAAATTGAGTATATGTGATTCATTTGAACACAAGCAGTGTATAGCTGTATCTCACATCATCATCTTTTATACAGTTTACAGAATGAATTATACATACATCCTGTTGAATGTTGCTTCAACCTACAACATACACTTATCATCCCCAACTACTGAATGAGCAAACATAATTCAGAATTTTCAACCTCCTTTCAAGCAAATACACAATCACAGCCATGCAGTTTGAGCTTCATCAAGCCATGGCTACACTAACAGATTCCTATTGCGGCTGCCTCAGAGGTACACTGCTGTGCAGCGACTGATACCATAGAGTAACTGTGTGGGTACTGCATGGGTTCTCTAGAGTAGTCACAAAGTAGCTCTGGGGTCAGCGGCAGTAGGAATCTGGTAGTGTGCTATATATTGCTTTGATGCTCATTGTTTGTTTTTGTTTTGAGGAAGGGGAATACTTTACATGAGTAAAAATCTAGATGCCAGGTTGTACAGCGATAGGGGTAGCAAACTCTTGCAACACGTTAATTTAGGGAAGTCTGATCCAAACGCTAAGGAAAAAGAGATGGCCAGGCATTTTTCAGTCTGTAAGCATTGCTCCGGCACAAGTTAGCCTTATAAGAGTAATCATACTTGTCTATGCAGGTAAGTTTGGTCTGTGCACAATGTAGAACTTCCTTACTTTGAAATTGGGCTTTTATGATGAAAACTTTTTTTGTAATTTCCCATGGGGAAAATCACAAGTTAATAATTTGCCAACATACATGTTAAGATTGTCATATTTCTTTTGATGAAAATAAATATCCTTCCCATCACATCCACTATCCACACACATGGCACCTGTTATCTCTTCTTGTACGAAATTTCATCGCACAGTATACACCCGCCAACTTGCTGCCACAGTGACTTGCTCTTGTCATCTCTCATCTCATATCAACTTAGCAGAAGCATCTTACTTTGTCTTTCAGTATTGACACTACATCCACCTTCTTGTGAATGAACATTAGAAACCAAGAGGTATAGTCAAGTTTAGTATTGGGCAGCTAAGTCTGTCAGGCCCTGGGCTCCATTTGGTGGGTGATGGAGCAGGCACTCAGAGATGACATGGTTGGCCGTCTGCTACACAGCTACATGTGTATGTATTGACAGGCTGGGCTCTGACAGCCATCTCCCCATGTTGGCAATGAAACACCCAAATTCAGTGCATAGTTTGTTAAACTTCATCCATGCTCGTCGGGGGAGATCAGACCCGGGACAGTTTGTATTGGGTGTTAAGATGTGCAGGTTGTGTAATAGGCTGACTTAATGCACACTTGTCTCAGTTGAATGGACTCACTTGTTTATATGTCTCAGGGAGAGATGGAAGCAATCTCAACAATATTAATTCATTCAAAATTTACACACAATTTTCCAGGTAATACTTTCCTCTATTTCCACCTGTTTTGGACTACTAAATAAAACATGCACATTAAGATTCTGTTTAATTGAGGCTTAACCAACAACCCATAGGCCACTATAGAAAACACCTGCACTGGTATACCACATAATCTGTGAGCTCTATATTTTCTATCTGTGAAACGAATACTGGACACTTTAACCATAGACTCTGGAAAGAATACTAATGGAATAAATACTACAGAGTATGGAAAACTGGTAGTTTTAGGTGATTATCTTACTTTTCGTTGTGTCCCATAATTTTGGAATGATATCCATCATTAGGTAAACATACTTAATATCCTAAGACATTTTATCAAATTTCTGATTTCTTGTCTTCTTTAACCCAAATATATTTTGTTTTCTGGGTATGCTGTACATTTCTCCTTTACAAATGTCCTCCGATACAACTGCAACAGGTTATATACATTTCTTACATCAATCTTAAGTAAATGAGAACAAAAACTTTGATATAGCACCACAGTTCATCTTGCTTTATCAACTCAAGAAGTTTTGAATTAATCTGTGTTTTGATAGTGGTGTGCCCGGGGTGGTGCGCCCTGGGGTGGTGCAGCCCCAGTTCTCTGTGTATCTGCGGGGTACTCATGCTCGTCAGATATTTCGTGAAATTAGCAGGTATTTTCGGATACAGAAATGTGTCATTTTTCATATACCACTTGTTAGTGAAATTGAACAAAAGGTGGTCTTCATTTACAAATCCCACGCACAAATCATCTCAGTTTCATTATTCCGTTTGTCGCATATTATATCACATCAATTATACAACATATACAACCATGGGTGCCGCTGTGCATCATATGTGTCCTACGTGTTTCCTTTAGAAAGGTGATAGCAAAAAAGGGGGCATTGTTGAAAGACAAAAAATTAGTGAAATCAATAGGGGTGTTTTACATCGCAAAATGAGATTTTTTTCCTCGAAGTTCGCAGACAAGCACGAGTCCCGGCACGAGTACCCACAGATACACAGAGCGGCGGTGCCTTATGAGAAATATGAAAATTAGTTTATTGACATGCAAATATGTAATACAATTTAACTAAACAGCACCATACATGTAGCTTGTCATGATTGATAAATTCTGGTTAACTACTTTCCAAAAGCAATCAACCACCACTAACACAAAACCAATACAAATTCCAATAACACCATCATTACAATCTTACGATGAATATCAGCCAGGACAGATTGACCACATTAATGTAGTTTCCCAACATGTCCAATGCAATCTTGCTTTAGGGGACAAAGAACCTTTCTAAAAGAACACACACAGATCCAACCCTTGATATCAAGTGTCAAGTCCAGCAGATAACGTGTAAATTTAAGGACAAATATTTTGTGTGTTCTGTGAAAGTCTCACAAATGTTTGGCTACATTTTGCCAAATGCAGTAAGCTATTCTAGTTGAAATCCATACACCCCCTATGGAAGACATGATCTTAATCTCCCACACAGGAGTGTAGATTTCAATTGGGAGTTACTAGTACCCATTCAGGTAACCCCATTTGAAATTCACACTCCCTGTGTGGAAGATTAAGGTTGTGTCGTCCATAGGGTGCATATGGATTTCAACTGGATTAGCCCAATGTGTAAAGGCAAATAATGTGTGTGTTCTGTCAAAGTCTCACAAATATTTGGCAACATTCAGCCAAATGCAATAGCTTTTCACATCTATGTAAACTAAAACCTTGAAGACTATTGATCTATCCTGTACATCATGAATGTAACCTTTAAGTCTGCCATAATAACATACAGACAACTGAGAGAACGCACTCATGTGTTATTCTGCACATGGACAGTGTAACCCAATCAAATTTCCACCACCTTGTTCCAGTTTTCCACTTTTTTTCCTTTTTTTTTTGTTACAAAGAGTTGCAAAATGTGACAAGGGCTTATAAATAAGATAGAAGTGCACACTGAATTTAATGCAAGATCTATATATTCCACATCACATCTATGATTTGCCATAAAGTCACATAAGCCAGAGTAGTCTCATCCCCAATGGCACAGTTGGAAATTTAAAGATCATCTCACAATATGACCTCATGTTGTGAAAGTATGAGTTTTTGAACCCAACACATTCAAAGGTCATAATTGGGGTTAAAGAACTGCATCCCGACAATGCCATAAATTTTTTTATGAGTACTGGCGTTATGCTGGTTTCATACTTTCCGCTGCTTGCAGCTCCTTGCCGCTGAGCGGCGTGACGCTTCATCATGCAGCTTGCACACTGTTCAGCAGCAGCAGCAGCAAAATGACTATGAAAGCCAATGTTGCCGCTTAGTCAGCATCACCAAAAATCGTACCTTGTTCTCATATGTCAGAGCAGCACCGCTCCGAAGTTGACTTGAGTTGAACCCCTAGCGTTGCAGCCACTTGGGCAAAGCTGTGGAGTGATCTATATATCAGCTTGCCGCTGGCCACCGCTAGTGTTTATGGTGCGACTGCACAGTGAATCAAAATTGTCGGCAGAGCGGCAAAGCAACAAGCGGCAGTAAAGTATGAACTAGAAAATATAAAGATGTTAATCACATGCAAGTTAGTCAGATGAGCATTTGAGAGATCCTGGTGTCAGATTTTGATATTTACAACTTTGACTTTGTTTTAAAGGCCCAGTAAGTGATCTCAGTGAAGGTGTAAAAAAGTAAAAATTGTGTAAAGTGCCTAATCATGCAAAAAGACCCTTTTTACGTGAATCTTTGGTCATGCATGATACCCCCTGGTCAATGACCAGTGCCCCTAAACCCCGCTACCTGCCATCATATCACTTTGGACCCAAAACCTAATTTTGGCCACTTAAATTTCTTCATGGCTGCCCCAATATTTTCGACCTTACTACAGCCCTGATTTAACCCCATGCATTATGATACTTCTGCTTTCCTTACAGAGTCCTTATAGGTTAATGCTCTCTTTGCGATTTTAAGCTTACATCCCGGCTCTCCAGCCTTACATGTACTAACTATTCCTACCATATCTCTGATTGGCTCAATATATGATGTAGCCCTCTTTGTAACCAATCAAAATAGTTCTTATAGACTGATAATTGGGCCAGCAGTGCCCATAAACTGCAAATCATGGCTGCACACAAAATTTTGAAAAAAGAAAATGATACCCTGCAAATTAAAGTGGTTTAAAAAAGTATACATGTCCCTACAAGTCAGTCTCTAGCATCTCAGAAATAACATGGTAACTATCCCATCACTATATACAGTATGCTAGTTCAAATATTCAGCACTTGTAACTCATGAAAACATAAAATCAAGCCAAGTATATTACCTGGTGCATAAATACTGATCAAATACTTGCAGTGTAGATTGCCAATATTTACTTTTATCTGTTCAAGTTACAATTCTAAGATTAAGGTGACACTGATACAGCAGTTTTTATCAATATGTCGACCAAATCGCCCACTTTTATTTTATTCTTTACATTTCATTTTCTATATTCAGAGTCCATGGAATATTTTTACCCAGGGGTACTCAGTTCAAATGACCATACAGGGACGTGCCACAAACATGGGTAGCATTTTGCCATTTTCGGCTTTTTGGGCCACTTTCAAATTCTCAGTGGCACACCCCTACCCAAACTAAACTTGAGTACCACCCCCCCCCCCCCGGGTATCATTGCAATAACACTACATATTTTTCAACTTTTTCTTGGGCAGAAAGGTATAGTCAGACTACTTATTTCAAGAACAACAAGATAACCTGAGGAATGACTTCCATATATCCTCTAGTTAGTATTCATTACTTTCTTCAATATGCTACTTTCAATAATTCATTTTACCAAATTTTCAAAATTGAAGAATCAAAATCAAGAAAATTGTTGAGTCATTGAGTTAGGATCACCTTAGCATGCCTCAGTTGCACCAATAACTGTAGCTACATATAACTGACACAAAATAAGCACTGTTAGTCTAAAACAAGTAGTTTCAATCCAGCTATGTTTACATATACTTAATATCACATAGGGGATAGCAGCCTGCTGAAAATATGTGAAGTTTTCTTAAGCAGAATCATATGGCAGTAATACTGATTTGACACAGTATGGAAGAGAATTCTTATACGCTTGTTCTTTGCTATCAGTAGCAATAATATTGTCACATCTCAAGTACCTCAATCCAATTCTAATGGTTATTTTTTTCAACATATTGTAGCCTAAAAAGAAGGCAAATAATGTTTTTCCCTTTAGCATGGGTTTTAATTAAAATTATGCTCTAAGTCAGCCTACGAAAGGAGTCTCCATTTTAAAAATGTTGCCCAAAAAATCTGGTATCTATTTGTAAAAAGAAAATTGCAGAAAATTGTAGTTTTTGAGCTATCTATACTGAAGACAGTAATAATTTCAACAAGAATTGCTTCACACATTGGATGTCACAATTTTTACTAAGATTTCAAATATATTATTTTATGTATGCCTATATGTGACATGATCAAGGGGAATGAGTCACATGTCGACCCTGGTCGAAAATGAGTTTTATATACATTTCTTAAGAGGACATTTAGAGATTTCAGAAACTGAAAACCCCATGTTAATACGACTTTTCGTTAGGAAGTTATGTCAATTTATCAATCGATGAAAACAGTATAAAACAAAAGAATTTAAACACTTTCTTTGCCAATATCTCAAAATCAATATTAGCGACATCCGACTCATTTCCCTTGATCGTGTCACATATTAAATATAAAATGGTACATAAAGAAAAAGAAAAAGTCAATAAAAATACAATAGATAGACCTATTTTACCATAACATTCCAAAAACACATCCAAATACTCACAACAATCCTCCATAAATGAGAAACGATATCAAGAAAATATCTGGATGATCACTTTATCTATTTGAAGCTTTTATAGTTCACTATTCATACTAGTATGATAAAGCAGAGAAGATGAGAAGCCCAATACAAGATATTATTTCTTGCCCACAGCAATTTATTTTTATTTATAAACAATTCATTTTTTGTGCTCTGCCAATTCTGAACTATTTCTTTTTGCTCTGCCAATTTTGAATTATTTTTATTTGTATTTTCAATTCTAAGCTTCCTTTCATTGTTCTATATAGAAAAGAAATATATTCAAGCGTTACTATTATAGCTACTTTGAATGCAAAAAGCATGAAAAATAAACCCAGCGTGAAAATGACCACTCAATCTACATCTACATCAACATCTACCAGTCCAGGATACTCAGTTAAGTTGCCAAAAGGCAATCTAACTGAGAATACAATACTGACGCCGGTCATCAGACACATCAAAAACTTACAAATAATAATAAAATTACAGTTAAGGTGGTTCGAAAGGCAAGGTTTAGGGAAATCATGAATTCCAACATTTTTGCAAATATCTCCAAAACCTTTCATGATACAATCTCAAGTGAGTTTGTGCTTATGTAGGGATATGTTGGCCATGTTATGAATAAATAATAACACCGTTGCCATGGTAACCAAGCAGTTGCTATTGGCTTCTGACCAATCACATTAAAAGTTGGTTTTTCCTGTTTTTTCGCAAATCACTTCATTTTTCCCAATAGAAGTATACTCACATGTTGAGTCATGTTCCTGCACACCTCCACTGATTTTTCCGTAAAAAGTTGTAAGTAATATGGAATCTGTGGCCAAAAAACGAAAATTTCACTTTGACCCCCCCAGGGGGAATTCCACTGGGATTTTTTTTACGGGAAAATCAACACCATCATCATCTTCTCTTTCACCCTCTTCCCTTTAAAAAGCCACATTTATCACCACCATGTCATCAGCAACATTACCACCACAGTTGCTCTACATGTATATCCTAAATCAACAGCATCATCTTCCACCATCAACACCATCATCTTTTCTTTCACCCTCTTCCCTTTAAAAAGCCACATTTACCTTTTAGACAGGTTGCTACCAAATATACATTCATCTTTGTTGCTACTCTGCATTTTGGTAAAGTTCAACTTCATTAAATATAAATGTGCCATCATAAATCTTTTAAATCCATAAAAGATGCAATTCCGCAACAGTAATCCGATTCTATTTATCTTAAACCCTTCTTAATAAAACCTGCCAACAAGATCAAATAAAACGTATGAGGTTATTTCACCAAACAATGTGAAATGTAAAATTCAGTAATATCAGCATAATAAAATGCAACATTCAGTAGGCGGATGAGTATATATACCGCAACGGCAAATGTCAAGGGACAAACCCATTTGTAACAGAGCATGGACTGCGCCAAGGTTTTGTTATACCAGTAAAGTGAGTACCAGTACCTGGCATTTGGCAGCACTGACCTCAAATACTGCATATAGTACATTATATTGTCATTTAATACAAAGATGGAGACAGATTATGAAGGGAACTCATCGTTTGACAGCTTAGTGGATTGGAATACCGTTATATTTGAAACTGATCAAAGTCACAAATGATACAGAAGTACTGATGCATTCAAACCTAATCTGTCTGCCCATGTCATCATAGAGCATGTTTATAGTGGCTGTATATGGAAAGATTTATACTGTAATAACAATTTATTTTGCAGTACTTGTACGCTATTATACGCCAAATACCGGATAATCTGGCTCACTATAAACACGCTCAATGTGTCATGATGTCATTATAGATAGATAGGAAAGTAGTCTGTGATGCCATCCATATAATCTCATGATCACAGTATCAGTAAAATTAAAAGGATACAAAAGTACTTATATTGTCATTTAATATATTAATTTATAGAGATTATAGAGGTAATCACCCTTGGAAATTATCCTTTTGTTGTTCAGTCTTCTGTGTTATTTTAAATGACATCATTACCCAGGATCCTTACCAGGCCAAAATAAGAACTTCAAAACCAGTGGCAACCTTTTGTTGAAAATTGCTCCTTTGCACGTTTATCAGGGGCAAAGTTACTGCTAGCGCTTATGATGAGCCCTGATAATTACTATGAAAGGTAGACACCCTCAACAAAACATTATTTGGAGTTTGAGCAACTATATTACTGATACAGGTGGCTGTACAATCATGTATTATTGCAAAACCCAATCTAATGTAATGTTTTTGTGGAGGGTGTCTCAGTGTCTGTCTTTGTCTCTTTTGTCAAAAAAACATTCATTTAGAGGATATATGCTTGTACATTTGTAGATGGAATTTTATGGTACATAAAATGCAAACACATAACAAGTTCTTTTGCAGTTAATAACTGAATGCCGAATGCCAGCATATTATAGTCTGACACGATTTCCGCTACTACCAGCATTTTCATAGCATTCTACAATATTATTTCCGGCTCTCTGTTTTATGTTCTTTTCCGGGGCTTTGTTTTTCTCAATGTTTTACCGCAGCTGATAAATACTGCGGCAAATAGCACACAAGATGTCATACCTATATTCCTGTCATTTGAAGTTCTTGACATTTCCTGATGAGTATTATTCACACAAGTATTGGAACATCAGCGCTAAAGAATAACTGCATGATGACCTTCAAAATAAATATCAAAATTGAGTTTAAATACATCGTAAGGCATAACGATGTAAGATGAAATGTAACATCATTCCTAAGTCAACAACTCATAACAGCAACCTGCTGGAATGAAAATCCAATTTGTAAAATGAGAGGCACATTCTAGATAACAAAACTGGATTAAAATTTTCCAGAATAGAAGCCGTCAGTGTGATGTCACAGTAGCCATCTTGTGGTTATTAAAGTTTGTTCGACTTATATTAGGCAGATAAAATAAGACTCATAACACCATGTATTGAAATAGAATGGCATGCAGTTTGGCACAATGCTTACACTAGTTGTGTGTTGCGTAATATGTGACTGGTGCTCACTTACGCGAATGTGTGTGGGGACGCACGCAGTAACAAAAACCAAATAATTTCCACAATATATAAACCGAACAAACTATAGTGAACTCTGTTAAAAGTTTCAGGGCATGAACAACAGGTGAATTGGGTATAGAGCAAAACCAGCAGTCAGTCAATCTATAGAGGTCAATCATATCAAGCAAGTGAATGAGGAGCTTGTGGGTACGAATCATGTATAAAAACACTATTGTCAAGTGTCACACTTGAAAAATGCTGACAGCCTCTATTGCATTATAAGATGTACAATTAAAGGCCCCGGTATTAGTGATCCCTGCAAAGGATTAAAAATCTTAGGAATGGTTTAAAAGTGACAAATAAGTCAATAAAATTATCAGTAGATGTTTATTCATATGAAAATAATAAATAAATAAATTTGAAACTCCATTCAATTGCGTTTAGCTATACATGTACATGCCCATATAGACAAACAGACTAAACTCCTCTTACATTGACTATTATGTTTTTTAAAAAAGCGCAGTAATTTATAATGCACTACACACAGGAACAACGTCTAGACGTTGATCCACAAGCCTCAGCACATTTTACAGGTTGTCGCTAACCACTACAGGGTTCAAACCTGCAACCTCTCGCACCATAGTTGAACACATTGATTGAGCTAACTGGACTGCTTATTAGGTTGTGTTCAGTCATAAACATGTGCATGGTATGTTAGTACATTTATAGTCATAATAAAAAATTTAATAAATGATTTTCAATGATTTTCTGATTAAGTGCCTTTAACTTACTTTCAAGATTGCAGGGCAATGCCTGCTGGCAGTGCAAGTGGGAAGGATTGTCACTGATACTAATGGAAAAAAAATATAAGAATGTTTGCAGCAATTACAGTTGTATCATTGCTGTCCTTTTCACAAGGATGTCTTGTAAAGTGTTTTTGGTAAAAACACATACCGTATTTATTCTATTACTTAGTCCCCCCGTCTATTAAACGCCCCCATCATATTTTTTTCCAACAAAGATGTTTAAAAAATGCAGAAATTTCCATGATTTTTAAGCTTACCTAACAATTTTTTTTGCGATTTATCACTGTAAAAATGACTTCTAATAAATGCCGCCTTTTGAAAAATACAGCGCCCCTGGGTGTTTAAAGCTGAATTTATACTACATTGCTGAGCGATAGCGATAGGCTTTTAGCTAATGAGGTAGAGCGCTTTTTGTTGCGTTGGGAAAAGCGCTCTACCTTATTGGTCAAATACCAATCGCTCGTTCATCACTCAGCGATGGAATATAATTATAGCTTAATAGAGTTAGTACGGTATTCATCTCACTTCTCCACAACATCCAAAGAGACAATACCCAAAGAGGATGCACTCTGCCATGTTTGTATGTCATTTATATGGAGGGAAGTGATGTCCTTTCAAATGCACCAAATTTCACAATTTTTCTCCAATATGGCAAAAAATTTCCTGTGCTTATTTTTACCACAAATTTATTCTGTCACCAAAAGGAGCTGGATTCACATTACTTCAATTTAATACTGTTTTCTAATCTCACCCCCCCATTTTGTCAAAGAGAAATCTATACCACTGTCCAGGACCTATAATTTCAAAGATGAAGAAGCCATTTTAACGTTTTCTGATACTTCCGCATAACCTTGGATGTGAATATACAGTGTGAGCCCTTGCATACAATCACCCGAAGGTCATATTTGAAACTAATTTGCAGGTGTAAAAACTAAATCTTTATTGCACCTCAACACCTGCACCAAATGATTAAGACTGATTTTGACATAATGAAAACCCTATTACCACCCTAGCTACTAATTGATCACCCTGTATAGCCAAATGACCAAGCAGTCATCAATCACATAATGCAAGCAATATTGGAAACAGGTGACTCACAGGCTGGCCTAAATTTTATAATTTGCTTGGTTAGAAATTTACAAAGTTCATCATCTTGGAGATGAATGATTCACTTTGCGGTCTGTTTGCATTTTATACTTTATTCAGTACTAAATATGCAGACATCAAGAAATTATGTTACCAGGGTCTTTTAAGTTGGATTTGACAAGTGCCTGTCTCTTTTACCAAACCTACCTGTCCAAAATTTGATCCTGAAAACAAACCAAAATTCAGCCCCTTCTGGAGTTTCAGTCAGTTCAAATAGCATGCTATAGCCTTGGATTATTAGTCTGGTCTTCTTTTGAGTTCACAGAACTTATTAAAGCATTATTTTTATAATCTAGTATCATTGTCCGCACAGAATCATTTTGCCTGTCCCAGAAGCAAACTGCCCTCCAAAATGAGATGTTGATGGGTGGCTAGCTAACACACTGGATGTTACCAACTTGAAATTGCATATAATTCATGTTGTGGTTGGTAACAAATTGACAGGCCTCATAAGATGAACACATCACTGTCTACGGTCTTAATGATTCATATAATGTCAATGTTGTGGTATAGTTTATACTTTAAAATCAGTCACACATTGGCAGGCTTCATATGATATGGTATCACAACCTTGCAATTTGGAGATGAGATATGGATGATTCACATTGTGGACTATAGTTTATACTTCATTATAACGATGCATTATTATCCCGGGTACAGGGCGTTAGTCCGACACGCCGCTAGTCCGACACTCCGCTAGTCCGACACGCCGCTAGTCCGAATCTGAAATGCACTGCACCAGTCCGACACGCCGCTAGTCCGAATCTAAAATACACTCTGCCACACCGCTAGTCCGAAAATGAAAACCACTGCGCAAGTCCAAAATTGAAAACCACTGCGCTAGTCCGAATTTGGGAAACACTGTGCTAGTCTGATATTCGGACTAGCGCAGTGTTCTGGAAAACACTCCTTCAGTCCAACACTGCTCTAGTCCGAATCTAAAAAACACTGCGCTAGGCCGAAACTGAAAACCATTGCGCTAGTCCGAATTTGAAAAACACTGCGCTAGTCCGAATTTGGGAAACACTGTGCTAGTCTGATATTCAGGACTAGCGCAGTGTTTTTCAGATTCGAAGTAGCGCTGTAGTTTTCAGTTTTGGACTAGTGCCATGGTTTTCAGTTTTGGACTAGCGCAGTGTCGGACTGAAGAAGTGTTTTCCAAATTCGGACTAGCGCAGTGGTTTTCATTTTCGGACTAGTGGCGTGTCTAACACTGTATATTCCTTTAATTTTACTTTATGATTTCCTTTTGGTAAGAAAATACCACACAATGATTTTAAAAAGAATCAATTTCAAGTTACATTGGAAACTGAATTGAAAAAGCAAAACGATTCCTTTAAAGATTTCAAATCTCCTCTCTCTATGGCTCTTATTTCCAATAACGTGCTTGTAATTCATCAGTCAGCCATGATTCATACCTATGCTGATATGGCAATCTACAAATTGATCATCACAAGTCATCACAAAATGGATTCATATACTAGGATTCACAACATGCTCATCTATCAGGAGCACAGTTCTTTACCCCTAATACATTTGTACATTCATTGAATGACCTTTGAAAATTTGGGTATTAAAACTCATACTCTGCAACGTGAGGTCAAATTTTGCATTATGATTGTTTAATTGAGGTTATTGAACTATACCATTGGGATGAGGCCATTGTGGTCCATAGTGATATGGAAACATGAACCTCAAACTACAGAAACTACATAAGGCTAAAAGAAACAAGTCTGTTTCCAATCAGCCACGTCCATTAAGGTTATTAATTATTTTAAACTGTTGTGATTTGGTAGTTCACAGCATCTTACGAATGGTAGTGAGCTTTGGCAAAAACTGCATTGCTCAATTCATAGCGAGTGTGTAGAAGAATTAAAATATCACAGATATACTTTTACAGGTACTGCGGTTCTTGAGTTACGTTGTAAAGAGGGCTGAAACAACAACACTTTTGTAAAACGTACATAACTCATTAACAACAATAAATTAAGCAAGTTTGCAAAGTATACAATTTGTAGAATGAACTTTTGCAAAACATCAAGGTGTTATTTTTCAATAATTATATTGATCTAGATAATGAAAATCGATTTTTAGGTTGCTTCGACCAACAATACCTCGTCTACCCTTAAGCTTTTGGAACATATTTACTGCATTTCATTTAGTTACTTGAGAAATCCAGAAAAAAAATCACATTTTCAAACAAAAATGAATGAAAAAGATTTTGTTACAAGCAATATTATAAAAATAATAAATCCTATGAAATTGAATCTAACCTAAAACTTATAATGTTCATATCCAACCTACTTTGCACTGATCATTTGACATTAATATTTGCAATTTTGTTTGGAATTTAAAATTTATTTGATAAATTATTGATGACTGCATGATCTATTATAATAGGTATGTTATGGGTTTTTTCAGTATTTCATGCTGAATGGTATGGTATCATAGATGTTAAATTTGTGCAAATATTTTGTAAATTGTGATCTTTGTGATTTTTGTGTGTGTGTGTGTGATTCCAATGTAATTCTTTTTTGTATGATTTCTTGTAAAAATAAAAAACACAGAAACATAAAAAAATAATTATTTGGAATTTCAAATCTTCCACATCATTTTTTGGATGTTGGATCTGGAGTTGAATTTGATTGAAACATCTTCACTTCAAGGGGGTGCAGTTTTCAAATGGGATAGCCCATTTGTATTTTGGGACTACTGCAAGTCTGCAAACTAAATAAAAGAAAATGAAAATTGATTTTGCTTTGGTTTGATCACCTCATAATTGCCAATTATAACAAAACAAATCATGTTGGGTATGACAAGATTTAACAAGCCAAACTATATATTGCATACAAGGTAGTACTATCAGTTACGTACATAGCCTAAAGCCGAACTATATATCATATCTGTCCATTTTTTAATTCGGATTCTGTCATAAAACTGCAGTGTAAAATAATATTTATAGTAATAACTGCCAGTAAGGTTTCCAATCAATTTTAAGCTTATATAATCCAGTAAATAGAAAGAAAAACATTTCCTACACTTATGAATTTGTTGAAGCATTTACTACACTGTATTCCGAGCATATAACCATGGAGCTCTATGGGGATCTAGCATAATACAATAGTAAATCAAAATTTCTGTTTTGTAACTAACACAACCATTTTTTTCAATTAAGTTAATTAAGCTATTATAAACTCCTCAACAAAAGTTTGGAAAGTTATTTCAAGCATCTGTATCTCAAATTATTTGTGACATATTCATATTGTGTTGCATATCAATGGATAGCTACAATACTCCCCTTTACAATGACACCCCATTTGAAACAATAAAATTTTTCACGGCTGAGTACACGCCTTGTGAATGTAGTGGGGTCTCAAACAGAAGTTGCCAAGAGTTGTTGAATATCAATTGACGGGCTCACTGATTCCACACTACGTAGTTAGGAAGAGATCGATAATACTAATTCAGACAGGTTCAGAGGGTCAATGCTCTTTAACCTTTTCTCACCACTCCAATGTATTATGGAATCAATTATAATACGTTTTGGCTAAGATTTTTTTCTTTTTCTTTTTTAAATTTATTTTTAATCTGACTGACAAGCAAACACTCTTATTTTACCCAACTCTACATGTTACAGCATGGTATCTGCTACTGCATGACTGAACCTATAGATTGCTTATATTCCTCTAAGGACCATTCTGAGCATGAGGTCATTTCAAGCTAATAGCGTGGAAAAACAGAAGATCTTCCTCACAAATTGATGTCAAATTGTTACAATGACATGACAGTTTATATCTAGTCGGTTACAAATGTACTCTGTGCTATGGGCGTCAATCCCGAGGGAAAGGGGGATGTATCCCCCACCTTTTGTCAAAATTACCCATTTTTTATTCTTTTCAGCCACTTTTTGACAATTCAGGGTGAATATCCCCCGTCACACACATTTCAAGCCGGATTGGCGCTAATTCTCTGGGCTTTGTGAAAATCAATCAAGATAGATGACACAGTCAATCACATTACCAATACCTAATTTGTAGTTATCCAAAAATGCAAAATGTTCTTAAACATGGAATGTTACAGTTTTTGTTATTTCCACAATTCCAGGGGGAAGGTTTATTTTTTCCTATCTTTTTCTATTCATGATTGTGTTGCACAGAATAGAACAATTGACAGAGAGGTAAATGCCCGCACATTTGCTACAACTCAAAGGTTCAATGTCCACAAGAGCTGTCTTCAGTAGATAACAACATTACCACTGTTATACAGCCTGTATCAAAATGATTGGTACCCATTAAATGCCCCCACATTTGCTACAATTCACAGGTTTAATGTCCACTAGAGCTGTCTTCAGTAGATAGCAACATTACCACTGTTATACAGACTGTATCAAAATGATTGGTACCCATTAAATGCCCCCACATTTGCTACCATTCAAAGGTTCAATGTCCATAAGAGCTGTCTTCAGTAGATAGCAACATTACCACTGTTATACAGACTGTATCAAAATGATTGGTACCCATTAAATGCCCCCACATTTACTGCAACTCAAAGGTTCAATGTCCACAAGAGCTGTCTTCAGTAGATAGCAACATTGCCACTGTTATACAGACTGTATCAAAATGATTGGTACCCATTAAATGCCCCCACATTTGCTACCCTACCATTCACAGGTTCAATGTCCACTAGAGCTGTCTTCAGTTGATAGCAACATTACCACTATTATACAGACTGTATCAAAATGATTGGTACCCATTAAATGCCCCCACATTTGCTACCATTCAAAGGTTCAATGTCCACTAGAGCTGTCTTCAGTAGATAGCAACATTACCACTGTTATACAGACTGTATCAAAATGATTGGTACCCATTAAATGCCCCCACATTTGCTACCATTCAAAGGTTCAATGTCCACTAGAGCTGTCTTCAGTAGATAGCAACATTACCACTGTTATACAGACTGTATCAAAATAATTGGTACCCATTAAATGCCCGCACATTTGCTACAAGTCAAAGGTTCAATGTCCACAAGCGCTGTCTTCAGTAGATAGCAACATTACCACTGTTATACAGACTGTATCAAAATGATTGGTACCCATTAAATGCCTGCACATTTGCTACAACTCAAAGGTTCAATGTCCACTAGAGCTGTCTTCAGTAGATAGCAACATTACCACTGTTATACAGACTGTATCAAAATGATTGGTATCCATTAAATGCCCGCACATTTGCTACAACTCAAAGGTTCAATGTCCACAAGAGCTGTCCTCAGTAGGTAGCAACATAACCGCTGTTATACAGACTGTATCAAAATGATTGGTACCCATCAGTTTCCAGTAGAGTTTCCAACATCCACACAATGGGCTATTCCAGTTGAAATCCACACTACCCCTGTGGAAGATTTTAGAAATATCTTCCATAGGGGGAATAGGTTTTTCAAATTGTTCAGAGGTAATCATTTTGAAACCCATACTCCCCCTGTATTATGGCTTTACCTATATCTTCCACAACTGGAATGAGTATTACAAGTGGAAGTTACCCAATTGTGTCTTCTATTCAAATTTGATACTCCCTCTGTGGCAAACTTTAGCTTAATCTTCCACAGGGGTAGTGTGGATTTTAAATGGAAAAGCCCAATTTGTTGATTTATTTCACAAACAGTCATATACTAAATTAGGGTCATTTCAAGAAGACCACGAGTTGCATTTGGAAGAAGCAGGATTTTCGATAACCATCACAACTGATGGGTACCTATCATTTTGATACAGCCTGTATTAAAATTGGCTCAATCCCACATTGTATTGTATGATGTCAGTATTCTTTGAATGTATCCACAGCTCATCCATAAAACATGTAGTGAGTGTAATAACCGATCACACATGTATCCTAGATACATAAAATACAGACAGGTAAAATTTGTCAATAAAAAGAAGTACGGTAGTAAGTCATGTCATAATCAAAATTATAAATCTTATATTCACAACCTCATAAATATGTACAAAATGCATGAGACCAAATCAAACTTATTTACTAGTATTTGCAAAAAACATGAACACAAATAATGCGGTTACTAATGTTAAAGTGGACCTCTGTATGTGACATGGTATGAACTGCACACTATAATGACTCTCTGGTATGTGTATCCTAGGTGAACAAACAATTTACACCCACCCAACTACCGTATTTGTACATCGCATGATTAAGCGCTTTGTAATTTACTAGCCGGTCAGTTTTTCAATTTTTTAAGGGAAAATTTTAAAAAAACATTAAAATTGTATTTTTTCTAAAAAAATATATATTATACAGGTGGAATCAAGCAAATCAAGCTACTGTCAGTGTTGTAAGTTTGTTCTGTTAACAGAACATAAATACAAAGTTGACAATATTTTTGCTAAGCGAATTAATCTACACAATTTTTTTGCACACAAACATTATGTGGCCCAAGGTTTCCAGTTGTATGAAAATCTCAACTGTTTTTGAGAAAAGTGGGGGATGAGGCTATAGATCATGAAATGCCCCTTTAACGACCAAAATAGACCTCATAGAATAAATCAGAGTACAAATTGTGAATTTTACCCACTAATAGCAAATCAATATCAACTGTGAACAAGTTGGACAAGGCAACCAAAAAGCATCAAACCCTCAAAACTTGGATGATGATTTTTTTATATCTAGAAAAAATCACCTTAATACATAAGAACACCGGATTGAATTTTGTTTCTTTATAACCAATGGATTACCAATTTTACGCATTGTAATGACTGTGTCACCTTTACAGACTCATAAATATTGATATATATAAGATAAACAAGTATAATTACTGAACTGTTAATTAATACTAATAATGAGAAGCCTTGTAATTTAATTAACACACACACTACTATGTCTTGCAGGCATGAGACCACACTTTCCTAAAAAACCTGAAAATACATGTGAAATTTGGCAAAAAGTACCAAAACAGGCTGAAATTAAATAAAATTGCGGAAATTTTGACTGAATTCAGTTTTAAAACTGAAAATTCTCATGCCTGGTCTTGGCATTTGCAAGAAGCCATGTTTCGGGCACAGCAAGCAAATCCTCAAGTAGCTAAATTTATCTATGCAACTAACCACCCTATTAGCAAACTACCAGGGGGGGCCGGCCAAGATTGGCTCAATTTTGACGTTGTCATTGGTTTTACACGTAAACACAAAAATGTCTCAAATTATTCCAAAACTGTACGTATGTTATTAAGCACTATTTTGTCAGTCTAAATCCGTTGAGGTTCGCCAGTGAACCTCATTGTAAGTACTGTTTTTTGAATTTTTTGTATGAATAACGCACGATATGTTAGGATACTACTTAAAATTTCCCCTACGTGTATCAGTGAGTTTACGTGGTGTAGTGGTTGCGGATCTATGGATCTCGCCGCATACATAAAGGGTCCCGAGATCGATTCCCATCCCGGCGATGATTAAAATTGTTCTTCTTCTTTTTCTTTAAATTTAAAATTATTTATTTTCATGTGAAAATGTATATATTGCACTGGGAAATATATTTTGTGCATTTTTTTTCTGTAATGGGGCCACCCGGCCAGGATCTTGGCTCCGGGAAAAAAATAATTGCGTCCATCGTGCAGGCAGTGTTGCCGTCATATTGTCTGTTTTGTTTACGCTTTTGGCTGTTGCCACATTGAATAATGTAGTCCACCATCGTCTGCAAACTACCAAATGTTTTGGTTAGGTGTCCTACAAATCTTAAGTACCCTTTAACAGAGCAACACAACAAGTAGCAAGCCAGCGAATATCATTACGTCACAGTGAGCCTGGCGAGTGTCTGCCTGACTACTAGTTGTAATTTCACAGGTCATCTCCATTGTAGCTTCTGTAGACGGCAAAGCGAACACACACAGTCTGCTAGATGAAGATTGATTTAATAATCACCTGCCGTTTACGATGGATGATGTCAATATGACATAGCAACATGACGTACTACTATGTAGTTTGTATATCCTCCTGGTTAAACTAGAGTAAAAGGCTAAAATTGTTTCTTGAGCTAATACCACGTCAAAAGTGTTTACAGTGTTTTTTTACTTTAAAAGGTGAAACGTTCAAAACTGCTAAAAGGTCAAATGTAAGTTTACAATCTACAGATCAATATATGAATCTATAATGTATTCAAATGCAGATGTCTATGGATGGAAAATCTAATTATCCACAGAGTTTCTTTCTTTGCATCTATATCGGAAACAATGGACAAAATGCTTGAATGTCTGAAAACTTTGATTTGATTTGACTTGTTCCAGTTTTGGCAACCCTGTATCACCAAAGAAAGCCTCTTGTGAACATGATTTCCATTGTGGTCCATTAGAACACTGGGATGGGTATGGAGAGTCAGAGGTTAATACCCTACTCTTTTGGAAAGCTACATGTATGGCTCTTCTGTAGCAAGAACTCTAACCACTAAACCATGCTCTCACATTCCATTAGTTATCAGTTTATTATAAAGCTAATGTACCATATTCATTCTAATATTCATTCTAATAAGCGCCCAGGGCGCTTAACAAAGTCATTTTGGGTGGGCACTTATTTATTATATGGTTTACCTAATTTTTTTGTAAGGGGCGTTTATTAGAGACAAATTTATGTATGTCTAATCCCCCATCCATTTCATTGTATCAACGTCTATCCGTCACTTCAACATTAATGGTACCCTTAAGCAAATTGAAAATACCCTTATTGGAACGAATACGGTACACAAATGTTTACCACCTTCTGAAGAAAGTTATTTTTTAAACAGAATAAGATGAAAAATGTTTTAATATGGACCACTTCATGTTTCATATTGCATATTTAAGAAAAAAAAAGGTTTGTCTCAAAGCTCGCACACGCATTTGTAAAATTGCGCGATTTGAAAAAAAAAAAAGAAATGCAGATTTTTTTTTTTATATCAAATTTTTTAAAAACTTTTTCCGGAAAAATTCGGCGAAAATCAGATTTTTTTCTCAAAATACGATAAAAATACCAAGTCAGTAATAAAAAATAAAAAAAATCGCATTTCGCACTTGTTTTCAATGTTCGTCACTATTTTGCAAAAAGAAATTATTTTTCTTTGTATTCTGTTTATAATTGAATGGATGAAATAAAACTGAAACTGAAACCACTTGTGAGCTTTGAGACCAACCTTTTTTTGGCCTTATTACTAGTTTAGTATTATCAGTTAATTAAAGATTTATTAGATTTATTAATGCTATTTAAGGACACATGCAATCATAATCATTGGGTGACCTATCAGTTAATACAAATAAAAGGATGACTGCTATCTACTGAAGATAGTAATAATATCACAAAATTTACTCTTTTACTACAGACCAATTAACATTTTAGAGTGTATTGTTACTACTAATTTAGTATTATTAGTTGATCGTATATCTCATATTAATGTCACATATAATCACATCATAAAGTGGGCAGGTGGCCTCCGTTAAATGCAAATACAAGGATGAATGCTATCTACTGAAGATAGTAATAATATCATGATAAGTCTATTTTGCTGAGCAGTTAAAACACAATAGACTGCATTTTCATTACTGACTTGGCATTACTTGTTAATCAAAGATTTTAAACATTAATATTCTGCATATTGGTCACAGGCTTCAACATAAAAAGTCCACGTTTTGAATATTTTCTCAAAATATCAAGAGCTGTCTTAAAAACCACTGAACCAATACTATTCTTGTTTGTACTCATTTCAATGCATTTTTCATGCTGATTCCCGATAACCCAAATAAAAGGACAAAAGATAAAATGAAAATTGTAATGATATCAAATGATTATTTACTACATGTCAGTTAACATTTTAAATTGTATTTTAGTACTCATTTAGTATTAGGCTAAAAAAAATAATGCTATGTCTCAAAGCCCATAGCAGTTTCAAAAACAAATGCGGAATGAGGTGTTTTTTTAGATTTTTTTATTAGATTTTTTAAAACAAAATTATGAACTAAGATGTCATTTTCGAGTGTTCAAAAGTACACAGTATGAAATTGTGGTTGATTTACACAATTGAAGAACAAACATCAATTGTTTTATACCTAAACAATGGACATAACGAATCAAGTAATTTTTCTTCCAAATTTGTCTAAAAAAAAACTATAAAAAAAACTTTTTGGAAAAATAAAAAATGAATATGCCGTTTCAGCTGACATGGACGTGCTAAGAAAAACGAACGCGCGATTGGGCTTTGAGACACTAATTGATCATATATCTCATATTAATGCCACTTATAATAATCAAATCACAAGGAGACCTATCAGTTTATGCAAATTCATCATTAAACTTATCATTATTAATCAATGATCTCATAATATTAATACTACTTGATGTCACTTATAATCACATCATCAGCTGACCTGCTAATATAAACACAACGATGAATGCTATCAACTGGAGATAACAACACTCAAAACATCTCAAAATTTGATGGCATTTTAGATTGTATTTTTTAACCCCATGAGAACTACCTGCCGATTGGCCAAAAAGAAGTTTAGTCCCAAACAAAATGTTTGGTAGACTCATAACCGGTGCGATCTTACCTTTCCGATGTTGATTAAGATACTTCTTGCATCGATCCCGAGATGCGGAAAAACCAATAGTCATTTTGTCCCACATAAATGAATAAATAACAAAAAACCCCCCGATCCCCCGAGTGGACTCACCCATTCGGTGACGTCACACACGATAATCATCCCTTATCCGACTTGGGCAGCCCCTACCGGCCAAACTTGTAGGGGCGGCGGGGTCGGGATAATCAACATCGGAAAGGTAAGATCGCACGGTTATGAGTCTACCAAACATTTTTGTTTGGGACTAGACTCAGTACACCGGTCGATCTTACCGCTTCCGATGTTGATTAAGATACTTCTTGCATCAACATCTGAAAGATCGATCTAGCAAGTAACCGACGGATGGAGGTACAAGATTGGCCAGCATCTGATAAGGATCGGGAGAGTGGGTAGCATGGTAATCGCGAGGTCAAACTATTTCCCCCCCTCAAGGCCGGGAAACAGAAAGACTACGTGAACAGACAAAAACCCTGAACTGAAAGTGCAGTGGTTAAGAATAGAAACACTGGTTCTTACCATGTTGGAATTCTGATTGTCCATAAAACACCTGATACCCAACCACCATATTATCTCCGAGAATAGCCCTGGAGAACTTATCGCCTGGTCGTTGGTTTACGTTTTTGTAGTAAACCGTGGAAAAGGACGACGGGTTCTTCCAAGACACAGCCTGACAAATCTCTTCAATGGGGACCCCCCTATGGTAGGCCCACAAAGATGAGATAGATCTGGTTGAGTGGGCCTTGGGGCGAGCGTCTTTTGCCGCCCCCGAGTCCACCAACACCTGGACCAGCCACCGTGCCAGAGTCTGTTTAGCGGCTGGACCGTGCGGTTCTGCGTGAGTGATAAATAAGCGGTCATGAGCCCCTCTTAAGGTTTGTGTTCGGCCAAGGTAGTGCTGTAAGCGCCCTCACGGGCACCACAACCTGTCTTCGACTATTGATGAACCCTGCCCAATACTGGGTAGGAAGAGGGCGAGTGTCGGAATGTACTTCGCTCATTTTTTGCAAGGAAATCCGGGCGAAGAAACAGCGTCGCTCCGTTGTTAGTAAATACGGAGGCTGACTTCGAGACTGCGTGCAACTCTGAGCAGCGCCGTCCCGAAGCCAACGCCAGAAGAAAGGCCGCCTTAAGAGTGCGTATTTAAGGGTCGCTTTTGACAGGGGCTCAAAAGGGGACCCTTAATATACTCCAAGACTGTGTTGAGGTCCCATGGAGGGACCACCTTCCTTTCCGGCGGGCGCTCGTTGAACATACCGTCGAGAAGAAGACTTAGGGACCCATCTGAATAGTCGACCCGTCTTCAAATCCCCGATGAATCGAGAGAATGGCTGACTTATAGTTGGCTATCGTTGCCTGCTGAAGTCCTGACCTGAACTTTTCTGTCAGAAAATCTGCCACTAGAGGCACAGGGGCTCTAGTGGGAGATGTATTTCTCTCATCGCACCATGCGTAGTAGGGAGCCAAACGCTGACTATACGCACGGAGGGTAGACTCTCGTCTACCCCGGCGATGAGAGAAGCAGCTTCTGATGAAAAGCCTCCCTCCGCCGCGACGTTCCTGATAAGGGCCATGCAGCTAACTGCAGGTGCTCTAGTGGTAGACTTGGTACCTCTCCTCCGGGCATCCGGAGTAGACGGTAACTCGGGGGAGTACTCGCGGCTGTGCCGCTAGTAGATCCACCATCGGTCGAAACCACAGGTGTTTCGGCCAGAACGGTGCTATCAGAATGACGTTGCAATCCTCCCTCCCGATCTTGGTCACCACCCTTGCGAGCAATGAGATCGGGGAAAGCGTAAGCAGTCATTCCTCCCAGTCTACGGACAGAGCGCCCACGGCGAATGCCTGTGGGTCTGCGACCCTCGAGCAGTACACCGGCAGCTGATGATTGCGATGAGATGCGAACAAATCTATCGAGGGGTGGTACATCACCTCGAAGATCGTCTGGGCGACCTGCGGAGCAAGGGACCATTCTGTAGGTCCCGACACCTTTCCTCGTGACAGATCGTCCGCGAGGATGTTGGTGACTCCGCTATGTGCATCGCTCTCAGCGTAATCTGCCTGGCCTTGCACCACCCTATCAGGCGTAGTGCGTGCAGGCACAACCGTGGTGACCTGGTGCCCCCTTGTCTGTGAGGTAGGCCACCACGGTTGTGTTGCCCGTTTGGACAACGATACGAGATCCCCCGGTCACCTGCTCGAAATGCTGGAGAGTTCTCTCCACTGCCCAAAGTTCGAGAAGGTTGATATGGAACTCCGTCTCCGTGGCCGACCATAGGCCCGAGACTGAGTCCTCGTGGATGTGGCCCCCCCAGCCCAGCTTTGACGCGTCGGTCGTCACTACGTGACGCACCGCTGGTGCAGGGAACCTGACACCTTGAGTCAAATTGGGCTGATGGGTCCACCACCAGAGTTCCTCTCGCGCGATCTCCGACATCGGAACCGCGAGGGATATTGGGTGACGACTGGGCCTGTAAAAGGCTAGAAGGTGTAGTTGTATAGGCCTCATGTGAAAGCGGCAGTGCGGTGCGAGGTCTACCATACTGGCCATAAGGCCCAAAACCTTCATCCATGCCACAGCGGGTGCTCCCTCTGACTCGGCCAAGAGTCGGGCGCACCTCGCCATGTTCGTCACCCTCTCGGGTGAGGGCGCCGCGATCCCCTCCTTGAGGTTGATCTGGGCCCCTAAGAATAGTGGTGTCTGCGTCGGGACCAAATTGGATTTCTTGGCGTTGATCAGAAATCCCAGGTCCCGCACCGCACGGACTACTAACTCCACGAGACACTGTGTCTCCAGTGGGGTGCGTCCGTAAATGAACCAATCGTCCAGGTAGCAACACATGTTGACTCCCCTGCGCTTCAGGTACGCTGCCACCGCCCTGACCAGGAGTGTAAACACTCTGGGGAGGTGGACAAGCCGAATGGCAGGCATCGAAACTGGTAAGTTTGACCCTGTACCTTGAAGCGTAGAAACCTCTGATCTTGAGGTGCGATCGGAACATGCAGATATGCGTCCGAGAGATCTAGCGATGCCGCCCACATACCCTTGATGGGGCAGGCTAGCACCGAAGCGAGAGTCTCCATTCTGAACCTCTTGGGCCTGATGAACTCGTTCAACGGCTTGAGGGTCAGAATGGGCCTCCAGGCGCCGGTCTTCTTTGGAGCCAGAAAAAAGTGCTCCAAAACCCCTTGGTGAAAGGGGGGTAGACCGGGACAATCGCTTGCCGTTAGAAGCTGAGTGACCTCTGACAGTAGTGCCCGACGCTGGGGGCCGTCTGGCGGCACTACCGTGGACCTCTGAATCGTGCAGGCGCCACGAGGGGTGGCTGGTAAATTCCAGCCTGTAACCCCCACTGACCACTGACAATACCCAGGCGCCCGGTGAGATGGCATGCCATCTCTGGGCGTAATGCAACAGCGGCCGCCCACAGGGGAATCCTGTGGGAAGTCCAAACCTGCCGGCATGGACTGTCGACCGCCGTGCCCTCAGGACCGATCTGGTTTGCCACCCTTAGAAGAACGGCTCTTCTTAGGGGGCTTGCCATACGATCCAGCACTACTCTTGCGCTTCCCAGATTTTTTGGGAGGTGCTGGAGTAGCCTCGGCTCGGGTGTAGTCTGTGGTGCTGGCGTCCTGCTGAAGCCGGAGCTGGCGCTGAAGAACGCTTAGAAGACTTCTTCTTCTTGTGCTTCTTCTTCTTACTGCCCTTCCCTTGGTCAGGGCAGCCTCTGACTTCTTCAGAGTGCTCTCATTGGTGGCCTCTTTCGCCCGGTCCTCCACCGTAGCGCAAAGGCCTGTCCAAAAGTAGCCCCTGTCCCACCGAGTCTGACTTCTTCATTGCTTCAGCAAAGTCGAGCCGTAAGTTGACTGGAGGGACAGACAGGCACGCTCCCGGCGGCGAGATGACACCCTATGGGCTAGGCCCATAGAACTCTCGTTGAGGTTAGCTGTTAGCACCGCTAACAGATTAACCTCGCGGAAGAGTTCGACGTTGCCCGTGGTCGCTCGCTACCTTCCTACCGAGGTGCTCGGCAAGCGTGGTAGCGACGCTAGAGACTCTGATAAGCGGCGTGCTCGCTTATCGATGAGCTTTAGCTCCTCCTCCCACTGGGGGAGAACGACCCGCGCGCCTTGGCCGCTAGCGGCAGGCGCTGGGCCACGTCTGGATCCATGCCAGGGACCCTGAGGTAGGTTCCGTAGTCCGCCTGCGAGACACGCAGTGGAAGCGTGCAAGCACGCGGCGTCGAAGCTCCAGCGAGCCTGACAGCCCCACGAAACCTACCCTTGAGGTCCGCCGGGAATGCAAGTGCGGGCGACCCTTGTGTGGACGCGCTAGCTGGGCATCCTACTGAAAGATGCCCTGGTCCTCCTGAACGGACTCCTCCTGAGAGAAAGCCAGGCCCAAACCTTGGGCCACACGGCTCATCACCTCAGCGGTGTCCGCAGGCAGACCATTGCTAGCGAGTTCCTCACGGGAAGCGGGGAAGGATACCTGAAGCTAGCTGCGCAGTCCCATCAGACTGTGAGTCGCTACTGGTTTCATCTTCCGACTCCTTTCCCTCGCCTTCAGACTCTGACTCACTCTCTGATGAGGAAGAGATCTGACGACGGGCATCTGAAGGTGGACAGGAGGTGTCGCCACCGTGTGGCTAGCCAACTGAACACCAGCAGAAGAGGGAGTACTCCGCTAGACCCCGAGATGCTAGCTATAGCACCCGGGATCCTGACGCTCTCGCTGCTGTCGCCCTAGCCATAGCAGTGTGCGGCCTACCCTGAGCTGTATCAGGGTTAGCCACTCGCCGCCGGGTTGGGTAACAACTGGTGGTACTGCTTGCCCAACGCTAGGCGGCACTTGCCACGGTGCTAGACCGTGGAAGAAACCACCCTGCGGCGGATACCACGGGGCATACCCTGTTGGTAGCTGACCCTGAAAGGATCCGCCACCAGGGAAACCCCATGGAACAGTAGTACCAGTACCGCCTCCCCTGTTGCCACAGAGACTGTGGTAACCAGGACGAAAGTACTGCGGTACCTGCGTGGTTGTAGCGTAGGTGCCCGGTAGGGCTCCCGGCCGCGCACCACTGTACCCATGCCTCACAGCGTTCCCCGCTAGAGGATCAAGCCGTGTGTATGGGTACCCGCTATACTGGCTGTCCCTTGGCTAAAAGGAGCTTGCCTAGTATCACGGGTAGCTGAGCGTGTATACCCTCGATCAGTCACCTCGCTACCTGAATAGGCAGTATCAATCAATGGAGCCATGCTCCGCTGAATAGATAGTGATCGATCATAAGAGGGTAATTGACCCATTGACTGTAATGGATCACCCACGCTCCGCTGGCTCTCGAGGACATAAGTGGGTTGTTGATCAGCCAGGCTGTTCAAACTACCTACTCTAACCTCTTGAGCCTCGCCCAAGGTCGCTGTGTGTGGCGGACCACTCACGGCAGCTATGGGCGCGTGCATCGTGGCCACCACTGAAGTCAAGCCGGAGCTCGTCCCGGTAGCTGCCACTGTTTGCACTTGGGTCGCTGTCCCGTGAGAGACTGCGAGCCCAACCCCGGGATAGCCGCTAGCCAGTCCCGGAGGACAGCCGGCAGCCATTCCAAGGCCCAGGGAATCACTCGGCGGTCCCACCATGGAACGCTGCCGTGTGACAACCCCAGTTGGTTCTGCTAAGACTACACCCGAAGCGTTAGCCCCGGTATCGTCTCTGCTAAACCCATGCACGTTTTCATTCGACCCTTGCGGGGAACGAAAAGCGTGCTGCGTGCCGTGGATCAACCCAGGCAAGCCCGGGCTTCCACTGGCACGCTGCGTGCTACAGACCGGCCGAGGCAAGTCCGCTGCACGCTGTATGCTAGGATTCAACCCAGGCAAGCCCGGGTACCCTTGGCATACTGTCCGTCGCCGGCTACTTCCGCGGGTGCTAGACCCGCTCGTTCGCCAGCAATAGACGGGTGTCCACCTGCAAGAAACTCGCTAGAGATCTCACTGGTAGACTGGTACTCGCCTGTTGGGGCAAGTACCGCCCTGCTGCCTGCTACTAGCTTAGACGTTAAGTCAGTGCTTTCGCTGGCTGCTAGGCCTTCGGGCTCGCTAGCAGTCCCCGGAGGGTCCGCCTGCTTGCCCGGGACCGGAGGCCCAGAGGTTACCTTAGCGTGGCCCTTGCCGCCGCGCTAGTACCTACCATATCAATCTTACCTGTAGGCTTCTGTTTCTTAGTCTTCGCCTTCTGTCTGTGTCGAAGACCTAAACGAAGCGCTACTTTCTAAATCCTCGAAGTGGATGTCCGATAAGCCTATGCAAAAGGAAGCACACTTATTTGATTTAGAGCAATCCCTGTGGGTGTAGCAGAGTGGATGCGGGTCCCACTCTGCCACAAGGAAGGGCATGATTGACAAGGCCTGGACATTGTAGTAATCGGGAGCGTACAGCACTACCCCCGAACACAAGCTCAAGCCCAATAAAAAGACCCACACGCACAGTGGCTGTCGCTGATGTAGTGGTATGATATAAAAATATATAAACAAAGGGATGAAAAACTGAAAACCTTTTGGTATAGATTTGTCAGGCTGGTCCTTCGAAACCCACGAACTCTTAGCAGTAACTCGTCATCAGACGCCGCACTGAAAGATATAACGATAGAGCACACCATAAACATAGCGATAATCACTCACCATACATGTATACACAGTACTGTACAAACATCTATTGTAACTTACTAGTCTGCTATAGTTGTTTTACGTGAGAACAAAAATAAAATGGCGCCCTAAGGCGGCTATTTTGAAAACGTGTGTCCCGTATCTGAACGGAAACACACATACAAGCTAAGTTTTTGGATCGTACTATACTGGTTGGTTTTTACCTCAGTGTAACAAACAAACTGTATATCTCGTCCTTTGGTTCGTAATGATACTTAGCGTTGGTAAAGAAAAATCCACACGTCTATCTCATCTAGAAACCAAGGAGGATAAGGGATGATTATCGTGGTGACGTCACCGAATGGGTGAGTCCACTCGGGGATCGGGTTTTTTTGTTATTTATTCATTTATGTGGGACAAAATGACTATTGGTTTTTTCCGCATCTCGGGATCGATGCAAGAAGTATCTTAATCAACATCGGAAACGGTAAGATCGACCGGTGTACTGAGTCTTAATAATCAATTGGCCCAATCAGCAACATTGTTAGAATAATTTCACCACACAAAAAAATAAAGTTTAACACCGTGCAACCAGTTAAACTCATTTACCACCGCTGAGAAATTGGGCGATCCTTGTTATTGTTTACCGGGTCAGAGGTCAATCATTGTCATGCCGATATTTGTGTTGATTGTCTCTATCGGGAACCAATGGGATTTGTCGCCTTCGCGGGTTTCGGGCGTGATTAGGTGATGATTTATTCACTGTTGGTTTTGTATCGGACTCGACAACAACACAAATTTTCCCACCCACCGCTCCCTTTATGAGCGTGTGAGAAGGAGTTTTAAATATAATTGTGTGTGACAGTCATAAGTAATGACCCGTTTAACAGCAGAAAATTTTTTTCTACTTACGTACATTCATCTACTACATAGTAGTGTGTTAAATAGCTAAGTAAAGCATTCAACTGTCTGCAAGTTTAAAAATCAAGAATTATGATTCATATAGTTACGGAGGAAGGAATGGAGTGTTGACGCCAATCATTAGAATTACATGTGACTTACAATTATTTTCCCTTTCTCAGATCTTCAAAGTACAATGTACACTGTCGAATAGATCATGTGTTCAATATGTTGCTACATAAAATTTTTATATATTTGTCCTGTATTAACCAATGTAGGATAACATTTCAAGAGGGAAGTAAGCCATCGAAATGCTACAAATAATTTATATATTTATTCTGTATTAACCAATGTATGTAGGATAACAGTTCAAGAGGGAAGTAAGTCACCAAACTTATATATTTCTGAATATTTACAGGAATTGAGAATCATATTGTTACATGCTGGCACAGGTGTCTTCAAAGACAGTGTTAATAGAATATGCTTTCTTTTATAGGGTCAAAGACTTCACACAGTAAGCAAAATAAAATAAGGTGGGGTTTTGAATTATCTTTCTGTATTTATTTATTATGATATATGTACATGTCATAGAATGCTAACATTAATACTTTATCCTTTGTAACTTCAGGGCAATCACCTGTTGAGAGTCTCGAGAATTGGTACACTCGGGAGCGTCTGACCTGTATGCACCAGTACCGTAATTTATTGTTGAGTTTCCAGCCATTATATTTGATTTATTGATCCAAGGGTTCGGGGTCAAACGCTCAGAATTTGAGCTTCGGTGGCGGCCTTTGGTCGTTGTATCGCTAGAGTCTTGGGTTGGGTATTGGCTTCGGGTGGAGAATCTCCTATTATATATTTTGCTATAGTACGGCTGAGAGTGTCCAAAATGAGATTTCTCTGCGCCTTTGGTCGTTGTATCGCTAGAGTCTTGGGTTGGGTATTGTTCGCTCGATTAGAGAATCTCCTATGATATATTTTGCTATAGTACGGCTGAGAGTGTAGGTACTTGGTGCGGGTCCTAAACAAAAGTCAATAAATGGTTGTCGTGTCCGATTGCCAATATGCATGCCAATTTTGCGTCCGATTGTTTTTCTTAAATTTCTCTGTCTTAGGGTAATTGGGGTGAATTATTTGCAAAGCTTCATTCTGATTGGTGATTAAAGTGAAGATATCATGTAATTGACCAATCAGAGGCAATGTTAGATCGGCAGGTATTGCTCAGGGGGTTAACACAAATTTATTATTCAGGTTGATCATATGTTTCATATAATTCCTCTATTACCACACTATATGAAGCGATTTATCAGCTGATTAAAAAAAAATACAAGGATGAATCCTATCAAGATGAATCTTATCAAAAATAATATCTCAACATAAGATCTATTATAGTAATAATATTTCAAAATTAGATGTTTTACTTAGTCCGACAAGGATCTGTTTTTCTTATCAACTCAGATTCTTATCACTAATGTATCGCTAATGGCACAAGGAAGATCACAAATGTCCATGACTGCATCGTGTGGGTTAGTGGACTTTCGCGGTTTATCGTTCTCGCACAATCACAATCTGAGTATAGGTAAGCAAGAAAAAACAGGTCCTACTTGTCGTACTATATTTACTCTAGATCTGTTGACATTTTAGATATGTATTTGTAGTGATAATTAGTAATTAAAGAATCTCTCAAATTAATGTCACTTATACATGCAACTTTAGCAACAGGTGACCTATTACCTACATGTAATGCAATTATAAATATGTATGTGACGTGGTATATTAAAAAGAGACACTTTTGGGCAGGTTATCAATTTTGAGTGTTTTACGCATCTTAAATATAGTGATATTTTGCTCCACAATGCCGTTTCCCCAATGAAATCTGACATTCCTAAGCGAAGATATTATGTTCGTAAGTTATGGTATTATAAAATTGGAAATTGAGATATTGGCCTTTAAAAATATTATTGACAATGTTGAGAGTAGGATCAGTATAGTAAAAGGGCGTCAAATATAAGGATGTATGCTATCTACTGAAGATAGCAACAATCGGTATAGTGAAAGGGCGTCAAATATAAGGATGTATGATATCTACTGAAAATAGCAACAATCAGTATAGTGAAAGGGTGTCAAATATAAGGATGTATGCTATCTACTGAAGAAAGCAACAATCAGTATAGTAAAAGTATCAAATATAAGGATGCATGCTATCTACTGAAGATAGCAATAATCAGCACAGTAAAAGGGTGTCAAATATAAGGATGTATGCTATCTACTGAAGAAAGCAACAATCAGTATAGTAAAAGGTATCAAATATAAGGATGTATGCTATCTACTGAAAATAGCAATAATCAGCACAGTAAAAGGGTGTCAAATATAAGGATGTATGCTATCTACTGAAGAAAGCAACAATCAGTATAGTAAAAGGTATCAAATATAAGGATGTATGCTATCTACTGAAGATAGCAATAATCAGCACAGTAAAAGGGTGTCAAATATAAGGATGTATGCTATCTACTGAAGATGGCAATAATCAGTACAGTAAAAGGGTGTCAAATATAAGGATGTATGCTATCTACTGAAGATAGCAACAATCAGTATAGTGAAAGGTATCAAATATAAGGATGTATGCTATCTACTGAAGATATGACTTATATCGGAAGTATGCAAACATGTTGGTTATTTAGAGGTTAGAAGACATTAATGTTACGCTGAGGTCCACTGTTGTTTATTAGTAACGGCAAAAGCAGGTTCATATTTTGGCAAACAAATAAGTTTGATTGGGTCTCATGCATCGCATATATTCATGATGTTATGAATAATGGTTAGTCAGTATGGTCAAGGCTTATGCACCAAGCATGATTAAGAAATGGATGAAATAACAGTATTTCTAAGTTTGCAGTAATAAGCAAGTCAATCTTATTTTTGCTATTTATAGCGCAAGCCTTTATTTAATGTCATGGCTTTCCAGGAATTGTTTTCACAGTAACTGCAACGGGCTATTCCATTTGAATCAATACACCCCCTATGGAAGACATGACCTTAATCTCCCACACATGGGGTGTATAGATTTCAAATGGAGTCACCTATTTAAAAATCCCCATCGGAAATGCGGAAATGCACACTCCCTGTGTGGAAGATTAAGGTCATGTCTTCCATAGGGGGTGTATGGATTTCATCTGGAATAGCCCAATGTCAGCAAACAATTACCACAGACACTTGGTTTATTACCTTTGGTGCATAAAATATAATCTTCAGTTTGGTTAGATTTGTATTAATTCTGTTAAGTGTATTCAATTCTGCTTTAAATTATTTATTAATATTCTTTTTGGGCAAACAAAGATTCCCTCCACCATCATTTGCAAAAATCATATCAGATATTTTCCAACTGATAAAACAATAACTCGCTTCACTGAATTTATTTTATTTTTAACTAACACATAAAAGAGCAGATATTTCTACAATATTACATACACACAAGCGCATGTACACAAGCACATGTACACTTGACTCAATTTACTGGGCATTGACACAATTAATATGTGCATGTCGTCCGTACAACCTAGGTAGCTCACAAGACTGTCAAGCATGACAATATTTAGTACGCAAGCATCCTGCTAATTTTATAATGCATGGGAAAAACATTTCCTACTGCTGGAAGATATTTGGTATAATCCGCAAATATATGGCAGTGATGTTCACAAGACCACAATGGTAATGGTATGACATGTTTTGCAGAAAGAATATTCCAATAATTATCAAAATATACCATACTGCAGAATTCCATCCAGAAAGAATTCCACTAATTATAAAAAATATACCATACTGCAGAATTCCATCCAGAAAGAATTCCACTAATTATAAAAATATACCATACTGCAGAATTCCATCCAGAAAGAATTCCACTAATTATAAAAATATACCATACTGCAGAATTCCATCCAGAAAGAATTCCACTAATTATAAAAATATACCATACTGCAGAATTCCATCCAG
Source organism: Amphiura filiformis (assembly GCF_039555335.1). Lineage (NCBI taxonomy): Eukaryota > Metazoa > Echinodermata > Ophiuroidea > Amphilepidida > Amphiuridae > Amphiura > Amphiura filiformis. Next base: position 52,245,152 of record NC_092647.1, read on the forward strand.
AAAGAATTCCACTAATTATAAAAATATACCATACTGCAGAATTCCATCCAGAAAGAATTCCACTAATTATAAAATATACCATACTGCAGAATTCCATCCAGAAAGAATTCCACTAATTATAAAAATATACCATACTGCAGAATTCCATCCAGAAAGAATTCCACTAATTATAAAAATATACCATACTGCAGAATTCCATCCAGAAAGAATTCCACTAATTATAAAAATATACCATACTGCAGAATTCCATCCAGAAAGAATATTCCACTAATTATAAAATATACCATACTGCAGAATTCCATCCAGAAAGAATTCCACTAATTATAAAAATATACCATACTGCAGAATTCCATCCAAAAAGAATATTCCACTAATTATAAAATATACCATACTGCAGAATTCCATCCAAAAAGAATATTCCACTAATTATAAAATATACCATACTGCAGAATTCCATCCAGAAAGAATTCCACTAATTATAAAAATATACCATACTGCAGAATTCCATCCAAAAAGAATATTCCACTAATTATAAAATATACCATACTGCAGAATTCCATCCAAAAAGAATATTCCACTAATTATAAAATATACCATACTGCAGAATTCCATCCAGAAAGAATATTCCACTAATTATAAAATATACCATACTGCAGAATTCCATCCAGAAAGAATTCAACTAATTATAAAAATATACCATACTGCAGAATTCCATCCAGAAAGAATTCAACTAATTATAAAAATATACCATACTGCAGAATTCCATCCAGAAAGAATTCAACTAATTATAAAAATATACCATACTGCAGAATTCCATCCAGAAAGAATTCCACTAATTATAAAAATATACCATACTGCAGAATTCCATCCAGAAAGAATTCAACTAATTATAAAAATATACCATACTGCAGAATTCCATCCAGAAAGAATTCAACTAATTATAAAAATATACCATACTGCAGAATTCCATCCAGAAAGAATTCAACTAATTATAAAAATATACCATACTGCAGAATTCCATCCAGAAAGAATTCAACTAATTATAAAAATATACCATACTGCAGAATTCCATCCAGAAAGAATTCAACTAATTATAAAAATAAACCATACTGCAGAATTCCATCCAGAAAGAATATTCCACTAATTATAAAATATACCATACTGCAGAATTCCATCCAGAAAGAATTCCACTAATTATAAAAATATACCATACTGCAGAATTCCATCCAGAAAGAATTCCACTAATTATAAAAATATACCATACTGCAGAATTCCATCCAGAAAGAATATTCCACTAATTATAAAAAATATACCATACTGCAGAATTCCATCCAGAAAGAATTCCACTAATTATAAAAAATATACCATACTGCAGAATTCTATCTATAAGCATATATGTCTCTAAATGAGTGGTTGTTTTTTTAACGAAAGAGACAGGCACCCTCCACAAAAATATTTTTTGGCATTTGAGCAACTATATTACTGATACAGGTGGTTGTACAAACATGTGTTATTGCAGGGCCAATCTATTTATGTTTTTGTGGAGGGTATCTGCCTCTCGTCTCTTTTGTCAATAAACTCTCATTTAGAGGCATATGGTTGTAGATGGAATTATACGGTATTGCTTTCTTGGTATCATGACAGTTTTTACAAATTACAAAACAAAACAAATGTATCATCATCTGAAACAAATTCTGACTGAAACCTAAAAATTATGTTTATGTTAAATGAGCATATTAACATTTCTGAAAATAAAACTTCAGGTTTCAATGAGTAAATTAAAGGTAAGTTGACTATTTTTTTCATGATGCTTTCTACATTACATGGAGGCCTATCCACTAATTATAGGTTAATAAATGCCCATCACTTGTTGGGAGTGAAATTATACAAAATAATGCATGCGTACTGAGATGTTGATGCGTCTAATGCACAAGCCCCAAAACCTACAATGTATTTCATACACAAAAAATAATTTCATGATTTTTGCTATTTTTATAACAAAATTGTCACTAAAAATGTTGGAAAAGGCAAGCAAATATAAATGCATTCACCAGCAAGAAAAATGAACGCATCCGAAAGCACCGCGAGTACTACGCGGAGTGCGCGCCCGTGCAATTATACAATATTTATGCACGGCTAGTAATTTACTAATGGAGGCTCTGATAGGAGTGTATGAAACAATCATATTGGTCAGGTTCGGTATAACAAAATTGAAAATTTAGAGGTCCAGTTCCGTATAATTCAATTCAATTCAATTCGAAAATTTAGAGGTCGGGTTCCGTATAACAAAATTGAAAATTTAATTTTTTTTTTAAATGAAGAGTTGACTTGAAAATTTGTTCAAATTATCCATAAAAAATTTATATTTCAAAAATTTATTTTTATTTAAAAGATTTATATTTTACTTCAAAGTATGTAGAAAATAACTTGATTATAAAGTGTCTCATTTTACTATATCAATACTATTACTATTGCCATAGTACAGGTCATTGGCACTCACATACACAGACACGTATGAGAGCTTTACTCTGCTAATAAAAACTGATGTAATTTTATTATATCACACTGCTTTTCTATATAGCTCCAACTATCACTTTCTCCCCTTGCCGAGGTTTGAAATTCCTTCTGGTATTTTGACTTGATATGGCCCTAGTTAGTGTTACCATGGAGTGTAAGTGACACCATGTCATCAATACTAGACTGAAGCTATAAAATACTTGCGCACAGAAAAATGTTCACAAATTTCGCGACTGGCACAAATTTAATTTTGTGATAATGAAAGATATGTATTATAGCTTTTAATTTGGATTTTAAATTCCCCATGATATTTTGACTTGATGAGGCCCTAGTTAGTGTTACCATAGAGTGTAAATGACACCATATCATCAATACTATACTGAAGCTATAAAATACTTGCACGCAGAAAAATGTTCACAAATTTCGCGACTGGCAAAAATTTAATTGTGTGATAATGAAAGATATAGTATAGCTTTTAATTTGGATTTTTAAATTCCCCATGATATTTTGACTTGATATGGCCCTAGTTAGTGTTACCACTGAGTGTAATTGACACCCTATCATCAATACTATACTGAAGCTATAAAATGTTCACAAATTTTGCGACTGGCACAAATTTGGGATAATGAAAGATTATTACTTTTAATTTGGATTTTTAAATTCCCTGTGATATTTTGACTTGATATGGCCCTAGTCTGTGTTACCATGGAGTGAAATTGACACCATATCATCAATATAATGAAAACCATGAAATGTTTGTGTGCGGGAAAATGTTCACAAATTTTGCGACTGGCACAGCTTTGTGAGAACAAAAAGATTTCTATATTATTTTTTGGTTTGGATTTTAAATTCTCCCTGGCAGATAACTTGATATGGCCCTGGTGAATGTTACTATGGAGGGGAATTGACACCATAACAATATAACCATAAAGAATATATTACTTTCTGATTGGATTTTAAATTCATCATGAAATTTTAACTTGACATGGCCCGAATAAATTAACCTAAGCATTGAATTCACACCGTATTATCAAATTTTATGCTCTAGTAATAGAGAAAATTCCTAGACATGGAATCCGTTATTGTACAATCTACTTATCAGTAAGCCTACATGTACATGCTGAGGGCTTAAAGCCAGAACTGCTTATGTTCAATTAAGGCTACTTACGATGCTATACATCCACCATACCTGAATCTAGTCACTGAGCCAGCCGTGTTTGTGGCCATTATATTTTCAAGATTACGTCAAAACTGGAAGACTAATAGTTTTCCTGATTTCTAATTTTTCAGAACTTTATAATCACATAATTTGTAAACACCGCAATGTCAAACATGGCAGCCGTCATCGTCAACACAATTTAGCGATCAGAGAGGATATCTTACACTTCCCAGAATCCTTTGCAACATGATGCATCACCTCATTACATCAAATGACCCTCATATTAATTTGTACAGGTCCCTTTGTTTTCATGTTGAGAATTGAACTGGCTAAACATGGCTCGATAGTCAAGAAAAAAGATCTGGATGTGATCTGTTCAGGTACTTTTTCTCACTATCGACCCACGTTGCACTAGACAGCAAATCAGTACAGAAAATTGAATTGAAAGAAATGCATTATGGGAAGTGATCAGTCTGTCAAGGTCATTATCATATTCAGTAAATTGCAATATAATATGTAACCTGTTCCAGCTAACATTTTCAAGTAAATGAGATTGACCAATTTATTGAAAAGGCTTTAATGATAGCCTGCGTATGAAAGTGTTTCAATGATAGTCTGTGTTTGAAAATTTAACTATATTATTTTAGATACATAAACAGCCTATAAAGCATAATTGGTCCATTTCTCAAAATGAGCGCAGCTGACTTTAGGTATAATTTGTTGGAATGTTATTAAAGTTCAGTGATGCTAGGAAAGGAAACATTTGTTAAATTATCTACAAAATCCTTTAAATTATCTGTGTGTAACTGCCCACATCAACTATCAATAATACCGCTCTAATGTAGAAAGAGAGGTAGAGAGAGAAAGAGTCAGAGAGAGAGAGGTCAATAGCATACTGTAAAGCATGAAATATTCACATGTATAAAAATTTCACAGATAGCGAAAGTGACATGGGTTTGCTAAATCATTAAATTTCATGCTTGCAGATATTTCTATTTCATATAGGCTTTTAAAAAATGAATCAATTTCACAAATATACATACCACAAAAATTAAGACTCTTTTTAAATTGCAAAATTTTGGTGTTGCATAAATATTGTGGTTTACAGTGTATGAACACACCTACAGCTACATACATCCAAAGACACTTAAGTGTCTAGCAGTAAATATTGTGATGTAATATTATTTTCCACTTGGTTGCTCTTGGAAAGGAGATATTAGTAATACATGCACAGCTGAATGAATACACAGACTAATTATAAACCTTGGTACCAATTCAAGTGAAATTACATAAAATTAATACCATATTGAATTTGTAAAGTACAGGTAAGGTTGCGTTTCATAATATTTCAAAATGCTACCATTCATGTGTGATAATACAATTGAGGGTATGTTGCATGGTATATTGTTGTATTCTTTTTCTTTAGAAGTCTATTTTCATCTCCCATTGGCAAACCACATAATGGTAACAGGAACTATAAAATAGCACACAAGCCATCCACTGAAGATAGCTGACATGCTATCTACTGAAGATAGTATACATGCTATTTACTGAAGATAGCAGACATGCTATCTACTGAAGATAGCTCACATGCTTTTGTACCAAAGATAGCATGCATGCCATCTACCAATGATAGCAGCATATTTACTGAAGATAGCACACAAGCTATCTACTGAAGATGGCACACACCTGCTATCTACTGAAGATGGCACACATGCTATCTACTGAAGATGGCACACATGCTATCTACTACAGATAGCACACATGCTATCTACCAAAGATAGCATGCATGCTATCTACCAAAGATAGCACACATGATATCTACTAAACATAGCATGCATGCTATCTACTGAAGATAGCACACATGCTATCTCTGAAGATAGTATACATGCTATTTACTGAAGATAGCACACAAGCTATTTACTGAAGATGGAACACATGCTATCTACTGAAGATAGCACACATGCTATCTACCAAAGATAGCACACATGATATCTACCAAAGATAGCACACATGATATGTACTAAAGATAGCACACATGATATGTACTAAACATAGCATGCATGCTATCTACCGAAGATAGCACATATGCTATCTACTGAAGATAGTACACATGCTATCTACTGAAGATGGCACACATGCTATCTACTGAAGATGGCACACATGCTATCTACTACAGATAGCACACATGCTATCTACCAAAGATAGCATGCATGCTATCTACCAAAGATAGCACACATGATATGTACTAAACATAGCATGCATGCCATCTACCGAAGATAGCACATATGCTATCTACTGAAGATAGTACACATGCTATTTACTGAAGATAGCACACATGCTATCTGCTGAAGATAACACACATGCTATCTGACAAGATAGCACACATGCTAACTACTAAAGATAGCACACATGCTATCTACCAAAGATAGCATGTATGCCATCTACCAAAGATAGCACACATGATATCTACTAAACATAGCATTCATGCTATCTACCGAAGATAGCGCACGTGCTATTTACTGAAGATAGCACACAAGCTATCTACTGAAGATAACATACATGATATCTACTGAAGATAGCACATATGTTATCTACTGAAGATAGCACACATGCTATCTACTGAAGATAGCACACATGCTACTTACTGAACAGTATAAATGTTATCTACTGCAGATAGCATGCATGCTATTTACTGAGGATGGCTAATATGCTACCAACCAAAGATAGCACACACGTATGCTATCTACTACAGATAACATACAATAACTAC